>NC_031994.1:71097296-71103866 GCF_001879085.1 Nicotiana attenuata
AAGTGTTGAGAGTAATGTGGAAGAAATGAGTTTGGGTTCGTATTAATGAACCCTTCTGCCCCCAGTTATTTTCGCATCTGCGGAAGTATTTCCGCTTCTGCGAAATCCGCTTCTGCGGAATTTGGCCGCTTCTGCGGCTTTTGGGATTTGGGGCTCGACCGCTTCTGCGGTCTGGGGGCCGCATAGGCGGAATCGCTTTTGCGGTCTCTGGGCCGCTTTTGCAGTTTCCCCTGGCCTGCCCTTCTCCGCTTCTGCGAACTATTGACCGCATCTGCGGTCCCGCTTCTGCGGTCCAAGAACCGCAGATGTGGTTATGACAGAAGCAGCAAGCTTCAGTCATTCTCCAAATTCTAACTTCACTCGAGCCTCGCTCGTTTGACGCTCGAGGCTCCCGTGCCCCGCCCGAACATACCGACAAGTCTGAAATCACGAGGCGAACCTACTCGAACCCTCGAAACACTCAAAACAACGCTAAATCGGGGAATCAACCCCAAAACCAAATGAATCAAATCATTGAACTTCAAGTTCTTAATTCTCCTCCAACGGGTCAAAACGCCCTTAAACTACTCGGATTGACACCAAATTTTACGGGTAAGTCTTAACTGATATTTCGGACTTGTACCAAGTTTCGGAATCGAGATCCGAACACGATACCTAGGAAAACAATGATTTCTTAGTTTATTTAAACCTTTGAAACTTTAACTTAACAATTTCACATAAAAATTCATTACCCGGGCTAGGGACCTCGGAATTCGATTCTGGGCATACGCCCAGGTCCCATATTTTCCCACGGACCCTCAGAAATTGTCAAATCATGATTCTGGGTCCGTTTTCCCAAAATGTTGACCGAAGTCAAACTTGGCCTTTTTAAAGAAACTTAAAGAAGCAACTAGACTTATTCTTGCTCAAAACTCTTCTAACTTCCGAACCACCCATCCCCGCAAGTCATAAATTAGCATAAGCAAGTGCGGGAAGTCTTATTTAAGGGAACGGGGTTCAAAAATGCAAAACGACCGGTCGGGTCGTTACATTTCCTTGCAACGAGGAAGGCATTGGTTGATGTTGAAGCGGGTGAACTAACTTTCCGAGAGGGGGATGAGAAGGTCGTCTTCCATGTTTGCAAATCCATGAAGCAACCCAATAGCACCGAGGTGTGCTCATTTGTGGACATTGTCACAGCTGTGATCGTGGATGACACAAGTTCTATGATTAACGTGGAGGATCCCCTTGAGGCCGTGTTATTAAATCTTGATGTTAATGATGATGCAAGCAGAGTGGAGTGTGTCAATGCCTTACATGGGATGGACTCTTATTCCTATGAGCCAAGAAAATTGTCTTTGGATCTTGAAAATCGGAAAACTCCACCAACCAAACCATCAATTGAGGAGCCACCGGTGTTGGAGTTGAAGCCACTTCCTCCACACCTCAGGTATGAATTCTTGGGCTCTAATTCAACTTTACCAGTTATTCTTTCTTCTTGCCTTACTAACATGCATGTTGAGGCCACTTTGGAGGTGCTTCAAAGGCGAAAAAGGGCAATTGGATGGACTTTGGCCGATATTCGGGGAATAAGCCCCTCATTTTGCATGCACAAAATTATTTTGGAGGATGATGCAAGGACCTCCTTGGAACATCAAAGAAGGCTCAATGAAGCAATGCAAGAAGTGGTGAAGAAAGAAGTGATCAAGTGGCTAGATGCAGGCGTGGTGTATCCAATCTCCGACAGCTCATGGACTTCTCTGGTGCAATGTGTGCCGAAGAAAGGTGGGGTGACTGTGGTGAAAAATGACAACAATGAACTTATTCTCACTCGGACCATTACCGGGTGGAGAGTTTGCATGGACTATCGGAAGCTAAATAAAATGACCCGCAAGGATCATTTCCCGTTACCATTCCTCGACCAAATGCTTGATCTCTTGCGGGGCATGTTTTTATTGCTTTTTGGATGGTTATTCGGGTTATAATAAAATCTTAATTGCTCCGGAGGACCAAGAGAAGACCACATTCACTTGCCCATATGGTACATTTGCTTTTTCTCGGATTCTGTTTGGGTTGTGCAATGCTCAGGCGACCTTCCAACGATGTATGATGGCTATTTTCACTAACATGGTGGAAAACATTTTGGAGGTCTTTATGGATGATTTTAGTGTGGTTGGTGATTCATTTGAAGAGTGTTTGGAAATTTGGATAGAGTCTTGGCCCGATGTGAAGACACAAATCTCGTTCTTAATTGGGAAAAATGCCACTTCATGGGCATAGTGTTGGGTCACAAAATTTATAAGCATGGGATTGAAGTAGACAAATCCAAGATTGAGGTGATTTCAAGGCTTCCTCCCCCCACTTCTGTCAAAGGGGTGAGAAGTTTCCTTGGGCATGCGGGGTTCTACCGGCGGTTTATCAAGGATTTTTCGAAGGTTGTGAATCCTCTTTGCAAGTTGCTAGAGAAAGATGCTAAGTTTGTGTTTGATGAGAAATGTATGGAGGCCTTTGAACTTCTTAAGCATAAGTTGACCACCACCCCTATCATTACCACACCCAATTGGAGCATGCCTTTCGAGATCATGTGCGATGCAAGTGACGTTGCGGTTGGGGCAGTCAAAGAGTGAACAAAATGTTTCATCCCGTGTACTATGCAAGCAAGACTATGAATGAAGCTCAATGGAACTACACGGTGATGGAGAAGGAATTGTTGGCTATTGTGTTCGGCATGGAAAATTTTCGGCCATATCTTATGGGGGCCAAAGTCATATTGTACACCGACCATGCCGCCCTTAGGTATTTGATGACAAAGAAAGACTCCAAGGCAAGGTTGATGAGATGGGTGTTACTTCTTCAAGAGTTTGATTTGTAAATAGTGGAACCAAGTTGCGGATCATTTGTCCCGCTTGGAGGAGGAAGGAAGTCCGTGTGATGGCCTAGAGATCAATGATACATTCCCCGATGAGCAACTACTTTCTGTGTCGATGTGTGATATGCCATGGTTTGCGGACATTGCTAATTTCCTTGTGACTGGCATCATCCCGTGTGAGCTTTCTTCTAACCAAAGGAAGATGCCCAAACGGGATAGTCTGGATTTCTATTGGGATAAGCCATACTTGTTCAAGATTTGCACGGATGGTGTGATTCGAAGGTGTGTGCCGGAGGAAGAGCAATTGAGTATTTTGGAGGCATGTCATTCCTCCCCCTATGGTGGCCATCATGGTGGGGTGAGGACAGCTTCGAAAGTTCTGAGTTGTGGTTTTTATTAGCCAACCTTGTTCAATGATGCAAGTGATCTAGTAAAAAGATGTGATCAATGTCAACGACCGGGCGAGATTTCCAAGAAAGATGAGATGCCTCTGAACACAATTCTTGAAGTGGATATCTTTGATGTGTGGGGTATCGATTTTATGGGCCCTTTTGTTAGCTCGTGTGGTAACACTTACATTCTTGTAGCAGTTGATTATGTGTCAAAATGGGTTGAGGCTGTGGCCTTGCTCAACATTGAAGCTAGGAGTGTGGTGGCATTTCTAAAGAAGAGCATTTTCACAAGGTTTGGTACACCCCGGGCAATCATTAGTGATGGAGGATCGCATTTTTGTAATAGAGCCTTTTATGCTTTGCTTTCCAAGTATGCTGTCAACCACAAAGTCTCTACGCCTTATCATCCTCAAGCAAGTGGCCAGATTGAAGTGTCTAACAGGGAGATCAAGAGCATTTTGTCCGAAACTGTCAATGGCAATAGGACCGATTGGTCTAAAAAGTTAGATGATGCTCTATGGGCTTACCGGACCGCTTACAAGACCCCAAAATGTATGTCACCGTACCGGTTGGTGTTTGGAAAAGCATGTCATCTACCAGTAGAGTTGGAGCATAAAGCCATGTGGGCCTTGAGGAAGCTTAATCTTGAGTGGGATGTTGCGGCTAATCTTCATGTTGAACAACTCAATGAACTTGATGAATTCCGGTTCCATGCATACTCTAGTTCGTCCTTGTATAAGGACAAGATGAAGTACCTTCATGATAAATATGCACGTGGAAAGGAGTTCGAAGTTGGTGATTTGGTGCTCTTATTCAACTCTCGTCTAAGGTTGTTCCCGGGAAAGCTGAAATCCAAGTGGAGTGGACCATTTGAAGTTGTGTGTGTGACCCCGTCTGGTGCTCTAGATTTGAAGAACAAAAGTGGTGAAGTATTTAGAGTGAATGGGCACCGTGTCAAGCATTATCTTGGGAAGTTTGATGATAGCCATGTGGTGGCTGTTGCTCATTTCAAATGATGTGATGGTAACCCGCGTCGTGCCGCGACGTTAAATCAGGCGCTTCTTGGGAGGAAACCCATGTGTTTTTCTTTTTGTTTTCATTGATTTTCTTTGTATTATAGGATTGATTTTTGGGCTAACTGGTTGTGAGATGTTGCAGGATTGAGTTGATGCAGTGCAGGACATAATTGCAAAAATTGCACAATCTCTGAAGTTTCCAGTGTGGCCGCACTACACTTTGTGCGGTCCGTACTGGCAAAGGGTGACAAAATTGCTCTCTGAAGTTTGCCACCGCGGCCGCGGTTGATTTGGTGCGGTCCGCGGTGGACCACCGCTGTCGCGGTCCATTTTGTGCGGACCGCGGTGGGTTACTGAGTTGGAATTGAACGACCAGTGCAGTCGCGGTCCATTTTGTGCGGCCGCACTGGTAGGTGAGAATGGGCCCCAGGGGTCTCTCTATAAATAGAATCCAAGGGCCTCCTTTTACCCTTTTCGAACCCTTCACTCTCAGAGCTCCTTTTTACTGTTCATCTTTGGCATCTTCATCGTAACTCTTGCTTGCATTGATTAGTTGCACTTCATCTCAATCTCTGGTAACATTTCACTCAATTCTTCTTTGTTTAATTGTGTAATTTCATTTTATTTTCATATTCCTTAACTTGTAGTTCTTCTTCTCTCCGTATTTCTCTGATTGTTAGATTAGGTTAGTTTAAATGGTAATTTTTGTGGACTTGGTGAGTATAATGGACTGGGTAATTGAGTAGGGACCCTAATTAGGTGAAAGCTGAACATAAGAACAAAAATTAATAAACCCGAACTCAGTGTTAAGACTGGGCAACCTATGCGGATCGCGGTCAATTCGGTGCGGTCGGCGGTGCCCAAGTGCGGTCCGCATTACCACTTTGTGCGGACCGCGGTGATGAACTTCTGAAAGGTGACTCTTGCTCAGTGCGGTCGCACTACATTTTGTGCGGTCCGCACTGGCCCAGTGCGACCGCGGTTGGTTTTGTTCGGTCCGCACTGGTGAGATTCAGAGAGCTTGTTTTTGGAACCCTATACCTGTGCGGACCGCGGTCATTCTTGTGCGGTCCGCGGTGGCCTCATTGCAGCCGCACTACTGTCGATGCCCCCTTTTTCTCGCGAAATCGGGTTTATGACATTTGGGCGGGCAACTCTTTTCCTTTTGGGAATTGGGTTTGAATTGGAGAGTCGCCACATAATGATTAAGTGCATTAGGACACTAAGAAGCACTTTGATTTAGAAAACCGGAGATTGGGTAAGGGCTTGAAATTATTGTGAGCACGTGATTTTTGCCCTATGTGAATTACTCCCATAAATTCAAGAAAAATGAATTTCCCCATTGTTTGCAATTTCGTAGATTTTTATGGCATTTTGTCGACTGTTTGCATTTGTCTGTGCACGTTTATTTTATCTAATTCATGAAAAATACAAAAATATGTTGCATTTGCATTTAAGATTTAATTTTACATTTGTTAGACTAATTAGCACATTATTTATTTTATAAAAATGGAAAAATCACAAAAATAGTTTACTTTTGCACTTTTTAATTTTAATTTTGGAATTTTGGTAGTTTTTCCTTCTATTTGGTTTTTAATTAATTGTGGTTATTATTAGTTAGAGTTAATTAATTCAATGTGATAGGGTTAATTTTGATTTAGGAATTAGTTTAGGGTTTATTTTAGTTTTAATTTGAAAAGAAATTAAAAAGAGTTTGAAGATAAAAGAAATTAAATTGAAATAAAAATAAAGAAACAAAAAGAATTTGAAAAGAAAATCTGCTTGGGCCATTCTTTTAATTGACATGTCTCAGGCCCAAGCATCTTACTCAAATACCCGTTCAGGCAGCCCACGACCCACCGCAAACCCGGTCCAAGTGATCAGTCGCCCAGACTTGTGAAACGACATCGTTTTGAGTTCATAGGCTTTAATCAATCCTGGCCTTTCATTTTGTTCCATCCAATGGCTTAGAACACTTCTCCAATATTGTATAACACTGTCCAAACTCCCTCAGAGACAAGCCAGTTCCTATCACCCCTCACTTCATCTCCCTCATTTCTAACCCTAAGACCCGCCGCCCTAAACTTCTTCACCATCTCCGGCCGGCGGTGGACAACCCATTCAAACCCAAATTCCTCCTCTACAACCCCCACACCCTATGGATCACAAATCTAACCCGAACTTCCCCAAAATCCCCACCCTTGGTTCCAAATCTTGAATCTGATGCCAAACTTCGAAGCTCAGGTCTTGCTCCCTTTTCCAAAAGTTACAGCGGTGTCTGGGCCGTTAACTGGGTCGAAACTTATGCCCATCG
>NC_031994.1:71103966-71164112 GCF_001879085.1 Nicotiana attenuata
AACCTGTCCAAATCTCATCCGATATGTTTTGTTTCCACTCTTCAACTCCCCATAGAAGCTCATGCTCTACATCCTCCCTACATTTAACATTTGGCTTCAACTGGGATCCTTTTCTAAAACTGGAACTACTGTTGGAACGACTTTCTTACAATATTTTTTGCCATGAAAGTTGGCCACAGTGACTTTTGTAGTTCTAAACTTCCACCAACAGCTTAGCAAACAATGGCTTAGGAGAAATCATTTAGAGATCTGAACCAAATCCTTCTCTTTGGTAAACATAGATTTTTGCCAATGAAAACCAGTCTCGGAGTCAGGCACCACGTCCTTTCCTCTTGACTGCGCCACCAGATTGTAGGGCTTTGCTTGGTAGCCTGCAGTGCTTCAAAATTAGTGACCCAATACGCGCTCTTTAATGCCTTCCCTCAATCCTCTTCTCCTAGCTTGTTTATATCGGAGAATTTCTGGGCCCTCTATCTAAACATTAACCTCTCATAATACTGCGCATCTTGAGCTCGGACGAAAAAATTTGGTTCATCTGTTCCTTCCTCTAAGGCTCGGCCTGACCTTGCAGCCTCGATCTCCAATCGAGTAGCAATACTTGGGAATGTCTCAGTGGGTTTCTTTTAGATTTCTGTGATGTAGAAGATATCTGGTGCATTTTCCTGTATTGAATCCCCGACACCTATCCATGAATCGGACGCCGATTCCAACCCAACTCATCCACTTCTTGGGATCTTTGCTTAAATGATACCAAGATAGCGCATCCGCCTTTCAAACTCTCATTGAAGAGTTTCATGCGTAATCTTTCATCTGTTCCTAACGCCGGCCAGATTATCAACAGTATGTCAATCATAGATGGACTCATGGGATCCCCAGAGCCCGTCAAACATTCCCGAATTGGGAGGTTTGTACCCTTCGGAAGTTCGACGTCTGGTTGAATGCAAAAGATCCTTATAATTCAGCCCTTCAATGCCTTTGTTTCTTAAACGCCCTGGACTCGGCTAGTCAATTTCTTGAGCTCGATACAGGTTTTTTGATGAGAGAGTTCTTTGTCATCAGACTCCGGTGTGTTTGTAATGGGTTAAGTGTATTGTGGTAAGGGTTTCCAGCATAGAATGGGAGCGTGGGAGTGGGGATAAATCATTCGATTGGTTCAAGGATGAGGAGTGGAGTGTTGTTGTGGCATGTGTTGCAATTTTGATGATAAGCGGGTTTGTTTTTGCGGCTCCAGGATTGTTCTGTGGAGCATGGGTGTTGAAAGTTGAATGTCTGTTGAGTAGTGGAGGGAGAATGACAGACTCGCCAAGCTTTTCCGAACTTGGTCTTTAGTAAACTTCTGTTCGAAGCTGAGCAGCACTTTCTTTGGATCCCTGAATACCCTGAGGAAACCTCTAACCTCTTTCAAAGCCTGAATTCTCCTTCTAGCATTGTTCAATGCTTCCACTTTTTTGCTTTGCCCCCGTTTTTTATAGGACTTGGAGGAGGAGGTGGAGGGCCCTTAGATCTTGGTGGAGTCGGATACGATGCCAGATGCAACGAACTAAACTTTTAGGGAGGAATCAGAAATAAAATAAAAACAACAAAAAGGTAACAAGTTAGTACGGGTTCTGTAAAAATATTGCAATATTTAAACACATAGCATAGAATATAAAGTCGTGTCCTAAGTTGGGGTGCCTTCGTTGTGCCCGAGGTAGACCTAGCGAACAAGTTGACTTGGAGAACTTATAATGCTAAAATGCCTCATTTTTTGTGAAAAATAAGACGAAATCCCAAAACGACACCTAAAATTGCATAAAGTAAAATGTCATCTAATGTGCCATTGGCCTTATTACATTTAAAAGCAAAAGAAAAGACTCCTAACGACTTGGTCCAAGAAGTGACCTTCGCAGGTTGAAAATGCTCTCTGTTTGATCAAAATCCTCCAGCTCGCGTAGGTTTTGACAGTGGACTTTGGACAAGGCTATCTTTAAAGAGTCATTAATGTGGACAGCATAACTGACTCCGACTAGGTTTGACAAGTGATGCATGCAACAGTTTTAAACAGAATAAGGTTTCTACGGGTTACTAGACCGGTACCCTTTAGCGGAATAATCAAGAGGGAACAGGCACGGAAGCCGTCGACTGCAGCCGCTGAAACTCGACTAGTTTTACCAAGCAATATGCCCTTTGCCAAATTTAGGGGGTAATAATACGGAAGAGCAGCAACAACTCATCAAGCGTTTACTAATGGTATTTGTATTTGTTTGGCACGAGTGGAATATAATGTTGAAGATGCAATTACAAGAATGAAATAAATTGTCACGTATTGTCACTTTCATAATGATTACAATAATTGCTAAGAAATTACAACGGTATTGAAGGAAAGCAGTAAATGAAAGCATTAAAGAAAAAGAAACAAAAAGACAAGTTAGTTTCGAATAAAGGTATTAAACAAAGCAATAAAGAAAACAATAAAGTCACATATAACATGAAGTGGTAAAAGCCTAAAGAATCTCCAGCAGAGTCGCCATACTGTCGACGCCCCCTTTTTCTAAAGCGAAATCGGGTTTACGACATTTGGGAAGACAACTCTATTCCCGTTTGGGAATTGGGTTTTGGAATTGAAGAGTCGCCACCTAATGATTAAGTGCACTAGGACACTAAGGGTTTTGAATTGGAAAACCAGAGTTCGGGTAAGGGCTAGAAATTATCTCGAGGGGAAGGTGTTAGGCACCCCTCAAGATCCACTAGTGTGGTTCCCAGCCATGCTATGTTGTGACTTTAATGTAAACAAGTATACAAATAAATTTACACATAAGGGATGCAAACAAGCTTGTTGGAATCTATAATTTGTTTGACGGAGAGTCTAAATGCAAGAATTAGTCAAGACATTGAATAAACAAAGAAGAAAAAGTTAGAAGGAAAAGGAATAATGCAGTGAAAAAATTAAAGGGGAGTTTTGGGTAATTGAAAAGACAGAATTTATTGATACTAAACAAAGTAACATAAGGAAAGGGGTCCTAGGTTTATAAATCACATGGATCATCCACACAACACCGGTAACCAATCGTACGCATAGTGTTATCGTGTGATCATCATCTCCATGTCTACCCTTCCCACCCCGTTAAGGTATTAATCGCAGAATGGTATCGCTACCTACAGCGTGCTATTACCCGTCCCAACTATCAGTCCTGGAGGCTTTTAGGACTACTAATCCTAAAGGGAGGAAGCTTGGCTTTTCAGAGGTTTAAAAGGATAAAATTCTAAGGCGACAATCAAAAACACATAATACACTTAATGGGGAGATAAAGCAATTAAAGGCTCAAGTAGGCCTCCTCATTTAGAGAAACGAATTGTTTAGCACGTCTTACACATACTGTTTTAGGTCCTTGATTAAAATTAGCGTAGGAAGAATTGATCTACCACATATTTCCAGATAGGGAGTCCGGATTAGTCCTGCTTAGATGTAGTTGCAGAAAAACTAACGATTGATTAATTATCTAACTGTCTATCTGCGTTAAACCGGGTCTATATGCATGATATCCATTAGTTCAAAGACGGGGGGAAGAACGAACTGATTGCAAAAAATAATAAAGTTACAGTATCGTAAGTTCTGCGAGCACTTTAAACGAATTACTACTGATTTTAAAGATGAGTGGGCAATTTCAGATTTTAATCGATTACTCCTATAGGCATGCTTTCTAGGTGTTACGAATCTTGTTATGCAGAGATCTTCTAAGCAGGTCATTGATATGATTGGTTTATTTTAGGCCCTATAAGTGGAATTGCCTAATGACAGAGGCACGTGTAAAAATGCAGGAAAAATCCTATGGGCATATTATCTACGTGATGTGCAGAATTTGAGCAGTGATTTATTGACATGGTATATATTGCGAAGTGCAGAAAACCTATGAGCATGGTATCTATGTGAAGAATGCAGCATTTTAAAGTATTAATCCTATAGACATGTTTTCTATGTGAAAATGCAGAATTGAGAAAGTATACACCCTATAGGCATGGTATCTACGTGAAAATGCAGAATTTGGAAAATATACACCCTATAGGCATGGTATCTACCCCTTTGGCATGCATTCTATCCCATCCCTTTTCACTATACCCCAGTAGTTATTACAAGGTTCATTACAAAGCTTATGACAGACCAAGTGAATCAAAAGAATAAATGAAAATACATCAGTGATTACATCTACATCTAATCAGCCTAATACAGACTCAAAGTCTAATAATATCAGATAAACCAACTTCCAGGATCGGATTTTTCAAAGCCTTTCTCTTATTTGGGATGTGTCAAAGTTCCAAGGAACTTCAAGAGTTCCAGGCAGTGCTTACACCCCAAATATTATTGCAGAATAGATTATAGTACAGTGTGGAAGGGCCAACCCTCAAGTGTCCAAGTTCAAAGGGAACTCAAGGTCCCAAGGCAAGGCTCACAGGAGGGGGGCAGGATTTAAGGGCTTAGGAGTAAGTGTAACTGCAATGAATAGGAATTAGGGGGGAGCCAGGGCAGGCTGGTGGTCATGCCTAGCACCTGGGCTGCTGGCACACCCCTGACTAGCTTGTCAGCTTATAAATTAGAGAGTTAGGATCCTTTGAGGGTCAGGTTCAGCCATGGACAGCAATTTAGAGGCTGCCAGGCTATACCATAACTCTATACACATAAGGGAATGGGGGTATGGGAGATTGAAAGAGGCTGGGATCCAAAGGACCCAATCTTAATCCATGACAATAACTTTTTATGTTGCCATGTCTTAAACTACAGCCCAAGCACATAAAGGGGAATGAGGATAGGGATTCATTGCAATAACAGATAGCCAAACATGAGTAATCATTTTAAAACTGAACTCTATAAAGCAGTAAATTAGGCATGGGCATAAAAGCTTGTAAGTAAACACATTGGATTTTGATGCTTGAATCAAAAGTAGGACATACCGGTTCAGAAGAGCAAGTAGGAAGAAACAGTAGATTTAGGGAAGCCAAATTGCAATCAAGAAGCAAGAGTGTAAGTTTTAGAAGAGAGTTGTGATGATTAAAATCGTGTGTGTGTTAATGAAAGAGCAGGGCATTTATAATTGCAAACAGGTGTAGCAAATAAGGCAAGAATCATAGTTTAGTAATAATTAAGGAACTATGTACCAATTAAAATCAATCAGCCTATAGACTTCCTTTAATTAAGGAGTCCAAATTCAAACGGTAATGGGCAGAAGTTATTTAAGGAAGGAAATCAAGTAAATACCTCGTGCAAGGTAGACAAATAAGGGTAAATACATGGAAAGGGAATCAGTAAAATAACCAGTAAAGAATCCCATTAAAAGCCTTGCTCGAGTCAGAAAAGAGGTAAAAGGAAAGTTTTAATTTAGGGAAAAATCAGTAACAATCAAATAAGCGACATTAAAGGAATTCTGAATCAATTAACAGTTGGCAAGACCTTTGAAAGAGAAGCTCTCGTATAAAACACATAGACATGTCAAGCAAGAGGGTTTCAAAATCACAAACGCAGAAAAAGGTTCAAATTCAATTCATAAACTCGAAGTTAGTCTGAGAGTTCAAGGTTTCAAAGTAGAACCCTTGTCCAAACATAAAACCAAATTTAGCCAAAGAAAACCCCAAATCCCTAGGGTTTTTAAACTCGAATTTGATAAAGAGATGAAGAGGCAAACTATCGAAATGAGCTCAGAGACCTTTTCAGAGTCTCATGAGAAGCATACAAGCACAATAGCAAGTAGAACATAGGAACCAGTACAGGAAACAAGTTTCAAGAAAGCTTGAAAATTAAATAAGTTCAGGTGGTGTAAACTTAAAGAAACGGTCGATGAAACACATCTAGAAAGAATCCAGGCGAAGTCCGGTAAAGGCAAACAAAGGATCAAAACTCAGTAGGAAAATACAGTAGAGGAACACATAAGATAGACATGAGAGAGCATGGTGAAAAACCAGTATGAGATAGAAAGGAGCATAATAAAATAAATTTCATAACAAGGAAAATATAAGAACACACGAAAGGCATGTGAGTCAGAAAAGAGCCAGTAAGAACATAGCAGGGATCGATTCACCAAGAAAAGAGAAGAAGAAGAGTCAGAAAAATTTTAAGGACTTTCCAGAAGCCCTAATCGAAAAGAAGTGCTTTTTGAAAGAAAATCGGAAAAAAAAGGTTTAAGAAACTTAAGCAACAGTGCAAACATGTAACAGATCTAAAATAATCGGAGAGAACCTCGATATTTAGGGTTCCAAATGAACCCTAGAGATGAGAAAGGCTTCGAAAATACCCGATCTAAGTCGGATAATGTCATAAACAGGCTCAAAAGACCAAGAGCCACCGGAGAAAGGCCGGAGATGGCCGGAATCTTCGAATCAGTGAAGGTCTGGGTGAAGACCCTCGAGGTCTGGCCCCGATCCTTCTAACAACAGGCATGCAGGAGCCATAGGAGGTGGGTATAGGGTGTCCATGGTCTGAGAAGCCATGGACGCCGGTGAAAACATGGTGGAACAAGGTAGGGGATGCTAGGGTTCCGGGGAGCCTTGAGAGAATTTGGGAGTTCAAGGGCGGCTGAAGGAGGAAAATGAATTAGGGTTAGGGGTCGTCTGTGAATTAAAAAGGAAATAATCAATTAGATCAATGGCTGAGATTAAAAGGGGGGATCCGGTCGGTTTTTTATGGATTCGGTCGGTTTAAAATTTGGGCCGGTTGCGATTGGGCTCAATTGTGGTTAAAATTGAAATTGCAAAGGGGTTATAATTGAAATGGATGAGGCTAAATGTTAAACAGCCATTTCTTCCCTTTTTATTTTAAAAATAGTTAAAATAATTTCCAAAACCAGTTAAAAGCACTAAATTTATTAATAATCATATAAATATTAATTAAAAGTACTGGGAGCAATTTTGTAATTTCAAAATACTATTAATCGGAAAATAGGCTATAATTGCAATTATAGCAATTTAGCCATTAAAATACCAAATAAATTTTATAAAAATGTGCAAAAAATCACATTAATTATATCTTGGTGTAAATATGAAATAAAAATAAATTATTCATCAAAAAAATGATAGTTCGGAAATAATTATTGAGTTTTGTACTATTAAAATAGACAATAAATTGATTTTAAAAACCTTTAAAATAAGTGAAAGATACCAAAACTTTTGGGCATGCTTATATAGCATGTACATACTATTTTGAGAACATTTTGAGTATATAAAATGCATAGGGAAAAATTGGGTATCAACAGCTGTCCCTCTTTACCCGGGAAGGATGAAAGAGTTGTCGGGTAAAGATATGATGACCAATTTTGACCGAGAGAGACGACTTGTAAAGGTTTTGACCGAGCTTTGGTTTTTGAGCTGCCTACATATCCCTGGTTTTACAGGAATCAGGTCATATGTAGTTCGGGGTACATCGACGGAGTATGCCGATGGAGGTTTTTGAAGAGACGGACGCAATATTTAGGTTAGGAAGGGTGGTCAGGGACTGATGGGTTGCGAGAACTGGAGCGAGATCGCTCCTGCTGTAATGGCCGTTGCCAACTGATGTACCTGCAATTGAGTAATACAAGCATATCGTGCAGAATTTAAACCTGATGCAAGTTCCCGTTTGACCATGAATGCTGTCTTTGGACGGTTAGGATGACGTCCTCAGCCCATGACGCCCTGGGCCGTGAAGCGCATAATAAAGGATTCGCAGGCTATGAAATGTTGTTCTCGGGCTATGATGATGGTGCCTCCGAACCATGATGCCTTTGAATAATGATGTGCAGAATATAAAGCGGGATCCTCGGGCCATGGCATGGCGTTCTCGGGCTATGAAAACGGTGCCTCTGAATAATGACACCCTTGGACGGTTTGGCGGTATTTCAGCCCATGAAATGCAAGATTTGGCGGTATTTCAGCCGATGTAGAGCATAAATATAAATGGCGATCTTTCAGTCGACATAGGGATTGAAATAAAGTTGGCGATATTTCAGCCATGCAGGATTAAATAATGTTGGCGATATTTCAGCCAGGAAAGATTTAAATATAAATAGTGATCTTTCAGCCGATATAGAGATTTAAATGAAGTTGGCGATATTTCAGCCATGTAGGATTTAAATAAAATTGGCGATCTTTCAGCCGACATAAAGATTTAAATATAAATGGCGATCTTTCAGCCGATGTTGAGATTTAAATGAAGTTGGCGATATTTCAGCCATGCAGGATTTAAATAAAACTGGCGATCTTTCAGCCGACGTAAAGATTTAAATATAAATGGTGATGTTTCAGCCGATATAGAGATTTAAATGAAGTTGGTGATATTTCAGCCATGCAGGATGGAGACAGTGCTTAGTCTCGGAAGGCAGAAAGGTAGCCTTATGCAATGCAAGAAAATGTAGGATGGAGACAGTGCTTAGCCTCGGAAGGCAGAAAGGTA
This sequence comes from Nicotiana attenuata, assembly GCF_001879085.1. NCBI lineage: Eukaryota > Viridiplantae > Streptophyta > Magnoliopsida > Solanales > Solanaceae > Nicotiana > Nicotiana attenuata. The sequence continues at coordinate 71,112,359 of NC_031994.1, forward strand.
GCCTTATGCAATGCAAGAAAATGCAGGATGGAGACAATGCTTAGTCTCGGAAGGCAGAAAAGTAGCCTTATGCAATGCCAGAAAATGCAGATGGAGACAATGCTTAGTCTCAGAAGGCAGAAAAGTAGCCTTATGCAATGCAAGAAAATGCAGGATGGAGACAGTGCTTAGTCTCGGAAGGCAGAAAAGTAGCCTTATGCAATGCAAGAAAATGCAGATGGAGACAATGCTTAGTCTCGGAAGGCAGAAAGGTAGCCTTATGCAATGCAGAAATAAAGGTGAAGAGTAACAAAATCTCTTAGCTGATAGATGATAGCTGATAGTTGATTGTCCTTGTGGTTGCTGGGGATGTTGCGTGCGAATAGTGCTTGAAAATGGGTGATGATCCTGAGAATTGTATTCCTGAAAAGTGTGAGTTTGTATTCGTATCCGATGATTCTATGTTTTTGGGGTGCCTGCATTCAAAGAAAGATTGTGAGTTTTGTCAAGGGGGGAAGGTTAGTTCGTCTTCCCATTGACTGCGCTCGTCCTTCTCAGCTCATTTTCATTGGGGTAGCATCGCTAAACAAAGCAATTTGATAGTAGCCATGCATGATTTAGTAAAATATGATAAAAATATGATGTAAATACATAATAGATAACAAACAAAATGATTTTCTTTTTAGAAGAACCGACGACTGTGACGTGGTTCAAGATATTGCAACCTCTTTTGCTCCGGAATTTTGAGGGTCCTCCTCAAAATTCTGCCCCAGTTTACTGGGCTGGTGCCTCTGACGGCTGCGTGCGACGAATGGCTGAAAATCAACTTCGGAATTTTGAGGGTCCTCCTCAAAATTCTGTCCCAGTTTCCAATGTCGGGGGAAATGAAAATTTTGTTGAATTGTGNCATAGAAGTATTAGAGGTGCCTATGTTCTTCAATTCCCATATGTCTTATTGTTATATCGTCTGTTCATGGGTCTCAGAAAATACGTAAGTTGATAAAGTTTACTTCATGATATTACTCAAAGGCATAATTGTCTTATGACATTCCAAGAGATTTTATTGACGTACTTCTCATGCATTGCATTCATTTATACATGTACATTGACCCATGACCAGATGGTGTTATATACGCATATATATGTATATTATATGTATATAGGATATGGAAAAAGGTTACGGCGTTATGTACGCACCACCACCTGATCAGCTGGTATACGTTGATGATTTTTCCCACAATGGTCGAGATGATATGGTGGGATGCCCTCGGAGGCTTGATGATGTGATGAACACATATACCTATACACGACATGACATTTATACGCATATACATGGCATTATACATATTGATGATTCACAGAGTTATTCAGACTTACATGTCGAGTCTTTTACTCCATGTTTCTCTCATGTCTATTATTTACTGATTTTCATTCCTTACATACTCGATACATTATTTGTACTGATGTCCCTTTTGCCTGGGGACCCTGCGTTTCATGCCCGCAGGTCCCGATAGACAGGTCGAGAGTCCTCCAATTAGGCTATCAGCTCAGTGGAAGATATTGGTGCGCTCCATTTGCTCTAGAGTTGCTTGTTTGGTCTATATGATTTAGACGCGTATTGTTTGGTATGGCGGGGCCCTGTCCCGGCCTTTATAATAAGTATGTACTCTTAGAGACTTGTAGACAGATGTCATGTATACAGATACTTGTATGGCCTTGTCGAACTATGTTTTGAGTTTACAAATGATCATGTTGGCCTTACAGGCCCGTATGTCATGTGTATATGTTTCTATACCAGGTTAGGTCATTTTATGTCAAGTGTTTCCTTATATTTTATTGTTGTTGCCTCATACGGCCCTTCTGGCCTACTTACCCATGATGATGTAATAAGAAAGATATGTTACATTGGTACTCGGTTGAGTAAGGCACCGGGTGCCCGTCGGCACAGTCTCGCGATCGCGAAGGCTTGTCCTGTTTGAGCATCGCGAACGCGAATGGTAATGGGTGCTGACCCCTCCCAGGTCCCTTTCTTCTACACAAACGCGAGAGGGCCTTTGCGAACGCGTAGGCCTAGGACCTCAAACCTTCGCGAACACAACTGCCTGATTGCGAACGCGAAGAACAAATCACCCCACTTCCCAAATCCTTCATCACGAGCGCGATTACTTCTCCGCGTTTGCGGAGAAGGAAACCATAACAGAAAATTCTGGTGTTTCCAACTTAACTCCAGGCGGTCCGAAACACACCCGACCCACTCGTGACCCCGTCCAAAAGCACCAATAAGTCCAAAAATATAATAAGGACCTCCTCGAACTCTCGAAATGCGTAAAACAACTTTGAAACTAAGAATCGCACCCCAAAACCAAATTGAAACAAATAATGAACTTCAAGTTTTCAACTTGCTCCGAATGCGTCGAATCATGCTTAAACTACTCGGAATGACATCAAATTTTGCGTGCAAGTGTTAAATAACCATACGAAACTATTCCCAAACTCGGAATTTCAAACAAACCTCGATAACACCAAAACCTACTCCAAACCAAATTTAAAGAACTTTAAAACCTTCAATACGACCAAAACGCTCCCAGTCAACCAAAACCGGATATGAACATACGCCCAAGTCAAAAATCATCATACGAACCTATTGAGATCATAAAATCCCGATTTCGAGGTCGTTTACTATAAATGTTGACCCAAGTCAAGCTTAACCCTTTAAAGCCAATATTAAGGAACTAAGTGTTATCCCTTCCTCATTTGCCAAACACGCCGCAAAAAATTAAAAAGCTCTCTGTACAGTGCGACAACGAGCTACAGTGCATCGCCAGTGGCGATATGGCCACAACTCCATCGTTCACCAATGGAAAACCACCGGACAACCTTCAAAAGACATGTCTTTCAACTGCGCATCATCTCCAACAAACCTCACTCCAAAACAATCCCCTAGCTAGAACAGATTTTCAAAATAGTGAAGGGATCACTGTTCATACAAATCGCCTGGGAGCTACTGAAATTCCCCAAGCGAGTTCTGGGGCAAGTAAAAATATTCCAAGCCATGGAAACTATTCTCCATCACCAAACACAGCTCCCCACCAAAATTCAAGTAATTCCCCTGGGGGAATTGTCTTCTCCGACGAGTTACAAAATGCCGGTGTAATAGAAATATTTTCCCATGGAGTTCCAGGTGTCCAATTGAAAGAAGAAAGGTACCAAAATGCTCGCCTTGATGAGGAGAACATGCTAGCATCATAAACTTCATCTGGGTATCAACTAATTGCTCCAATTTTGCAATCGTTAAGCCTAGGCAGTCTGTCTTCTCTAACTGTTCGACAAATGACACCATCTTTCCTGGGACGATTTGGCCAAGCAACCAATTGCAAATGATTCTACGTCACCTAAGGAACAAGTCTCCAAAATTTCAGGCCATTCAAATGTGGAAATTGATCACCATGATCACTGGAAAAGCTCAGAACTTTACCACTTGGCCAGACATGGTCTTCCGGGGAACCAAATGGACTCATGACCAATGCCAAAAGATTCCTACAGCTCAGGAGAGTGTTTTCAAATCTTCAAACCAAATTTTACGTGGTTCGGTCTCGTCCAATATTACATAAGGTACTCCTGCGCACTGTAGCTACACAGACGTTCGATGAAATGTCAATGCTCCCTTAAGCCCAATTCAACCTATTTCATTGAGTGCAGATAATCCTCTTCTTCATAAGGATGCAACATGCCAAGTTTCACAAAAATTCGTTGGAGGAATTGATTCCTCTGAATAGTTAAAAGGCTCAGTTTTCACACAGTTGGTCGGAGATGGTGACACAGGTGATCAGCTGTCATCAGGCCAATTTGAGGTGATCTCTGATGCTACACTCAATGTTTCTACCATCCCTACTCCTCCAAACTACCACCGCAATGTCACAACCTCACAACCCAAAGTCCCAGTTCCACAAAGGGTCGATAATGTTGCAACAGCTGCTTCTGTGTGATCAAAGTCAAGCTGAACCTCCTGTTATAAAAGATGCTCCAACCCCTAATGTTGATCACACTGAAACTCAACACCAAAACCCTCACCTTTTGACCTTAGGTAAAAACCTTGCTCCTTCATTTTTTCTGTACCAACACAGACTAATCCAAGTAACCAAGCTCCCTCATATGATCAAAACCATAATAAACCAGTCCACAATTCCACTCTCAAGGTTTCTTCTAACTTTGCGAGACCAAACATCCCAAGGAAAAACCAAAAAAACCACACCAAACATCAGGAGAAAACAGTGCAACCCACCCATTCCAACCTAGTTACCACTATCATTCCTCAACCCAATGCCAACAAAAATAAAGACAAACAACCTGTAAATCCCCCACCTCCACCTCCTACTGTCACTCACTCTTATGTCACAAGGCTCAGAGCTAGGCATGAGGCTGAGAGGGAACCAATTTCATTTACCCCACCAATGATAACCACCAAGCTAGGCCAACCTGCAGTAATATTCAAAAGGGAAGACTACATGGTGAGATTTGAAGATAGGTGCAAATTCACAGTAGTAGGCAAGTTCTCCAATACTATGCCTAAAATGGAAGTCATTAGAAGAAGTTTCATTTCCGAAACTGAGCTTAAAGGAGGAGTCAAGATAGCTCATTTCAATGCTCGGACTATGTATATTGACTTGGATAATGAATATGATCATTCCACTATGTGGGCCAAACAGTATATGTACATCTAAGTTCAAATGATGAAATTGGAAGCATGGTCTCCTGCATTCAAGCCTAATGAAGATTCACCCATTGTGCCAATATGGGTGGTTGCCCCAGAATTACCATGGCACTTATACTACATGGAAGTAATCACACCACTATTGTCACCTATTGGCAATGATTTATACCTGGACTTGGCATCTTTCCAGAAAACAAGGGGGAGTGTGGCCAAGGTAAAGATTCAAATTGACTTCACCAAGGAAAGACCTCATCTTGTCTGTTTTGGATATGATGAGGATCAGGATGAAAATGGGGAAGGAGAATGGCTGGAGGTCCAATATGATAATGTGCCTGCTTATTGTAATAACTGCAAGCATCTGGGCCATTCTGAATAAACATGTGAAATCAGACTAAAAGAAGAGGAAAAAAATAAGAAGAAAGAGGAAGAAGCTATCGAAACAAGTGATTCCCATGCTACCAATCAGAATAAATCTCACAATAAAGCAGGAACAAGCAAGAATAAAAAGAAGGAACAAGGGGGAATGCCAAAAACAAATGCACATGACCAATGGAGAAGCCAAATGCTATCAAAACATCAAAAAGCAGCAGAACACCAAAGCTCAGTAGAAGAAATAACAAACGAAGACTAGCAAATCGAAAAGAGAAAGAATTTTAAAGCCAATACCCAAAGCAAGAGGCAACAACAAGATTACATGCCAAAACAATCAAATACTCAACAACAGCAGGTTGCACCAAATGAGATTCAGCAACAGGTCACACAATCATCACAACCATCAGGTATACCCCTTATCGTTCCTCCAGCTCAACTGGAGAGGGGTGTAGATTCTGGTGCCCAGAATGAACCCATTCCCCCTATTCCTTCCTATATTTTTGTTGGTTGTGAAGTAAATGGAGGAAAGGAGAATTGTCAGGAGACACCAATAGCGAGGCAGGAAGGGGTACCAAATGGTGAGGGGCTTCCTCATGTTTTGCATGAGTGTGCTAATACACAATTAACTGACCATATGATTGACCAACCATCCCCTGCTACCACAGTCTAAAATTCAGGAAAACAACAAGCCTAGCATTCTGATAATGTGATCATTGAGGAGGATTTATAATCCTTCATCTCTGAAGAAGATCCTTCTGCACAAATGAAAGCACTGCACAAAGGAAAAGCCAAAGTTGCAGCTGACTTCCAAGTCCAGTCTTAGAAAACAAAAAACAAGCCCAGTTAGAAAAAGAGGAAAGCTATGAGGAACAAAACTACAGGAATTAGTATAAATGAACCACCTGATGACTCACAGTTTGTGAGCCCTGCAATCCAGCAAAGATTTAGGCATGATCCAAATGCAACAGTAGAAGTATACAGGAGCTCAGTAATAGCTAATCCCTCCCTCTCCCAACCTTTGTCATCCAATAAAGAACCAATCTCAGATGGCAATGAATCAGAACCACCTACCAATGATGAAAACCTCACTCCCAAAACACACAAAGCCACTTCTACTCCTACCAGCACCCCCAGAAAAAACCATCTCTTGCATCCTTTACAAATGGTCCTGGAGGAGTGTCCTCTCAACAGATATACTCCACAACAAGATGAGTATAGACCAATTTAATCCGAGGATGAAATAATTGGGGAACAAGATGTTGACAATGATTCTAGTGATGAAGATCTTGAAAAGGAATAACATTGTGATCACCTGATTGCTGCAGTGAATGGAAAGTCAAACCAGAAAATTGTTGCTTCTGCAACAGTCCCACCCAGAAAGATCCCCTCACCAAGGCTATCCAGGAGCAGAGCTGCTAGAAATAGAAGTAGCATTTTCCCACCAAAACATAACCAAAAACCCTCCTTCCAATGATTAGTACAATCATTTGGAATACAAGAGGAATCAGGACCTCAGGAGCTATTGAAAGGCTCAAACTCCTGAAACAAATCCACAAACTTTCTTTCATTACTGTCCTTGAACCTTTCCTAGACAACTCTCACATGAACTCCTTTAAAATCCAACTCTCAATGCATCAAGTTGCTGCTGATGTCAATGATAAGATCTAGGTATTCTGGGATAAGGAATTCACTCCCAAGGATTTAGATCATGATGATCAACAAATGTCTTTGGAGGTGAAGCATGTTGAAAATGGCAACTTGTTTCATCTTACAGTCATCTATGCCAAATGCAAACCAGTCCTCAGAAGGCCATTGTGGGAAGTTCTAAGGCAGAAATCATCAATCTGCAGTGTTCCATGGTGTGTCATAGGAGATTTTAAGGTCATTGCTTCTGTAGAAGAAAAGATTGGTGGCATTCCATTCCAGATGTCCAAGAGTCTTGATTTTCTAAGCATGATGGAGGACTGTGGCCTTGTGGACTTGGGTTTCTATGGTCCTAAAGTCACATGGTCTAATGGAAGGGGGCAATGTTCTATTGTATGGAAAAAGTTAGAAAGGGGACTGGCCAATGCTCACTGGCTAGAAGCCTTTCCTGCAGCCACAATTTCTCATTTAGCTTCAGCAGAATCTTATCACAACCCCCTACTCCTGGAACTTCATAAAAGACAAGACAATGTCAAAAAATACTTCAAATTCCTCAATTGCTGGGTGGACAACAACAACTTTCTTCCCGTGGTCTTTGAAAGCTAGAACAAAGAGGTTTGAGGTAATGCTATGTGGGTGTTTCGCCAGAAAATGAAAGCACTAAGCCATGCTCTAAGTCTTTGGTCTAGACAACAATATGCGGATATCTTCCAAAAAGCTAAAAAATTTGAACAAAAGGTAAAGAATGCAAAAATGATCTAGGCCCAGACAAACAATGACCATGACAGAGCAACTCTCAATGAGCTTAAGGCTCATTATGTTAGACATCTGAAGGTTGAGTAGGATGTTCTAAATAGAAAACACAACTACAATGGTTCAAAGAAGGGGATGCCAAATCTAGATACTTCCACAGTTTAATAAGAGGAAGAAGAAGGAAATCGTACATCCACAAAATCAAGAATGAGGAAGGAGAATGGTTTCTGGGAGATGAAAATATAGGGAAGGCTGCCTGTGATTAGTTTCAGAACCTCTTCACAGACCCTGGCTCAGTTATTAGAGAAGACTTGCTGTCCATTATTCCGACCATGATATCTAGTGATGAAAATGATACACTCACCAAGGATCCATCAATAATAGAGCTCAAGGAAATAGTGTTCTCCATGAACCCTACTAGTGCAGCAGGACTCGATGGCATGAATGGGAAGTTCTATCAAGCCTGCTGGGAAGTGATCAAGGAAGATTTACTCAAAGTTGTTTGTTCTGTCATTCTTTAGAGGCAATCCAATGCCTAGAAATATGACCAATGCATGCCTTGTTCTCTTGCCTAAGGTTGAATTCGCTAACAGTCTCACAAAATTCAGGACAATCAGTCTCAGCAACTTCATCAACAAGATTATCTCCAATGTTATTTGTTCATGGCTTGGTCCCATCCTCCCAAAGATAATCTTTGCAAACCAATCTGGCTTTGTAAAAGGCGGGAAGATATTTGAAAACATCATGCTGGGACAAGAAATAGTGCATGGTATCAAGAAGCCAACTGTGGGGTCAAATGTGGTCATCAAGCTTGACATGGCCAAGGCCTATGACAGAGTATCCCGGATTTTCACCTGCATCATGCTTAGGAGAATGGGATTCAGTGAAATGATTATTGACATGATCTGGTGAACAATGTCCGACAACTAGTACTCAGTCATTGTTAATGGCACTAGATATTGATTTTTTCGGTCTAAAAGAGGCCTTAAACAGGGTGATCTACTTGTCCCATCCTTATTCATCATAGGAGTTGAACTTGTCTAGAATGCTCAACATTCTGAACCATGATCAACTGCTTCATGGATTTTATATGGAGAAGAGAGGTCCTCAAATCATGAGTCAATTCATGACTACTTCCTGTGCACTCCCAAGTGCTATCAGAAGAATTCAAGAAGTGACAGGCTTTTCTAGAAGGGATTCACCACTCACATACCTAGGCTGCCCTCTGTATACTGGTAGGAGCAGAATTATGCACTTCAGTGGTCTCATTTACAAGGTGCTAGGCAGAATAAAAGGTTGGCATGGTAAGATGTTATCCTATGGTGGCAGGGCAACCTTGATCAAATATGTCCTTCAATCCTTACCAATCCATAGACTTTCAGCAGTATCCCCTCCAAAGACTGTCATGAAGCAAATTGAAAGGTTGACAACTAGCTTCTTCTGGGGAATAGATAAGGACAAACACAAGTATCATTGGGCATCATGGTCTAAGCTATCCTTCCCTCTCAATGAAGGTGGTGCATGTTTCAGAACCATTCATGATACCTGTAAAGCCATGGAACTAAAGTAGTGGTGGCATTTCAGAACAACAAACTCTCTTTGGAGTACATTCCTGAAGGCAAAGTACTGTCAAAGATCAAATCCCATATCTAGGAAATGGGACTTAGGCCAATCACAAGCATGGAAAAGATTGATGTTCAATAAGAAAGAAGTAGAAAAAGTAATTCAATGGAGACTCCATAATGGGAAATGCAACTTTTGGTGGGACAACCGGCTTAGCTCCGGACCATTGGCATACAGCAGAACAGAAGGGGGCAGACCAGGCAACACATCGGTGTCTTACTTCTGGAATGAAGTCCAATGGGACCTTCAGAAGCTTAATATAGCTGCCCCAGCACACGAGATCATGCAGACAACCATCCATTTCAACCTTGACCTTCCTGATAAACCTATCTGGACACCTACTGTCAAGGGTAATTTCACCTGTGCTTCTGCATGGGATCTCATCAGAAAGGAACCCCCCTCCCCCCCCCCAACTTCACCAACAGAATGAATTGGCACAGAAAGATCCCTTTCAGGTGGTCCTTCTGCTTGTGGAGAGCATTTAGAAACAAACTCCCAACTGATGATGGAGTGCATATTTTCAGCAGTCCAACAGTTACCAAGTGTGTATGCTGTTCTATGCATGCTCTGGAAACAATTGACCACCGCTTTAGCTCTAGGTACTTTGCAAGAATCATATGGAAGAAATATGGAGGCTATGTAGGCATTCCAACTGAAAACCTATCTCTAAGGCTGCTTCTTATGAAATGGTGTGTGCTGAAGACTCACAACTCTGTGCAAAAGCTCATCTTTGATACCCTCCCCATTATTATTTGCTGGAACTTGTGGAAGAACAGATGCAGTGCCAAGTATGGGGCAAAAACCACCTCCCTGACTAGAGTCTTCTACTCTATCAACTCTGACATCAACTTACTCCTAAGATCCAATTTTCCTGATCTCCAATGGCCTTTCAACTGGGGGGAACTCTATGCCTTTATTGAAAATCTTCAGCATCACACCACCTCAACTCAAGTGATTTGGAACAAACCAGACAACGATTTTATTAAGATCAATTCTGATGGGAGTGCAATGACTAATCCTGGAAAGATTGGAGGGGGTGTCATCATCAGAAACCACTATGGTCAATTTATCCATGCAATTGCATCTCCCTTAGGAAAAGGTTCAATAGCATGGCTGAAACTAAAGTAGCTTCATTAGGCATCGACTGGTGTATTGAGAATGGATTCACCAAAGTCCACCTTGAAGCTGATTCTGCATTGTTAATCCACTGGTTGACAACTGATGCAGTACCCCCTGGGACTCTTAACATACCCATCCAAAAGCTCAGGCAACTCTCTCAACAATGTGAAACTATTACATACATTCATGCCTACAGAGAAGCCAACACTCCAGCTGACTCACTTTCCAAAATTAGCCACACCCTTCCAAGCATCACCCACTATACAAATATGAATGAGCTCCCCTCTCACATTAGAGGCCAGATTCACCTAGACAAAATGGCCACCCCAACTTTCAGGCATAAACTGACCAAGAAGCTCATAAACCATTCAGTGGCATCCCCGTCCTCCTCCCATGGTTATGGTTAACATCTTCTTTAAAAAGGGGAGCAGAAATAATTGTCCAAGCAATTCCTCCATCATGTGGAACTGTGCAATCATGGGATTTTCACAAACTCAGTTTGTTCTTTTGCAGGTTGTCTTCTCTTATGAACTACCCAGTTCTTTGTTACTGTTTCAGGGTGTGGTATTAGCCTATGGGCTCATCCTCTTGGAACCACAACAAAGGGCTGATGTAGGTTGTAAAGAGCAGAAAGTCCACCCTCTAAGGCATGCAATGGAATTTCATAGTGGCCCCCTCACTTCACCAATCATAAAAGCACACCAAAGCACCACTTCCTCTGTTTCTAAATAGAAGAACTCACAGTAACACCCTCATAAACAATCATACACTCACAGACATCAATCAATAAACACCAACCCTCACTCAAATTGCATCAGTATACACAAGAGCCTGATTGCAAACAACTAGGAACCTCATGATGACAACAGATCCAAAAAACTGGGCAGAAATGCCAAATTTTTTTTCTAACACTGTTTCTATTTTGCAGGTTCCTGCTGCTCCTTCTTGCTTAACCAATTGACATATTTTCAGAGTGTGGTATTAGCATCTATGATGCTCATTCCTCTGGAAATACACCAATTAGCCAAAGCACAAAATCACTGGAATAAGGCCAACAATCATTCAATAACAGAAATCCCCACAAAAACCAAAAATAAAGCATCAGTTTCAGCTGTAAACATCAACGAATCAGCTGAACAACCCTTCCCCCACCTCAATGCTACAACTTTCCCACAGAATGCAAGAACCCCTCTAAAACTAATTGTGCACTACATCACAGTAGGGCTACATACATATGAAACAGAGCTGCCTCTGCCTCTGTCTCTGCTGCAGCTTCTGAACTCCCTCCGAACCAAAGAAACAAATATACAACTAAATCCAGTCAACACAAGAACCTGCAAATAGTTTCTCATCAAAAAGCAGAGCTGCCACCACTTCCCCCACTTCCCCTGAACCCATACTCACTTCCAGAACCCACAAGAACCTGGAAACTTAGTCCCCTTTCACTAACATGTTTGCTAATTGTTGTAGGTACCAGGGATAAGCTCATACTGGTGCAACTTTTAGGAGTGGTATTAGCATTCCAAATGCTCAACGTCTACAGATGCATCAGTTCTCTTGGGCTTATCATATACACCTTCCCACATTGACACAAACATAGTCAAAACAAAAGTACAGGATCTCTCAAAGCCTGTCATTACTCAGGAAAAAGCAAAGCAGCAGGCACAATAACAAATTCCATCACTGGACAAAACAGAAGCCAGGAAATCACACAGTGAAGTACCAAGCATCACTTCTCAGAAGCTGCAATCAACCACTCAAAATTCACTGTGTTTCCCATAAGCAGCAATCAACCTGCTTCCATGCCTTCTCATCTTTGGCACATCCCATCAACTCCAGGAAAACACACACATCTAGAGGCAGTCAACACAAGAACCTGCAACTAGTTGGCCCATACTCTCTTCTAGAACCCACAAGAACCTGGAAACACAACCCCATTTCACTAACATCTTTGCTAAGTTTTGCAGGTTTCTGGAATAGGTTTGGTCAATTGGGGCACTTTCAGTTAGTGGTATTAGCATCCTAGATGCTCATTCTACTGAAAGTGCACCAATTTGCCCAACCCTCTCAAATCATCTCCACACACACAATCCAGTCAACAACATCTCCACCAGTGATGCTCTGTGGTGAATTCATGCAGCAGTTCTAATAGAAAATTGTCATCTATTCAAATCCCACAGCCTACTTACACTTGATTCAACTCCAACAGGCTAATACCCAGGCAGTCTACCAGCAGCAGGCACATTTGCAACAACAAGTCATCTATGCAAGCATTCCTGCAAGCTTCTCTGTCCCAGCTATCCAGTCCTGCACACACTCTGCAGACCTCGAGTCAAAGGGGATATTTGAAGCAAGAAGTTGCTCACTCTTTTTTGTTAGAATTATCAGACATCAACAACTCAATTACCCCTCATTTGGAGCCTTTCTGACAGTTATCTTCCATTTGGCTTTCTTTCCCAATGTCAAAGCAAAATGGATGATAGCTTCCATCAATAGTTTATGTTGTTTACCATTACTACTAGAACACTTCTGCTTTTTCAATAGAGGTAGAATTTGTTGTATATGGAAGATGATCTTCCAAATCTTTTGCTTAGTAGATTTAGGATCACTTGTGCATTTTTGTATAGTTGACCTAGGCTTACTACACTTGTATTTTGTAGTTCCAATTGTCTATCACTGTTTGATAGACAATTGGTTCATCATCATTTGTCTAACTCACCATAGGTTTTAGAGTTCTTTTGGTTGCCATACTTGGTTTACCAAATGCACTTTCATCTTATTACTGGAGGTAAGGTTTATGTCCCCTTCCATTTTTGTTGTACTATATTTTATATCTATGAAAATTAACTCTAGGCACAATGCCCAGTGGACTTTGATAAAAAAAATCCCTAGCCTCAAACCCCCATATTTCACCTCAAAAACTCACCAACTAGGTGTAAAATCAGTGGAGAAACATAACTATTGAAAAAAATTGACACAAGATCTTACCTCAGGAATTCCCCTTGAAAATCTCTCTCAAAATCTCAAATATCCGAGCTCAAAATGTTAGAAATGGAGAAAATCTCGGAACCCTCGCTTATATAGGTTCTGCCCAGTTACAGGGCACCTGCGGTAAAAAACCCGATTTTGCGGTAGAAAGTCCACTTCTGTGGAAATCACTTACTTCCCCAGCTACCGCACCCACGCACCCATATCCGCTTCTATGCAACACGCCCACATTTGCAGCCTCGCAGGCATAGAAAGAACCTCGCACTTGCGGCCACTGCCAATTCCTTCTTGGCCTGCTTCTGAGGCTCCCTCCTCGCTTCTGCCGGCTCGCACTTGTGGTTCCCCCCTACACAGGTGCGATTACACTAGTAGTCCTCAACTTCAGCAACTCTTCAACATCAAAACTTGGTCCGTTAACCACCCGAAATCAATTCGAGCCCCCGGGACCTCAACAAAACGTACCAATACGTCTTAAAACACGATAAAAACTTAGTCGAGCCTTCAAATCACTTCAAACAACATCAAAAATACGAATAGCACCACAATTCAAGATTAATGAACTTTGAAATTTCCAAATTTTACAAACGACGTCGAAACCTATCAAATCACGTCCGATTGACTTTAAATTTTTCACACAAGTTACAAATGACACCACAAACCTACTCCAACTTCCGAAAATCCAATCCGACCCCGTTATCAACAAGTCCACTCCCGGTCAAACTTTCTAAAATTCAAACTTTCATCATTTCAAGCCTATTTTTACTACGGACCTCTAAATCACAATCCAAACATGCTCCTAAGTCCAAAATAACCCAACAGAGCTAATAGAACCATCAAAATTCAAATTCGAGATTGTTTACACATAAGTCAACATCCAGTTAACTTTTTCAATTTAAGCTTTCAGTTAAGAGACTAAGTGTTGCAATTCACTATGAAATCTCTCCAGACCCGAACCAACCAACCGGGTAAGTCATATAAAAATTGTAGAGTACAAAAAGGAGTAGAAAATGGGGGAACAGGGCTAAAACTCTCAAAACGACCGGCCGGGTCGTTATATGTATAGTGCTGAGTGTTTGTGATTGTGAGGGGCACTTGTGCCTGGCACTCGACGTGTGCTGAGTAATTATGGATTGGTATTGATTTAGTGGAAAGGTTAAGTTTTGAGCATGTATATACATTACACACTCATATTTGATTATTCATGCATATTATCAACATATGCACATTCATGCATTCTTCATATACAATAGTACTTGTTAGTGGATTGTTGCACAACTGGAGGGTGTTTTTATATATATATATATATATATATATATATATATATATATATATATATATATGTGCATGTGTGTGTGTGTGTGTGTTGAGATTCTATCCTGCATAGTCACTTTACATTCAAGTAGAAGTATATAATTTCAAGTTACTTGGTGTAAATTTCCTTGATATGTGGATTTGGTGGAACTGTATACGCTTTGATTTGGTTTGTTGAAGAGCGTTGTTATTCAGTTCTTCTCAATTTTTGCACCTTATTATCGATATCTACTGTTGTTGCACCCTATTTTGCACGAGTCAAAACAAGATTCAACTAGCGGCTTTTTTGTTGTTGGTGAAAGAGAGTCGCCACCTAATATTTAAAGGTATACTAGGGTACTTATTCAGTTATTAGATTATTATTCTATTAGTCTACTAACTGGTGAGATTTGGGTAAGGGTTCTTGTTCTTCTAAAGGGAAGGTGTTAGGCACCCCCTAAAATCTACCTAAGGTAGCTCCTTAGGACATAGACTAGGTTTAGGGAAATAGATGTCTATATTCTACTTAGTTAGTGCTCAAAATATTGGGCTTACTCTATGTATTGTTTAAAGTCTATCATTTGAAAGAAAATAGAATATGAACTTTGAAAAGAGGACATAGGTTTAGTTTGTAAAAGTGTAACGGCCCGGCCGGTCGTTTTGAGAATTTATGCCTAGATCCCCTATTAAATGCTTTCCCCGAGTCTATTTCTGTCGTTGTAATTTGCCGGGACGGTTCATCTTGAGTTCGGAGTGTTTTGGGATACTTAGTCCCTAAATGAGAGTTTTAGTCTTAGAAATTAGACCGTAGTCGGAGCAGTGTGAAGACGGGTCCGGAATGGAATTCCGTCGATTGCGTTAGCTCCATTGGGTGATTTCGGGCTTAGGGGCGTGTCTGGATTGTATTTTTGAGGTTCGTAGCTTATTTAGGCTTGAAATGCCGAAAGTTAAATTTTTGGAGTTTTCGGGCCGGTAGTTGAATTTTGATATCGGGGTCGGGATCCAATTACGAAGGTTGGAGTAGGTCCGTAGTGTTGAATATGACTTGTGTGCAAAAATTGGGGTCAATCGTATGTGATTTGGTTAGTTTCGGCATCGGAAGTAGAACGTTGGAAATTCAAGTTCATTAGTTTTGGATTGGAAGGTGATTCGTGGTTTTAGCATTGTTTGATGAGATTTGAGGGCTCGACTAAGATTGAATGATGTTATGGGATGTGTTGGTGTTCTTGGTTGAGGTCCCGAGGCCTCGAGTGAGATTCAAGTAGTTATCGGAGGGGTATAGCTATTGAAAACACCTGCTGGTGTTGCTGGTGTTAAGATGTTGGTCTCTAAAGTTGGGAGTGCGGACCACGGTGGAATCTCGTTGTCAGCGGAAAAGGTTCACGGGGGCGGCAAAATTACCGTGGTCAGCGGGGAAGGCTGACGCGGACAGCGGAAGAAGGGACGTGACCCCCAGGAGCTGGAGGCTTTCGTGGCCGCGGTGGGAATTCTACAGACCGCGAAGACAGGGGCGCGACGACGTTGGTTTTTGGCGGTCAGCGAGATTTGAATCCGAGGGGTCTACTATAAATACGAGATTCAGGGTTTTATTTCATATTTTGACCTAGAGAGCTCGGGCCTTGGCGATTTTTCGAAGGTTTTTCAAGAAATTCATCGGGGTAAGTGATTCTAACTCAGTTTTGGCCAAAATACACGAATATATCGTTGGATTTATCATATGATTAGAGAATTGGGTTGAAAATTGGGGAAAATTGTAGAAACTTCATAAAATGGAACTTTGAGTTTTGAATGCCGAACCGAAATCGAATTTGAGTGAAACTAGTATGGTTAGTGTCGTGCTCGAGTGGGTTGTCGGATTTTGTGACTTGGGTCGGGTTCCGAGATGCGGGTCTGGGGAGGATTTTTGGGTGTTTTCCTATTTTTTTGACTTAGCTTTGAATTAATTAGTGGAATTGGTTGCTTGTAGTTTTATTTACGTTATGTAATTGATTTGATTAGATTTGGGCCACTCGGAGTTGGATACTCGTGGCAAGAATGTGATAACGGATTGATTTTGAGCTGGTTCGAGGCAAGTGGCTTACCTAACCTTGTGTGGGGGAACTCCCCTTAGGATTTTGGTATTACTGCTATATGAATGCCATGAACGTGAGGTGACGAGTGCGTACATGTGCTAATTTTTGAAAAACCCCATTCTCATTAAGTAAACATCTATGTTTTTCTATTAATTGAGCAAATGCTAGTATATGAAGCTTCCTGTTTAGCTTAGGAAAGCATGCTTACGTGACTTAACTGTTTTATCTGCTTACTTGGATTTTTGTGTAGCATGTTTAGAGTAGGAATTACCTGCCATTTTATTCGAGCTTGAATAGAATTGTAGATTTTCTTGTCGAGACTTTTGTGTATTTACTTTGGGACTACGGAATGGTATTCCTGGAGATCCCCCTGCACATTTATATTTGGGACTACGGGACGGTATCCCGAGAGATCCCCCTGTACTGAATATTTACTTGGGACTACGAAATGGTATTCCGGAAGATCCCCCTGCACATTTACGATTTGGATTACGGGACAGTATCCCGGGAGATCCTCTGCACATTTACGTTTGGGACTACGGGACGTTATTCTGGCAGATGCCCTGTTGCTATCTCTGTGTACTGAGTTATTTCTTTCTGTGATTTCATTATTTATTAACTGTTAGTATTTTTAGCTATACTGTCGTATTTCATACTGCTTCACTTGTTGTGTATATGTGTATATATATATATATATATATATATATATATATAACCAGTAGGGCCCTGACCTTTCCTCGTCACTACTCGACCGAGGTTAGGCTTGGCGCTTACTGGGTACTGTTGTGGTGTACTCATGCCCTTTCTTGCACATGTTTTCGTGTGCAGATCTAGGTTCTTCTGCTCAGCCATACTATCCGTGAGGCCAGTCGATCCAGAGACTTCGAGGTATATCTGCCGCGTCCGCAGACTTAGAAGTCCCTCTCTATTCTCCCTTCAGTTATAGACTTCTTGTTTTGTTCTTCGTTTAGACTTCTGGAGTTAGAACACTATGTATTTCTTTAGCTTGTGATTCATGAGATTTCGGGTTTTGGGAGTGCTATGGTCAGTTTGAGAGTGTTATTATTGTATATGCTGAGCGACATTTTAAACTCATTTATTATATTACCTTTAAATGGTTAGTTTCATATCTTTATTTCATTTTCCGCAAATTGTTAGGCTTACCTAGTCGTAGAGACTAGGTGCCGTCACTACAGTTCACGGAGGGAGAACTTGGGTCGTGACAAGTTGGTATTAGAGCTCTAGGTTCATAGGAGTCATGAATCACAAGCTGGTTTATTAGAGTCTCGCGGATCGGTACGGAGACGTCTGTTCTTATCTTCGAGAGGCTATGTAACTGTTAGGAAAATTCCACTTCATTTGATTCCGTGTCGTGCGAGATTATTGGTATCTAAATTTCTAATCCTCTGTTTTCTATTCTCTCACAGATGGTGAGGACACGTGCTACCGGAGATAACCAGGCACCCGTGCCCCCTGCTAGAGCCGCCAGAGGCTAGGGCCGGGGTAGAGGTCGAGGACACGCACGTGGTGCAGCCAGAGCACCCATGCGAGCAGCTACTAAGGAGCCACCAGTAGCTCCAGCTGGGGCCCAGGTGCCTGATACACCTACTGCTACTACTACTCCAGCTCTCCAAGAGACCCTTGCACAATTCATGAGTATGTACAACACCTTCGCTCAGGCAGGGTTGCTTCCCCTTGCTGCAGCCACATCTCAGGCCGGGGGAGGAGCACAAACTCCCGCTGCCCGCACTCCAGAGCAGCGGGTTCAGGTTGATCAGATCCTAGAGGTTATACCAGTATCGCTTGTAGCCCCAGTTCAGCCTGAGGATAGGGCAGTAACTTCAAAGGAGGAGCAGCGGAGGCTTGAGAGGTTCAAGAAGTACCAGCCTCCTACATTCAGTGGCCTAGCATCAGAGGATGCTCAGCAATTTCTGGAGGAGTGCCACCGTATCCTCCGCACTATGGGTATATCAGGGTCGAGTGGGGTTTCCTTCATTGCCTTCTAGCTTCGAGGGGCAGCGTATCAGTGGTGGCGTACTTTTGAGTTGGACAATCCAGCTGAGGCAGCTTCCCTTTCATGGACCCAGTTTTCAGATATGTTTTTGAGGGAGTATGTTCCTCAGAGCCTCAGGGACGCATGGCGCACGGAGTTTGAGGATTTGCGCCAGGGTTCTATGACTGTTTCAGAGTATGCTGTCCGTTTCAATGACTTGGCTAGGCATGCAATGGCCTTGGTTTTTATGGTTCGTGAGAGAGTTTGCCGGTTTATTGAGGGACTCATTCCCAGTATCATGTCTAGCATGGCCCGGGAGTTGGAGATGGATATTGCTTATCAGCAGGAGGTGAGCATTGCTAGGAGAGTAGAGGGCATGCTTGCTTGGGATAGAGAGGAGAGAGAGGCCAAGAGGTCTCGAGAGTCGAGCCACCATTCTGCTGCCCGTGCCCTAATTGCAGTTCGTCATGGTAGGGGTTTTATAAGTCGCCTGGTTCATTCAGCACTTTCATCAGCCAGCGGTATTCCAACTCCTCCTAGACCTCGGGAGCCTTATTATGCACCTCCAGTATCTAGTGCGCCTCCTGCATGGGGTGCTTTCAGTGGTCAGTCTAGCAGACTTGGCCCGAGCCAGTAACAGCCGCCACATCCTCCCAAAGCTTGTTTTGAGTGTGGCGACACACGCCATATGGTGAGGGATTGCCCTAGACTTAGGAAGGGTGCACCTCCATAGACTTCTCAGCAACAGCGTGCTCCATAGAGTTCCCAGGCTATGATCACAACACCAGTTTCTACCCCACCTGCTAAGCCAGCTAGAGGTAAAGGTCGTCCTAGAGGGGGAGGCCAGGCAAGATACTATGCCCTTCCTGCCCGTACTGAGGCTGTCGCCTCCAATTCTGTCATCAAAGGTATTGTTGCGGTCTATCATAGAGATGCATCGGTTCTATTCAATCCAGGCTCCACTTATTCTTATGTGTCCTCTTATCTTGCCCCGCTTTTGGGCGTATCTCGGGATTCTTTGAGTTCCCTTATTTATGTTTCTACTCTTGTGGGAGATTCTCTTGTTGTAGACCGCGTTTATCAGTCGTGTTTGATTGCTCTTAGTGGTTTTGAGACCAGAGCCGATTTGTTATTGCTCAGTATGGTAGATTTCAGTGTTATCTTGGGCATGGAATAGTTGTCGCTCCATTATTCTATCCTTGATTGTCATGCCAAAACCGTGACACCAGATATGCTAGGTGTACCGCGAGTAGAGTGGAGGGGTACCTAAGATCACACTCCCAGTAGAGTTATTTCATTTCTTAAAGCTCAACGAATGGTTGAGAAGGGGTGCAACGCGTATCTAGCTTATGTCAGAGATGTCAATATTGATACTCCTGTAGTTGAGTCAGTCCCAGTAGTGCGGGATTTCTCTGATGTGTTTCCAGATGATCTTCCAGGCATGACACCAGACAGAGATATTGATTTTGGCATTGATTTGTTGCTGGGCACTCAGCCCATTTCTATTCCTCCTTACCGTTTGGCCCCCCCTGAGTTGAAGGAGTTGAAGGATCAATTACAGGAATAGCTTGATAAGGGCTTTATTTGGCCCAGTGTGTCACCTTGGGGTGCTCCTGTCTAGTTTGTGAAGAAAAAGGATGGATCTATGCGTATGCGCTTTGATTATCGCCAGTTGAACAAAGTTACAGTGAAGAATTGGTATCCCTTGCCTCGTATTGATGACCTGTTTGATCAGTTACAGGGTGCTCGAGTGTTTTCTATGATTGACTTGCGTTCAGGTTATCATCAGTTGAAGATTCGGGAGCCAGTTATCCCGAAGACTTCTTTCAGGACTCGGTATGGTCATTACGAGTTCCTTGTTATGTTATTTGGGCTGACCAATGCCCCAGTAGCATTTACGCATTTGATGCACAGTGTATTCCGGCCATATCTTCACTCGTTCGTCATTGTCTTTATTGATGACATTCTGGTGTATTCCCAGAGTTGGGAAGATCATGTGCAGCACCTGAGGACAGTGCTTCAGACCTTGGGAGAAAAGAAATTATATGCAAAGTTCTTGAAATGTGAATTTTGGTTGGATTCCGTGGCATTCTTGGGTCACGTGGTTTCGAGTGAAGGGATCAAGGTGGATCCGAAGAAAGTGGAAGTAGTGTAGAGTTTTCCCGAACCATCCTCAGCTATAGAGATCCGTAGTTTTCTTGGCTTGGCGGGTTATTACCGTCAATTTGTTGAGTGATTTTCTTCTATTGCAGCACCTATGACCAGGCTAACCTAGAAGGGTGCTCAGTTCAGGTGGACGGAAGAGTGTGAGGAGAGCTTTCAGAAGCTCAAGACAGCTTTGACTACAGCCCCAGTATTGATCTTACCTACACGTTCGGGGTCTTATACTGTCTATTGTGATGCCTCGAAGTTTGGCCTTGGAGCGGTATCGATGCAGGACGGTAGGGTGATTGCCTACGCGTCCAGACTGCTGAAGGTCCATGAGAGGAATTATCTTGTCCATGATCTCAAGTTAGCTGCTATTTTTCATGCCTTGAAGATCTGGCATCGTTATTTGTACGGTGTTCCTTGTGAGATCTACACCGATCACCGGAGTTTGCAGCATCTGTTCAAGCAGAAGGACCTTAATTTGCATCAGAGGAGGTGGTTAGAGCTGCTTAAGGATTGTGACATCACAATATTGTATCATCCGGGAAAGGCCAATGTGGTGGCCGATTCTTTGAGTCACCTGGCAGAGAGTTTGGGGAGTTTGGCTTATCTACAAGCAGCATAGAGGCCCATGGCGATGGATGTTCAGGCCTTAGCCAGCCAGTTTATGAGGTTGTATATTTCGGAGCCCAGTCGGGTCCTAGCTTGTGTGGTTTCTCGGTCTTCCTAGTTTGATCGTATCAGGGATCGTCAGTATGATGACCCACATTTGCTTGTCCTCAATGATAAGGTTCTGCATGGTGATGCTAGAGATGTGACCATTGGTGATGACGGGGTATTGAGGATGCAGGGTCGGATATGTGTACCCAATGTTGATGGACTTTGGGAGTTGATTTTGGAGGAGGCCCACAGTTCGCGGTACTCCATCCATCCGGGTGCCGCGAAGATGTACTAGAATTTGAGGCAGCACTATTGGTGGAGGAGGATGAAGAAAGATATAGTTGGGTTTGTAGCTCGGTGTCTCAATTGTCAGCAGGTGAAGTATGAGCATTAGAGACCGGGTGGCTTGCTTCAGCAGATAGAGATTCCGGAGTGGAAGTGGGAGCGGATCACCATGGACTTCGTAGTTAGACTCCCACGGACTTTGAGGAAGTTCGATGCCATTTGGGTAATTGTGGATCGGCTGACCAAGTTCGCACACTTCATTCCTATGTATACCACCTATTCTTCAGAGCGGTTGGCTGAGATTTATATCCTGGAGATTGTTTGTCTGCATGGTATTCCAGTTTCCATCATTTTAGATAGAGGTAATCAGTTCATACCACTGTTCTAGAGAGTCGTACAGTAGGAGTTAGGTACTCGTGTGGAGTTGTGCACATCATTTTACCCCTAGACGGATAGACAGTTTGAGCGCACTATTCAGATTCTTAAGGATATGCTCCGTGCGCGTGTGATGGAGTTTGGAGGTTCTTGGGATCCGTTCTTGCCACTTGCGGAGTTTGCCTACAACAACAGTTATCAGTCCAGCATTCAGATGGCGCCGTGTGAGGCTCTGTATGGTAGGCGATGTAGATCCCAGGTGGGTTGGTTCGAGCCGGACGAGGCTAGATTATTGGGCACAAACTTGGTTCAGGACGCTTTGGAGTAGGTTAAGTGATTCAGGATAGACTCCATACAGCCCAGTCTAGACAGAAGGGTTATGCGGACCAGAAGGTTCACGATGTTTCATTTATGGTTGGAGAGATAGTCTTGCTTCGGGTTTCGCCTATGAAGGGCGTTATGAGATTTGGAAAAAAAGGCAAATTGAGCCCAAGGCTAATTGGTCCCTTCGAGGTATTGCGACGTGTTGGGGAGGTTGCTTATGAGCTTGCCTTACCTCCCAGCTTGGCAGGAGTTCATCCGGTATTTCATGTTTCGATGCTCAGGAGATATCATAGTGACCCGTCGCACGTGTTGGATTTCGGTTCAGTCCAATTGGACAAGGATCTATATTATATTGAGGAGCCTGTGGCTATATTGGACAGGCATGTTCGAAAACTGAGGTCAAAGAACATTGCATCAGTAAAGGTTTAGTGGCGGGGTCAGCCAGTTGAGGAGGCGACTTGGGAGACCGATCAGGATATGCGCAGCTGATACCCTCATCTTTTCACCACTTCAGGTATGTCTCCATGCTCGTTCGAGGACGAACGAATGTTTTAAGAGGGGGAGGATGTAACAACCCGGCCGGTTGTTTTGAGAATTTACGCCCCGATCCCCTATTAACTACTTTCCCCATGTCTATTTCTGTTGTTGTGATTTGCGGGGATGGTTCATCTTGAGTTTCACAGTGTTTTGGGGAAGGCTGACGCGGACAGCGGGAGAAGGGACGCGACCCCCAGGAGCTAGAGGCTTTTGTAGCCGCGGTGGGAATTCTGAGAACCGCGAAGAGAGGGCCGCGGGGGCGTTGGTTTTTTGCGGTCAGCGAGATTTGAATCCGAGGGGTGTACTATAAATATGAGATTCAGGGTTTTATTTCATATTTTGACCTAGAGAGCTCGGGTCTTGGCAATTTTTTGATGGTTTTTCAAGATATTCATCAGGGTAAGTGATTCTAACTCAGTTTTGGCTAAAATACACGAATATATCGTTGGATTTATCATTTGATTAGAGAATTGGGATGAAAATTGGGGAAAATTGTAGAAACTTCATAAAATGGATTTTTGAGTTTTGAATGCCGAACCGAAGTCGGATTTGAGTGAAACTAGTATGGTTAGTCTCGTGCTCGAGTGCGTTGTCGGATTTTGTGACTTGGGTCGGGTTCTGAGATGCGGGTTCGGGGAGGATTTTTGGGTGTTTTTCTATTTTTTTGACTTAGCTTTGAATTAATAAGTGGAATTGGTTGCTTGTAGTTTTATTTGCATTATGTAATTGATTTGATTAGATTTGGGCCACTCGGAGTTGGATACTCGTGGCAAGAACGTGATATCAGATTGATTTTGAGCTGGTTCGAGGTAAGTGGCTTGCCTAACCTTTTGTGGGGGAACTCCTCTTAGGATTTTTGTACTGCTGTTATATGAATGCCTTGTACGTGAGGTGACGAGTGCGTACATGTGCTAGTTGTTGAAAAACCCTGTCCTCATTAAGTAAATATCTATATTTTTCTTTTAATTGAGCAAATGCTAGTATATGAAGCTTCCTGTTTATCTTAGGAAAGCATGCTTACGTGACTTAACTGCTTTAACTGCTTACTTGGAATTTTGTGTAGCATGTTTAGAGTAGGAATTATCTACCTTTTTATACGAGCTTGAATAGAACTGTAGATTTTCTTGTTGAGACTGTCGTGTATTTACTTTGGGGCTATGGAACGGTATTCCGGGAGATCCCCCTGCACATTTATATTTGGGACGACGGGATGGTATCCCGTTAGATCTCCCTATACTGGATATTTACTTGGGACTATGAAATGGTATTCCGGGAGATCCCTCTGCACATTTACGATTTGGACTACGGGACGGTATCTCGGGTTATCCTTTGTACATTTACGTTTGGTAGTACAGGACGTTATCCTGGGAGATCCCCTGTTACTATCTCTGTGTATTGAGTTATTTCTTTCTGTGATTTTATTCTTTATTGACTGTTTGTATTTTTAGCTATACTGCCGTATTTCATACTACTTACCTTGTTATTGACTGTTAGTATTTTTAGCTATACTGCCGTATTTCATACTACTCGACCGAGGTTAGGCTTGGCACATACTGGGTACCGCTGTGGTGTACTCATGCCTTTTCCTGCACATGTTTTTCGTGTGCAGATCCAGGTTCTTCTGCTCTGCCATACTATCCGTGAAGCGAGGCGATCCAGAGACTTCGTGGTATATCTGCCGCGTCCGCAGACCTAGAAGTCCCTCTCTATTCTCCCTTCAGTTATAGACTTCTTGTTTTGTTCTTCGTTTAGACTTCTGGAGTTAGAACACTATATATTTCTTTAGCTTGTGATTCATGAGATTACGGATTTTGGGAGTGCCATGGTCAGTTTGAGTGTGTTATTATTGTATATGCCAAGCGGCGTTTTAAACTCTTTTATTATATTACTTGTAAATGGTTAGTTTCTTATCTTTATTTCATTTTCCACAAATTGTTTGGCTTACCTAGTCGTAGAGACTAGGTGCCGTCAGGACAGTTCACGGAGGGAGAACTTGGGTCGTGACAAAAAGACTTTAAAATGTTTACATCTACAAGTTTGAAAAGATTTGGAAATGTCTTTATAATATTTGCTTTTGCAAGCTTTGTACAATGTAACTATGTTTTGAACACTTTATCTTTGAAATAGTATGGCTAATTGTATAACTGTAGTTAACTAAAGGATATTAGAGAAATGAGTTTTAGGTATACCTGATGGTAGGCTAGAATCACGTGTTTTGGTCATAGTTTAAACTCTAATTACTGTATTTTACTTGTGTTTGAGCTTGAATGTAGTGTATTGCACTTGTTATTTATTTTATGCCTTGCAGGAACTGATTTCGAGATAAAAAGATATTCGAGGCTAAATTGAACAAGGGATTAAACCGGGATCACGTTCGGGGGTTGGGAGCCAAGTCTAGATGTCAAAACGTGAAGAAAACAAGTCACTCTGAGGAAACTCCACTGTTGCGGTGCATGGAGCGACGCGTCAGTGTATTTTGTTGTTTCCCGTCAGAACCTGCTCAATGAATTTCCCCACGAATGCCCCGCATGGGGCGGCGCTTGGTGCGGCGCGCCAGTGTAATTTTCTCAGCGTACTTTCCTGTTTCGGCTTGAAAAAGGTAATTTCGCCTGGGCCCACTCCTACAGCATATAAATACACCAAAAAGACGTTTTAGAGAGGACTTTTGACCTTGGAAGCTTTGGGAGAGCATTGGAAGCTACAAGACATGACATTTCATCATATTTCCATCAATTCAATACGGGAGTTTGGATTGTAAAGTTAGATTGATGCTTTTTTATTCTTTAAATATTTTTGTGGTTGACTTCCTCCATAATTATGGAGTAGTTTACCTTAGGGTTTGACGTGATTTGGTGACTTGGTTATTTCTTATTGATTTTATTACTGCTTTATTGCTGGAATTTATTGGAAGAGCTTTAATTCTAGTTGTGATTTTATTCATTATCTTGTTTAATCAGAAGAGGAGCATAATACTGAATATTGTTGCAACACATGCCTTGATTTATTTTGGTTCTTCTTTAAAGTAATCGAAAGAGCTTTGTGATCTATCTCGTAAATTAAGATTGAGAAATATTTAAGAGAAGTTTCTCTTAGATCATTCTTACCAATAGATTCTTGCAAGTTTCACCGCACTTCACATTAGTTTATAGAGAGGAGTCCAAATCAGAAGCATAAGCTAATTACCTATTAAATTCGTGAGAATCGATAGAACACCAAGAGTGAAATATAACCGTATCATATCCAGAATCAAAACCTTGCACCTATCACGTCAAAACTCTTATTCCTCACATTGATAAGAA
Source organism: Nicotiana attenuata (assembly GCF_001879085.1). Taxonomy (NCBI): domain Eukaryota; kingdom Viridiplantae; phylum Streptophyta; class Magnoliopsida; order Solanales; family Solanaceae; genus Nicotiana; species Nicotiana attenuata. Next base: position 71,138,531 of record NC_031994.1, read on the forward strand.
ACCAACTCTGCGAATCTCCAATCTTTGCTGTCAATTGACAATTGCTTTATTTTAGTAGTTAACGAATTTCATAATCATTTAACTCAAGTGTTGATCATCCTGGATAGCAATTAACCCTGAAATTACTCGAACGTTGTTTAAATTCAATCCATGTGGAGACGATATTTTACTATACTATCTTTGATTAACAAACGTCAATTTTTTATTGTGTTTTGCGCATGTCAAATTTTGGTGCCGTTGCCGGGTATTTGAAATCAATAGTGTTCAAATTGGTTTTTGGGTGCTAATTCAGGAATTTTTATATTATTTTATTTTAATTTATTTTATTCTTCACGGGTTTACGACCCTAAAATCCCAGGTGTCGTGATGGTGCCCATCATGATACTAGGCAAGCCAACAACCCACACATACCAACATCTTGAAATTTAAAATATGCGGAAATAACTTAAGTAAAAGTCTCATAAAACTGAATGAAAACGTCACTACTCAATACAGAATTTCCGAAAACTCGGCTGTCACTAAGTATATGAGCATCAATACAAATACATACTCTGATACACTGTCTAAGAAAGTAGACTGAATAAGTAAAACTAAGAGATAGGGGAGGAGAGTCAAGGTTTGTGGATGCCAAGGCAGCTACCTCGATAATCTCCAAACGACTGAAACTCTGAGATCAACAACCACTGTACCCGAAAACACCTGGATCTGCACACGAAGTGCAAGGTGTAGCGTAAGTACAACCAAGTCAATAAGTAACAAGTCTAACCTTTGGACTGAAAGCAGTGACGAGTTTGAACAATACGATCCAAATACATAATTGAATAGTACGAAAATTTATAGAATATATGACAAAAATTTCTCAAAGAAACTCATAATTTGCAGGTACCAGTACATGAGTGTGGACATGCTTCCAGCTTTAATAATTAAACTCGGAAAAGATAAAATATGTCAAATCTGAATGATATGAGGAATATGACGTCTCTATATCTACATGCCAATTTGCATATCGTATGTGATGCAACACAGTAAAAGCCTCACATACTCACACTCTCACAGCAATCTAACTGACTGTCTCAATTCTCACTCATCACACTCAATCACTCAACATTGTACAAGGCAGATCCAGCCCTAATGCAAATAAATCCTGCTGTGGCGTGCAACCTGATCCCATCGTGAATTAATAGCAACTGCGCTCGCTGTGGGTGTGTAGACTCCGGAGGGGCAGATCCAGCCCAAGCTCTATACTGTGCCAATCATGGCATGAATCAATAAAACCTGTTGCGGCGTGCAGCCCGATCCCATAAATATCACTCACAAACAGGCCCTCAGCCTCACTCAGTCGTCAATCTTTCTAGCCTCTCAAGCTCACAACACTCATTCTAAGCATCCTAAGTCAATGATACATGATGTGACAATATACGATAACAGAGACTGAGATATGATATGCAATGATGAATGCGACTGAGTACATAACTGCAATCAAACAAATAACTCAACAGCAAAGAACAACCATTGTGGGTCCCAATAGTACCAACACATAGCCTAAACATGATTTCTAGCATAAATCACAACTCAAGTTCTCTTACACATAGAGTACAGTAATAATATTTAGACAAGATAGCTACACAGATCCATGGAATTGACTAAATCGCAATGTCTATGGTGCACGCCCACATGCCCGTCACCTCAAAACCAACCACATAGCATGTAATTTCAGGGATTCATACCCTCAGAACCAAGTTTAAGTGTTACTTACCTCAAACCGTGTAAATCTCTACTCCAATAAGCCCTTGCCTCGCGAATCGGCCTCTGAATGCCTCGAATCTTGCCACAAACAATTCGATACAATCAACTCAAGCTACACGAATCAATTCCATATATCCCTACAAGAAAATAGGCCTTTAGCGAGGGGAAATCTGGTCGTTAAAAGTCTAAATCTGGTCGTTATAAGTTTTTAACGGCCAGAAAAAATCCGGTCATCACCGGTCGTTAAAAGCACCGGCGTTAATAGTTAACGACCGGATTAAAATCCAGTAGTTAAAGATCCTTTAGTGACAACATAATTTCCGGTCGTTATACATCCCTTTTAACGACAAGATTTTTCCTTCGCTAATTTGTAATCCAATTGTTAAAAGTCTTTAATGACAACAACTACGTTATTCCCTTCGTTTGCTGTATATCTACTTTAAAGAACAAAATATAAATTATGTAAATTTAAATTAGATATATAGAAATAATTATTTATATGATTTCATACACACCCAACAACACTCGAAAATAAACCAAATACTTGATATCTTTGTTAATACAAAGAACTAAAGTATCATATTTAACAGAAACCAATCTGAATCATATGACATCATTTTTAATAATTCCTAAAAGAGAAACATAAAATTGCAGCATATGTACAGTGTCTTTAAACCATCCCTAACAAAACATAAACCTCTTGCACTTCAACTTGCTGTACACTTTCTTCAAGGATAGGTGTTCGGACTCGAATGTTAAATCTGGTAACATAACAAATGTATGCCAGTTTACTAACAAAGAATAAACAACTAAAGAAAAAAAGATCAGATGTATGCCAGTTTAATAAAGCAAGATCATATCTAGCTGTTAACATGACAAATTAAATTATTTTTCATAATAAGTGCACACTTAAATAGCGGCAACTTCCAATTGAAACCCAAATCGGAATGGCACAAAAATGGTGCTTGGGAGAAACCAGCTCATTGAGTAAATGGCAAACAATTGACAAACAACGGCAAATTATCCACCTAGCACACTGCAGAATCACGTCATATCCACGTGTTTTGAAAAAAAAAAATTAATGTAAAAACTAATTCGTAGCATGGTTTCACCATTTTTATTTCCAATTTCAGGAAAGACTAAATATCTGTGTCTCGACATTCAACCTTGTGAACATACAAATGGCCAAATAAATTCATATCTTAGAAGAAGAAAGCAATACAACAAAAGTAACAATATATGAAAGTTTTCTATTTCCCGTTCGGTATTGTTCATACCTTAGCTCATTGAATCTTGAATTAATGAACATTTATATATAAAAAAGAAAGAATTAAGCTGTTTGAAGTAATCAGAGTGAGAAAAGAGACATTATATAACCACACTAGCTCATGCATCAGACTTAGCATCGACAACCTCTAACAGCTCATCTTTATCCTCAATTCTTATTAATTTCCCCAACTATTCTTAGCATTGGCAACCTCCAACAGAAGGCTATATGTTTACTAATTCAATTAAAGGCTACATTGATGGCCATAAACATGAAATTCAAATAATACAAAGATTAGATGACATAACAGTGGATAGTATCGTAGCAGAAAAATCACACATTAAATTTTCTATGTCTATGTACAATGATCGGAAAACGGAGACATTAGAAGAGTTGCTGATTTTGCTTTGATAAAAGGAAACAAGCTGCTCAATGAGAGGCGTATGATAAGGACGATGAGATGTATGGTAGAGGAGGACAGAGAGTACAATGTGCACAGCAGTAACATATTTCTATAAAGAGGTTTTTGTGAAATAGCAAATAAGATACGGTGGAGGGCAAGAAATAACCAGCTTAAACTTTGGTTCTTGCTTGGTCCATGTATATGTTTTTGATATTGTTTTGGTAAAGCAATGTACTCTGCTAGTCGCTTTATTGGAATAGAAAGATATTATATTTCCTTCTTCGTATTGGACGTTTTCTAATTTATTGAGTTGATCTCATTGCATAATGTCTTAACATCAATGAGAAATCTTAACCTGTTTTGCCATAGTGTCGTTGAATGCCTTGAGAACATTAATTTATTCATGGATGATATACAACTTTGAATCTTGGACAGTTTAACTAGTTATTCAGTTAGATAGAATTAAATCTATACTTTGCAGGCAAAAGAAAAAGGTAAAAAGAAGTGAACTCACATATGATTTTGCACAAGGTGTGCACAATGTGTCTTGTTTCTACTTCTACAAACTGAAAAATTACATGCAACTATGGATGAAATGAGAACTGAGCACACAAGTAACTCTGTCATCCTAGACAAAAAATTTCTCGCAATGAGATGCTACTAACAATGTAGCGAAAATTTATCGCAATGAGATGCTACTAACAATGTAGCAACGTAAAGTGAAATCTTGGTGTTTAACTTTTCCTGTATTCAAATATATATACTATCACATAAAGTGAACTGAGAAGCTGCCGAAAAAATCTCCTTTAGCTTTTCTAAACTTCCCGATAACAGGATAATAAAGATTGTAACCTAGCTACACAAGTACAAAATATTTGAAACTTCATTCTACTTAAACTCACTTGTTTCAATTACTATATATTTGTTTATTCATAAACCTTAATAACATAAAGAATAAAAATTCACATTAACATTGCAATAATTTTATCACAGAATACAGCAGGATTTCAATCTACTAACTTGTTAAATGATTCAACCTATTGCTCAATTGAAGATGGTGATGAAGTCTGATCAAATACTGCACTTGCAAGATGTGCATATTTACTCTCTAACACATCATATTTACTTTCTAGCCCTTCCAGGTGTCCTTTTAGTGATTTATTTTCCTTTTCAGTAGCATTTAGTTTCTCTAATAATGCAGCTTTCAAGGAGTTACGATCTTTTAACTCCTTAGCGGTTATCCCACCACCAAATCCATCTACACGACTCTTGCGTTGAGGTCCAAAGCACCTCTCTACAACCTAAACATTCGTAAGAGACGATTCATATTGCACCACTTCTTGGATTATAACCTATAAAATGAAAGATATTTTAATTGAAATACTGCAACAGAGTAAACAAATTTATCAATAAACATACATATTTTTCATTGGTTTCAGGTTCAACAAGCTTGTTGTTCTTCTTACGAGTCTCAAAACAGATAGTTGCCACATTTGGTGGATTACCATCTTTACCTCCCTTCACATGAAAAATAAACAAGTCAAAGAATTCCTTTTAACAAGAATGAGGTTTCTTAATAGTTTGCAAGATTTACTCACCAATTCATAAATGATCTCTCTAATTTGCTTACTACCCGTACGATGAGGCATATTTAACTTAGAACTATTGACCGAGTTTCTTGCACTTTTTTCCTAAATTGAGAACACATTGTAAAATTTATGGTTAGCCATATAACAAGATGTTAATAAATAGCTACGAAATCATACCTTAAATTTTTCAGTTAAAAAATGCTCCTTGACACGCCATTCCCAATCACTCTTGTCTACCCCAGTTGACACATCTTTTATAGCATCACGAAATGGCTTATACTTAATACTCTTGTGCAGCGATCCTCTCCAGTTGTTCCATAATTTTTTCATATGTTTCAAGACAAGATCTCTTTGATCATTTATGTCATCACAGCCAAATTTGTCCTATAATATTTACAAGTATCAGTAAACATGGAACTTATCTTGGAAACAAGAAAATAAAAATCTAACCATCTGTGTGTATCAAAAGAGATGATAAATAGCTTATAAAGGTTATTACACAAGTTCTAATTGATAGAGAGGACAGATTCTTTAAAGAAAATAGTGAAGAGATCATGAGTTTATATCTGGTTCTATTTAACAGGCAAAAGAAGAAAAACTTATGTATATATGATTATTTTCCCATGCATGTTGTAATTCTGTTCAGGCCTTATGGCGATGCGGGTGAGATAGCCCTCGTGATGTTGATTTGCTCATTGCACCTTATATGTGCTTGCTTCTCTCCTATTTTATTACTTCTATTCATTGTTCCCACAGTTTTACTTATGCACTCTGTTGTGCTTGATATCAGTATTCATATATTCAGTGAACCCGAGCATTTTGGCTTGATGAGTATTTGGGAGCGGGCTGCACACCGCAGCGGATGTTATGGGGGATACCCTTTCCTTGTGTTTATTTGGTGTTGTGTCTTCCCTCTGTGGGACGATTTGATGAAAAACCTATACGTTTGTTGTCACACATGTTGTACTTGTTAGGTAATTCTTCTACTTTGTTTTCCTTTATTTGTGCTGCATAATTGAGTCATTGCTGGTTTGGTGTACGAATTGTGTATTGTGAGAAAATGTGTGGTTTCATGATGGGTTGTTAGTTGGACTACATGTATTGGCTGAGATGGGGTTCTTAGACCTGATATTAGTACTATGGTATTGGGGTGAGGAGTGGTCGGAAGTATGAGGGTGTTTCTGCTACGATTTGGGTAATGGCCCTTGGCGGGCGAGAAAGTTTCGTGACTTGGTGACTTCATGGGAGGCTACGAGTTTCCGCATGTTTCATTATCGCGGGCAGTGTTTTGGAAGTCCGGAACAAGGTTGTATTCGATGTGAAGTATATTGCCGGCATCCAGGATGTTATTTGAGCAGCTTTGGTGGTCAGAGGTTATTGCTTCGAGTATGTGAGTTGTGTGGAACATCATGTGATTGTATTCCGGATTGGAATTTTTGGCTCGATTCAGCTTGTTTCGGGTGTATGACTTAGGAGCTCATGTAATGGTTCGATGGTTTTGGAACTACTCCGGGCACGTTCGAGGACGAACGTATGTTTAAGTGGAGGAGGATGTAACGACCCGACTGGTATCAGAGTTCTAGGTTCATAGGTGCTACGAGTCATAAGCAAGTTTAGTAGACTCTTGCGGATCGGTACGAAGACGTCTGTACTTATCTTCGAGAGGCTACCGAACTATTAGGATAATCTCACATTCTTCACTCCTTATCGTGCGATATTGATTCAGCTCGAAGCATATAACTTATGTTCCTTTACATCCACTCATGTGTAATATTACGCTCTCGGTGTCCACTATGCGCCAGTGGTTCGTGATGCTGCAGACAGGCTACAAGGGAGTCAGGGATGCTCAGACATTTTCTCAACGTGTTGTCCAGAATAGAGATACAGAGGTATTGAGAGACTATTCAGCTGTTTACATGGAGGTGCAGCGGAAGCGTGGTAGGTGTTGATTGAGGATAGTTGGCGATATTGGAGTAACTTGTGATTTGTATTGTACGAGCTGTGAAGGTTAGCTCTGCGGATCATCAGACGTTGTTTTCTATGGCTTCGCGCCAAGTGGAGGAGTCCTTTAGTGGTATCAGATTGCATAGTCAGACTTGTGCTGGTTTCGGCCTGAGGTATATGTATGTGTGGTATTGGTAGGTTCCCAGAATTTGTATATGGCTAAGGTCTGAGATCTTGCACGGGACGATTGGGACTTTGATAGGGATTATAGCATATCGACTATCCGAAGAAATGGGTCAGCTATGTGGTGTTAGGTCAGCATAGTGATGAAGTGATTGGTCCTTTGAATAGGAATTCTCTACTGGTATTTGTGGAAGCACTCTTGGATTGGACGGTTTGTGTGACTCGGTTGAGTTGGGAAGGTGCAGTCCTGATGGCCTAGTTGCGTGCGGGCGGATCTCGGAGGGTTCTCGGTGGTTTGACGATAGCTTGAGTTGGCTGTCTACTATGGGGATGAGGAATATGTGGTACATTGTGGCTTTCTCGTGAATAGGTATCAGAGATTAATAGAGTGTTGACCTTGTTGGCAATCATATGTGAAGAGTGTGCATTTTTGAGAAGGACCTTGAGTTTTGGTTTGCGGGTGCGTGGTTAGTAACAGGGTGATTACTGGGTTTCGAGGCTTTCGAAGTTCATGTTTTGTTACGCGGTCAGAAATCCTATATGGGTGCTTCATCAGAATGATAGGGTGTGAGTGATATATCATCCACTTGATCTGCATAGTTGAGTTGGGTATGGAATCTTTGGTAATCCCTGGGTTTTGGGGCTAGATGCCCTCATTATGGACTATTCCTTATTTCCGGATCATGAAGAAATGCCGAGAATGGGGTAATTAATAGCATGTATTACCGATAAGTTGTTGTGGAACTTTTAAAGATTATTTATCTAATTGGGAAGGATCAGGATTTGGTAGGTACTATTTGAAAGCTCAATGAGAATATGCATCTTGTACCAGGTCCAGTTTGTGTGCTCCTATGAGATCGTCATTATGGTTATGTAGTCGGCAGAATGGATATTATTTGTGCCCCTAGCCTATGATATGTGCTACTCTTTTATGTTGTGTTAGGCGGTGAGTTGTATGATTATTTCCCACGCGTGTTGTAATTCTGTCCATGCCTTATGGCGATGCGGGTGAGATAGTCCTCGTGATGTTGATTTGCTCATTGCACCTTATATGTGCTTGCTTCTCTCCTATTTTATTACTTCTATTCATTGTTCCCACAGTTTTACTTATGCACTCTGTTGTGCTTGATATCAGTATTCATATATTCAGTGAACCCGAGCATATTGGCTTGATGAGTATTTGGGAGCGGGCTGCACACCGCATCGGATGTTTTGGGGGATACCCTTTCCTTGTGTTTATTTGGTGTTGTGTCTTCCCTCTGTGGGACGATTTGATGAAAAACCTATACGTTTGTTGTCACACATGTTGTACTTGTTAGGTAATTCTTCTACCTTGTTTTCCTTTATTTGTGCTGCATAATTGAGTCATTGCTGGTTTGGTGGACGAATTGTGTATTGTGAGAATCCGTGTGGTTCCATGATGAGTTGTTAGTTGGACTACATGTATTGGCTGAGATAGGGTTCTTAGACCTTATAGTAGTACTATGGTATTGGGGGTGAGGAGTGGTCGGAAGTATGAGAGTGTTTCTGCTACGATTTGGGTAATGGCCCTTGGCGGGCGAGAAAGTTTCGTGACTTGGTGACTTCATGGGCGGCTACGAGTTTCCGCATGTTTCATTATCGTGGGCAGTGTTTTGGATGTCCGGAACAAGGTTGTATTCGATGTGAAGTACATTGCCGACATCCAGGATGTTATTTGAGCAGCTATGGTGGTCAGAGGTTAATGCTTTGAGTATGTGAGTTGTGTGGAACATCATGTGATTGTATTCCGGATTGGAATTTTTGGCCCGATTTAGCTTGTTTCGGGTGTATGACTTAGGAGCCATGTAATGGTTTGATGGCTTTGGAACGACTCCGGGCACATTTGAGGACGAACGTATGTTTAAGTGGAGGAGGATGTAACGACCCGATTGGTATCAGAGCTCTCGGTTCATAGATGCTACGAGTCATAAGCAGGTTTAGTAGACTCTTGCGGATCGGTACGAAGATGTCTGTACTTATCTTCGAGAGGCTACCGAACTATTAGGACAATCTCACATTCTTCACTCCTTATCGTGCGATATTGATTCAGCTCGAAGCATATAGCTTATGTTCCTTTACATTCACTCATGTATAATATTACGCTCTCGCTGTCCGCTGTGCGCCAATGGTTCGTGATGCTAATGACAGGCTACGAGGGAGTCAGGGATGCTCAGACATTTTCTCAACGTGTTGTCCAGAATGGAGATACAGAGGAATTGAGAGACTATTCAGCTATTTACATGGAGGTTCGGCGGAAGCGTGGTGGGTATTTATTGAGGATAGTTGGCGGTATTGGAGTAACTTGTGATTTGTATTGTACGAACTGTGAAGGTTAGCTCTGCGGATCATCAGACGTTGTTTTCTATGGCTTCGCGCCAAGTGGAGGAATCCATTAGTGGTATTTAGATTGCATAGTCAGACTTGCGCTGGTTTCGGCCTGAGGTATATGTATGTGTGGTGTTGGTAGGTTCCCAGAATTTGTATATTGTTAAGGTCTGAGATCTTGCACGGGACGATGGGGACTTTGATAGGGATTATAGCATATCGACTATCCGAAGAAACGGGTCAGCTATGTGGTGTTAGGTCAGCATAGTGATGAAGTGATTGGTCCTTTGAATAGGAATTCTCTACTGGTATTTGTGGAAGCGCTCTTGGATTGGACGGTTTGTGTGACTTGGTTGAGTTGGGAAGGTGCAGTCCTGATGGCCTAGTTACGTGCGGGCGGATCTCGGAGGGTTCTCGATGGTTTGACGATAGCTTGAGTTGGATGTCTATTATGGGCATGAGGAATATGTGGTACATTGTGGCTTTCTCCTGAATAGGTATCAGAGATTAATAAAGTGTTGACCTTGTTGGCTATCATATGTGAAGACTGTGGATTTTTGGGAAGGACCTTGAATTTTGGTTTGCGGGTGCGTGGTTAGTAACAGGGTGATTACTGGGTTTCGAGGCTTTCGAAGTTCATGTTTTGTTACGTGGTCAGAAATCCTATATGGGTGCTTCATCAGAATGATAGGGAGTGAGTGATATATCATCCACTTGATCTGCAGAGTTGAGTTGGGTATGGAAACTTTGGTAATCTTTGGGTTTTGGGGCTAGATGCCCTCATTGTGGACTATTCCTTATTTCCGGATCTTGAAGAAATGCCGAGAATGGGATAATTAATAGCATGTATTACCGTTAAGTTGTTGTGGATCTTTTGAAGATTATTTATCTAATTGGGAAGGATCAGGATTTGGTAGGTACTATTTGAAAGCTCAATGAGAATATGCATCTTGTACCAGGTCCAGTTTGTGCGCTCCTGTGAGATCGTCATTATGGTTATGTAGTTGGCAGAATGGATATTATTTGTGCCCCTAGCCTATGATATGTGCTACTCTTTTATGTTGTGTTAGGCGGTGGGTTGTATGATTATTTCCCACGCATGTTGTAATTCTGTCCAGGCCTTATGGCGATGCGGGTGAGATAGCCCTCGTGATGTTGATTTGCTCATTGCACCTTATATGTGCTTGCTTCTCTCCTATTTTATTACTTCTATTAATTGTTCCCAGTTTTACTTATGCACTCTGTTGTGCTTGATATCAGTATTCATATATTCAGTGAACCCGAGCATATTGGCTTGATGAGTATTTGGGAGCGGGCTGCACACCGCATCGGATGTTATGGGGGATACCCTTTCCTTGTGTTTATTTGGTGTTGTGTCTTCCCTCTGTGGGACGATTTGATGAAAAACCTATATGTTTGTTGTCACACATGTTGTACTTGTTAGGTAATTCTTCTACCTTGTTTTCCTTTATTTGTGCTGCATAATTGAGTCATTGCTGGTTTGGTGTACGAATTGTGTATTGTGAGAATCCGTGTGGTTCCATGATGAGTTGTTAGTTGGACTACATGTATTGGCTGAGATGGGGGTTCTTAGACCTAATATTAGTACCATGGTATTGGGGGTGAGGAGTGGTCGGAAGTTTGAGGGTGTTTCTGCTACGATTTGGGTTATGGCCCTTGGCGGGTGAGAAAGTTTCGTGACTTGTTGACTTCATGGGCGGCTACGAGTTTCCGCATGTTTCATTATCGTGGGCAGTGTTTTGGAAGTCCGGAACAAGGTTGTATTTGATGTGAAGAATATTGCCAGCATCCAGGATGATATTTGAGCAGCTATGGTGGTCAGAGGTTATTGCTTCGAGTATGTGAGTTGTGTGGAACAGCATGTGATTGTATTCCAGATTGGAATTTTTGGCTCGATTCAGCTTGTTTCGGGTGTATGACTTAGGAGCTCATGCAATGGTTCGATGGCTTTAGAACGACTCCGGGCACGTTCGAGGACGAACGTATGTTTAAGTGGAGGAGGATGTAACGACCCGACTGGTCGTTTTGAGCAATTGCGGCTGGTTTGGCAGTTTGAGGTCACGAGAAGCTTCATATTATGTGTATCGACTTGCGTGCGCAGTCCGAGCGTGAAATCGAAAAGCTTTTATGTGAAAATATGAAAAATAGAAATTTTTAGAGTTGAAAATTTGGTTTTAGTTGACTTTGGTCAATATTTTTGGTAAACGGACCTGAATCTGTGTTCCGACGATCCAGGGAGTTCCGCGGTAAAATATGGGACTTAGGCGTATGCCAGGAATTGAATTCCGAGGTCCCTAGCCTTAGAAAATAATTTTTGAAAGAAATTGTTGTGCTGGTTTTTAAAGGAAATAAAGAAATGAATTAATGTTTGAACTTGTTGGTATCAGGCCCGTATTTTGGTTCTGGAGCCTGGTACAAGTTTGTTATGATATGTAAGTCCTATTTGTAAAATTTGGTGAAAACCGGAATTGATTTGACGTGATTTGGACGTCCAGTTGAAAATATTAGAAAATTTGAGTGTCCTTGAAAATCTTGAGTTTTGAGGTTAAATTCATAGCTGTTGATGTTATTTTGATGATTTGATCGCACGAGCAAGTCCGTATGATGTTTTTAGACTTGCGTGCATGTTTGGTTTGGAGCCCCGAGGGCTTGGGTGAGTTTCGGATAGGATTAGGCTATGTTGTGCTTGTTTTTGGATGTTTCATCGTCGTTTCTTCAAGCAAAAAATAACACCACATGGAGAAAATGAGATCCAAATTTAGTTTTTATTGAGCCATTAGATTCGTATCGAAATTACGGAGCCATAGGAAAAAGAATCATCGAATTTGGACATCGTATGAGGAAGTTATGCTCATTTTTGTGTCGGGAAAAATTGCTGGTTTCTGGTGTGTTCGCAAATGCCAACTTTTACATCGCATTTGCGATGCCCAGTTCGCAAATGCTAACTTTTTGTCGCAAATGAGACTTCTGCCAGCCCTGATTTGTTTGCAATTTGCGAGGGTTCGCAATTGCGAACCTCGGGTCGCAAATGCGACATCTGAGGCCTGTTAAGTGAAGTTTTTGACGAGATTTTCACACATTTTTCAATTTTCTCAAACCCTAAACCTCCATGGGATTTTCCAAAGACCAAAACTTCTCCAAATCATTGGGTAAGTGTATCTAATCAATTTCCAACTATATGTTGTGATTATATCTTAGATTTAACATCAAATTCATGAGAATCTAAAGGAAAATTTGGGGAAAATTGTGAAATCTTTCAAAAATGTAAAATGATAATTTGAATGACCAAATGGTATCAGAATTAGATAATTTTTATATGGGTTAACTCGTAGCGGAATGGGTGTTCATTTTTTGTAAATTTTGTCGGGTTCCGAGGTGCGGGCTCGGGGAGTTGACTTTTTACAAATTATATAAGAATCATAGTTTTGTCAATTGAAATTGTTTTCTCTTGCATTGTTTGATATATTCAAGTCATTTTTGGCTAGATTGAGCCGAGCATTGATGAATTGGTAAAGGAAAAGCTAAATTGAATATTGAATTGGCTGGATTGAGGTAAGTATCTTGCCTAACCTTGTGTGGGGGACTTCTCCCTTAGGATTTGAGTCTTCTATGCTATTTGTAGTCCGTGCACGCGAGGTGACGAGTGTGATCAGACTTATTTGTGGGAAATTTGCCTTTAAGGTTCTTAGGTCCTTGTGTTCATTATGTGGGAAGTATTCCATTATGATTGAGTTTCCTAATTGCTTAATTTACCTCTATATGCTCCATACGATGTTGTTAGCTTCCCTCTAACTCTTACTTGTTACTTGGCCTTATTTGCCTTAATTGAAGCAATTGTTCTTCTTATCGTTTGTTATCTCTAAATTGTAAATTACTCTATGACCCCGTGTATATATGCTATGTGTCCAAATTGTTGTGGTTGTCGGTGTAGTTATCACATGCATGATATGCCTTGTTGTTTTGTTAAGATTATTGCGCTTCTTGGTTTTTCTGTGATTCTCTTGTTGCCGTGTATTCATACTCTTGGTGGTGGAATTCCTTGTGACTGGGTTGTTGGATTGTTTTTGAGTATTCTTCATGTTGCTGCTGTGTGTTTATTTTGGGACTACGGGACGATATCCCGAGAGATCCCCCTGCAATGTTTACTTTGGGACTACGGGACGGTATCCTGGGAGATCCCCCTGCATGTTTACTTTGGGACTACGGATCGTTATTCCGGGAGATCCCCCTGCACTTTTATATTGGAACTGCGGGACTGCACCCGATAGATTCCCCAAGTACTGTGTATTTATATTTGGGACTACGGATCGGTATTCCGGGAGATCCCCGCGCACTATGAGTTGGACTACGGGACGACACACGGGAGATCCACTGGATATTTATATTTGGGACTACAGGACGGTATCCTTGGAGATCCCCAGTTGTTATCTCTGCATTGAGCCGTACTCCTTCTGTGATTATTTTGTCTCCGTTGTATTTGTTGTTATCAATTCAAGTGTTTTAACTGTTTAAATTCCTTTACTGCTGTGATCCTTTGTGTTGGAATCCATAATGTTTACAATACCTCTCCATATTTTCTATATATATTTCAATACTTCAAATTTCAATAATTGTTACATTTTTTACTCAATTAGTTTCTCAATTAAATTTCGTTAAACCGTTTGAGGTTGTATTTTACTTAAAAAGAAATTTCTACTAAGTTAATTTATTAAATCCCATGTTAAAGGTAATAAATCATTCGACGTTGTATTTTAACTGAAAATGGTATTTTTTTTTTATTTCAAATGATTTCTAATAATAACTTCATCTTTTCTTGTTGAGTTCCTAGTTGGTTTAGAAACTGTACTCTACTTTATGTTATGTAAATGAGACTCCTTAAACATCTTAATTGCATTGGTTATGGACCCTATGTACTGAGTAACATGAGAACGTCGTTGCGCAAAGTGAGATATAAATATGTGGTTACGAGGTGCCGGGTGTGCTAAAGGTTTGGTAATTGAGGTTATGATATGAGACATCGAATTTGAGATGGCTGGAATTGTGCATCAGAAATGATATGATCGCCTTTCTTATTTGAGTACATTTTACTTGTCCGTGTCCCAGCTATGTTGGTGTTAATTTACTTGGTTATCTTCGTTTCCATCCGTGTTTCCCATCATTGTTTTCTACTGTTTGTGGTTTGAGTTTCTCCCTATTGCTGATATTACCTTGTTATTGTATCTCGATAGTTTATCATTATATCCTGTTCAGTTTATTTGACCAGTAGGAGCCTTGACTGTTCCTCGTCACTACTCCACCGAGGTTAGTCTTGATACTTACTGGGCATCGCTGTGGTGTGCTCATACTACACTTCTGTACATTTTTGTGTACTGATCCAGGTATTTGGTCGATAGTAGCTGTGCGGATCGTCGTAGCGGAGACTCAAGGTAAACCTGCTGCTTCGTTCGCAGGCCTCGGAGTCACCTTCAGTTGTACTTATTTTCATTGGTTCCTTTTGTTTCGGAACAGTGACGTATTTATTTTGTATAACTACTCTTATAAAAGCTTATGACTTGTACCACCGGTTTTGGGAATTGTAATTTGTTCAGAGTAATTTAATTTAAAGTTAGTAAATATCAATGTAATTTCAGTTAATATTAGGCTTACCTAGTTTAGAGACCAGGTGTCATCACGACTCCTTCGGAGGGATTTTTGGGTCGTGACAAGTTGGTATCACTTGTCACGACCCCAGTTTGCCCTCCGTGAACTGTCGTGACGGCACCTAGTCCCTATGACTAGGTAAGCGTAACAAGTGCGGAAAAACAATTGAAACCTTGCGGAAGTTATATCTTAAAACCGAAATTTAACAAAATGGAAACGAAATGTAAAATGCCACTCGGCACATACATCACAATATCTCAACCTTTTACAATACTATCCCAAAACCCGAAAACTCACGGCAACACAAGCTAAGAGAAAGATAGTAAACATGCTCTAACTCCGGAATGTCTACATCAACAAAATGATAGAAGGGCTAGTACTACAAGATAGAATAAAGATGGAGACTCTTCGGTCTGCGGACGCGGCAGATGTACCTCGAAGTCTCCAAAGCTCTCCTTGCCTCAAGGATGGTAAGTCTGTGCACCAGTACCTGGATCTGCACATGAAAAACATGCGCAGAAAGGGCATGAGTACACCACAGCGGTACTCAGTAAGTGCCAACCCTAACCTCGGTTGGGTAGTGACGAGGAAAGTCAGGACCCTACTGAGGTTAAATAAGATACAGGTTTAGCAGTGTGAAATGACAGTGTAATTAAATAACACAAGATATAAAGGAAAACAACAATTATTATAAAGGCAGCAACACACAGTAAAAGAACATAACTCAATTCCGAGATAACAGCCGGGGATCTCCCAGGATACCGTCCTGTAGTCCCCAAATATAAATATCATATCCATTGGATCTCCCGGGTGCAGTCCCGTAGTCCAACTCATAAATGTGCAGGGGGATCTCCCGGAATGTAATTCTGTAGTCCCAAAGCAAACATACAGGGGAGCTCCCGGGATGCCGTCCCGTAGTCCCAAAATAAAGTGCAAGGGGATCTCCCGGAATACCGTTTCGTAGTCTCAAAGTAAATACACAGCAATAGCAAAAATTCAATCCAATCAATTTCAGATCAAAGTGAAACGGGTAATCCTAACCTAGCGTGATTCACGTAGTGCAATTGAGACAGTTAAGACAGATAAAGCAATTTAGTCAAGTAGACATGCTTCTCTAAGCTACAGCAGGTTTAATATCTAAACACTGTAAGCAGGGAAAAGAGGAAACACAATTCAAGGCTATTTTTAAAGAAAAATCGGATTTCCAATAATTAGCACAAGTGCGCACTCGTCACCTCACGCACGAGGCATTTCAATTACCACAGTATCAAATCCTAAGGGGATAAGTCCCCCACACAAGGTTAGACAAGCCACTTACCTCGAATAAAGCTCAAATCAACTCGAAACCACGACTTTGCCACGAGTATCTGACTCCAAATGGCCCAAATCTATTAAATTCATTTGCATAATGTAAATAACATCTCAAGCAACTGATTCTACGATTTAATTCAAAGCTAATACGCGGAATTATGTAAAATGACCAAAACGCCCCTCAAGCCAACATCTCGGAATCAGGTTATATTATCAGAAACCTCGTACTCTCACGAGTACATACATAACAAGAACACGGAAATCGGAGTCCAAATGACCCCTCAAATCCTCAATTAAAGGTCTAAGAACTTTTCCCCCAATTTCCACCAAAATTCCGAAATCAAATGATGAAATTAACTAAAGATTGATGGAATATAAATAGAAAGGGTTAAAGAAGCGTTACCCAGAGATCTCCTCTTCAAATCCCTCTCAAA
Source organism: Nicotiana attenuata (assembly GCF_001879085.1). Lineage (NCBI taxonomy): Eukaryota > Viridiplantae > Streptophyta > Magnoliopsida > Solanales > Solanaceae > Nicotiana > Nicotiana attenuata. The sequence goes on from NC_031994.1 coordinate 71,155,415, forward strand.
ATCGCCCTCTCCCGAGCTCCAATTCGATTTTCCAACTTTTGAAACCAAACCCTCGAAATTTCATATTTCTGCCCAGCTAATTCCGCATCTGCGGCTTCTGTGGACCAAAATGTCGCATATGCGACTTTCATTAAATGGCCATGTTCCGCATCTGCGGTCGTCCACTCGCAGATGCGGTTTCGCTTCTGCAGAAGATCCACCGCATCTGCAGAACCTGAAGAGCCAACCAAAATCCGCTTCTGCGGTCTCCTTAGCCGCATCTGCGGTCCCCAAACCGCAAATGCGAAAATATCAGAAGCAGCAAAAATCTTGCAATCTCTTAACATAAAAATCTTTCCGTCAACCATCCAAAATAATCTCGAGGCCCCCGGGACCTCAATCAAAAGCTCCAATAACACCTAATACCTCATCAAAACTTGTACCAATCCTTAAACCACCTAAAACAACATCGGAAACTCGAATTAATCAAGGATTTAAGCCTAAGAACTCCAAATTCCCTAAAGAATACGCTTTCGATAAAAAACCTAACCAAATCACGTCCGAATGACCTGAAACTTTGCACGCACATCATAAATAACATAATGGAACTACTGAAACTCTCGGAATTCCATTCCGGCCCTCGGATCAAAATCTCACTATCGAACCGGAAACTTCAAAATTCGACCTTTCGGCATTTCAAGCCTAAATTAGCTACGGACCTCCAAAACACAATCCGACCATGTCCCTAAACCCGAAATCAACTAAAGGAACTAACGGAACCATCGGATTTCCATTCCGAGGCCGTCTTCACACTGTTCCGACTATAGTAAATTTCCAACACTTAAGCTCTCATTTAGGGACTAAGTGTCCCAAAACTCTCCGAAACTCAAAACCGAACATCCCGGCAAATCAAAATAGCAGAAATAACTTGGGGAAAACAGTTAATAGGGGATCGGGGTGTAAATTCCAAAAATGACCGACTGGGTCGTTACATCCTCCCACACTTAAACATTCGTTCGTCCTCGAACGAGCACAAAGACATACCTGAAGTAGTGAAAAGATGAGGGTACTGGCTGCGCATATCCTGCTCGTTCTCCCAGGTCGCCTCCTCGACCGGCTGACCCCGGCACTGATCCTTCACGGACGCAATGTTCTTCGACCTCAGCTTCCTGACCTGCCTATCCCATATTGCCACTGGCTCCTCAACATAAGATAGATCCTTCTTCAACTGGACTGAGCTAAAATCCAACACGTGCGACGGATCACCGTGATACCTCCGGAGCATCGAAACATGAAATACCGGATGAACCCCTGCCAGGCTAGGAGGTAAGGCAAGCTCATAGGCAACCTCCCCAACTCGCCTCAATATCTCAAAAGGGCCAATAAACCTCGGACTCAGCTTCCCTTTCTTCCCAAATCTCATAACGCCTTTCATAGGCGAAACTCGAAGCAGAACCCGCTCTCCAACCATGTAGGAAACATCACAAACCTTCTGGTCCGTGTAACTCTTCTGTCTGGACTGGGCTGTACGGAGTCTATCCTGAATCACCTTGACTCTCTCCAAAGCATCCTGAACCAAATATGTTCCCAATAATCTAGTCTCACCCGGCTCGAACCAACCCACCGGAGATCTACATCGCCTACCATATAAGGCCTTGTACGGTGCCATCTGAATGCTGGACTGATAGCTGTTGTTGTAGGCAAACTCTGCCAATGGGAAGAACTGATCCCAAGAACCTCCAAACTCAATCCCACATGCACGGAGCATATCCTTAAGAATCTAAATAGTGCGCTCGGACTGCCCGTCCGTGTGAGGGTGAAATGCTGTGCTCAACTCCACCCGAGTACCCAACTCCTGCTGTACGGCTCTCCAGAACCGCGTTGTGAACTGAGTACCTCTGTCTGAAATGATGGAAACTGGAATACCATGCAGACGGACAATCTCCCGGATATAAATCTCCGCCAACCGCTCCGAGGAATAGGTAGTACACACAGGGATGAAATGCGTGGACTTGGTCAGCCGATCCACAATAACCCAAATGGCATCGAACTTCTTCAAAGTTCGTGGGAGTCCGGTTACGAAGTCCATGGTGATCCGCTCCCACTTCCACTGCGGAATCTCTATCTGCTGAAGCAGCAACTAATACTGTTAAGTTTCAAGACCATATTCATCCTATTAACCACGTTGCACTGTTGCCTTATTTTCCAACTTTTAATAAGCGAATGGTTTACTAAAACATTTTGGCGTTCCGAATGTATGCTGCAGGATGGTTATTGAGACTGATGATAATATTATTGCTGGAAAAGTATCCAGTCATACTATGGATGATGGATTACCTTGTCTGAACAGGTAAGCAACACATTCTTCTATTGCCGAATCATACTCTAACTGTGGTGCAATTCTCTCATATATAGAATTGTTTTACCTTTCCTTGACTTCATATAAAAGTCCATCAGAATTTCATGTGTTATAGAATAGGTAAAATAACAGGCTTAAGACATCTCATGCTCTAAGCTTAGTAGAACCATTTTGCAATCAATATTTTCTATTCAAGGTTTGTAGTTAGAACTCTCCTGGATTGTCCCAAAATTCTCCAGCACCTTGTTTAACTTATAAAGAAAAAGCAATTTTTTGGTATTGTTCATAGCAAATTCATTTTCTTGTTATATAATAGTTATTTTTACAACAGCTGCATTGCAGTATAGTATAAGACCACTTAGATCAGTATAGTATTCACAGAAATGCTCTAACATAGAGTAGAATCAAATATGGAAGAGATTCATTAATAATAATAATAAACAAATAGGGGTCTAATCAGTTGAAGACTGAGAGTGGACAAGAAAAAGAGAGGCAGTGTCATGTCCAGAAAGAAAGAAATTATGGTTACAGATGAAATCTTTTCCCATCTTCTTTCTCTCTTTCATCTAATTTAGATTGCAAGAAAAGGAAAATCAAAATTACTTACTTACATATCGCACCTACGGTCCAACCAATTGGGAGAGAATCAATAGATCTGTTGACTTTGTATACCATTCCGTTGTAAATAAACGATCCTATCATAGATCCAGTGGGGTCTTTCAACAGAAGGGAGCTGTTGGGTATTCTCTGTAGCAGCAACGAAGGCTGAAGGGTGTCAACAAAATGAGAACTGGAAAGATGGGGTCATTTTCAGAACTACACCATGTGGATTGGGATGTCTATCACAAACAACTAAGGTTTCAATGGTGGAAACATGGAGAAGGCCTCTGTGACAATGCTTTTTACAGCCCTGACCATACCAGGATTTTCTATCTATATTCTTCCACTTAGACAATAAGACACTCAAGCATTACAAGCAAACAATGCACAGTTTTATTCTTGACAGCTCTACACAAAAAGTACAAGGGAGGTGCACTGACTAATTTAAAGTATCGGTCATATTCTTAAATTTTGATTAAAACGAGGAGGTGATGCTTTCTAGTACTGGACAAAGAATAAGACCCTTAGATCAGAATAGTATTCACATACATGCTCTAACATAGAGAAGAATCGAACTTGGAAGAGATTCATTAACCACGGTAAAAAGACAGATGCACAACTCCAATAAAATAGGAGTTTAGTTAGCTGAAAACTGACCATGGACACCAAAAAGAGTGGTGCTGTCACGCCAGTCAATAAAGAAGGAAATCGTGGTTCCTGGCATCATTGGAACCAATAGCAGCATTACAACGTAAACCAATTACCCTTACGTAGTAAAAGTGAAAAATGTAACACATCCCAAGAAAAAGACCATGCAATCAGAATAAGCACCTATGAGATGGTACGACACAATACAGAAGAAGCTATGAAAGCTGCAGCTGCCAAACCGTCTTCTCAATATTGAAGTTTTAGTTTCTTGCCACTGCTAGACAAGTGTCACGACCCAACACCAATAGTCGTAGTGGAACCTATCGTGGAACTAGACAAGTCACTAGTCAACCATCTTAACACGGTAAAAGCTTTGAAAATATAGACGGAAGCAAATAATATCTAAGAAAAACCTTTTTGAAAAAGAATTAAATCTGCAACACAATACAATCTATCCCAAAACCGGAGTGTCACCGAGTACATGAGCATCTAAGCCGGAATACAGTCTACTACAATGTCCAAGGAGTAAGAACTGAAATACAGATAAAGATAATGAAGGAGAGTCAAGGCATGTGAACGCCATGCAGCTCCCTCGATAGTCTCCGAGTTCCTGTCTCCTCAATCTACAACCGCAGTGACCGGAAGCACCTGGATCTGCACACGAGGTGCGGGGTGTAGCATGATACAACCAACTCAATAAGTAAAAAATCCAAGTTATGGACTGAAAGGTAGTGTCAAACTCAATCGGCACAATTCAATATAGAAATAACAGTGCAGAAACGTAGGCATTCTTTCAAGATCAATAGATAACTCCAAACAATAAAATAGATCAAATCTGAATGATATAAAGAATATAACTCTTCTATTTCTACATGCCAATGCACATGTTGTATGTAATGCACCATGCTGACAGCCTCATATGCTCACACTCTCAAATGCTCAATCACTCGGTACTGTATATGGCCCATACGGCCCAGGAAAGATCCATCCCAGAATATATACATCACTAACCATCAGTCACCCAGTACCGAGTAGGGCCAATCCAGCCCGTGGAGAAGATCCATCCCCAAGTATATAATGCTTCGGACAAGATCCATGTCCAGAGAAGATCCATCCCTCAATAAAATTAACCGCGCTCACTGGGGGAGTGTTCAGACTCCGAAGGGGCTCCTTCAGCCCAAGCGCTATCATAAATCAGTATAACCGCTGTGGCGTGCAGCCCAATCCAATAAATTTCACTCATAATTAGGCTATTTGCCTCACTCATTCATTAATCTCTCCAGTCTCACTCACAGGCTTACAAATGTCATGAAACTAGCCCGAACATGATCATATGATGTATCAACAAATAACAACAGAGACTGAGATATGATATGAAATGAATGAACATGGCTGAGTATGAAATGTTAATGAGATCAGTAAGTCAACAGCAAGAAACGACCACTATGGGTCCCAACAGTACCAGTATATAGCCTAAACATGATCTCTAGCATGATTGACAACTCAGTTATTTTATCACATGGTGAAAAACAGGGATATCAACAAGATAGGACAACTTCATAGTGCCATGGAATCGACCATGTCCCAATTCACACGGTGCACGCGCGCACGCCCGTCACATGGCATGTGCGTCACCTCAATACCAATCACATATCACGTAATTCGGGGTTCCGAACCCTCGGAACAAAGTTCGAAAGTGTTACTTACCTCAATCTGGGGAAAACACTACTCCAACACGCCTTTACTTCTCAAATCGGTCTCCAAGTGTCTTGAATCTAGCCAAAAGTAGTACAATATAATTAATATAGGCTAAGGGAATCAATTCCACAAGAAAAATACGAATTTATAAGACAAAAACCGAAATTGGCCAAAAACCGGCCCCCAGGACCACGTCTTGAAATCCAAAGAAAGTTACAAAACCCAAAATCCCAATCACTCACGAGTCTAACCTACCAAATTTACTCAAATCCGATAACAAAATCCCATTCAAAACCTCAAAAATCTAGCCCAACAACTCTTTCTCTTTTTCCCCAATTTCCACCCCAATCACAAATTAGATGATGGAATTAAAGGCATAATTATGGAATTTGACCAAATTTAGATAGGAATCACTTACCCCAAACACCCACGCAAGAATCTCTCCAAATATCGCCTTCTACCGAGCTTCCAAATCAATTTTATGTTATGAACTCAAAACCCTCATCTTTTACTCTATATTCTGCCCGGGTATACCTTCATCGTGAACGCGACCTTCGTCTTGCGTTCGCGTTGACCATTCTGACTGCCCCTGAAAATAACCCTTCACGAACGCGAAGCTTTGCCAACCCCACTCTTCAGGAACGCGGCCACTGCTCCGCGAACGCGTAGACCAAAAGCTTGGGGTCCCCAGCTGCATCAACACCTCTGCGCGAATGCGTCACCACTCCCGCATTCGCGATAGCACTCTCCGTCCAAACCTTAGCGTTCGCGTCCTCTTCTTCGCGAACGCGAAGAACCAAACTTCCTCAGCCTACAAACACCCTTTGTGAATGCGTAAGAAGAAACTAGATAATTACACCACCAGTCATCGGCCAAGATGCTAAGTCAAAATATGATCCGTTAACCACCTGAAACTCATCCGAGGCCCCCGGGACCTCAACCAAACATACCATCATGTTCCAAAACATCATACGAACTTAGTCGAACCCTCAAATCACCTCAAACAACGTCAAAAAACTCGAATTGCACATGGATTCAAGCCTAATGAACTTTGAAATTTCCAAATTCTACAAACGACGTCGAAACCTATCAAATCACGTCTGATTGGACTCAAATTTTGCACACAAGTCACAAATAACCCCACAAACCTACTCGAATTTCCAGAAATCCAATCCGACCCTGATATCAAAAAGTCTACTCCCGGTCAAACTTTCCAAAATTCCAACTTTCGTCATTTCAAGCCTAATTCTACTATGGTCCAAATCACAAGCCGAACGCGCTCCTAGGTCCAAAATCACCTAACGGAGCTTACAGAACAATCAAAATTAAAATCTGAGGCCCTTTACACATAAGTCAACATCCGGTCAACTTTTCCAACTTAAGCTTTCAGTTAAGAGACTAAGTGTCTCAATTCACTCCAAAATCTCTCTGGACCCGAGCCAACCAACCCGATAAGTCATACAATAGATATAGAGTACAAAAGGAGCAGTAAATGGGGGAATGGGGCTATAACTCTCGAAACGACCGTCAGGGTCATTATAACAAGACTCCATAACATATTTCAAAATAAACTTGTATTCAAATTGTCAGTTTCGATTTTCATGTTGTATTCCATTTAATAACATCAAAATAGTATCAAGTAAGCCATCATAAGCTCCTCTTTGCAGATAAGTAGGTCAATAAAATCACAAATTCACATAAACAAACAAAAAGCGTAAGTTATTAGAAATGGAGAAGGAAAAGCTACCACACTTGAAAACTGAAAGCTTAATGATGTAAGCTCACAAGTATTTAATTTTTTATTTGTGAAAGAAGATATGGAGAAGGAAAATCAAGAAAGTATTTCTTTAAATACTTATAGTAACAGCTTCCCACATGTGTTGCAGCTTATGTTCTTCGATGTCTGCCCATGAGTGTACACGCAACGGACACATATTACGATCATGAACCAATATACCTATGTGTCTCGTAAATGAGGCATGATTCTTTCCAACAACCTGATTGTGGTAATAAGTAACGCTCAACTTTTCTCCAACTTTGAGTCCTGCAATATTTTTACACCTAATCGTTCCTCTCACTTTTTTGCCTTTTCAAATTCACATGGCCTACAAATTTCAATTTAAGTCAAATATAAAGAAGTTTTTGTACAATAAACAATAAAATATTATAGCTTAAAATAGTAAGATACTTATTCTGCTTCTCTGAGTGCTTTCCATCATTTCTTCATGATGAGGATCATCACCTTCCAATATTGTTTCAAAACTAGGAGGCGCAAAACTATGATTATGAGTTACCTTATTCTGATCAGGAGCTAATTGACTAAAAGTTTTACTCTTGTCAATCAAACCTCTCTATTCAGCATTTACTCTTACAGATCCCAATGCTCTAAAGCTTCGCCCTCGTCTCCTTGCTAGGAGACCAGGTGGAACAAAATTTGAAATACAAGCGTATATTGTGAAACTAAACACACATAAATAACAACAAAAAATCTGAATGTGAGAGGATTAGAGTATTTTTAGCCCAAAAGAATACTGTTTACATAGACATTACCCATACATGATGGTGAAAACACACACACATAAACAACAAGAAAAATCTTAATTTGACCCATCTACACATTACAAATAGAGAGCCATAATTTTAAACTTAGAGCACAAACACGTTTGCTTTTTTAAAAGTAGAGTAAATATAAGTAAAGAGGAACAAAACATTATTGATAAAACAAAAAAGCAATGGTTACATACACGATACACACATAGATGGAGTAACTATACAAGTTACTCTTCTCTAGAAAAAACAGAGAGTAACATGTATAGTTTAAACAAGAAATAAGTTTCACAAAAAACATCCAATCAAGCAGACCATCGTATATAAAAGGGATGAGAGGGCAAGATTGAAAATCAACAATGGATCAGATACAGTAGACCTCACCGTAGAATCAGACAATAAATTGATGGGAACAAGTTTTTATTTATTTTGTGTCATCCTTTCACCAAAGTGTACACCAACATCCATATACATTCAATAGCCATCACAACCCTATTCATATAAATTAAAATTAACATAAAAGTGTATAATTTCAAACCTTATATTGATGAGAAGAAACTCAAAGACGAGCAGTTGTTGTCAACATAGGTGACAAGCAGTTTCTCTATTACGATGATATTGACGATTGAGCACCAGCAACTTCGCTGGATTTTACTTTGCAGTTGCAGGAGATATAGCAGTTGCAGGTTTACGAAATAAGTGTTCGAAACAGAGGTTACTTCGCAGTTGTAGGAGAAGTCTTAGGGTTTTCCCCCTCCCCCCCCCCCCCCCCGGGGGGGTACGGGGTTGTTGGTCGAGGTGTGGAAAATAGAGGAAAAGTGCGCGCGAACTTTTATTACAAGGGTCTATGTTATATTTAAGGGTCTC
>NC_031994.1:71164132-71216962 GCF_001879085.1 Nicotiana attenuata
CCCCCCCTTTTTGGGGGGGGGGAGGGGTTGTTGGCGAAGGTGTGGAAAAAATAGAGGAAAAAGTGCGCCACTTTTTATTTAACAAAGGGCTATGTTATATTTTAAGGGTCTCTCTTTAATATTGGGCTAAAAATTAGTTTCAATGACTAGAAAAGTATTTGGTTGCTATAAGTACACTTATAACGACCAGATTTATGTCCCTTCGTTAAGAAGTGGTCGTTAAAAATTAAATTTCTTGGAGTGATATGAAAATACTAAGTTCTTAATCAAAACTCAAAAAGTAAACTCAAAAGTCCACCCCCGGGCCTACGTTTGGGAATTCGATAAAAGTTACAAAATCCAAACACACATCCAACCACAAGTCCAACCATACCAAAATTACTCAAATCTGACACCAAAATTCCGCTCCCCCAAAAGGCCTAAGAAGTTTTCTCCATTTTTCACCAAAATTTTCACCCCAAATCACTAATTAAATGATGAAATCAAAGATATATTCATGTAATTTAACCAATACCAAGTAAAAATCACTTACCCCAATCATTTTGTTGAAAAACTCTCCAAGAGCCGCCTCAATCCGAGCTCCCAAAATCAAATTGTGAAATAAACTCAAACCCTCGTTTTTTAGACTTAAATTCTGCCCAGATATCCCTCAATCGCGATCGCGAAAAATGCTTCGCGATCACGGAAAAGGCTTCGCGATCGCGAAGTACAAACTAAGCTGCCTAAAAATTAACCCTACGCGAACGCGGCAATCTCCATGCCAACGTGAAGCATTGCCTCCTCAGACATATGCGATTGTGACCCTCTTCATGCGATCTCGAAGAACAAAGCGTGCGACCAGCTCCGGCCATATTTCCTCTTTGCGAACGCGGCTTAACCCACGCGTTAGCAATTTACTGTCTAACTAACCTACGCGATCGTAGACTCTTGCTCGTGAACGCATAGAGTAAAAAATCCCAGCTACCCAAACAAGCCTTTGCGAACGCAGACCTATCCACGCGATCGCATAAAAGGAAACCAGACCTGCACACAAGAAAAACTTCAGCAATCTTCAAAGTCCCATTTCAGTCCTTTACCATTTGAAATCCACCCCAGACCCCTAGGACCCCAACCAAACATACCAACAAGTCCAAAAACATCATACGAACTTAGTCGAGGCCTCAAATCACATCAAACAACATCAAAAACATGAATCGCACCCCAATTCAAGCCTAATGAACTTATGAACTCCTAACTTCTACATTCGATGCCGAAACCTATTAATCAAGTCTGATTGACCTCAAAATTTTCAAACAAGTCATAAATGACACAACGAACTTATTCAAACTTCCAGAAGCAAAATCCGAGCCCGGTAATCACAAAGTCAACTCTTGATCAAACTTCTCAATTTCCAAAACTTCTCATTTTCCAACTTTCGCCATATCAAGCCTAAATCAACCACGGACCTCCAAATTACTATCTAGACACACTCCTAAGTCCAAAATCATCCGACAGAGCTATCACAAGCATTAAAACTTTATTCCGGAGCCATTTACCCATAACTTAACATCCGGTCAACCTTTTCAACTTAAGTTCCCAACCTTGAGACTAAGTGTCTCAACTCATTCCGGAACATCCCCGAAACCTAACCAACTACTTCGGCAAGTCACATAACAACAATTGAGCATAAAATAAGAATAAAATTAGGGAACGGAGATACAACACTCAAAACGACCAGTCGGATCGTTACATCCTCCCCCTCTTATAGAAACACTTGTCCTCGAACAGGTCTAGAAACATACCTGGAGTCTCAAATAGGCGTGGATATCTGTTCTGCATCTCCCACTCGGTCTCCCAATTAGCCAGCTCGACTGGCTGGCCTCTCCACTGCACCTTTACTGAAGCTATGTTCTTTGACCTCAACTTTTGAATCTGTCGATCCAAAATGGCCATCGACCCACATCATAAGTCAAATCATCATCCAACTGAACCGTGCTGAAATCGAAAACACGAGTCGGATCGCCAACAAACTTTCGGAGCATAAAAACATTAAACACTGGATGAACTCTCGACAGACTAGGCGACAAGGCAAGCTTGTACGCCCCCTCTCCAATCCTCTGAAGCACCTCAAACAGACCAATGTATCGAGGGCTCAACTTGCCCTTCTTTCCAAACCTCATAACACCCATCATGGGTAAGACTTTGAGTAGTATCTTCTCCCCAACCATGTAAGCAACATCACAAACCTTCCGATCAGCGTAGCTCTTTTGTCTAGACTGCGCCGTGCGAAGCCGATCCTGAATCAACTTGACCTTATCCAAGGCATCTTAAACCGATAAAGTACCAAATAGCCTAGCCTCACCCATCTCAAACCATCCCACCGGAGACCGACACCGTCTCCCATACAAAGCCTCATACGGAGCCATCTCAATGCTCGATTGGTAGCTGTTGTTGTAGGCCAACTCTGTGAGCGGCAGAATCTGAAATCTATGACACAAGCGCGCAACATATCCTCCAATGTATGAAAGTGCGCTCGGGCTGTCCGTCCGTATGAGGGTGGAAGATTGTACTCAACTCAACCTGGGTGCCTAACTCTCCCTGCACTGCTCTCCAAATTTGTGATGTAAACTGCGTGCCCCAATCTGAAATGATGGACACCGGCACACCATGAAGGTGAACAATCTCGCAGATGTAGATCTCAGCCAACCGCTCCGAAGAATAAGTAGTCCCAATTGGAATGAAATGCGCGGACTTGGTCAACTGATCTACAATCACCCAAATAGCATCAAACTTCCTCAAAGTCGTGGGAGTCCAACTACAAAATCCATGGTGATACGCTACCATTTCCACTCTGGAATCTCAAGCCTCTGAAGCAATCCACCTTGTCTCTGATGCTCGTGCTTCACCTTGTTAAAATTTAGGCACCGGGCTGCAAAACCCACTATATCCTTCTTCATCCTCCTCCACCAATAGTGCTGTCTCAAATCCTGATACATCTTCACGGCACCCGGATGAATGGAATACTGCAAACTGTGGGCCTTCTCAATATTCAACTCACGTAGCCCATCTACATTAGGCATACAAATCCGACCCTACATCCTAAACACCCTATCATCTCCAATAGTAACTTCCTTAGCATCCCCGTGCTGAACTGTGTCCTTAAGGACAAGCAAATGGGGATCATCATACAGGCGCTCTCTGATGTGATCATATAAGTAAGACCAAGAAACCACATAAAATAGAACCCGGCTGGGCTCTAAAACATCTGATCTCATGAACTTGTTGGCCAAGGCCTGAACATCAGCTGCAAGCGATCTCTGACCAATAGGAATAAATGCAAGAGTACCCATACTCACCGCCTTTCTACTCAAGGCACCGGTCACCACATTGCCCTTCCCGAGATGATATAGAATGGTAATATCATAGCTCTTTAGCAGCTCCGACCATCTCCACCACCTCAAATCTAAATACTTCTGTTTAACCAAGTGTTGGAGTTTTCGACGATCCTTAAGTACCTCACAAGACACACCGTAGAGATAATACCTCCAAATCTTCAATGCATAAAAGAAGGTTGCCAACTCTAATTCATGAACAGAGTAGTTTTTCTCATGGGGCTTCAACTGGCGTGAAGCATAAGTAATCACTTTACCCTCCTGCATCAAGACAGACCCAATACCAATCCGAGAAGCATCAAAATACACTGTATAAGAGCCAGAAGCTGAAGGCAAAACTAGAACTAGAGTTGTGGTCAAGGCAGTCTTAAGCTTCTAAAAGCTCTCCTCACACTCATCCGACCACCTTAATGGAGCACCCTTCTGGGTTAATTTTGGTCAAAGACGCTACAATAGACGAGAAACCCTCTATGAAGCGACGATAATATCCGGCCAAGCTGAGGAAACTCCAAATCTCATTAGCTAAAGACGGTCTGGGCCAACTCTGAACCGCCTTTATCTTCTTTGGATCCACCTTAATCCCCCCACTAGACAGCACGTGCCCCAAGAACGCCATCAAATTGAGCCAAAACTCACACTTGGAGAACTTGGCATAAAGCTTCTCCTCCCACAGCCGTTATAGTACAATCCTTAAATGGTGGGCATGCTCCTCCTGGCTACGTGAATACATTAGGCTATCATGAATTGATACTATGAAAAACGAGTCGAGATATGGCTGAAATACACTGTTCATCAGATGCATGGATGTTGCTAGGGCATTGGTCAGCCTGAAAGACATCACAAGGAACTCAGAGTGACCATAGCGGGTCCTAAATGCTGTCTTCAGAATATCTGAGTCCCGAATCTTCAACTGGTGATACCCAGACCTCAAATCGATCATAGAGAACACCATCGCTCCCTGAAGCTAGTCAAATAGATCATTAATATGCGGAAAATGATGCTTGTTCTTCATTGTAACTTTGTTCAATTACCTATAGTCGATGCACATCCGCATAGTGTCATCCTTCTTCTTCACAAATAGAATCGGTAAACCCCAAGGCGACACACTAGGCCTAACAAACCCCTTATCATGAATTTCCTGGAGCTGCTCTTTCAATTCCTTCAACTCAGCTAGTGCCATACGATACGGAGGAATAGAATTGGGCTGAGTGCCCAGCACCAAGTCAATACCAAATTCAATATCCTTGTCGAGTGGCATGACCGGCATGTCTATAGGAAACACATTCGGAAAGTCTCACACTACCGTAACAGAATCAATAGTAGGGGTATCAGCACCAACATCCCTCACAAAGGCCAAATATGACATAAACCCCTTCCCAACCATGCGTTGGGCCTTCAAATATGAGATCACCTTATTTGGAACATAATATAGAGAACCTCTCCACTCGATCCTTGGCAACCACGGCATCGCCAAAGTCACGGTCTTAGCATGACAATCTAGAATAGCATGACATAGAGAAAACCAATACATACCCAAAATCACGTCGAAATTGACCATACTAAGCAATAGGAGATCAACTATAGTCTCCAATCCCTAATAGTCACTACACACGACCGATATAGACGGTCCACAACAATAGTATCGGTCCACAACAAAAGTATCAGCCCCTACCGCGGCCCCAGCCTCTCGTGGCCCTAGCTAGTGGTACCGGTGGCCATCCGCCCAGTCCGGTAGCATGTGTCCTCATCATCTGTAAGAGAATAAAATAACATAAGTTTAGTTCCCAAAATTAACAAATTCGCACGACAAGAATGCAGGAAAGTGAAGCTTTCCTAAGGGTTCGGCAGTCTCTCGAAGATAAGTACAAACATCTCCATACCGATCAGCAAGACTATACTAAACCTGCTCATGACTCGTGAAACCTATGTAACCTAGTCTCTGATCCAACTTTTCACGACCTCAAAATACCAAGTGTCTTGATGGCGCCTATCATGAAAATAGGAAAGTCGACAACTTACAAATACCAACATCTTGAAATTTAAAATATACGGAAATAAGCTTAGGTAAGTAAAAGTCTCAAAAAACGGAATGAAAACGTCACAGCTCAATACAGAATTTCCGAAAACACGGGTGTCACTGAGTACCTATACAAATACCATAGTCTGATACAGTGTCTAAGAAAGTAGACTGAGTAAGTAAAAATGAGAGATAGGAGAGGAGAGTTAAGGTTCACGAACACCAAGGCAGCTACCTCGATAATCTCCAAACGTCCGAAACATTGAGATCAATAACCACTGTGCCCAAAAATACCTAGATTTGCACACGAAGTGTAGAGAGTAGCGTGAGTACAACCAACTCAATAAGTAACAAGTATAACCTTTAGACTGAAAGTGGTGACGAGTCCGAACAATACGGTCCACACACATAATTAAACAGTACCGAAATTTACATAACATATGACATCAATATCTCAGTGAAACTCATAATTTGCAGGTACCAGTATAGGAGTGTAGACATGCCTCCAGGTTTAACAATTAAACTCAAAACAGATAAAATATGTCAAGTGTGAATGATATAAGGAATATGACGTCTCTATGTAAACATGCTAATATGCTTATCGTATGTGATGCAACACAATAAAAGCCTCGTGTACTCATACTTTCGGAGTACTCAACCTGAGTGTCTCAATTCTCACTCATCACACTCAATCACTCAGCACTGTACCAGGCAGATCTAGCCCAAATGCAAATTAATTCTGTTGCGACGCACAACCTGATCCCATCGTGAATCTATAGCAACTGCGCTCACTGTGGGTGTGTAGACTCTGGAGAGGCAGATCCAGCCCAAGTGCTATAATAAGCCAATCATGGCATGGGTCAATAAAACCTACTGCGGCGTGCAGCCCGATCTCATAAATATCACTTATAAACAGGCCCTCGTCCTTACTCAGTCATCAATCTTTCCATTCTCTCGGGCTCACAACACTCATGCTAAGCAGCCCAAGTCAATGATACATGATGTGGCAATATACGATAACAGAGACTGAGATATGATATACAATGATGAATGCGACAGAGTACATAATTGCAATTAAGCAAATTGCTCAACAACAAAGAACGACCACTATGGGTCCCAATAGTAACAGCACATAGCCTAAACATGATTTCTAGCATAAACCATAGTCAAGTGCTCTAACACATAGAGTACAGTAACAATATTCAGATAAGATAGCTACACAGTTCCATTAAATATACTAAATTACAATTTCTATGGTGCACGCTCACACCCCCGCCACCTAGCATGCACGTCACCTCTACACCAACCACATAGCACGTAATTTTAGTGATTCATATCCTCAAAACCAAGTTTTGAAGTGTTACTTACCTTAAACCGTGCAAATCTCTACTCCAACAAGTCCTTACCTCGAGAATCGGACTTCGAATGCCTTGAATCTAGCCAAAAACAATTCAATACAATCAACTCAAGCTATAGGAATCAATTCCATATGAAAATACTAAGTTCTTAATCAAAAGTCAAAAAGTCAACCCCCGGGCCCACGTCTCAGAATTCGATGAAACTTACAAAATCTGAACACCCGTCCAACCACGAGTCCAACCATACCAAAATTAATCAAATCCGACTCTAAAATCCCGCTCAAATCCCCAAAATTCTGACTAGGAAGTTTCTCCATTTTCCCCTAAATTTTTACCCCAAATCACTAATTAAATGATGAAAGCAAAGATATATTCATGTAATTTGTCCAAAACCAAGTAAGAATCACTTACCCTAATCACTCCCTTGAAAAACTCTCCAAGAGTCTCCTCAATCCGAGTTCCCAAAATAAAATTGTGAAATAAACTCAAACCCTCATTTTTTAGATTTAAATTCTGCTCATATATCCCTCAATCACGATTGCAGAAAATGCTTCGCGATTGCGAAACACAAACTAAGCTGCCCAAAAATTAACCCTACGCAAAGGCGAGAATATCCACGCAAACGCGAACCACTGCCTCCTCAGACCTACGCGATCGTGACCCTCATCATACGATCGCGAAGAACAAAGCACGCGACCAGCTCCTGCCTCATTTCCTCTTCGCGAACATGGCTTAGCGCACACGTTCGCGATTCACTGCCTGATCAACCTACGCGATCGCACACTCTTGCTCGCGAATGCATAGAGTAAAAACTCCCCACTGCACAAATAAGCCTTCGCGTTCGCAGAGCTATCATGCTATCGCATAGATGGAAACCAGACCCGCACACCAGAAAACTTCAGCAATCTTCTAAGTCTAATTTCACTCTATTAACCATCCGAAATCCACCCGAGGGCCCCAAGACCCCAACCAAACATACCAACAAGTACTAAAACATCATAGAACTTAGTCGAGGCCTCAAATCACATCAGACAACATAAAAAACATGAATCGCACCCCAATTCAAGCCTAATGAACTTATGAACTCCTAACTTCTACATTCGATGTCGAAACCTATCAAATCAAGTCCGATTGATCTCAAATTTTGCACACAAGTCGTAAATCACGAAATGGACCTATTACAACTTAAGGAAAAAAAAACTACGGACCTCCAAATTACTATCAGGACACACTCCTATGAAAAAAATAACCCAATAGAGCTATCTGAACCGTCAAAACTCTATCCCGGAGCTATTTACACATAAGTCAACATCCGGTCAACCTTTTCAACTTAAGCTCCCAACCTTAAGACTAAGTGTCTCAACTCATTTCGAAACATCTCTGGAACCAAACCAACTACACCGGCAAGTCACATAATAACACTGTAGCATAAAATAAGCAGTAAATGGGGGAACGAGGCTATAACACTCAAAACGACCGACCAGTTCGTTACAGGTTTCCTCTTCCATATGCATGCAACATATTTTCTCCTTTTGTGTATGACTTGATCTTCTTTAAAGGAATTGATTCCGTACAATCCAAAGGGGGAAAAGTGTCAGCGATAGTTGAGGAAAGAGAAAGAACTTACCAAAACTTTTTTGGGGCAACCTTCAACCCCAGAACACATGGCTAAAAATGATGAGGATGAAGTAGATTTAGCTGCAAGAGAGGCAGCACAACAGAGACAAGAAGTTGCATGGATAGCAGTTGAGGCAGCCCAAAAAGCTACTGGTGAGACCGTTGGTTGGAGGCATTATCTCTACAGTGTGTCTTGTGAGGTATTTATGGATCATTGGAGTCTCCAGCAGTTGTTCAAACAAAAGGATCGAAATTTGAGACAACGGAGATGGTTGGAGATGCTAAAGGACTATGATATCACCATTCTGCATCATCCTGGGAAGGCCAATATGGTGGCCGATGCCTTGAGTAGAAAGGTGGTGACTATGGGTAGCCTTGCATTCATTCCTGTTGGGGAGAGACCTCTTGCGGTTGATGTTCAGGCCTTGTCCAACCAATCCGTGAGATTAGATATTTCGGAGCCCAGACGGATTCTAGCTTATGTGATTTCTCGATATTCCTTATATGATAACATCAGAGAACGCCAGTATGATGATCCCCATTTGCTTGTCCTTAAGGACACGGTTCAGCACGGTAATGCCAAAGATGTTACTATTAGGGATGATGAGGTGTTGAGAGTGTAGGTTCGGATTTGTGTGCCAAATGTAGATAGACTACGTGAGTTGATTCTTGAAGAGGCCCATAGTTCGCGGTATTCCACTCATTCAGGTACCGTGAAGATGTATTAGGACTTGCGGCAACACTAGTGGTGGAAGAGGATGAAGAAGGATATAGTGGGGTTTGTAGCTCGGTGCCTAAATTGTCAGCAGGTGAAGTATGAGCTTCAGAGGCGGGGCTGATTGCTTCAGAGGCTTGAGATTCCGGAGTGGAAATGGGAGCGTATCACCATGGATTTTGTAGTTGGACTCCAACGGACTTCTAGGAAGTTGATGGTACTTGGGTGATTGTGGATCGGTTGATGTTCACCGTGAAAATGGTAATTACAATTAAATTTGTTTTCGTGGTTCTAAAAATACGTGATCTATTTTTATGCTAGTTGTTGAGCAATGAATGCTAAATAAAGGATTTTAAATCAAGATTGCAGCTTAGAGACAGTATGATAATCGAACCAAATAGTTGGAGATCGAGGCCTCGAGCTTGCTTATCCGGGCCCTCGAGTTCGAGTTGGACGACCGGCTTAGGGCGATCGAAGGAGCGTTAACACTTTACCAAAGCTATAATGATGGCTCTTTATGATCAATGAAAAGCAATAAATGAAGAACAATAAATAGAACACAATGAATGCAAGCAATAAATGGAAGTAAAGAGCTTAGGAGAGTATGTTAGAGAGCAGAGAGAATGTTCTTTGTATTCAATTTTGAGCATCAGGTGTTTACAGATGATAAGGACCCCTCTTTTAATATGAAGGATAAACCAATCTTGGAACAAAAGCATTTATTACAAAGTAGGATAGTTGGCACAGGTACCTAGTAATCTAGTGTAGACCGGTACTATTCTTGCAGGTGATGTCAGTTCGGTCCACATACCTAGGGAACTTCCCGCTTACCTTTGATAATCATAGACTCATGCTGCGTCGAGGTCAAGTGTGAAGAGCCTTCGAGGTCGAAGCTCTTTTGCTGCGTCCCCGGATCTTCATGGCCTTTTTTAGGCTAAGGGAGAGGCGCAATGACCACGGGATCAGGCCTCTCGATCCCGTCTGTATACAGATAGTCCTCGCGTTTCTTATAATAAAACGATAAGAAATGACCTCGAATTCACGTTCCCCTGGTACTTTCGTAACGACGGCATTCATACGTTGCTAAATGACCGACATGATAGAATAAGATACCCAAAGGTCGAGTGCCTCCTCTGAAATCTTTTAAGAATGGCAAAAACTTCCGCCTCTGCTTCTCAGGAGAATGTAACCTCCTCCTCCTCACTTTCATCTAAAGGCAAAGCAGTAGTGCCTCCTCGTGCTGAGGAATGCGTTCCAAGGTCTTTTGCAACGGCTTCCGATTTCAAGGTTGAAAAACCTTCTTCAAAGCCGGGGCACTGTTAGCCCGTGTGTCAATATTTTAGCTCAATAACAGACGTCGAAAGGGTGAGGGCTGATTGCCGTTGGGGGGCTGCGGTGCTCAGGAGGTCCCTTCTCGGGAGGAGGATATAACGACATATAAAGCTGATTTTCTCAGTGTGTACACTTACCCGTTTACCCTTGGGCCGGTGGGGTCATCCTCGCCTCCGATAGATCCTGTGGAGCCGCCAAAGATGTAGGCTCGGTGATATATTAGGATTTTGTTCGGCTCCTTCTTTGTAAGGGTTATTAAAAGATCTTGTAAATGTGCCTCTGTGAACAATATGTATAAAAATGCTTTTCGTTTTATATCACTCCTTTACTTTTTGAGAGTAATGTGCGATGCGATAATCGACCCGAGATTTTAGACCTTGGGTTAGACCCTCGGGTTTTGACTATTGCTGAGTGACTCGTAATGGTTGAAGGTCAGTCCCCGAGTGTTCTCGGGTTAGACCCGGCTCTTATGCGTTGGCTTGGTACAACCTTTGATTTTAGTGCTGGCGATAGTGGCTCTAACGCGTTGGGTCGGTGCGCCCTTTTAGTGTAAGCTGGCGTCTTGGGCTCTTATGCTTTCTCCCTTAGGCATATTTAGTTAACTGTCTTGGGTTCAGTGTCCGAGTCGGGTTTCGACTTGAGCTCATTTGACCCTCATGTTTTTGAATTTAAAGCCGGCCATTGCGCTCTTACGCGTTGGGTCAGTGTGACCTTTTATGCGAGCTGGCGATAGTGGCTCTTATGCTTTGGGCCGATTCAACCTTTTATGTGAGCTGGCGAAAGTGGTTCTTACTCTTTGGGTCGATGCGACCTCTAAAATAGGCTTTATTTTTCCTTCGATAAGGATTTTCTTTGGAATTTTGTTTGCCTGACTCTTTGACGGTTCGATCAAACCTCGATTGTGAGTTGTTATATGGCGATGATCGAGCACCTCGGGAGGTTTGGCTCGGTGGATGAGTATCTCGAAGCCTGTATTTAGGAGCTGACATGGTCGAAGATCTTTTGCTTATATCGAGGGTAGCCTGTTTTAACCGGTTCTTTCCGAAGTATATTCGAAGTAATTGAAGGCCTATGATTTTATAGCGATGGTCGGGCGTCCCCGAGTCGCGTTAGTTTGGCTGGTACAGCCTTGTGACCGTAGTCATTGTGTTTGGCCGGAGCCTTTCAGTCCCCGAGGAAGTATTTTTGGCATTTATATCGAGGGTATGCGTTTTTTGGGGTCTTACAAGTTCGATATATAGCCTTAACTTTAAGATCGGGTCTATGCCTTTATTAAGGTCTTACAAGTTTTTGTCACTTGGTACAAGTGTGGTTCATGTCTTTCTTGAGGTCTAACAGATTTTTCATGCCTTGCTTGAGGTCTTATAGATTTTTCATGCCTTTGAGGTCTTACAGTTATGGTTGTTGCCGGGAGCGAGGTTGTCCGCATGTGGTCTTACGGCCTCGGGTTTTGATAAGTCGATGGGGTGGTGATTGGCGTCAGTCCCCGAGTCATCAAGGGAGGGTTTCTTGGCTCAGGAGCCATTACTTGTAATCTTAGTATTGCCTCATTGAGGGCTTATGATTTCGGGGTTTCCGACCCGTGGGTCACGTGGCCTTGAGCTTTTGACGCCAGTCCCCGAGTGTTCGGGACATTTTTTGGCTCTAGAGTTGTTTCTGATCTTAACGTTGCCTCGTTGAGGGCTTATGAGTTTGGAGCTCCGACCCGCGGGTCGCATTGTTTCGAGTTATTGAAGCCAGTCCCCAAGTGTTAGGGACGTTTTTGACAGAGGAGCCGTTATTGCAAAAATACCGAACTTCTTTTAAAAGCAAACTGCTTTTCAAAAGTATTCCCTCATTGCTTGGTACAAGTATACATGTCTTTGCTGTTGAGGGCTCAGTTATTCTATGCGGGCACGGTTCGTTCGACCATTTGGCCCAGTACATTGTTCTTCCTATCGAGACCCTGTTCAGCATATCTTAGCTTCTCCGAGGAGGTGATCTTCCTGGGGGATGCCCCCCAGTATTCGTGGTTGATTGCAAGAGAAGCCTTGAATACTTATTGAGTCTTCCTTAGGTAGCATATATATGTTGCCTCATTAAAACCTTGCCGGTAAAACCCTTTCGGGGTGAAAACTCGGTCGAAGGAAAAGAGTGCAATCTATGCTTTGAAACCTTAAGGTCTTCGAGCCGGACGGTGTTTCGGAATCTTCAATCGGGTACCTTAGCAGTAGTAGCGTCTCAGCATTGATATGTTCCAATTGCTTGGAAGCTGTTCGCCTTCCATGGTACCGAGCTTGTAGGATCCTTTGTCGATTACTCCGAGGACGCGGTACGGTCCTTCCCAATTTTGGCCTAGCTTCCCCTCATTAGGGTTTCGGGTGTTCAGGGGACTTTCCTTAGGACCAAGTCCCCGACTCTGAGGTGTCGGAGGTTTGTTCTCCTGTTATAATACCTTTCAATCCTTTGTTTTTGGGCGGCCATTCGAACCATCGAGTCCTCTCGCTTTTCATCCAATAATTCGAGGGTCGTAGTCATGGCCTCGTTATTCGAGCTCTCGGTAGTGTGTCGCAATCTGGCATTTGGTTCTCCGATATCTAATGGCATCAAAGCCTTGGTACCATATACTAGAGAGAAAGGCGTTTCCCCCGTGCTTGATTTTGGCATTGTTCGATATGCCCATAGCACTTCGGGCAATATATCTCTCCACTTTCCCTTAGCACTTTCCAACTTCTTTTTTAAGTTTTTGATGATGGTTTTGTTTGTAGATTCGGCTTGGCCATTTTCAGACGGGTGATAGGGTGTTGACAGGATCCTTTTAATCTTGTGATCTTTGAGGAACTGAGTCACTTTACTTCCGATGAATTGCTTCTCGTTATCACACGTTATCTCGGAAGGAATTTCGAATCGGAATATGATGTGGTCCCAAATGAAATTGATGACTTCCTTTTCCCTTATCTTTTCGAAGGCCTGTGCTTCAACCTATTTCGAGAAGTAGTCAGTCATAAATAAAATAAATCTAGCTTTACCTGGCGCCGTTGGTATAGGTCCGACGATGTCCATCCCCCATTTCATGAACGGCCATGGTGACAAAACTGAATGTAGTTGTTCACCAGGTTGGTAGATCATCGGGGCAAATCTTTGGCATCTGTCGCATTTGCGGACGAACTCTTTGGTGTCCTTTTCCATGATGTCCCAGTAGTAGCTTGCCCTGATTATTTTTCGAATTAAGGAATCGGCACCGGAGTGATTTCCACAAATGCCCTCATGGATCTATCGAAGTACATAATCGGTATCTCCCGGCCCCAGGCATACTGCTAGAGGGCCATCAAAGGTTCTTCTGTAAAGAGTTTCACTTTCATCGAGCGAGAATCGGGCTGCTTTGGTACGCAGGGCCCTCGATTCCTTCGGATCCGTGGGTAGTTTCCCATCTTTCAGATAGTCAATATATTTATTTCTCCAGTCCCACGTTAGGCTAGTGGAGTTAATCTCAGCATGGCCTTCCTCGACCACTGATTTGGATAGCTAAATAATAGCCCCGGGAGTAGGTCGTCCTCTTCAACGGATGAGCCCACGTTAGCGAGGGCATCGTCTTCGCTATTCTGCTCTCGAGGTACATGGACTAGGGTCCATTCTTTGAAACGACGTAATGTGATTTGGATTTTCTTCCAAGTATCTTTGCATCCTGTCTTCTCGGACCTCAAAGCTCCCATTTACCTGATTTACTACCAGGAGTGAATCGCATTTTGCCTCGGCAATCTCAGCTCCCAGGCTTTTGGCAAATTCCAAACCTGCAATCATAGCCTCATACTCGGCTTCATTGTTAGTCAATCTTGTAGTTTTTACAGATTGCCTGATCATGCCACCCGTGGGTGGCTTCAGGACAATAACGAGTCCGGATCCTCTCACGTTCGAGGCGCCGTCGGTGAATAGGGTCCACACCCCGGAAGATGTGCCCGCTTTTAGTAAGAGCTCCTTTTCTACCTCGGGCACGAGGGAGGGCGAGAAGTCGGCCAAAATTTAGTACTTGATGGCTGTTCGAGGTTGATACTCAATGACATATCCCCCGAGTTCGATGGCCCATTTCGCCAATCAGCCCGATAATTCGGACTTGTGCGATATGCTTCGGAGAGGGTATGTTGTTAAAACGCAAATACGGTGGCACTAAAAATAAGGTTTCAATTTTCGTGATGCGCTTATTAGCGCAAGAGCTAATTTTTCTAGGTGCGAATACCTGGTCTCGGCATCCCCCAGGGTCCGACTTACATAATAGATAGGAAATTGCGTACCTTGCTCTTCTCGAACCAGCACACCACTTACCGCTATCTCAGATACGGCCAGGTATAGATACAACATTTCATCCTCTTTTGGTGTGTGGAGCAAAGGCGGGCTTGTCAGATATCGCTTTAATTCTTCCAAGGCGTGTTGGCATTCTGGAGTCCATTCAAAGTTTATTCTCTTTTTGAGTAAAGAGAAGAAATTATGACTCCTATCTGATGACCTCAATATGAACCGGCCTAGAGCAGCTATCCGTCCTATCAGCTGTTGTACTGCTTTTACATTATTTATCACCGTGATTTCTTTGATGGCCTTGATTTTGTTGGAGTTGATCTCAATTCTCTTGTTTGACACCATGAAGCCTAAGAATATTCCCGAACCTACTCCGAAGGCACATTTTTTGGGGTTAAGCTTCATGTTGTAACTTCTGAGGACGTCGAACGTTTCTTGCAAATGAGTCAAATGGTCCTCTGTGCGCAGGGACTTAACTAGCATGTCATCTATATAAACTTCCATGGATTTGCCTATTTGATGTTCAAACATTTTATTAACTAGACGCTGATACATAGCCCTTGCATTTTTCAACCCAAGGGCATTACATTGTAACAATAGGCACCATACTTCGTGATGAACGAAGTTTTTTCCCTATCCCGTGGTTTATCTGAATTTGATTATACCCCGAGTAAGCATCGAGAAAAGTGAGGGTCTTGTGACCGGCCGTGGCATCGATCAGGCGATCGATATTGGGCATTGGGAATGAATCATTGGGGCACGCCTTATTTAACTCTTTATAATCTACACATATTCTTAACTTATTTCCCTTTTTGGGTACTACCGCTACATTGACCAGCCATTCAGGGTATTTTACCTCTCTAATGGACCCCATATTAAGGAGTTTTGTTACCTCGTCCTTCATGAATGCGTGTTTTACTTCGGACTGGGGCCTCCTTTTTTGCTTCACCGGTTTGAACATAGGGACGACACTTAGTCGATGGGTGGTTATTTCCGGCGGGATTCCTGTCATATCTAGGTGGGACCAAGCGAAACAGTTGATGTTATTAATAAGGAATTGAATAAGTTTTTTCCTATGTTTGGGGGTTAATCCCGTTCCCAGGTATACCTTCCGATCTGGGAGATGTTCGATCAAAACAGTTTGCTCCAGCTCTTTGATTGTCGATTTCGTTGCATCCGACTCCTCAGGGGCGACGAAAGCTCGAGGAGCGAGGAAATCTTCTTCATCATCCTCGGGGGTCTGTACACTTCCGGCCTCATTCGAGATAGACTGTGTTGGATTCGATGTCTCCCAGTGAACCGCGAACATTTCTTTTGCTGCATGTTTTTCTCCATATACGGTTTTTAGACCATCCTTTGTTGGAAACTTCATCATCTGGTGTAGAGTGACAGTACTGCCCTCATGCTATGTATCCATGGCCTGCCGAGCAATGCGTTGTACCTCATGTCATCGCCGAATACATGGAACTTGGTATTCTGAACTGTACCAGACATGTCGACCGGGAGGGCGATCTCCCCTTTCGTTACCTCGCCGGCCATGTTGAAGCCGTGGAGGACCCGGGGAGCGGGTACGATATGGTCGAGCAAACCAAGCTTGTCTACTATCCCTGACCTGATTATGTTGGCCGAGCTACTTGGATCCACGAGCACGCGTTTAATCCGAATGTTATTTAGGAGAAATGAAATTACCAGTACATCGTTGTGCGATTGCGTCAAGGTCTCAAAATCTTCCTTGCTGAATGCAAGGATGTTTCCGGTTGGTGATCTCGGATCGGCTCTTCTACTACATCAGATATTTTTATCTGTTTGATCACGGGTCCTTGGGAGTTGTCAGTCCCTCCGATGATCATATGGACGATATGCTGAGGAATCTCTCTTTTCGCCCAAGTCGGGTTTCTCCGAGTTTCCTGCTGAATCTCTCGGTGTGTGCTCTTGTTAACGCGAGAGCCTATATCGATGCGCTGGGCATCGCGTGTGACCGCGTCCATGGGAATTGGTTCTGGTGCGTACTCAAGGTTTTGTGGTGGCACACCAACACTTGAGACGTCAACACCATTTTTTCCATGATCTTCGAGATTGACGTTTTCGCGTGTGTTCACTGAGTTAGACATTCTGACCTTAAATCAAAGATCTTGGACAAGAATTAGTGTGAAAGATAACTTGCGTTACCTAGCTAAACCAGCAAGAAAATAATCGCTATTATTTTTAGCCCCACGGTGGGCGCCAAACTGTTTGCTGTGAAAATGGTAATTACAATTAAATTTGTTTTTGAGGTTCTAGAAATCTATTTTTATGTTAGTTGTTGAGCAATGAATGCTAAGTAAAGGATTAGAAATCAAGATTGCAACTTAGAGACAGTATGATAATCGAACTAATCAGTTGGAGATCGGGGCCTCGAGCATGCTTATTCTGGCCCTCGAGGTCGAGTTGGACGACCGGCTTAGGGCGATCGAAGGAGGGTTAACACTTTACCAGAGCTATGATGATGGCTCTTTATGATCAATGATAAGCAATAGAACAATAAATAGAACACAATGAATGTAAGCAATAAATGGAAGTAAAGAGCTTAGGAGAGTATGTTAGAGAGCAGAGAGAATGTTCTTTGTATTCAGTTTTGAGCATCAGGTGTTTATAGATGATAAGGACCCCTCTTTTTATATGAAGGAGAAACCAATCATGGCACAAAAGCATTTATTACAAAGTAGGATAGCTGGCACAGCTACTTAGTAATCTAGTAGACTACTATTCTTGCAGGTGATGTCAGTTCGGTCCACATACCTAGGGAACTTCCCGCTTACCTTTGATAATCACAGACTCATGCTGCGTCGAGGTCGAGTGTGAAGAGCCTTTGAGGTCGAAGCTCTTTTGCTGCGTCCCCGGATCTTTGGGGTCTTTTTGAGGCTAAGGGAGAGGTGCAATGACCACGGGATCGGGCCTCCCGATCCCGTTCGTATACAGTTGACCAAGTCCGCGCACTTCATTCCAGTTGGGACTACTTATTCTTTGGAGCAGTTGGCTGAGATTGACAACCGCGAGATTGTTGATATTGGATAATATGATACGTGCTAGTGGCATAGATTACGGGGGTTCTTGGGATCAGTTCCTATCACTCGTGGTGTTTGTCTACAACAACTACTAGTCGAGCATTCCGATGGCTCCGTATGAGGCTTTGTATGGGAGGCGGTGTCGGTATTGGGATGGTTTAAGCAAGTTAAGGTTAGGCTATTGGGTACTAACTTGGTTCAGGATGCTTTGGACAAGGTTAAATTGATTCAGGATTAGCTTCGCACGGTGCAATCTAGACAGAAGAGTTATGCCAATCGGAAGGTTCGTGATGTTGCTTACGTGGTTGGTGAGAAGGTACTACTCAAGGTTTCACTCATGAAGAGTGTTATGAGATTTGGGTAGAAGGGCAAGTTGAGCCCTCGGTATATTAGGCCGTTTGAGGTTCTTCATAGGATTGGAGAGGTGGCTTAAAAGCTTGCCTTGCCGCCTAGTCTATCGAGTGTTCATCCAGTGTTTTATATTTCTAGGCTCCGAAAATATGTCGATGATCTGTCTCATGTTTTGGATTCTAGCACGGTTCAGTTGGATAGTGATTTGACTTATTATATAGAGCTGGTGGCCATTTTGGGTCGGTAGGTTAGGAAGTTGAGATCAAAGGACACAACTTCAGTGAAGGTATAGTGGAGAGGTCAACCATTTAAAGAGGCTACTTGGGAGACCAAGCGGGAGATGTGGAGCAGGTATCCACACCTATTTGAGACTCCAGGTACGTTTCTAGACCCGTTCGAGGATGAAAGTTTGTTAAGAGGAGGTAGATGTAACGACCTGGCCGGTCATTTTGAGTGTTGTAGCCCTGTTCCCCAATTTACTGCTCATTTTATGCTTATTAGTTGCTATGTGACGTGCCGGGGTAGTTGGTTCGATTTCGGGGATGTATCAGAATAAGTTGAGACACTTAGTCTCAAGGTATGAAAAGGTTGACCGGATGATGACTTATGTGAAAAAGACTCCAGAATGGAGTTCAGATGGTTCCGTTAGATTCGTTGGGTGGTTTTTCGACTTAGGAGTGTGTCTGGATAGTGATTTGGAGGTCCGTAGTTGATTGAGGCTAGAAATGGCGAAAGTTGGGAAATCAGAAGTTTTGGAAATTAAAAAGTTTGACCGAGAGTTAACTTTGTGGTTACCGGGCTCGGATTTTTGTTCCTGGAGTTGGAGTAGGTCCGTTGTATCATTTATGACTTGTGTACAAAATCTGAGGTCAATCGGACTTGATTTGATAAGTTTCGGCATCGAATGTCGAAGATGAAATTCAAAGTTCATTAGGCTTGAATCGATGCGCGATTCGTGGTTTTAGAGTTGTTTGATGTGATTCGACGCTTCGAGCGAGTTCTTATGATGTTTTAGGACATTATGGTATGTTTGGTTGAGGTCCCGAGGGCCTTTGGTGGAATCCGGATGGTTAACGAAAGAAAATTATGACTTAAAGCATTGCTAGAAATTTTGCCTTCTGGTGTGATCGCACCTAAAAGGGGATTGGCCGCAGGTCGATGCCGCAGGTGCGGCTGAAGAGGCGCAGAAGTGACGTTGGCTTGAGCTAGGAGTTCCGCAGGTGCAAAGTGAATTTCCGCACCTACGAGTGTGCAGACGCGGAGGAAGCTTCTTAGAAGCGAGGGAGAGCCTAGTGAGGCAGGTCCGAGAGAGCGGAGGAATACTCGCAAAAGCGAGGCAGCAGGTGTGGATTAGTGGCGGCAGGTGCGAAGGGACAGTGTGCAGTGTAGCTCCACCGATTCGGCGCTTGGACCGCAAAAGCGAAACCGCATGTGCGGTTAAATGATTTGCAGAAGCGAAAGCAACTGGGTAGAATGTTAAATTCAAGGGTTTTGTGATTTGGCTCATTTTGGACTTTGCAAACTCGGTCTAAGATGATTTTTTAGAGGATTTTCGAGGGGTTTCTTGATGTAAGTCACTTGTGATCATTTTCATTCAATAATCTTGTTTCCCCATTGAATTTCTCACCTAGACTGTATTTTTTTGAGGTTGAATTTGGGATTTTCGGGCTAGGGATTTAGATAGTTTAATTTGGGGATTTGAGTGGTGATTTGGTATCAAAATTTGGTAAATTTTGTATGGTTAGACTCGTGGTTGAATTGACTTTCGAATTTTATGACTTTTATTGGATTCCGAGATGTGGGCACGGGGGTCGACTTTTGAGTTGACTTTTTGACCTTTGATTAAGAATCTAGTGTTTTCTTATGGAATTGATTCCTTTAACTCGTGTTAGTTGTATCGAATTGGTTGTGACTAGATTCGAGGCATTTGGAGGCCGATTCACTAGGCAAGGGCTTATTGGAGTAGGGATTCGCATGGTTTGAGGTAAGTAATATTTCTAAAGTTGGTTACGAGGGTATGAAACCCCGAGATATGCGTTATGTGATTGGTGTTGAGTTGACACACATGCTAGGTGATGGGTGTGTACCATAGGAATTTTAACCTGGTCAATTCCATGGAACTGTATAGTTGAATAATCTTGTTGTTACCCATATTTTTCACCATGTGTTAGAGAAGTTGAGCTGCCATCTATGTTAGAAATCATGCGTAGGTAACATGTTTGTATTATTGAGATGCACAGATGTCGTGTTACATGTTGAATTATTTTCTAAATTGCCATTTTTACTCAGTCACCGCTTTTACTTGCACATTATATCACAGTCTCTGTTGTCCTTTAATGATACATTATATCATCATTGTTTGGGCTGATTATCATGATTTTTGAGAGCCCAAGAGACTGGAGAGATGGATGACTGAGTGAGGCCAAAGGCCTGATTGTGAGGATATTTATCGGAGTGGGCTGCACGCCGCATCATGTCTATTTGATTCATGCCATGATTGGCTTATTATAGCTCTTGGGCTGGAATCGCCCCTCCGGAGCTTGCACACCCACAGAGAGTGCAGGCCCCAACTGAGTGCGAGCACGAGTGTCGAGCGACTCGGAGGAATGAGTGGCCATGAGGATGGAGTGAATATGAGGACTGATTGACTATGAGGTTGGAGTGAATGGGAGGATTGAGTGACTGGTACTTTGATAGTATGCACATGATTTCATATCTGTTTGTACATCAGATGGCATATATAACTGTCATGTAGTTACTGAGATGTGCCATATCCTTTTTCAATTGAACTTGACATGATTTAACATTTTTTGGTTTTAACTGTCCAACCTGAAAGCGTGCCTACATTCCTGTACTATAATTCTGTAATTGAACTGTGTCTGTGAAGCTCGTCATTACTTTCAGTCCAATCGTTAGTCTTGTTACTTAATGAGTTTGTTGTACTCACGCTACACCCTGCAATTGTGTGCAGATCCAAGTGTTTCTGGACACTGTGGGTGCTAATTATCTTATCAGCTTCGTCATTCGGAGATTTCGAGGTAGCTACCCGGTGTTCGCAGACCTTGACTCTCCTCCCCTATCCCTAAGTTGTATTTATTTAGTTTTAGTTTCTCATAGATAGTATTTTAGACTTGTGTTGTATGGACGCTCATGTACTCAGTGACACCCCTGTTTTTTGGAATTTATGTATTAAGTTTTGATATTCTATCCAGTTTATGAGAACTTTAATTATTTAAACCTATTTTAGCTCATTTTTCATTTAAAAGTGTTGGAAATGTTTTGAGGTGTCAGCTTGCCTAGTACCATGTTAGGTGCCATCACGACAGGCTAAATTTGGGTCTTGACAGTTAAGGCTATCCCTTCTTTTCCTTTGGCATGATCCATATGATACAAACGAAGCAACCAAACGCGTAATTCTAACAAATGACTCTATTCATAGAAGTACTAGGGATGCCTACATTCTTGATTCTCCATGTGTCATATTAGTATATCGTCTGTTCACGGGTCTTAGATAATACATAAGTTGATAAAGTTTATTTCATAATATTAACTGAAGGCATATTGATCTTATGACATTCTGAGAGATCTTATGGACTTACTTCTTTATGCATTGCATACATTTATACATGTACATTGACCCATGACCGGGTGAAGTTATATACGCATATATTATATGTTTATGCGGTATGGGAAAAGGTTATGGTGTTATATATGCACCACCACCTGATCAGTTAGTATACGTTGATGATTTCGCCCATAGAAGCCGAGATGATATGATGGGATGCCCTCAGAGGCTTGATGATGTTATGCACGCATATACCTATGCATGATATGACATTTATATGCACATTCATGACATTATAAATGTTTCATGATTCACAGAGCTATTCAGACTTACAGGTTGAGTCCTTTACGCCATGTTTCTTTCATATCTTTTATATGCTACTTTTTATGCCTTACATACTCGGTACTTTATTTATACTGATGTCCCTTTTGCCCGGGGATGCTGCATTTCATGCCCGCAGGTCCTGATAGACTAGTTGATAGTCCTCCTAGTAGCTATCAGCTCAGCGGAAGGTGTTGGTACACTCCACTTGCTCTGGAGTTACTTATTTGGTCGTATGCTTTGGGCATGTATTTAATGGTATGGAGGGGCCCTGTCCCGGCGTTTATGATGTTTATATACTCTTAGAGGCTTGTATACAGATGTCATGTATATGAAAGATTGTATGGCCTTGTCGTCCTATGTTTAGTGTACTAGTGATCATTTTGGTCTTATAGGCCTGTATGTCACATGTATAAGTTTGTATTACATGTTGGGTCATCCTTTGTCGTCTATTCCCTTATTC
Source organism: Nicotiana attenuata (assembly GCF_001879085.1). NCBI lineage: Eukaryota > Viridiplantae > Streptophyta > Magnoliopsida > Solanales > Solanaceae > Nicotiana > Nicotiana attenuata. The sequence goes on from NC_031994.1 coordinate 71,186,556, forward strand.
TTTATTCTGGTTATATCATGATGGCCCTTCTGGTCCATTTACCCATGATGGTATGATAAGACAAATACGTTATGTTGGTACTCGGTTGGGTAAGGCATCGGGTGACCGTCGTGGCCCATCGGTTTGAGTTATGACAAAAGTGGTATCAGAGTAGTTCTATCCTAGGGAGTCTACAAGCCGTGTCTAGTAGAGTCTCATTTATGGGTGTGTTGTGCACCAAACTTATAAGAAGGAGGCTACAGGGTATTCATGAATTTTACTCTTTCTTCTTATTCTAGACCGTGTGCTAAAGCTCGGTTGTAAGAATTCAAACTCCTAAATTCTATTTTATTCGTAATACAACGAAACCTACATCCAGAAAGAAGATGTTTGTAAGAGATTGAATATGGATGTGGAGGAGTTGAGTAAGAGGATCTTGATTTTGCATCAAGCTTATGATTAGTAAATATGAGGTCTTCAGCAGATCACATGTGTGCTAAGACGTGTTAACTTCATGATAAGGCGCCCTAAGGCATGTTTAAAGCAATGAGAGAATCAGAAGGTGGATAAAAAGTTCAAATAGTAAAAGAAGCAAGGTAAATATGGGTACGAGGTATCCAGTTAGTGAAGATTATCAGTATTTACAATTGATTAGGCAGAGAAATATAAACCTTTTGAGTTACTTTCAACAGTAACAGAGATATAAATAATTGATCACACTCATCTCAATTATTCCCTATGGAAGCTAACATATATTATTTAAGAGAATGTCGGGATATTAGAAACCAGTTGGGGTTAGAGTAACCCAAAATGGTGAATGGATTGTTATCATTAGCTATCATTTCTGAAGGATAGTGTAAAGCATGGTAATAGTTCTCCTTGTGAGACACCAGATGGTGCACAATGTTTAGAAATTTCAAAAGATAGGCAGTGGAATCCTAGAAGGGATAAATATTTACCTTAGCATGACTCCCGCCCTTAAGAAAAAGAGAATGTTAGGTGACCCGAAGAGCCAGTGAGATAAAGCAAGGGGAGCTAAAAGTGAACGAATATTTTGTTGAAGTTTTTAGAATAAAGTGATAGAGAGAAATATTAGCTGGAGAATAAGAAGAGAGTAAATAAAGCATTATGAGTAAGATGTGATAAATGGATGATAACGGTAAATCAAAATATGACAGGATTACAGAGTCTATAGTCAAGTGAAGGAAACGACAAGAGGCGACAGGCCTTGTGACAATAAAAGAGTATAAGCCATAAAGTCATATCCCCATCTCGAGAATGAGTTGGTGACTCCAACGTGATTACCATAAGGAAAAGTTAGACCCCCGGAGTAATAGAAATCAGTATGGGCTAGTGAAGAAGATAATCAAAACATGAATTAGGGGCCGAAGGATTTTATAAAAGTCGGCATCATGAGAATTTCAGACATAGCATTCCGGAAATAATAGAATGGACAATAAAAGAATAACATTTAAAGTTCATTCCGGAAGATGCTTCCCTAAAGCAAGCACTGTGAGCAGAGTCATGCTTAAGGGACTAAGTGTGCCAGTAACACTAGGTGTCACCCTCGTGCATAAGAAATTCAGTCATCCTTGGTACAGAAGGGTTTCCGCAAGGCGAATAACCGTGAAGATGTGAAAAGATGCCAAAGATGAAGAGGCAACTATGGAATAGTAAATGAAGAATGCGGTAAAAAAGCAAAAGGGATGAGATTGCGTTTATTCAGATCCTGCAGATATGTTATGACTCCAGAACATTATGCAAGTACGACGCCGGGGAGAAGCAGTAATGGTTCCCGCACAGGATGTTATTGATAAATAAGTGTGAATGAACACTTGCTACATAATGAGCCAGTGCGAGAGGTAACTTTAGACAAAGGACATATCCCAAGAGAGATTACGTGGAATATAGACATGATAATGGACAAACGAGTAGTTAGTAGTTGATAAGAGAAGAGCCTAGTTATGGCTAGACAAGAGGATATAGACAAATCAGTAGATCATGCAAGATAAACGTACTGAACCCCAACATAGTGAATTCAGTCTCGCAGATATGACATCTTGATCCTTGAGAATATTCAGATAGGAGTTGGGGTAGTTAAAGGTACCATATAAGTATTACGGAAATAAAAGAGAGTTCCATTAGGGAGACAATTTAAATTTCATTTGAGAAGCAACCGTACGAGCACAAGGGCGCGAAGGTAAGTAACTAAGGATAATTATAGGCGAGTAAGAACATCAAAAATTCCTTAGGATATACGATGTAATAAGCTCGCAACTTTACAGGAGTCAGAGGGTCTCCCCTAAGTACTACAAAGAAAGACTTGCTGAGGAAATAAGGAAGATGGCTTCAACCTAAGCATAGTGACATAAAGAAGAAATGGTCTTGTAACAACAATCTCACTACAATATTGAATGCACTTCATAAGAAAGTGGCACTTATCGTGGCTATTGAACAGGAAGAAGAAAAAAATCAAAAGTAATATTTAAGATTATAGAGTTACAGGAAATTCCAATATGTGTGGGCCCTAAGATAAGCCAAGTATTCATGCAGCAAGTGGCAGAACGACCAGGAGAAGTAATTGCATATGTTTAAAGACAACTGAGAAGGCATAAAGGGAAATCTATGGTGCTAGCAAGTTAAAGGAAGGTTGCGAGTAGTATAAATAGATATGTGTAGGTTGCAAGGTAAAGTATGGTAGAGTGACAGGGTTTTACATAGACAGGAGTAAGGCTAAGAAAATGTGAGTTAGAAGGTGACAAGAATAGGAAAGGCCTCGAGATTAATCCCATCAAACAAAGAGAGATGATGGTTTCCTTAAGTTATAGAAAGATCAGTATAGCCTGAATAAAAATGGAGGAGTCTAAGACTAAGAGCAATTAGGAGAGATGAAATGCTTCCCTGGTAGTAGAATAAGGGTGTAATTGTGATAGATAAGAGGATGATGTTTTTGCCTTTGATCGAGTAATGACTTTAAGAAAAGGGATTTCATGAATTGCACGGGATTAGAATACCCCCATAAGATGAATCATGTTGGGATGCTATGAAATACGGTTATCGAAGTATACTATCGTCCATAGGTGGATCAGGCAAATCACTTCAAATAATCCCCGATGCAACGTCAACCCTAGTGACAATGTATTACGTAAGAGGTTTCAAGTTATCAGTGGTAGATTATGGATCAATGTTAAGGTGAATCAATAATGGATTATAAAGCATGAGATGAGATTAGGTCGTCATTATTAAGATGAACAGTAATGAGGAAGCATTAAAGGACTTTGATTTATACATATAGGATAAGCAGCGAGAGAGTAAATTAGAGTTGGGTAGTAGACCTCGGTAATAATAAATCGAAGTAAGAATTATGGTATAGTATGACCTACCTAATTGTAGTAAAGTCATAAGAATCGATAACTAAGGCTATGAAATATAGCAATAGTCGTAAGTTCGACAAAGTACCGAGCGATAAACTTCAGTACACCTATAGATTCCCAGAGGGACAACTTGTCATAGTTATGTATATGTTCACAAAGTGAGTCCAAGATATTGGATAAAAGCTGGAGGAAAAAGGAGGGAAGAGTCGCATAGGCGCACATACAAGGTCAGAGTCGTACATGCTGCATGATAGAAGGTAGCAATAGTTACGAGATTGGAAGGATTCTAACCACAAGTTATGGTGTAAGAAAGAGGCCTAAAGGGGGCAATGCCCTGGCCTTTGAATTTATTCACAAAACAATTGCCTCGATGGCAACGACAATAGTAAAGTACTCACAAGAGCTATAGGTTATGAGACTAATAAACACATCAGTCAACATTCGAGGATGAATGTTCGAAAGGGGGGAATGATGTTACACCCATGTTTTCGTACGTAAGAGTACGTCGTAAGAATTAAAAATATTTAAGATCATGAATAACAAGTATCAAGAGGGTTGGAAGGCGTAGGAGCTAAACGAATTGAAAAAAATAAGTTTCAGCGGAAGTCGACAAGTTGGGAATGTTATAACATGTACTTTTGGGGGGAGACTAGGGTGTTTAACATGATAAGGAGGTTATCTTATAATTTATTTTAGACATTATTGTATTATGTTTCTTTTTGAAGTCAAGCGAATTGTGGAACAAATGTTGGCAGAGGTCATCACAAGTTACTTTCATAATGTGCTGAAAATTAGGTCAAATGTAGCACAGTTTTCCTCATAATATACTTGGAATTACAGGATGATCCACATATCAAATTGAATATCTATGAGTCTAGTTTCTAATTCATTAAATTATTCATCACTACGATATCGGAGTAGAGTGATATTTGCCTTTTTCGCGAGACTGCGCAAGGAGCTCCCAGTGGGACCCACTTAGGCGGTGGTCGGCCTACTTCACTTTAAGAACGATTTGGACAACCTTTATTTCTCATTTTTCGACCCAACATCGCCCTACACTCCTCCTAACCCTCATAAACATATACCATAAGGGTTTGAAGTAATTCTAAAGTGATTACACCATATATCAACATCAAAAGTTAGTTCTAGTGAAAAACAACACCTCTTTGAGGTTGTGTTGTCATTGAGGATAGTTATGGGCTATGTTTGGCTGAAATTTCAAGTTTTTGCTATTGGCTAAGGTGAGTATACAGCCTACTAATTGTGCTTAAGCTTGCTTGTATGTTGGTTAAGTTGTTAGGATGATAAACTACAAGATAATACTTGGATTAGCTTAAGCTACTTCTATGGTGTTGTATTGCCATTGAGGGATGTTGTAAGCTAAATATAACTGGTATTTCGACTTGAAGCTACTGTAGGAGGTATGTGTATTATGTTCTTGCATGTGCTTAAGGTTATCTTCATGTTGATTAAGTTAAATGGATGGACTAGATATAAACTAGTGAATAAAGTTGCTAATTGAGGATAGTTGGAGTTGTGGATTGTTTCCTTTGTTATAAATATGTGGTATAAGGATGGAATAATTTATGAAAGACTTCATTATCATGTTAATGATATTTTTAAGTTAATGTAAGAAGTCTATAAAGGGTTATACAGATTCCAGTCATCGTGAAACAGTTGTGACTTGTTATTGTTATATGGTGTCTTGTTATTGATATTTATATGTTTCTAGTTTTCTTAGGTTGTTCTTGTTGGTATGGTATTGGAGGAGTCCCTTGTTATAGAGGAGATTCTACCCAAATTTATATAAACGAGCTACTAGTTTAAGTTGCGGACTTAGCTTTTACTCAGCACTGATTTTGAATCTCCTTATGCTATGGTAGATTGAGTAGAGTTGTTTGAAGAATCACTTGGAAGGTATTAAGGACTCAACGTAGTTAAGGTATGTTAAGGCTATACCTTCTTTTCTTTTGGCATGATCCATATTATACAAAAGATATGACCAAACGCGTAATTTTTTACAAATGACTCTATTCATAGAAGTACTTGGGATGCATATGTTCTTGATTCCCCATATGTCCTATTATTATATCATTTGTTCGTGGGTCTTAAATAATACATAAGTTTATAAAGTTAATTTCATGATATCAACCGAAGTCATATTAATCTTATGACGTTCTGAGAGATCTTATCAATTTACTTCCTTATGCATTGCATTAATTTATACATGTACACCGACCCACGACCAGATGATGTTATATACGCTTATATTGTATGTATATGGGGTATGGGAAAAGGTTACGGTGTTATATACGCACCACCACCTGATCAGTTGGTATACGTTGATAATTTCGTGCACAGAGGTCGAGATGATATGATTGAATGCCCTTAGAAGATTGATGATGCTATGTACGCATATACCTATGCATGATATGACATTTATACATGCATGCATGACATTATAAATGTTTCTTGATTCATGGAGCTATTCAGACTTACAGGTTGAGTACTTTACTCCATATTTCTTTCATATCTTTTATATACTGCTTTTCATGCCTTACATACTCAGTACTTTATTTGTAATAACGTCCCTTTGGCCTGGGGACGCTGTGTTTCATGCCAGCAGGTCCCGATAGACAGGTTGGCAGTCCTCCTAGTAGGCTATAGGCTCAGCAGAAGGTGTTGGTACACTCCACATTGCTCCTGAGTTACTTATTTGGTAAGTATTCTTTGGACATGTATTTATTGGTATGGCGGGGCCCTGTCCCGTCATTTATGATATTTATTGTTCTTAGAGGCTTGTAGATAGATGTCATGTATATGAAATATTGTATGACCTTGTCGGTCTATGTTCAGTGTACAAGTGATCATTTTGGTCATATAGGCCCGTATGTCACATTTAAGTGGTATTACATGTTGCTTCGTCCTATGTCGAGTATTCCCTTATTCTCTTTTTTGGTTATATCATGACGGCCCTATTGGACCATTTACCCATGATGTATGATAAGAAAAATACATTATGTTGGTACTCAGTTGGGTAAGGCAATCGGTGCCCGTCGTGGCCCATCGGTTTGAGTCGTGACAAGAATAATCATTATAATAATACGGTTAAGCTAGAATATGTTAAATAGCTTATTGCGTCATTACGATAAATTGAGTTACATGATCTGCCATAGCAATCGTGTAGCCATTTGAGCTTTTATCTGCATTCTCATTATTATGTCTTGTGCCCTTTTATTATATAATTTCTTATACATATGCATGAGTGGAAATAGTGGTCATTGAAGAATGATGAGGATTTCGGCACTATGGGTACTTGAGCGGATATTGGTATTGATTATTTGATTAAGGATGTTATCAGTTGATCGGGTTATGCACCGCAACAATTGATTGATTGATGATCATAAAATATATAATGATTGACGTTTGGATTATGTATATGTCCCTCAGGAGTCAGGTGATTAACCTTGTTACCTTGGGCGCCGTGAGCGTAGGCATTTTTCATTCTTTTGGTGCTTGTTGAGAAAAGGGATCCTGAGCATGCATATGTATATTTGCTTAGACTCATGATATGAATTTGTGAAGGTATTATTCACTGGTATCAAGTTTTATTTGAGAAGTGAGATGTAATATTTTATTTGATTCCTGTATTTGAAAAGCATTGACTAAATTTTATATGAGCTGTATTTTGAGTTCTTATACTTGTTGATGATATCATATCTGGTTTCATGTTGGATTATTGTCACATTTGCTTATTTGACTATTAGTGACTGTCAAAGTCGACCTCTCGCCACCACTTCTTCGAGGCTAGACATGATACTTACTGGGTACCGTGATTTGTACTCATACTAAACTTCTGCACAATTTTGTGCAAGTTTTTAGGATGGTGTGAGTGGCATTAATACGGGTCAGTAGGAGATCTTGTGGAGACTTCGTGGTGAGCTAATCTACTTGATTGATTTGCAGCACATGGAATCCCCCCTCCCTCCCTACTAAGCTCTGGTATCTATCTATTTCTTTCAATCAGATAGTATATTCAGATGCTTTTGGATGCTCTTGTTAGATGATTGCAATGATTGTGACATCCAGGTTTTGGACAGCATTCGCAGTTGTGGTCATGTTTAGACCTTGCCTTAGATAGTTTATCTGTGTTATCAAACTTGAGATTATGTTGTTCTTATCATATTGATCATTTTGCTGAAAGTTGGTTAATCTACTTTAAAATTACGATTGTTATTGTGTTGCTTTCCTAGCAAGTGAGTTAGGCGCCATCACGACCTTTGGATGATGTACTTTCAGACCTTCTCAATCAACTATCAGGTTTATTGTGGTTCATATGTCAGCTACGGTTCATACAGTGCTCGCCCAGGCTAGTCATCTGCTAATGCACTGCTAACAAATAGTTTATACCGTGCTCTATCTATTCAGGGTTCTTCGGGTGGATATTGAGCCTCTCAGGGCCAATCACAGAGTCAGCAACCTCGCTAGACAAGGGGATGCTTTGAATGTTGAGACTTAAGTCATATCAAGAGAGATTATCCCAACGGTCTATTCGAGGTCGTCCTAGAGGTGGAGGTCTGCCTGATGGAGGACATGCCTATTGTTATGCAATCCTGGATAGGCCTGTTGTTATGCAATCCTTGTTGTTATTAACTCAGCATGTATTAGACTTACCTAGTCTTAGAGACTAGGTGCCATCACGACATCTTAAGGTGGGAAATTGGGGTCGTGATAGAGGGCATGCGATATTAATTTTAGAGGTAAGTGGGATTATTTTCTATCATTAGCAGCATTTTCTGATGATAACTACCAATCTAGTATCCAAATGGCTTCTTATGGGGCTTTATATGGTAGGTTGTATCGTTCTCTGATTTGTTCGTTTGAGCCCGGTGAGGCTAGGTTATTGGGCACAGACGTGGTCTGTAATGCTTCCGAGATGGTGAAGTTTATTCAGGAGAGGCTTCACACAGCTCAGTCCAGGCAAAAGAGTTATGAGGACAAGAATTGTTCTTAGAGTTGAGGTTTGGAAAGAATGGCAATTGGAACCCGAGGTTTATTTTTCCATTTGAGGTGTTGGAGAGAGTTGGTGAGGTTTGTTGTATACTTTCTTTGCCTTCTAGTCTTTCAGGAGTTCATCTGGTGTTTCATGTTTCTATGCTTCGAAAGTATTATGAAGAAAAGCCTCGTGATTTGGAATTTAGTACAGTACAGTTAGATGAGAATCTGGCTTATGAAGAAGATCCGGGGGCCAATTTGGATAGACAGGTTCAAAAGCTCGGGTCTAAGGAGTTCGCATCGGTAAAGGTGCTTAGGAGTGGCCAATCAAGCGAGGAGGCTACTTGGGAGACCAATCGAGCAAGTTCTTAAGTTGTACTGATACTTTACTTTGATAATATCGAGTGCCGATTGTCGTTCCGGAACATGTAATAGGATACTTTGTTTTATGGAACTTGTATACAAAGTTTGGTGGTATTCTGGGGAGCCTAGGTATGATTTGGACGCTTGGTTGGAAGGACAGATGTTCATAAACTTAAGTGAGTTCAACATGTGGTTTGGTCTTTTGTTCTTAGGATGATTTCCTATGGTTTTTGAGACTTTGGACATGTCCGGATTGTATTTAGAAAGTCTAACAGTCTTAATATAAAAATCTTTATAGAATTTAAATCTCCCCAAAATCTGCGGTACAAGTCATAAGCTCTACAGTGTTTCGCTACAACTTCTAAACACAACTGTATGGAAGTAAGTACAACAATATGAATACAAAATAGGAAGGTGACTTCGAAGCCCGCGAACGCAGCAACAGGATTACCTTGAGTCTCTTCAAGAATAATCCACACAGGTACTAACGAACAATATCTGGATCTGCACAAAAATGGGAAGAAGTGTAGTATGAGCACACCACAGTGGTGCCCAATAAGTATCAAGACTAACCTCGGTGGAGAAGTGACAAGGAACAGTCAAGACACCTACTGGTCTAATAAACTGAACAAGTATAAGCATAGAAACAACAAAACATGATATCTGTATAAAGACTACGCGATGTGGCTAACAATACAGTAATTTCAATAAGGAAAGAAAACAACAAGTAACAGCGGAACATTATCATAAGAACAAAGAAAGGTGAACGGAAATACAACCCAAATCTGAAATCACAAATACAGTAAAGACAAGTCATAACTCAGCAACTACGGCAGTTTACACGTTAGGTCTTAGCCAACAAACTTCAATAAATTAGTCAAATCCTTCAATTGATAAAAGTATTTCGAGATATACTTCATTCAAGTAAATATTTTTCAAAAATAGTTCTTTCAAAAAGAATATCTTCTGAATATAATCTTTTCAAATAATATCCTTCGAATATAAGTCACCCTGTGGCACCTCATCTCATAATCATACAATACGGGTCTCAATACCTGAATCCTAACACTTGGCATCCTGTGCCTTTATCACACCTCATAATCATACTGGAAACTCACGTGCCAAACAGAGTCATTCTCACATGGAGGGCAAATAAACAAGGGCGTGCATCTATACTCAACAATATCAAGAAGCTTCTTATCCGATAAGGGTGCTTAGCCACGTGTATGCTTGTGCAAGTGTCCTAACATAGTTCATACCAGCTAGTAAGCTTAAGGAAAAGAACGAACAACACGTAGAATGTTTACACAGGGATAGGATCAATGAAAAGCACAGTTTAGAACACAATGATAATAACAGGGGATCTCCCAGGATACCGTCCCGTAGTCCAAAACGTAAATATGCAGGGGAATCTACTAAAATACCGTTCGTGGTCCCAAAGTAAATATACAGAATAGGGGGATCTACCGGGATACCATCCAGTAGTCCCAAACGTAGATGTATAGGGGGATCTCTTGCAATACCGTTCCATAGTCCCAAAGTAAATATGCAGAATAGGGGGATCTATTGGGATACCGTCCCGTAGTCCCAAATGTAAATGTGCAGGGGGATCTCCCAGAGTACCGTTCTGTAGTCCCAAAGTAAATATGCAGAACAGGGGGATCTACTAGGATGTCGTCCCGTAGTCCCAAAGTAAATATGCAGCCCAACCAACAGAAATAATAGTTACAGCTCGACAGAAACCTCGTACATCACCACAACAAGTACAATAACAAAAATGACAACAATACAAGGTACGATGAGTAAATCAACTCAAGAACTTTGAATCACAAAGATACTGTAGAACCAGTTCACAAGGAATAACCACAGTAAAGAATGCTACACATAAAGGGAACTGTTCAAAAAGGAAAAAGACTAACATATAGCAATGACCCCACAATACACAAGTCAACAATAAGGAAGCCAACACGAGTCAAATAGTTCCAAATAAAGGCGGGTCAACTAAGATATAGGTTATCTAAACTCCTTTTAAGGTTGAGCAATTGCGAAGGGTATTCAACAATTCAAATGATGGTAAGCAGCAGAAGATAATCATCACTCCAATTAAGACTAAAAAAATTATAGGATGAGAGAATGATAATTTCAATTAAAGATAAGCAGTTATGAAAAGACAGTATGACAGTAGAAGAGGCAAAATCTTCCGTTAAGTCAAATAAGATTCAAATAGGCAATAAGAGTGAATGCTAAAGCAATAAATTCTAATTTAAGCATGTAGATGTGAAACTAGCAGATAGGAACTCAGTCATATCAAGAACAACTAACATACACAGTGAATATAAGGACCTAAGAACCCTAAAAGGCCAGCTATCCACAAATAAGTCTGAGCACACACTCGCCACCTTGCGTACATGGATTACAATCAACATAGAAGACTCAAATCCTAAGGGAAAATCCCCTATACGAGGTTAGGAAAGATACTTACCTCAAAGACGACAAACCGATAATTTAAATGCACTTCTCGGGTGAAAAGACCTCCGGACGGCTCAAATCTAACCGAATTAACTTCAAAGAACAAATAAAACTCATAAGAAACTATTACGGATCATAAAGTCTCAATCTTACAAAATCCAAAAATCGGTCCAAAAGTCGACCCCGGGCCCGCACCTTAGAACCCGACAAATTTTACAAAAATCGAATACCCATTCCAATACGAGTTCAACTATAAAAAATTTATCAAATTCCGATACCATTTGCTCCCCCAAATCATGATTTTTCATTTTGAAAACTTTCTTAAAAAACCCACCATTTTCTCAACCCAAAACACAAATCAAATGATAGAAATGAAGATAAAACTATGGAATATATTAGATGCTAGGTGAGGAACACTTACCAATTGATTTGCTTGAAAAAGCTAGAAAGAAGCTCTCAAAAATCAAAGTCCAAAACTCAAAATATGAAGAAAATTTCCAAACCCTCGATTTAAAGGATTCTGCCAGGACTTCCGCATCTGCGAACACTTAAGCGCATCTTCGCTACCGTATTTGCGGGCAAATATTCGCATTTACGACTTGACTTACAGACCTAGGTCCGTATCTGCGGACAATTGGCTGCATCAGCGACGCCGCAGAAGTGATAACAGGAGCGCAGAAGCGGACTCCTTCGCGGATACAATAGACCAACTGGAGTAGCGATTTCGCACCTGCGTTCCAGCATTCGCAAAAGCGAGCTAGCTTCCAGGCCTCAAAGATCGCAGATGCGACCAGTCTCATGCAGAAGCGGAGCCGCACCTGCGCTCCAAAGTCGCAGGTGCGAAAACACCAGAAATAAGACATGTTCCAAAACCATGCAAAACATCCAAAACTCGTCTGAAACACACCCGAGGCCCCTGGGACCCCATCTACACACACAAACAAGTTCTATAACCTAACACGGACTCGCTCGAGGTCTCAAATCACATCAAACAATGGCAAAAAAGCAAATCGCGCCATGAATCAAGCTTATGAACTTCCAAATCTTCCAACTTCTAGAACCCGTGCCGAAACCTATCAGATCAACTCGGAACGACGCCAAATTTTGCGGACAAGTCCCAAATGAAAAGACGGAGCTGTTCCAACTCTTAGAATTGCATTCTGACCCCAATATCACAAAAATCAACTGTGGATCAAACTTCTCCATTTTCAAAACTTCAACTTTTCCAACTTTTGCCAAAATGCCTCAAATTACCCTACGGACCTCCAAATCCGAATCCGGATGCGCGCCTAAGTCCAAAATCACCATAAGAAGCTGTTGAGATCATCCAAAACCCATTCCGGAGCCGTTTACTCAAAAATCCAATTCCGGTCAAATTCTCACCGCTTAAGCTTCCAAAACTAGAATCCTTTTTCCAAGTTGATTCTGAATCCTCCGGTAAGTGAATTCAACCATGCACGCAAGTCTATACACATAATATGAATCTTCTCAAGATCTTATGCCGCTGATCGGAACTTAAATTCTCAAAACAACCGGCCGAGTCGTTACAAGATGATGGGTTATGAAGATATACAAGGAAAGAGAGGCAATGGAATACCTTTAACTTTCAGTTAATCAGGGCTTAGGCCCAGCGGCCCTTTCATTTCTAAATGAAGCCTTACAGATGAACTATAGAAGGAGACAGGCTTCAGCCTTTCCAGAGTGAGCGCCATACATTATTGTAGCACACACAGTTCCCCAAAGATAAAGGCTTTCATCCTTCCTGAATATTAAGGGAACTTTATTCTATTAATTGTTTTCAAAATGCCGATTTTCCTATCTGCGCTAAGGCGATAAGGAAAAAGAGAGGGTCCCTTAGTATGTGGAAAAAAAGGCAAAGCTACAAGATAGACCCCGCTTTATTATGGATGTTCCAGTTACCGAAGATCCAAAGCAAAGGAAAAGCGAGCTATGATTCCCAGTTCGTTAATAAATAGAAGATACCCACGGGTTACTTCCTTTCTACACAAGAACGGAATGAATTGACCAGACCATTCAATATCCGAAGGACTCTTACCGCTAGAACGACCGATGCCCGATTGATTTCCCGCTCATGACCCCTTAAGGTTTGCACTCACTCTCTTTCGATAGAAAAAGGAAGAAATTACCGGGAGTTAAAGAGTAAGAAAAGGTCTTCCCCTAAGACCTTTATACCTGACCAAGAGAAGTAAGACCGGTAGCCAATAACTCAGAAAGAAAGGTCCCTCGATCTTTCATAGTAGTTAGACGAGTGCTCAGATCAAGACCGAAAGACAAATGGAGTGCCTGGCCCGGACCAAAAAGAAACAGCACAAGCAGGACTCCCTGCACACGCATGAGAGATTACTTTGAATCCATACCGAAGAGAATGGACGACTTGAAAAGGTCTCTATAGACAAAGAGACGATCTAGACCAAACGAGAGAAAAGACATTAGGAGCACTCATTCCTTGTACCCAAGGAACTGATTCATAAGGAAAGGGATCTACATCGAAAAATGAGTTTACGACCGGTTCCCATATAGACACTTTAACTCACATTGCTTTAGGCAGTACTCTTCTTACTAAAGTAGAAGACTTACTGAAAGAGGGAGCAAATCCGTCACTAGACGAGGAAGAAAGGGCAACGAAGATCTGTTCAAGATAGGAAGTAGATTAGAAAGCGTTAACAAGACTATCAGACCAAGAACAGAACCGCGGGAGGAACAACTACCTAAGGCTTAAAATGACATAGAATAAGTGGAATCTCATGCAAACTGTGAGGGAGGTGGTTCCGGTGCTTAGAGAACTACCTTGTTGCTTTACAAGCGATATTCCATAGGAATGGGAACATTGGTTACCATGGGCAGTTTTTTTTAAGAGAAGAAGAATGTCGTGCTTACTCTCGCCTTCTTTCTTGTGTTGTAAGAGGGGCGAATGGGAACCAGAGCAGCAAGCATCGCAACTATTGACATTCCCCACCACAATAGTTCCACTTCAAGGTGAACGGACTCCCGCAGCACTATACATTTCCCTGAGGCGCCTAGCCTTTAGTTCATCTGCAAGAGAGAAGGCCTAGAAAGTCAGTCCACTAGTAGTTTCATTGGCCCTTTTGTACCCTAGATTTTCCTTCGATCCAATAGCTCTCAATCGCATGTGCGATGTGTCTAGAGTGTACATTCGGATCAGACCTAAAAAATAAAAGGAGAAAAAAAAAAGTGTCTCGTGGCGACTATGTTATACCGTTCGTGTCCCTTACCAGAGAGCCACTTAACTCGTTTTCAAGAAGAGACTTTCCTACTTCCAATTCATAGACTTAAAGAAGTGTTTGCCATATCGTTGAGTGATCTTTAAAAAGGAAGTCGACCTTCACTATATTCTAATCTTCAAAGGATAGTGGAATTAGGCTTTATCCAATGTAAGAGCTTCTTCTTTCATCCTCTTGTCTTCTTTTAAAAGAAGGAGGAATGCCCCAACCACGATGTTGCACGTAGAAATCCTCCCTCCATACCATGACCTCTCTATATATAGATAGAGGAGCCTTACAATACTTAGACAGCTTCGAGAAGACTCCCTGCCTTAGGAGCTATTTCAAATGAGACAAGAATGAAAGCAAGGCCGAGAGGGGGAGAGAATGGAATACTAGGGGAGAATCCTAGGACTTCAAGAAAGTCAGGCGAATAGTGCCTATACCTGAAAGCACATAAGCTCACATTCCAAGAATTTGAATGCAAACTAAATTGAAAGCTAATGGAAGGCTGGAGGACCTAGCCCACTAAACTAAAGGATAGGTGTATGGAGGAGCGACGACGTTCATAGCTAATTCCAGTTTTTTGTAGTGTTTGGACAACCTTTAATTAGAGAAAGAAAATGTATATTTGTCGCGCCCCCTTTTTCTCACGAAATCGGGTTTATGATATTTGGTTGGGACAACTCTTTCCTTTTGGGAAAGGGGTTTTTCAATAAGAGTCGCCACCTAACGATTTTAAAGTGCGTTAGAGCACCTATGGGGTTCAACTACAACTATGCTTGATAACCAGAGATAGGGTAAGGGCTTGAAATTATCCCAAGGGGAAGGTGCTAGGCACCCCTCAGGATCCACTAGTGTGGCTCCCGGCCAGATGGTTTTGTAAATTTGTGCAATTAACAAGTAAACAAATAAGGCTCAAATAATAGAGGGTTTTGAATTTAAATACACAAGTGCTTGAAAACAATAAAAGTAAGGTTTGAAAAATAGTTATAATCTAAGCACGCTTGTGAGTGTGAAAAGGTCCTAGGTTTGTTTGTAATATGGATCATATCAATGCAATACCCAGTAATCACTCCTCAAAAGAAGGGCTACACGTGGTATTAGCGCACCGGTCATCATATCCATATCTACCCTTCCCACCCCGTGAAGGTATTAATGCGCGGATTGGTCTCGACCTCTATTGCGTGCTATTACCCGTCCCATTCCTATCAGTCCCGGAGGAATTTTAGGACTACTACTCCTACAAGAGGGAGGATTTTAGGCTAATTTAAAGGTAAAAAGGTTAAGGCGACATACAAAAACACATAGGACTGCATTTAAAGGGGAAACATGTAAGAAATTAGAAGGCTCAGATAAACCTCCGCAAATGATGCATATAAATAGCACGACTTAAACACAATTAACGTATGAATTTTAAAAAAAATCTTAAAGCAGGGAATTTGAGTCAGATATCCTATAGGCATGATATCTAATTGTAAAGCCAATTTTTAACCCTATAGGCATGTTATCTATTATTAAAGTCGTTTATATCCTATAGACATGATTTCTAGTTGTGTGAAAGTGAAGCATGCAGAATTTATTGTAAACAATAACAGATCCTATAGGCATGTTTTCTAACGGACCATATTTGAAGCAAAGTAGACCCTATAGGCATGTTATCTACCCTTTTAATAGCTAAAATATGCATATTTCCCAACCCTTTTCACTAGCTAACCCCATAATGTTTACAAATTATTACAGCCTAAAATGAATAAATTACAAAAGAAGTGTAGAAATAGGAAATTACAACCAAAGGAAGCCTGATCTTGTTCCTATCTGAGTTATGTAATTAATCACTTCAATGCCAGTGTTCCAAAGACTTTCTCATACCTGAGTGTGTCAAAGTTTCCTAAGGATCTCAGGGGATCCCGGGCAATGCTTACACCCAGGTTTACATAACCAAATAGAATGAGTGCAGTGTGGAAGGGCTAGCCCTTATGTGTCCAAGATCAGAGGAAACTCAAGGGTCCCAAGGCAAGGCTCACACAAGAGGGGCAGAACCTATATTCTAAGAGTATAGTGGAAGTGCAGAACATAGTTTGAAAGAGATTTATTAAAACAGGATTGGAAATAGTAAGTGGTAAAGGGTGATCTGAAAACAGTTGTAGTAGTGAAATTCAAACTACGCAGAATCAGTAGTCATTCAAAGGGGCAAGGGATCGTGGGGATACATTGCATAACCCCAGCAGGGGTCTGGTTTGGTCATGCACAGCAATAGTTGATGCTGGCATGGACACAAACCATCCAAAGGAACACAAACACATATAGGGGATATGGGGGTTTGGGATTCATAAGGTAGCAAGTACACAACA
Source organism: Nicotiana attenuata (assembly GCF_001879085.1). NCBI lineage: Eukaryota > Viridiplantae > Streptophyta > Magnoliopsida > Solanales > Solanaceae > Nicotiana > Nicotiana attenuata. The sequence continues at coordinate 71,203,332 of NC_031994.1, forward strand.
AGTGATTGACAGAGTACACACATAGGGAGGCATTAATTTAAAAGGGGAAGGGAACATGTTACAGTATGCTAGCAGTGTAACTTAACTGCAGAAACATAAGCGGAAGTAGACAATAATGAAAAACTGAAGAAACTTAAAGAAAGCATGTTGTTGATGAGGCTTAAAAAAATTAACTAAGACATACCAGTAGAGAAGCAAAGTGTAGTAAGAAAAAGAGTAAGCAAGATTCCACACTCTAGCCTTGGCTTTCAGCCGGCTAGACAAAACAGTAGCACAAGTAGCAGTAAAGAAAGAGAGAGTTTTTGAGTGTAAGTGTGTGTTGTGAACTTAAATTGTTCGTGTGTTTAAAAGAAGAGAGGGTAGGGTATTTAATGTTTTGAAAACGAGTAGAAATTAAGGTAATAAGTAAAGTCTTAACACAAACATGGAAATAATCACAATCAGAATCAATTAAAACAAGTACTTCCCATTAATCAAGGAAGTATTGCTCAAACGGATACTAACAAGGTTAATTAAAAAAAAAAATTAGTTTGAGACAGATTGATTCTTTCCATATAAGGGGGTAGTAAAATATAGAGTATATAATTGAGTCTAGGTACAGAATATATGCTTAATTTTGGGAAAAGATTCAAGGTAAAACATCACAGTAATTAAAGGAGGTGAATCAATCAATTTAAACAGACGAATAAAATTAGGGTTCATAAAAAAACCTTTTGCAATCAATCGCAACATTGAGGGAGTCAGAATCAATCAAGAAAGGATCATGATTCTGCACCTTAACATATAAATAGAATGAACAGCAGTATCAGACATGCAAGGCCAAACACATTGGCAAAAGAAACAACATAAGCATACAGTAGTAGCAGGAATAAGCTAGGATTCAGTAGTAAAAGAGATCTACTCGAAGCACAGTATTCAACAAGGTCAGGTAGTTACACAGAATCAAAAGTGAAGAAAGCATAGTAACAGGTAAAGAGAGTCAGAAACAAGTAAAGGTCTCACAGTAACAAGTGAGGAAAACCTTTTAAGAAATTAGGGCTTCAATAGTAATCGAGCTTAAGAGATGATAAGATCTCAGAATCAGATAAGTCAAACAAGGAAAAGAGAGTCAAAACAAAGAACTTAATCGAACAAAGATACATTCAAACAGACAAGGACAGTTTCAGAACTCGGATAGGACCAAAAAGACCTAGGGTTTTCAACATGCTGAATCAAGTAGAAGGAAAGCATAAACAAGTTGTTGAACATAGTAAAATCATAAAGCAACACCAAAAATCAGAGAAGAGATTTTTAAAAGAAGTTAAGAGAAAACCTAATCGTTGAAAAAAATGAAGGGTCATTTTGAAAGAAAATCGAAGAACCTTCAAGAAAACACTTAAGAAGTTCGTAATAAGCACAGATCTAAGATAGATCTGAAAGAAAAATTGAACAACTCTTAGAGCTAGGGTTTCAAAGAAACAGAGAAAATGAGAAAGGCCTTAGAAAATACCGATCTAGTCGGAAAAGTCAAGGACCTGACTTGAACAGCCATGGATAGTCGGAGAAAGACCGGAGATCGAAGTCGAGCAAGGACTGGACCATATCTCGTTGAGATTTGTCCATGGAATCATGAAAAATATGTAGCCAGTAAACATAGGAGACGAGTACACGTCTCAAAACGCCATGGGAGACCATGGATTAGATGTGGATTAGGGTGGAATTGGGTGGCGGCGGCTAGGTTTAGGTGGTATTGCAGAGAGAGTTGAGAGGAAGGGATTTAAGGGCGGCGGGTAGTGAGAAATGTTTTAGGGTAAGGGGTCGTTTTGGGTTTAAAATGGTAAGGGCAAACGGTGGTCGTTGATCTGAATGATCAACGGCCTAGATCAAAAGGGGTAGGTGGGGATCCGGGTTTGGGTCGGTTTAATTGATTTGGGGCCGGGTTTAATTGGGTCTGATTTGGGGTTCAATTTAGGCTAGAGTTTAAACACAAATGGGCTATTATTTAAATAGCCAATTTTTCCCTTTTTATATTATAAAAAATAGTAAATAAATTTCTGAGAATAAATTGAAAGCACCAAAATGATACACAGCATGTAAATGCCAATTTCAAAATATAGGGCTTAATTTTATGAATATAAAATACAGTTAAATCTTAAAAAAGGCTAATATTGCAATTATAGGCAATTAACTTTTAAAAAATACTAAATAAAATTGTAAAAATATGTAAAAATTATTTTAGCCATATTTTGGCATAAATATAAATATCCAATAAATGAGTCATCAAAAAATAAAAATTTTGGACCTAATTAGTGGGATTTTGTAAATGAAAAAGGGGAATAAATCAGTTTAAAAAACCTTTAAAATTATAGAAAAATTAATAATAAAATGCTTGGACATACTTATATATGCATATATACGTTATTTTGAAAGTATTTTGCATACTTAAAATATATAAGGAAAAATTGGGTGTCAACAATATTCTATCAACCTTAGAGAGAATCTCTATTCTACACGGAAAAAGCGTATTCAACACAGACAGGCTCAGGGAAAACATCCTATACTTGGGATAAGTGAGCACAAGAGTTTGAAATGAATTCTTTTATTAGTACTTGAAATAAGCTTTATTCCTCCTAGCCAATTCACCACTTCTCACTTACTTACTACTTACTCAAACAATACCGGCTTGAACAGGGAAAGCGGTCCCTTACCTTCTCTATTTCCTTCCCGTAATCGAACCCGGTAATAAGATTTGAAGAAGGATTCATTCCCATTGATTGGATCTTTCACAGAGACAAAGAACAAGGACCGAGAGTAATGGGGAATTTGGGATAAAAAGTATATATACTTTTCGTTACACACGTACAAAACACTCGTTGAAACCTCGCTACTCGATTGAGGAAGAGGCAAGAAAGTTGAGCTTGTTTACCTTAAAAATGGTAATAACAATTAGATTTGATTGTGGCTAAAAATATGTGATCTATTTTTATGCTAGTTGTTAGGTAATAGATGCTAAGTGAATGATGATAACTTGTAGATTATGTAATCATCAAATCGAATGGCTGGAAATCGGGGCCTCGAGTTGGCGATACGGAGCCTCGAGGTCGAGTCGGACGCCCGGCAAAGGGCGGTCGATGAAGGATTAACAGTTATGAGAGTGGCGATGGCGACTCTTTTATGATCAGTAATGAGCAATAAATAATGAACAATTAATAAAACACAATGAATATAAGCAATAAATGCAAATAATGAGATCAAGAGAATACGTTTAAGTCAGAGAGCAGAGAATGTTCTTGTATTCAATGTAGTGTGTTGTATGTTGTATCTTCCCTCTCTTCCTTTACAAAGTTATGGGAGTTCCCTTTATATATGAGGGTGAAACCCAACATAGTACGTGTGCATTTATTACAAAGAAATGTAGCTGGTACAACTACCTAGCAGTCTAATACAGACTGGTACTATTCTTATAGATGTTGTGAGTTTGGACCACGTGCCTAGGAAACTTCCCGTTTATCCATGATAACCATCAACTTGTGTTTTCCCGAGGTCAGCCATGAAGAACCTTCGAGGTTGAAACCTTGAACTGTGCCCCCGGGCCTTCGAGGCCTTTCGAGGAGAAGCTACGGAAGGACATAATGATAGTGAAATCGGGCTCTCCGATTTTAGCCGTACACAGATAGTCCCCGCGTTCTTAGAGTGGAATGATAAAAAATGACTTTGACATCGATCTCCTCGAACTTCTCACGATGACGTCAAGCTTACGACGTAAGATAGGCTACAGCTGCTTCGGAGGAGACTCTGGAAGATATTGCTCTGAAGACCGAAATGGGATTCTCGAAGAAACGGTTCTCGCAGATGTCGCTCCCGAGGATATACCCTCGAAAGTAGATTAGGCTCTTTAGCTGTTGTATTTTACTCTTTTGTTTCTGCGTAAGGACCCATCGTGGGCTTTTGTAATCATCGTTTATTAATGCAAGAGTTTCTTTCAATCTATCTTTGCCTTGTGCTGGATCCCCCTTTTTGCCTATGTGTGAAAAATCCATGCGTGCGATTTTATCGATCGGCCTGAATGTTGGACCCGGACATAGGAATTCCTTTGGTTCTTGATTGGCTAATGTGATGTTCTTTGAAATTCGTTGTCATTCCTTGGACGAAGCCTTGATTAATCCTATACGAACCTAGGTTACCGGGCCCTCTGAGTTCGAGTTGAGTGAGAGCAGGGTCTCGATTCTCTTTGGAATAAAGCATAGCCTTGTTAGGCCTCGCTGCTAGTCCTCGAGCGAGAGTTTGCTTGATTATCTGAAAATAAAGGTAACCCTTAGGCCTTTACAAATACTCCCTGAGCGAGACTTTTCTCGAACTCGGATGGTCTCCAACTGAGCGAAAGTTTGCCTCGAGCTTGGAATGAAGATAGCCTTAAGGCGTTACAGATAGTTCCTGAGCAAGGATGCATTCGAACTCGAGTGGCCTTCGGGCTTAAAATAATCGAGAGAGCGTTCAAATTGAACTTGGAGATGAATATAGCCCTGAGGCTTTATTGATAACCCTCGAATGAGAATTGACTCGGACTTGGGTAGTTCGAGGGCCAAAGAATCGGGTGAATGACCCGTACTTGTAATAGCAGAGATCCTCGAGATTTGGTACCGTCTCGAGACTAGGTTTATGAGGATAAGTCCTTAGAGCTTATAGTTATAGTAATAGAGGTCCTCGAGATCGGGCACCATCTTGAGGCTAGACTAGTAATGATGGCTCCCTAGAACCTATCGCTATAGTAGCGGAAACCCTCGAGATCGGGCAACATCTTGAGGCAATTAGGAGAGATTATGGATGGGGAGGAAAAGGTGATACTGCAGGTACCTTCCCCAGATGAGAGCATCATGGCTTATGTAGAGGAGTTTTTGAACGTGTACGCGAACCTCTTTACATTGTGCCCTCTTGATAGAGTCGTGCTCGAGTTTTGTAGAAGATATCGGGTTACCCTGGCACAGGTTCACCAGTCGTAATGGAGGATAATGTTGATGACAAGGTACTTTGTAGATAAAGCCGGGCTCGAGTTCACCTTTTTCCATTTCCGAGGCCTGATTACTCTACGACGTCGATCCACCCGGTCCTTTGTTGCCAGTAATGAAGAAGATGGGGACCAAGGGTGGATGAGCCGATTTTTCCGAGTGCGGACTATTTTGACATTATTTTTATGGAGTTCCTGTCGTTCCCTAAGAAATGGGATTTCACACGTAAGTGGTACACTTGTGCTTTTATCATTTTTGTTCATGGTGGAGGTAAACTCCGTAATGATGTTTTCCTTCTCTTTTCTTCAGCAATCCCGTGGCTGCCACATAAGGTTCTGTCCTAGCAGACTGGACTCGGGAATCAGCGGTTTGCTCGACATACGATGAGCGTAAGTGGCAAGATCTATCCAAGGGTAGATCGGAGGCAAGACACCACGGCACGTGGTGTGCAGTTTGCTTTTTTTGAAAGGTAATTTCTTTTATGTGTATTAACTCCATCACCGCATGTATTGGAGGATTTTCCAAGACGAGATCGTGTCCCCTCGGGGAGGAGGAAGGATCATTGGCTTCGGGCCGAGGAGCGATACGAAACGGAAGGAACCCTTGAAGGATGAGAGTTCTCATAGTGAGGCAAGCCCTACTCGGAGGCTCAAAGAAGATGTATCAGCCGAACCTACAGCACCCAGGGCTTTTAGCCCTGAAAGAATGGTTCCCCCTCTGTCGCCGCCTTCTGTTCCTGTTGAAGGTACTTCGAGGGATACAGGTGTTCTGCCATTGTCTTCATCTCCTATCGAAGGTACTTCGAGGGATGTTCGAGGCCAGGGGCCGCCTAAGCCAGGTGGGGTATCGAGTGATCGTATTCCCATCGGGAGTGGTTCTACTGGGGTTGATGAGACCAGGCCAGTAGATATGCGCTCAACCTTTGAGGAGGCTTAGAGGCTGAGTTCTGTAGTGAGTTTTGATCGATTATTTTGGCTTTTCAGTTTTGCACTTTTTTATTTTCTTATTGGGCTTCTTTTTCATAGGCCTTTGATAAGCTCAAGTCCAAGCTGCTCCGCCGTGAATCTATGTTGAGTAGAGCCTTGGATAGGGAGAAATCCCTCAGGCTTCATTGTGATAAAAAGGGAGATAAGTTGTTATACTTGCGGTACAAGGCAAATCGGAGTCTGAACTACTAAAGCCACCTTGAGAAACAGGTAACCTTTGCTCAGAGAGAATGCAAGCTTCTTCTTCTATCCTCGGAGATTATTGTTTTGATAGTTCAATTGGAGAGCAAGAGAGAGGATCTGGAATGCCTTTGGGGCGAGGTTGGCCAGGCCAGGTATGAGTGTAACGGACTATGGTCTCAGATAGATGCCCATGTTGCGTCAATGAAGAATGCATTGACCAAGGTTTTTGCCCTCGAGGCGCAGCTCCGGAACACTTGTGGGAATAGCTTGGTTTAGACGAGCAGGACTGCAAGGCTCGAGTCCGGCCTTTTGGAGGTGAAGGCCGAAGTCGTGGACGCCTGGGCTGAAGCTGAAGGGATTCGGGCTAGGGCCAATAAGAAAGTGGTCGTCTATTTAAAAGACGCCGCCGAAGCTCGGGCTAAGCTGAGAGGGGCTTCGGATCAAGAGAGAAAAAGCAATGAATATGCCCGGTGTAGATCTCGAAAGGAAACCCTCGAAGAGATTCACGCTAGGGGCTTCGATCTCTTGGAAGAGATAGCGCAAGACAAGGCGGGTGAGTACGATGCCAAATTCCTCGTATCTGGTGTCGAAGATAATGGAGAAGAGGTCGATGGGGCCGCACTCCTCGAGGGGAAATTAGGCTAGGCTTTTCCTTTTTGATTCTTTGTATAGTGTTCTTAGATAACTTTGTAAATGTAGCCTTGTTTTGTTTCATACGTGTTTATATGTAAAGAAACCTTTCGGTTTTCTCTTTCCATGAATTTTTGTTCTCTTGCATATGTCTTTCTTTTATCCATTGGTCGACGATTGGCCAGGTGAACTAAACTTCAAGCAATGACCCTCAGGTGTATAATTTGGCTATGAGGCTCGTTAGGCTGGCCCATACGCTTTTGCGCATTCAGTCGGTACGACCTCTGATCTAAGCTGGCGACAAGGGCTCTTATGCATTTAGGTCGGTACGACCTTTAGTTTAAGCTGGCGACAGTGGCTTTTTCGCGTTAGGTCGGTACGACCTTTTAATTTAGGCTGGCGACAGTGGCTCTTTCGTATTTGCGCTTAGGCGTTTTTTAATTAACTGTTTCGGGCTCGGTCTCCGAGTCGGATTTTGACTCGAGCTCATTGACCCTAAAGTTTTTGAATTTCAATCCGGCCCTTAGGCTCTTACGCATTGGGTCGGTAAGACCTCTAATATGGGCTGGCAACATTGGCTCTTACGCATTGGGTCGGTACGACCTCTAATATGGGCTGGCGGCATTGGCTCTTACACATTGGGTCGGTACGACCTCTAATATAGGCTTTATTTTCCCTCTTTATAGACTTTTTGATTTTTTTTGTGTTCGCCCGACTCTTCGACGGCTCGATAAGAGCCTCGATTGTGAGCCGTTATGTAGCGAAAAATGAGCACCTCGGGAGGTTTCGCTCGATGGATGTATTTTTTCGGAGCCTATTGTTTGGAGCTGATATGATCGAAGCTCTTTTGCTTATGTTGAGGATAACCTGATTAACCGGTTCTTTTCGATGTTTTTTCGAAGTAATTGAAGGCCTGTGATTTTATAGCAACGGTCGGGCATCCCCGAGTCGCGTTAGTTTGGCTGGTACAGCCTTGTGATAGTAGTCATTGTATTTGGTCGTAGCCTTTCAGTCCCCCGAGAGAAGTAGCTTCAGCGTCTATATCGAGGGAATGCCTTTTTAAGGGTCTTACAAGTTCGAATATATAAGATCGGGATTATGCCTTTTGTAAGGTCTTATAAATTTGAACATGCCTTACTTGAGGTCTTACAGATAGGTTACTTGGCACAAGTATGATTCATGCCTGGCTCGAGATCTTACAGTTTTGGTATTGCCCTATGGAGGTCTTACAATACTGGTAACGCCTCGTGGAGGTCTTACATTTTCTGATATTGCCACATGGATGGCTTTTCGAGCTCGAGGTCGCCCGTATGGGGTCTTATGCCCTCGGGTTCTCGATACCTCGATGGGGTGACCATCAGTGAAAATCCCCGAGATGTCGAGGGTTTTTGGCTCTGAAGCCGTTCTTTGTATATTTTTGATGTGGCTTTATTGAGGGCTTATGAGCTTGATGTTTTCAGTCCAGAGGTCTTACGGCTTCGAGTTTTTGATGGCAGTCCCCGAGTGTTCGGGAAATTTCTGGCTCTAGAGCCGTTTCTTGTAAATATAGTAAACCTCTTTGAAACGCAAGGCGTTTTGATGGTAGAAGTTATTCCATTGATTACTTGGTACAAGTATACATAGTTTTTGCCGCTGAGGGTTTGATTGTTCCATGCTGATACGGTTTTTTCGACAGTTTGGCCCGATACATCATTTTCCTATTGAGACCCTCTTTGGCTAGTCTTGATTTCTTCGGGGAGATGATCTCCTAGAGGGATGCCCCCCAGTATTCGAGGTTGATTGAAGAGAAGCCTTGAATACTTGTTGAGTTCTCCTTAGGTAGCATATAGATGTTGCCTCGTTAAAAAACCTTGTCGGTAAAACCCTTCTTGGGATAAAATCGGATCGAAGGAAAAGAGTGCAACACATGCTTTTAAAACCTAATGTCTTCAAGCTGGATGGTACTTTGATTCTTCTAACTGGACGCCTTAGTTGCGATGGCGTTTTGAGCCTCGATATGCTTCAACTACTTACCCCGGGGACGCGGTACGGTCCCTTGCTCGTTTACTTGGGTACAGCCGAGGATGTAGCTTGTGATTTCTACTTCGTTGTTTGCTTATCGTTTTGGCTTCTTCGAGAAGGTGATCTCTCGGGGGGACGCCCCCAGTATTCGGCTACATCTTCGATACTGAAGGTGTCAATGCCAGTGCCACATCGTGCACCGCGAACATCTCTCTTGCTGCATGCTGCTTTCCGTATACCATTTTTATTCTAGTCTTTGTTGGAAATTTTATCATTTGATAAAGGGTCGATGGTACTGCTCTCATGCAGTGTATCCATGGCCTTCCAAGTAAGGCATCGTATCTCATGTCTCCTTTGATGACATGAAACCTGGCATTTTGAGTCGTGCCAGCCACGTTGGCCGGGAGGGTGATTTCTCCTTTTGTTATTTCGCTCGCCATGTTGAATCCGTTGAGGACTCGAGAGGCGGCACGATTTGGTCGAGCAGTCCAAGCTGCTCCACCACCCTTGACCTGATGATGTTGGCCGAGCTACCTGGATCCACAAGCACACGCTTAATTTGAAATGTATTTACAAGAAAAGAAATTACCAATGCGTCGTTATGGGGCTGAGGTAGAACCTTGGTGTCTTCGTCGCTGAATGTGAGGGTGTCCTCGGGTATGTGACCTCAAGTTCGCTTTTCCCTGGTGATGGATATTTTTGTTCTCCTGACCATGGGTTCCTATGGAGCATCGATACCTCCGAAGATCATGTGGACAACATGTTGTGGCTAGTTTGTTTCACTCTTCTTGGTCGCCTCTCTTTCCCGGAACTGATTTTTGGCTCGGTCGCTGACGAATTCTCGGAGGTGACCTTTGCTGAGTAGTCGGGCTACTTTTTCCTAGAGTTGTCGGCAATCCTCGGTCCTATGACCGTGTGTGTTGTGAAATTCACACACTAAGTTATGGTTCCTTTGCGAAGGATCTGATTGTACAGGCCTTGGCCACATGGTGTCTCTGATTTTACCAATAGCGAATACGATCTCTGAAATGTCGACGTTGAAGTTGTATTCCAACAAGCGGGGCGCCTCCTTTGGCCCTGTGTACCTATCAAATCCAGCTCTGCTAACAAGTCCCCGAGGATTCTGTCCTCGATCCAGCCTTCGGTCGTTGCGGGGTATGTTGCGCCTTGGGACGTTTCTTCTATCTTCGATGTATGGTTGGTATCTTTCTTTGTTTGGCTTTAGCTCCTTTGTCGGGAGCCTGCTAGGATATACCAAGCCCGAGGGACTCCTAGTTGGTCATCTTCAACCCTGATCTTTGATTGGTATCGGTTGTGGACGTCCGACCAGGTCACAGCGGGATATTCGACTAAGTTCTATTTCAGCTGTTTCTAAGCTATCGAGCTTTACTCGTTCAAACCTTGAGTGAAGGCCTGCACTGCCCAGTCGTCGAGATAGGCGGTAGTTCCATTCGTTCCATTTGAAAGAGAGATACGAACTCTTGCAGCATCTCGTTCTCCCTTTGCTTGATTTGAAGACGTGTGATTTCCTTGTAGCTACCTTGATGGCACCGGCATGTGCCTTTATGAAGGAATCTGCCAGCATGGCAAATGAATCTATTGAATTCGGGGCGAGGTTGTGATACCACATCATGGCCCCCTTCGAAAGTGTTTCTTCGAACATCTTTAGTAGGACAGACTCAATCTCGTCGTCCCTTAGGTCGTTGCCCTTCACCGCACAAGTGTAAGCGGTGACGTGTTCGTTGAGGTCCGAGGTTCCGTTGTACTTCGGAAGGTTGGGTATTCTGAACTTCTTTGGAATGGGTTTTGGGGCCGCTTCCTGTGGGAATGACTTTTGTACGAAGTTCTTCGAATCTACACCCTTCAGGATCGGGGGCGCGCCCGGAATTTGATCGACCCTAGAATTGTAGGTCTCCACCTTCTTGTCGTTGGCTTCTATCTTCTTCTCGCCCGACTTGATCCTCTTTGTGAGGTCCTCGATCATCTTTATAATGGCGGTGTCGGCTACCGACCAGTTGTTGCTTGATCTTTCTGGTACCTGCTCGGCTCGAGGAGCTGTTTTCGGTGCTACCGTGCTGGGAGTTCTCTGGCGGCTTCGCAGCTGAGCAATCGCCAGCTATTGTGCTTGTAACATCTCGAAGATGACGTGAACGTTAACCCCTTGTTCTTCCTAAGCCGGGGATTTTTGAGCTTCTTGTTGATCTCCTTGGTGTATGCTCCTGTTGGTGTGGGAGCTTTATTTTGACGTGTTGAGCGTCGCGCGAGACCGCATCCACGGGAATTGGTTCTGGCGCATCCTCAGGGTTTTGTGGTGGTACACCAACACCTGGAATAGCTACACCATTTTCTCCATTGTCTTCAAGATTGTTGTTTTCCTGTGCGTTTACTGAGTTAGACATTTTGACCAGAAATCAAAGATCTTGGACAAGAAAAAGTATGAAAGATAACTTGCGTTATGTAGTAAACCAGCAAGAAAACAATCGCTATTATTTTTAGCCCCACGGTGGGCGCCAAACTATTTACCTTGAAAATGGTAATAACAATTAGATTTGATTTTGTGGTTCTAAAAGTACTTGATCTATTTTTATGCTAGTTGTTAGGCAATATATGCTAACTGAAGGATGATAACTTGTAGATTATGTAATAATCAAACCGAATGGCTGGAAATCGAGGCCTCGAGCTGGCGATACGGGGCCTCGAGGTCGAGTCGAACGCCCGGCTAAGGGCGGTCAATGAAGGATTAACAGTTATGAGAGCTGCGATGGCGACTCTTTTATGGTCAATAATGAGCAATAAATGATGAACAATTAATAGAACACAATGAATATAAGCAATAAATGTAAATAATGAGACCAAGAGAATATGTTTAAGTTTGAGAGCAGAGAATGTTCTTGCATTCAATGTAGTATGTTGTATGTTGTATCTTCCCTCTCTTCCTTTACAATGTGATGGGAGTTCCCTTTATATATGAGGGTGAAACCCAACATAGTACATGTGCATTTATTACAAATAAATGTAGCTGGCACAGCTGCCTAGCAGTCTGGTACATACTGGTACTATTCTTATAGATGTTGTCGGTTTGGACCACGTGCCTAGGGAACTTCCCGTTTATCCATGATAACCATCGACTTGTGCTGTTCCGAGGTCGGCCGTGAAGAAACTTCAAGGTTGAAACCCCGAACTGTGCCCCCGGGCCTTCGAGGCCTTTCGAGGAGAAGCTACGGGAGGACATAATGATAGTGAAATCGGGCTCTCCGATTTTAGCCATACACAGCTATACCTCCTTCCTTCCCTGTGGTTGACTGTTTTTTCTTCCTTTTTCCATACTTCAGGAGGAAGAGATCGCTGGGTTCAACTTCCACTGGTGATGGCGATTCCTTCTTGAAAAATGGTTTTTGAAGGAAGGAATAAGATTAGGCCTGAAAGTTCATTGACAGTAGTGACCGCTGGACAGACCGAATAATATAGGCGAAATACATAAACAGCCTCTTCAAGTTGTCCACAACGGTCAGTTGAACACCTCAACTGAGACTATTTCCAGTTAAATACTTCAAGTGGCTATTAAGTAGGTCAAGTAAACACCTGAGTACAGCAGGCCATATGCGTGAGTTGCACTTGCGGATGACATGGCAAATGAACCAATCAAAAAATGATATGTGTAATTTTGCCATAAGAATTTGACACATATAATTAACAAAAAAATATATTTAAAAAAGAAAAAAAATTTATCCTAAACCAGTTCCTCCTTCCCTAACTCTTCTTCCAAGCTTTCTCAAACCCTTCCCCTTACTCGTTGAACCCATGACCACCATTTCATCTGCAAAAAATTGGGCAAAGAAAAATTTAGATTGAACCTTGAAGGTGATGAAGATTAATGGCGAAATCTTGAAACTGAAAACACCAGTAACAACGTTGGACGTAGTAAAAGACTACCCAGGTCATGTTTTACTGGAATCAGAAGCAGTGAAGAAGTTTGGTGTCAGAGCTAAGCCACTGAAACCGGAAAAAGAACTGAAGCCAAACAAAATATATTTCCTTGTTGAATTGCCTTCATTTCCTAAAGAAGAAATTAGTAGAGTTCCAAGAAGAGTGAAATCGGTTGTTCAGATGAGTGCAAAGGATCGCCTCGAGTGTCTCATGTTAACACGAAGATCGGCTTCTGATTTGTCGATTTCGAAGCTGAATAATGGACCGATTCAGTTGAAGATGAAGCTGCCGAGGAGTTTAGTTCAGAAGCTGGTAGAAGAAGGGGAAGTAAAGATGAAGGTATGTGGGTCCAAAAAAATAAAGGTTATTTTTTAAACTGAAAAAGAAAAAGAAAAGAACACAATTCATGTCCTCACGCGCTCAATTTGTAGTGAGACACAATTGATTTTCCATGTCAGCGCAAAGTGTTTACTTGACCTACTTAATAGCCACTTGAAGCGTTTAACTGGAAATAGTCTCAGTTGAGGTGTTCAACTGACCGTTGTGGACAACTTGGAGGGGCTGTTTATGCATTTCGCCAATAAAATATATATATATATATATATATATATATATATATATATATATATATATATATATATATATATATATATATATATATTCATGGATTATACATATATTATTTATCCATCGATTATTTTTAATTTAAGCGGTTGGATGAACGGCTATTTATATTAATTTCTCCTATTTGTTTTATATTTGGGCTTCATGTTTTGTATGTTTGAAATTTTGAACCCTGTTCAGAATCTGGAAAATTATTTAAAGCCACAGTTCAGAGCCTGGGATTCATATATATATATATATATATATATATATATATATATATATATATATATATATATATATATATATATATATA
>NC_031994.1:71216982-71259865 GCF_001879085.1 Nicotiana attenuata
AGTTATACCAGTATTACACAAAAAATTATAAATTTACCCGATTTAGGATCAATCAAACTTAGCGGGTCTGAAGTTAGAAAAATTCGTGTCTGCAAACATAAGATGCACTTATGACTATTTTAATGTGAAGTGCAGCTAATTTTTTCATGCACTTAAGACTTTTTAGTTTGAAGTGCATATTCCCCAGAAATAAACACTTGTTCTTCGAATTTCAACAATCCATCACACGATTCAATACCCAAATATACTCTAAGTGAGCTCAATTTTGAAGCATGACTTTCAATTATCATAAAGAACAAACCTCAATTGTCAATTTTTCAAAACAACAATAAATCAAACAAACTCATTTTACAACTAAGAGAAAGAAGAAGAAGAAACCCTAAGTAGTTACAAAGAGAGGAGCGCCACATGAGCTCAGTACTGTACAATAATATAAATCATCTTAAAACCTGCTCACAAACACCATGTAAATCCAACGTCGCTTTTGTTTACACAACAACAAAGAAGAAGAAGAAGAAGAAAAAGAAGAAGAATCAGAAGAAGAAAAAGAAAAAGAAGAAGAAGAAAAAGAAGAAAAAGAAGAAGAAGAAGAAGAAGAAGAAGAAGAGGAGAAAAATGTCCGAAGTTATATGTACTTTGGGTACTAGATAAACCTTCTTAAAAATGTGGGTACTAGTTAAATGAGTACGACCAAATAGGGTGCCCCGTAGGGGTGTCAATGGATATTTGAGAACCGACTAAACCGACCGAACTGTATCGCACCGAACCAATTTTTAGGTTTCTTTTAAAGAAACCGTAGGTATTTTTATAAATCTACAACCGTACCGATAATTAGGGTAGGTTTTTTATTTTATAAAAATAAACCGAAAAAATACCGAACCATACCGAATAAATTTTGCATGTGAAAAATATATTTAAAGAGTAACTTTAAAACTAAAAAGCATCAAATTTTTTATTAGGCCTTGAAATTATGAAAACTGTTACAAGCCAACAAGTAATTAAAGTAAAAATTGCACGGGGCGCCCTATTTGGGCGCCCCTCTTTAACCTGTAGCCGCTTTGTCTTTTTGTTTGCATCCGTACCCACTTTTTAAAAAACTTCAGCTTCCCTTTATAACTGAGAAACTTCAGCTCTAGAGCTGAAGTTTCCGGGTTACTAAACAAAAACTTCAGCTCTAGAGCTGAAGTTTTTATTTTATAACTAGAGCTGAAGTTTCCGGGTTACTAAATAAAAACTTCAGCTCTAGAGCTGAAATTTTCCAGTTACAGCACAAAAACTTCAGCTCTAGAACTGAAGTTTTTCAGTTACAACACAAAAACTTGAAGTTTTTATTTTATAACTGGAAAGAGCTGAAGTTTTTATTTTATAACTGGAAAGAGCTGAAGTTTTTGTTTTATAACTGGAAAACTTCAGCTCTAGAGCTTAAGTTTTCGGGTTACTAAACAAAAACTTCAGCTCTAGAGCTGAAGTTTTTATTTTATAACTGGAAAACTTCAGCTCTAGCTGAAGTTTTTATTTTATAACTGGCAAACTTCAGCTCTAGAGCTGAAGTTTTTATTTTATAACATAGAAACTTCAGCTCTAGAGCTGAAGTTTTCCAGTTACAACACAAAAACTTCAGCTCTAGAGCTGAAGTTTTTCAGTTACAACACAAAAACTTGAAGTTTTTATTTTATAACTGGAAAACTAGAGCTGAAGTTTTTATTTTATAACTGGAAAGAGCTGAAGTTTTTGTTTTATAACTGGAAAACTTCAGCTCTAGAGCTTAAGTTTTCCAGTTATAAAATAAGAACATCAGCTGGAAACTGCTTAAGTTTTTATTTTATAACTGGAAAACTTAAGCTGGAAACTGCTTAAGTTTTTATTTTATAACTGGAAAACTTAAGCTGGAAACTGCTTAAGTTTCTATTTTATAACTGGAAAACTTAAGCTCTAGAGCTTAAATTTTTATTGTATAACTAGAAAACTTAAGCTGGAAACTGCTTAAGTTTTTATTTTATAACTGGAAAACTTAAGCTGGAAAGCTGCTTAAGTTTTTCGGTTACAAAGACAAAAACTTCAGCTGAAGTTTTCCAGTACAAAAGAAAAACTTCAGCCCCGTGGGCTGAAGTTATGTGAAAAAGCGGGTACGCTTGCAATTTTTTTTGCAAAGCGGGCACAAGTTAAAATGTGGCACAAAAAACGGGTATAGATGCAAATGCCCCGTAATTAAATTCAAAATACTAATTCCTAAAACCTATTATACTACTTATTCTTAAACTATTTCAAGTATCTTTGTTAGCAACACACAAAGTATGCTAGCGATTATAAGTAGCAAACCACATTGCATTGAATATGTTTCCTTTCATATAATTTAGATTTATCTTTTTAAATATTTAATATAGACTTTATTCTTGAGTCACAGTTTGGTTAATATCTTTCCACTCGTCTAATTTATATTTTCTTTGCCTTTACTTGGTTTCTTTTACGTTGCTGTCGAATAGTTGATGGATACTCTAGTCATCTTTCATGTTTTTTTTTTTAATTCATCAACCTTTAAACAGTAAAAATATCTAGAGAGTTTTGCTAAGTCCAATAAAAGAACGTATATTATTGCATTATACTTCTATTGGTGAATTTTACATGACATTTAAAAAAATATCGAAAATTAACCGAACCGTACCGATGCGGAAGTGAAATCGACATGATTGGGACGGTTTCGAAAAGTCTAATTTTGGTTATATGTAATAGAATAACCGAAAAATTGATATGGTACAAATTTTATAAAATAATCGGCCGAACCGAACCATTGACACCCCTGGTGCCCCGTGATTCTTTTTAATTTGGAGCCTCAGTTCATTTTAAAAGTCAATCAATTTCTTTTTCCCAAAATAGATTACGTAGGTTAGGTCAGACTAAGAAACGCGACTGGGCCCTTAGCCCAATTTTTGGAGTAAAATTGTCTTGTTTTAAATGTGCAGTTTGGGCCTCTAATACATCAGAATTTCAGCCAATTTGAAATATGGACAAATTTGAATAGAATATTTTCAGTCCAAGATTAACGGGTTTGATTGGATAATCACTTTTACTCTCAAATTATTTTAATTAAACATTAATTCATTTAATTTATTACTACTTGTTTTATGAGAATTAATTTATTACTACTTGTTTTACTCACGCATCTATTTCACACTTGGAATATATTTACACTTGATCTATAACACCACCTATTTTCATAAGACACTTCACTTAACCTAATTTAATTAAGTCCGGAAGGAAGTTGCTTTTAACTGACGCGTCGTTGCAAGGAAAAGTAGCTAGAAAACTTCTAATGATGCATAAGAGAGCTAGAATAGACAAAAAGTATGAATATATCGACAATTTTAATTTTTAGTATCAGGTCAGCACTGGACAAATAACCCTAGTTTAACCAATAAAGCATCCATCACAGTCAACGGAAACATACGCATGGTCTAGTGGTATTTGAAAATAGACCGCAAATCCACCAAAGATACGCTAAGTCTCATTTCGAAAGCTAAGAACTAAAAGGACGCATATAAAATGATTCCAATTTCCAAGTAAGTGGTGGGACCAGCAATTACCAAATGTTATCTACCACACCGTTTATATTTGTTTTTTCATCAACCAAACTGTTTATCTACGAATTAGCATATCAATTGAAAAGTTACTGCTTATACCAAACAGAGTTAATTAGTTATGCTCAAAGTTTCCGTTATATCGCCGAAAGAAAAGGAAATGGTAAGAAAAGAACCTACACATATTTTATGCTAGAAAATTTTACTGATATCGTAGTGGGCCTGGGCATTGAGTAGAGCCCGAGCCCGCCCAACCAAGCTGAGCTTAACCGAGCTTTTTACATGTAACGATCCAACTGGTCGTTTTGAGCAATTTCGTCCGATTCAGAAGTTTGAGGTCACGAGTAGCTTCATATTATGTGTATCGACTTGCTTGCGCAGTCCGGGCGTGAAACCGGAAAGCTTTTATGTGAAAATATGAAAAATATAGTAATTTCTAGAGTTAAAAGTTTGGTTTTTAGTTGACTTTGGTCAACATTTTTGGTAAATGGACCCGGATCTGTGTTCCGAAGGTCCCAGGAGATCCACGGTAAAATATGGGACTTGGGCGTATGCCCGGAATTGAATTCCGAGGTCCCTAGCCTTAGAAAATAATTTTTGAAGAAAATTGTTGTGCTAGTTTTTAAAGGAAATAAAGAAATGAATTAATGTTTGAACTCGTTGGTATCGGGGCCGTATTTTGGTTCCGAAGCCTGGTACAATTTTGTTATGATATTTAAGTCCTATCTGTGAAATTTGGTGAGAATCGGAATTGATTTGACGTGATTTGAACATCCGGTAGAAAAGTTAGAAAATCATGAGTTTTGAGGTTAAATTCGTAGTTTTTGATGTTATTTTGATAATTTGATTGCACGAGCAAGTCCGTATGATGTTTTTAGACTTGCGTGCATATTTAGTTTGGAGCCCCGAGGGCTTGGGTGAGTTTCGGGTAGGTTTAGGCTATGTTGTGCTTGTTTATGGATGCCTCATCATCGTTTCTTCAAGCAAAAATAATACCACATTGAGCAAATAAGATCCAAATTCAGTTTTGTTTGAACCATTAGATCCGTATCGGAATTACAGAGCCATAGGAAAAAGAATCATCGAATTTAGACATCGTATGAGGAAGTTATGCTCATTTTTGTATCGGGAAAAATTACTAGTTTCTGGTGTGTTTGCAAATGCGAAAATTTACATCGCATTTGCGATGCCCAGTTCACAAATGCGAACTTTTGTCGCAAATGCGACTTCTGCCAGCCGTGATTTGTTCGCAATTTGCGAAGGTTCGCAATTGCGAACCCTGGGTCGCAAATGCGACATCTGAGGCCTGTTACGTGAGGTTTTTGACGAGATTTTCACCCATTTTTCAATTTTCTCAAATCCTAAACCTCCATGGGCGATTTTTCAAAGACCCAAACTTCTCCAAATCAATGGGTAAGTGTCTCTAATCAATTTTCAACTATATTTTGTGATTATATCTTAGATTTAACATCAAATTCATGAGAATCTAAAGTAAAATTTGGGAAAAATTGTGAAATCTTTCAAAAATGTAAAATTATTATTTGAATGACTAAATGGTATCGGAATTAGATAATTTTTGTACAGGTGAACTCGTAGCGCAATGGGTGTTCGTTTTTTGTAAATTTTGTCGGGTTCCGAGTTGCGGGCCCGAGAAGTTGGCTTTTGTTGACTTTTTGCAAATTGTATAAGAATCATGGTTTTGTCAATAAAAATTATTTTCTCTTACATTGTTTGATGTATTCAAGTCGTTTTATGCTAGATTGGGCTGAGCGTTGATGAATCGGAAAAGGAAAAGCTAAATTGAGTATTAAATTGGCTGGATTGAGGTAAGTATCTTTCCTAACCTTGTGTGGGGGACTTCCCCTTAGGATTTGAGTCTTCAATGCTAATTGTAGTCCGTGCATGCGAGGTGGCGAGTGTGTGCTCGGACTTATTTGTGGAAAATTTGCTCTAGGGTTCTTAGGTCCTTACGTTCAATATGTGGAAAGTATTCCATTATGATTGAGTTTAATAATCGCTTAAATTGTGTCTATATGCTCCATATGATGTTGTTAGCTTTCCTCTAATTCTTATGTGTTGCTTGGACCCTTAATTGCCTTAATTGATGTGGTTGCCTTCCTTATTGCTTGATACTTCTTGATTTTGAGTTCCTCTATGACTTCGTGCAAATAGATTACATGTCCAATTGTTGTGGTTACAGGTGTAGTTATTACTTGCTTATTATGTCTTGTTGTTTAGTTGAGGTTTCATTGTGAAGTAATTGTTGGTACAAGTTTGGTTATAGCTGATTCCCTTGCCGGGACATATTTCATTCTTATTGTTGGTTCCCTTGCCGGGATGTGTTTATTCTTGTTGTTGACTCCCTTGCCGGGATTCTTTGGATCGGGTTGCACGCCGTAATAATATTATATGATTTGGATCGGGTCGCACGCTGCAACAATATTATATGATTTGGATCGGGTTGCACGCCACAATAATATTATATGGATCGGGTTGCACGCCGCAATAATATTATATGGGATCGGGTTGCATGCCGCAACAATATTATATGGGATCACGTTGCACGCCGCAACAATATTATGTGATTTGGATCGGGTTGTACGCCGCAACAATATTATATGGGATCGAGTTGCACGCCGCAAAAATATTATTTGATTTGGATTGGGTTGCACGCCGCAACAATATTATATAATTTGGATCGGGTTGCACGCCGCAACAGTTCTATATGATTGGGATCGAGTTGCACGCCGCAACAACAAAGAATAAAAGTGAATATTGATTCTTATGGTGAGAACGAGAGTAAAATCACGAAGGGTGATGCCGTGCACTTTCTGCTGCTGTGTCTATTTGTTATTATCAATTCAAGTGTTTAAACCGTTTAATTTCCTTTATTGTGGTGATCCTTTGTGTTAGAACCTGCAGTGTTTATCAATAACTCACCGTATTTATTATATATACATTCCAATACTTCAAACTTCAAAAATTGTGACATCCCTAATTCAATTAGTTTCTCAATTATATCCCCTTAAAACCGTCTGAGGTCGTATTTTACTTAAAAAGGAATTTCTACTAAGTTTTAAGTTATTAACTCCCATGTTAACGGTAATAATCCAGTCGATGTTGTATTTTAATTGAAAGGGGTACTTTCTTTACTCAAATGATTTCAAAATAAACACCCTCATCTTTTCTCGCTGGCTTTCCTAATTAGTTTAGAAATTGTAATTTACTTATATTAGGTAAATGAGACTTCTTGAACATCTTGAGTGCATTTGTACGGACATTATGTATAGTATAGCATGTGGATTTTTTGTTAAAAGTGAGATGGAAATTATGGGGGCACAAGGTGCCATGTGTGCTGAAGGTTCGGAAGTTGGAATTATGATATGAGAAACCGAGGATTGAGATGGTCGGGATTGTGTATTAGACATGATGTGATTGATTGAGTTGGTATTGCCTTCTTTATGTGAATACATTCTTACTTGTCTCTATTCCTGTTATGTCAGCGTTGATTTACTTGGTTATCTGATTTACTTGGTATCAGTTCGTTACTACCGTGTTCTACCTTTATTGTTCCTACTGTTTGTATTTTGATTCCTCTCCGTTGTTGATATTATCTCATTATCTTTATCTCGATATTTTACTATCATATCTTGTTCATTTCATTTGACCAGTAGGTGTCTTGACTGTTCCTCGTCACTACTCCACCTAGGTTACTCTTGATNATATATATATATATATATATATATATATATATATATATATGTATGTATATGTATGTATGTATGTATGTATGTATATGTATGTATGTATGTATTCCAATACTTCAAACATCAAAAATTGTTACATCCCTAATTCAATTAGTTTCTCAATTATATCCCCTTAAAACCGTCTGAGGTCGTATTTTACTTAAAAAGGAATTTCTACTAAGTTTTAAGTTATTAACTCCCATGTTAACGGTAATAATCCAGTCGATGTTGTATTTTAATTGAAAGGGGTACTTTCTTTACTCAAATGATTTCAAAATAAACAACCTCATCTTTTCTCGTTGGCTTTCTTAATTAGTTTAGAAATTGTAATTTACTTATATAGGGAAATGAGACTTCTTGAACATCTTGAGTGCATTTGTGCGGACATTATGTATAGTATAGCATGTGGATTTTTTTCTTTAAAAGTGAGATGGAAAATATGGGGGCACAAGGTGCCATATGTGCTGAAGGTTCGGAAGTTGGAATTTTGATACGAGAAACCGAGGATTGAGATGGTCGGGATTGTGTATTAGACATGATGTGATTGATTGAGTTGGTATTGCCTTCTTTATGTGAATACATTCTTACTTGTCTCTATTCCTGTTATGTCAGCGTTGACATACTTGGTTATCTGACTTACTTGGTTATCTGATTTACTTGGTTATCTGATTTACTTGGTTATCGTTCGTGTGTTCTCCCTTTATTGTTCCTACTGTTTGTATTTTGATTTCTCTCCGCTGATGATATATCTCGTTATCTTTATCTCGATATTTTACTATCATATCTTGTTCATTCCATTTGACCAGTAGGTGTCTTGATTGTTCCTCGTCACTACCCCACCGAGGTTAGTCTTGATACTTACTGGGCACCGCCGTGGTGTGCTCATACTACACTTCTGTACATTTTTGTGTACTGATCCAGGGATCGATAGTAGCTGTGTGGGTCGTCGCGGTGGAGACTCACGGTAACCTGTTGTTGTGTTCGCAGGCCTCGGAGTCACCTTCGTTTGTATTTACGTTCCATTGATTCCTTCTCGTTCCGGAATAGTGTTGTATTTATTTTGTATAACTACTCTTAGAAAGGCTTATGACTTGTATCACCGGTTTTGGAAATTGTGATTCATTGATAGTTATTTAATTTGATATCAGTAAGTGTTAATGTTATTTCAGTAAATGTTAGGCTTACCTAGTTTAGAGACTAGGTGCCATCATGACTCCTTGGGAAGGATTTTGGGTCGTGACAAGTTGGTATCAAAGCTCTAGGTTCATAGGTGCTACTAGTCATAAGCAAGTTTAGTAGAGTCTTGCGGATCGGTACGGAGACGTCTGTACTTATCTTCGAGAGGCTACAAAACTGTTAGGAAATTCCACTTCTTTCCTTCATTATCGTGCGATATTGATTCAGCTCGAAGTGTATAACTTATGTTCCTTTACATCCACTCGTATATAATATTACGCTCTTAGTGTCCGCTATACGTCAGTGGTTCGTTATGCTATAGACGGGCCACGAAGGAGTGAAGATACAACGGTATTGAGAGGCTATTCAGTTGTTCATATGGAGGTGCAGCGGTTCCCGGCATCTGATTGACGAGTGCGAGCCTGGAAAGGTTCAATTGGTTGACTAGTCGTCGTGATTATGGCAAGGTCACGAGGTGGGTGTTGATTGGGAATAGTTGATGGTATTGGAGTACCTTGTCATTTGTGTTGTACGAGCTGTGAAGGTTAGTTTTGCGGATCATCAGACATTGTTTTCTATGGCTTTGTGCCAAGTGGAGGAGTCCACCAGCGGCATTCAGACTGCATAGTCAGACTTGCTTTAGTTTAGGCCTGAGGTATATGTATGTGTGGTATTGGTAGGTTCCCGAAATTTGTATATGTCTAAGGTCTGAGATCTTGGATAGGACGATGTTGGGACTTTGATTGGGATTATTGCATATCGGCTATTCGAAGAAATGGGTCAGCTTTGTGGTCTTGGGTCAGCATAGCGATGAAGTGATTGGTCCTTTGAATAGGAATTCTCTACTGGTATTTGTGGAAGCACTCTTGGATTGGACAGTTTGTGTGACTCAGTTGAGTTGGGGAGGTGCAGTCCTGATGGCTTATTTGCGTGCGGGCAGATCTCGGAGGGTTCTCAATGGTTTAACTACGGTTTGAGTTGGGTGTCTACTATGGGCATAAGGAATATGTGGTACATTGTGTCTTTCTCCTGAATAGGCATCAGAAATTAATGGGGTGTTGACATTGTTGGCTATCATATGTGAAGAGTGTGCATTTTGGAAAGGACCTTGAGTTTTGGTTTGCAGTGTGTGGCTGGTAGCATGGTTATTACTGGGTTCTGAGGCTTTCGAGGTTCATGTTTTGTTACGCGGCCAGAAACTCGATATGAGTGCTTCAGCAAAATGATAGGGTGTAAGTGTTATATCAGCCATTTGATTTGTGTAGTGGAGTTTGAGTATGGAAGTTTTGGTATTCCTGAGGTTTTAGGTAGATGCCCTCATATGTGGACCATTTCCTACTGGCAGGTTGTGAAGAAACGTTGAGGATGAGGTAATTAATACCATGCATGATTGATAGGTCGCTGTAGATTTTTGGAAATGATATTTACCTATTTGGAAATAATCAGGATTTGGGTTGGGGGGCTATTTGAAAGCTCAATGAGAATATGTATCTTGTATCAGGTCAGGTTTGTGTGCTCCTGTGAGATTGTCATTATGGTTATGTTACCGGGCAGAATGGATATTATTTGTGCCCCTAGCCTATGTTATGTGCTACTCTTTTATGTTGTATTAGGCGCTGAAGTTGTATGATTATTCCCCCCGCATGTTGTAATTCTGTTCAGGCCTTATGGCGATGCGGGCAAGATAGCCCTCGTGATGTTGATTTGTTCATTGCACCTTAGCTGTGCTTGTTTCTTTCATGTTCTAGCACTTTCATTTATTTTCCCACAATTTTATTTGTGCACTCTGTTGTACTTGATATCAGTATTCATATGTTCAGTGAGCCCGAGAATTTTGTCTTGATGAGTATTTGGGAGCGGGCTGCATGCCACAGCGGATGTTGTGTGGGATACCCTTTCCTTGTGTTTATTTGGTGTTGTGTCTTCCCTCTGTGGGGCGATTTGATGAAAAACCTATACTTTTGTTGTCACACATGTTGTACTTGTTAGATAATTCTTCTACTTTGTTTTCCTTTATTTGTGCTGCATAATTGAGTTATTGCTGATTTGGTGTACAAATTGTGTAGTGTAAGAATCTGTGTGGTTCTGTGATGAGTTGTTAGTTGGATTGCTTGTATTGGCTTAGATGAGGTTCTTAGACCCGAGTTTAGTGCTATGGTATTGGGGGTGAGAAATGTTTGGAAGTATGTGGGTGTTTCTGCTAAGATTTGGGTAATGGCCCTTGGCGGGCAGGGGAGCTTCGTGACTTGTTGACTTCATGGGCGGCTATGAGTTTCTGCATGTCTCTTTATCACGGGTAGTGTTGTGGAAGTATGGAACAAGGTTGTATTCAATGTGAAGTATATTGCCGGCATCCATGATGTTATTTGAGCAGCTATGGTGGTCAGAGGTTATTGCTTCGAGTATGTGAATTGTGTGGAACAGCATGTGATTGTATTCTGGATTGGAATTTTTTGCTCGATTCAGCTTGTTCGGGTGTATGTATGAGGAGCTCATGCAGTGGTTCGATGGCCTTGGAACGACTCCGGGCACGTTCGAGGACGAACGTATGTTTAAGTGGAGGAGGATGTAACGACCCAACTGGTTGTTTTGAGCAATTGCAACCGATTCGACAGTTTAAGGTCACGAGTAGCTTCATATTATATGTATCGACTTGCGTGCGCAGTCCGGGCGTGAAACCGGAAAGCATTTATGTGAAAATATGAAAAATATAGTAATTTCTAAAGTTAAAAATTTGGTTTTTAGTTGACTTTGGTCAACATTTTTGGTAAATGGACCCGGATCTGTGTTCCGACGGTCCCGGGAGGTCCGCGGTAAAATATGGGACTTGGGCGTATGCCCGTAATTGAATTTCGAGGTCCCTAGCCTTAGAAAACAATTTTTGAAGAAAATTGTTGTGCTAGTTTTTAAAGGAAATAAAGAAATAAATTAATGTTTGAACTCGTTGGTATCGGGCCCGTATTTTGGTTTGGTGAGCCTGGTACAAGTTTGTTATGATATATAAGTCCTATCTGTGAAATTTTGTAGAATCGGAATTGATTTGACGTGATTTGGACGTACGGTTAAAAAGTTAGAAAATCATGAGTTTTGAGGTTAAATTCGTAGTTTCTGATATTATTTTGATGATTTGATCGCACGAGCAAGTCCGTATGATTTTTTTAGACTTGCGTGCATGTTTGGTTTGGAGCCCCGAGGGCTTGGATGAGTTTCGGGTAGGTTTAGGCTATGTTGTGCTTGTTTTTGGATGCCTCATCGTCGTTTCTTCAAGCAAAAATAATACCACATTGAGCAAATGAGATCCAAATTCAATTTTGTTTGAACCATTAGATCTGTATCGAAATTACGGAGCCATAGGAAAAAGAATCATCGAATTTGGACATCGGATGAGGAAGTTATGCTCATTTTCGTGTCGGGAAAAATTGCTGGTTTCTGGTGTGTTCGCAAATGCCAACTTCTACATCGCATTTGCGATGCCCTGTTCGCAAATGCGAACTTTTTGTCGCAAATGTGACTTTTGCCAGCCCTGATTTGTTCGCAATTTGCGAAGGTTCGCAATTGCAAACCCTGGGTCACAAATGTGACATCTGAGGCCTATTAAGTGAGGTTTTTGACGAGATTTTCACCAATTTTTCAATTTTCTCAAACCCTAAACCTCCATGGGCGATTTTCCAAAGACCCAAACTTCTCCAAATCATTGGGTAAGTGTCTCTAATCAATTTCCAACTATATTTTGTGATTATATCTTAGATTTAATATCAAATTCATGAGAATCTAAAAGAAAATTTGGGGAAAATTGTGAAATCTTTCAAAAATGTAAAATGATTATTTGAATGACCAAATGGTATCGAAATTAGATAATTTTTGTATGGGTGAACTCGTAGCGGAATGGGTGTTCGTTTTTTTGTATATTTTGTCGGGTTCCAAGGAGCGGGCCCGGGGAGTTGACTTTTTGCAAATTGTATAAGAATCATGTTTTTGTCAGTTGAAATTGTTTTCTCTTGCATTGTTTGATGTATTCAAGTCATTTTTGGCTAGATTGAGCCGAGCGTTGATGAATCGGTAAAGGAAAAGCTAAATTGAGTATTGAATTGGACGGATTGAGGTAAGTATCTTTCCTAGCCTTGTGTGGGGGACTTCCCCTTAGGATTTGAGTCTTCAATGCTAATTGTAGTCCGTGCATGCGAGGTGACGAGTGTGTGCTCGGACTTATTTGTGGGAAATTTGCTCTAGGGTTCTTAGGTCCTTACGTTCAAAATTTGGAAAGTATTCCATTATGATTGAGTTTAATAATCGCTTAAATTGTCTCTGTATGCTCCATATGATGTTATTAGCTTTCCCCTAATTCTTACGTGTTGTTTTGACCCTTAATTGCCTTAATTGATGTGGTTGCCTTCCTTATTGCTTGATACTTCTTGATTTTGAGTTCCTCTATGACTTCGTGCAAATAGATTACATGTCCAATTGTTGTGGTTACCGGTGTAGTTATCACTTGCTTATTATGTCTTGTTGTTTAGTTGAGGTTTCATTGTGAAGTAATTGTTGGTACAAGTTTGGTTATAGCTGATTCCCTTGCCGGGACATATTTCATTCTTACTGTTGGTTGCCTTGCCGGGATGTGTTTATTCTTGTTGTTGACTCCCTTGCCGGGATTCTTTGGATCGGGTTGCACACCGCAACAATATTATATGATTTGGATCGGGTTGCACGCCGCAACAATATTATATGGATTATTTTGCACGTCACAATAATATTATATGGGATCGGGTTGCACGCCGCAACAATATTATGTGATTTGGATCGTGTTGCACGCCACAACAATATTATATGGGATCGGGTTGCACGCCGAAAAAATATTATATGATTTGGATTGGGTTGCACGCCGCAACAATATTATATGATTTGGATCGGGTTGCACGCCGCAACAGTACTATATGATTGGGGTCGAGTTGCATGCCGCAACAACGAAGAATAAAAGTGAATATTGATTCTTGTCGTGAGAATGAGAGTAAAATCACGAAGGGTGATGCCGTGCACTTTCTGCTGCTGTGTTTATTTGTTATTATCAATTCCAGTTTTTAAACCATTTAATTTCCTTTATTTTGGTGATCCTTTGTGTTAGAACCTGCGGTGTTTATCAATAACTCACCATATTTATATATATTTATACATTCCAACACTTCTAACTTCAAAAATTGTTACATCCCTAATTCAATTAGTTTCTCAATTATATCCCCTTAAAACCGTCTGAGGTTGTATTTTACTTAAAAAGGAATTTCTAATAAGTTTAAAGTTATTAACTCCCATGTTAAAGGTAATAATCCAGTCGATGTTGTATTTTACTTGAAAGGGGTACTTTCTTTACTCAAATGATTTCAAAATAAACAACCTCATCTTTTCTCTCTGGCTTTCCTAATTAGTTTAGAAATTGTAATTTACTTATATAGGTAAATGAGACTTCTTGAACATCTTGAGTGCATTTGTACGGACATTATGTATAGTATAGCATGTGGATTTTTTTTTTTGTTAAAAGTGAGATGGAAAATATGGGGGCACAAGGTGCCATGTGTGCTGAAGGTTCGGAAGTTTGAATTTTGATATGAGAAACCGAGGATTGAGATGGTCGGGATTGTTTATTATACATGATGTGATTGTTTGAGTTGGTATTGCCTTCTTTATTTGAATACATTCTTACTTGTCTCTGTTCCTGTTATGTCTGTGTTGACTTACTTGGTTATCTGACTTACTTGGTTATCTGATTTACTTGGTTATCGTTCGTTACTACCCGTGTTCTCCCTTTATTGTTCCTACTGTTTGTATTTTGATTTCTCTCCGCTGATGATATTATCTCGTGATCTTTATTTCAATATTTTACTATCATATCTTGTTCATTTCATTTGACCAGTAGGTGTCTTGACCGTTCCTCGTCACTACCCCACTGTGGTTAGTCTTGATACTTACTGGGCACCGCCGTGGTGTGCTCATACTACACTTCTGTACATTTTTGTGTACAGATCCAGGTATTGATCGATAGTAGCTGTGCGAGTCGTTGCGGTGGAGACTCACGGTAACCTGTTGCTGCGTTCGCAGGCCTCGGAGTCACCTTCGTTTGTATTTACGTTCCATTGATTCCTTCTCGTTCTGAAATAGTGTTATATTTATTTTGTACAACTGCTCTTAAAAAGGCTTATGACTTGTACCACCGGTTTTGGGAATTGTGCTTCATTGATAGTTATCTAATTTGAAGTCAGTAAATGTTAATGTTATTTCAGTAAATGTTAGGCTTACCTAGTTTAGAGACTAGGTGCCATCACGACTCCTTCGGAGGGATTTTGGGTCATGACATTACAACACCGAACCGAGTTGAGTTTGAGTGAGCTCAATCGGGCGTTATCAGTATAGTGGAACAGAAGCTCAACCGCGCTAGCTTTGTCAAAGTATAGTCTGTAAATTAGAACTCAAATTCAAATAGAACTTGTAGGGAAAAAATAGAAAGATTTGTACAACATTAATTTATTTTAGTTTTTGTATTCATAAACTTAAAAAGTTAATTACATTTCGTACAATCTGTATACGGTCAAATCTGCCTTGCCCTTTTTGGTATGACTAGTCGAGACCGGGGCCAAGGTTCGACCCCATGTCGTACCGGATCGTGACACGAAGTTAGATGGCCAAGCTCGTGACTCAAGGACCGATCGAAAACGAGATCAGCCATGGCCGAGACCGAGTGGGACAGAGATCGAGCAAGATTGAGGGAAGCATGTCGAACCAAATAACGGAAATCCAAGATATCCGCGATCAGGCAAGGATCACGACAAAAATCTCTGCAGGTATCAATGAGAGGCTGATTTATCAGTTAATCATGGGATTTCTTACCATATTTAGGATTGTACTAGGAGTAGGACTCCCTTATTATATAAAGGGGAACTCATCATTTGTATTCATCATCATATTCACGTTACATAAAGCTATATATTCACTTTCTCTTAGGCTCTCAATATTCCGTTACTGTGTCATACTTTCCGGCGAAATATTCACTTAATTCGAGGGCAGTCTAGCTCAAGGATTAAAGCTATACATTTTATTTGGTTTGCTTCATACATATTCACAGTTCATTTCATTGTCAATTTATGTTTTCTCTCAATTTGTGCTAAATAAATCATGTGTCCTTATAACCACAGTATAAATTCAATTGTTATCCATTTTTAGGGTAAACAGTGTGGCGCCCACCGTGGGGCTAAGGATAATAATGATTTCCTGGTACAAATTTTCGTAACACATACTATTTTACACTTGGTCTTTGAAGTGTCTTTGATTATAGGATAAAAAGATGTCAAACTTTCAGTCAACACCTCAACACATTGACAATAATCTCAGCCACCACGGTGAGAATGAGAACATTGCAACAGGAAATATTGTACCCCCTGCTGGCCTCGATGGAGTTCCGGCTGTAGATCTGATCGATGTCAGTTTGCATGTAGCCATCAATGGAAATTTGGCCGTCGATCCAGAAAGCAGCGTCTATGGGGGTACCCGATCAGCTACTTAGAATGCACATGGCAGTGAAAATGGCGGAATCAGCCTGCGAGTATTCTTCGAAATGTTGCAGGCCCAACTGTAGCAATAGCTCAACTCTAAAATCAGAACCAAACGCCAAGCAGGGTCGAACTCGATCCATCCCAAGAAGTTATTCACAGGGTCGAATCGGCTTCGAGAAAATCGAATTAGAAGGAATCGGAAACCAATCCTGCTATTATAAAAATGCTTGAAGAATTGACAAAGTGGATCGAGACAGGGAAAAAGAAGATCGAGAAAAATGATAAGAAGGTGGAAAACTATAACTCTAGGTTCGACCAAATCCTGGGGGCACCACCAATATTGAAAAGACTAGATTCTAAAGAGTTTGTACAAAAACTATTACCCCCAAGTGCGGCTCCGAAGCCAATCCCCAAGAAGTTCCGTATGCCCGAGGTTCCTAAGTATAACGGGACGACTGATCCAAATGAACACGTCAACTCGTACACTTGCACCATCAAGGGAAAAACCTTGGAAGATGATGAAATCGAATCCGTATTGCTGAAAAAATTCGGGGAGACTCTATCGAAGGGTGCCATGATAAGGTATCATAATTTACTGCCTAATTCTACTGATTCGTTTGCTATGCTTGCAGATTCTTTTGTAAAGGCACACGTCGAAGCCATTAAGTTCGCAACAAGAAAGTCAGACCTTTTCAAGGTAAGGCAAAATGACAACGAGATGCTTAGGGATTCATAACTCGGTTTCGAATGGAGAGAATGGATTTGCCACCGGTCACCGACGATTGGGTTGTTCAAGCTTTCACTCAAGGTCTCAACATTCAGAGTTCCATAATGTCACAATAGTAGAAGCAAAATTTAATCGATTATCCAGCTGTGACTTGGGCCGATGTACATAATCGATATCAGTTGAAGATCAGGGTCGAGGATGATTAACTAGGGACTCCTTCCGGGTCCCTTTATCCTAACTGGCCCGTGGATAGAATAGACAGGGATATCGACTGAGAGCCAAGGTCGAATAAAGATCAATATAAACCGTGCAACAGAGACCACAGAGGCAGCGGGTCTGGGTGAAACTTTGCACGGAATGAGAGGAGAAATAATCGAGTCAAAGTTCACGGGGACTCATGAACAAGGGTGGTTTTGACAGGGATGCCGGGCCCAATGAAGCGCCACAACTGTCGGAATATAACTTCAACGTAGATTTATCCGCCATCGTATCAGCCACCGGACGTATCAAGGATAATAGATGGCCTCGAGCTCTGCAAACCTATCCGGCCTAGAGAAATCCCAACCAAATATGCAAATATCATGGCACCCATAGCCATAAAATAGAAGATTGTAGACAGCTAAGGGAGGAAGTAGCCCGCTTGTTCAACGAGGGGAACCTTCGAGAATTCTTAAGCGATCGGGCCAAGAATCACTTCAAAAATAGAGGTTCTAGCAGACAGAACGAGAAAGAAGAACCACTGCACGTGATTCACATGATTGTTGGAGGGGTCGATACTCCTCAAGGACAAGTATTAAAACGCACCAAGGTGTCGATCACAATGGAAAAACGAACATATGATTACGTACCAGAAGGAACTTTGTCTTTCAATGACGAGGATGCAGAAGAGATCATACAACCCCACAATGACACGCTGGTAATATATGTGCTTATGAATAAAACTCAAGTTAAACGTGATTTGATTGATCCAGGTAGCTCGGCCAACATAATTCGATCGAGGGTCGTAGAAAAGCTCGGCCTACAAGATCAGGTTGTACCCGCAGCCCGGGATTTAAACAGCTTCAATATGGCATGAGAAACCATCAAAGGCGAGATATTTTGCTAGTAAACGTGGCTGGGACCATCCAATAAACGAATTTCCATGTGATTGAGGGCGATATGAGGTATAATGCCCTATTCGGGAGACCGTGGATCCATAACATGAGGGCAGTGCCTTCGACCCTTCACCAGGTTCTAAAGTTCCCAATGCCAAAGGGAGCCAAAACAGTATGTGGGGAGAAACCCACTGCCAAGGAAATGTTTTCCATCGACGAAATGATACCGATATATGCGCTCTCATCGACGAAAGGGTTAAGTTCGAAGGGAAAGCAGGAGGTCAAATAGCAACCAAAGACACCGACCTCGACCCAATCCGAGAAGCAAGGGATTGACGAGGATGATGACTCAGGGTCCCTCGATCCTTTATAGTCCCCGATGATTCCAATGCCACTAAGTCAACGGTCGAAGAGTTGGAACAAAACATACCGCTCAAACATCAGCCCAAGCGAAAGGTATACCTGGGCATGGGCCAAGCCCCTGAGCTCAGGAGAAAACTTATTCAATTCCTCAAAACTAACATTGATTGCGTTGCTTGGTCGCATCTCGATATGACAGGGATCCCACTGGAAATTACCACCCATGAACTCAGCTTGGACCCAAAATTACGTCCGGTGAAGCAAAAATGAAGGCCCCAGTCTGAGGTCAAACACGCTTTCATCAAAGACGAGTAGCCAAACGTCTCAAAATAGGGTCTATACGGGAATTAACATATCCCGAATGGTTAGCGAATGTAGTAGTAGTCCCTAAAAGGGAAACAAGCTTAGGATGTGTGTAGACTACAAAGAACTAAATAAACATGCCCCAAGGATTCTTTTCCTTGCCTAACATCGATCGCATGATCGATGCCACGGCCAGCCATGAGATCCTCAGTTTTCTCGACGCCTATTCCGGGTACAACCAAATACAAATGAACCCGGAAGACCAGGAAAAAACTTCGTTCATCACTAAGTATGGTACCTACTGTTATAATGTAATTCCATTCGGACTAAAAAATGCTGGTGTAACCTATCAACACCTAGTAAGCCGAATGTTCGAAGAAAAAATAGGAAAATATATGGAATTTTATATTGATACATGCCAGTTAAGTCCTTGCGAGCAGAGGACAATTTGAAGCATTTGCAGGAAACTTTCAGTATACTAAAGAAATACAACATGAAGCTCAACCCAGAGAAATGCGCATTCGTGGTCGGGTCCAGCAAGTTTCTGGGATTCATGGTGTCGAATCGAGGTATCGAGATCAACCCAATAAGATCAAAGTAATCAAGGATATCGCGGTAGTGGATAATGTGAAGGTTGTACAAAGGCTAACCGGGCGCACTGCAGCCCTGGGTCGATTATCTCGAGATCGTCTGACAGAAGTCATCGATTCTTCTCATTGCTGAAAAAGAAGAACAACTTCACGTGGACCCCATAATGTCAACAAGTTTTGGAGGAACTTAAGCGATACTTGTCGATCCCTCCACTGCTTCACACGCCGAGGGCGAATGAACAACTTTACTTATATCTGGCATAATCGGACATAGCGGTAAGTGGGGTCCTAGTTCAAGAAGAACAAGGTACACAATTCCCTATCTATTATGTTAATCAGACCCTAGGTGAAGCTGAAACTAGATATCCTCATCTAGAAAAGTTAGCACTCACTTTGCTAAGTGCCTTTCGGAAACTTAGACCATACTTTCAGTGTCATCCCATATGTGTTGTAACAACTTATCCTCTTCGAAATATTTTTCATAAACCCCAGCTTTCGAGCGATTGGCCAAATGGGTCGTAGAACTCAGCGGGTACGATATTGAGTATCGACCCCGAACAACCATCAAGTCTTAAATCTTGGCAGACTTCGTGGCTGACTTCACGCTGTCCCTCATTCCCAAGGTTGAAAGAGAATTATTAGTCAACTCGGGTACATCTTTGAGGATCTGGACCCTCTTTACAGACGATGCTTCGAATGTGAAGGGGTCCGAACTCGGCATTGTGCTGAAACTACCCATAGGTAACGTGGTTAGACATTCTATTAGAAATGTAAAATTGACTAACAACGAGGCCGAATATGAGGCCATGATTGCAAGTCTCGAACTAGCGAAAGGTTTAGGAGCAGAGGTAATCGAAGCCAAATGCGACTCCCTCCTCGTTGTGAATCAGGATAATAGACTACACCGGTTGAAAGAACTGAATTTGCAACATGTGCCTCGAGATCAAACAACAAAGCCGATGCCCTCACAAATCTACGCTCGTTGATCGAAGACAACAAAGGGTTGTCGTACAACTCATGAGGTTAGTGGTCGAAGAAGGCCACGCCGAGATAAACTACACAAGTTTGACCTGTGATTGGAGAAACAAATACATAGGGTATTTGAAGAACGGAAACCTTTCTTTAGATCCAAAGGAATCGAGGGCCCTGCGCACGAAGGCAGCCCGATTTAGCTTGTCCAAAGATGGAACCTTACTTAAAAGGATGTTCGACAGTTCGCTAGCGATATGTCTGCGACTGGGAGATACCAAGTATGCTTTGAGGGAAGTTCATGAAGGCACATGTGTGGTTCAGGAGCCGAATCACTGGTTCGAAAGGTAATCAGAGCCGGCTATTACTGGATTGATATGGAAAAGGATGAGAAGGAGTTTGTGCAAAAACGTGATAAATGTCAAAGACATGCTCCGATAATTCATCAACCCGAGGAGCTGCTGCATTCGCTTTTATCCCTATGGTCGTTCATGAAGTGGGGGATGGACATCATCATCCCTCTTCCATCGTCACCAGGTATGGCTCAATTTATTTTATTTATGACTGACTATTTCTCTAAGTGGGTTGAATCACAGGCCTATCAGAATGTCAGGGAGAAAGAAGTCATCGACTTCATTTGGGACCACATCCTATGTCGATTCAATATACCATCAGAAATTGCATGTGACAACGAAAAATAGTTTATCGACAGCAAGGTGACCAAATTTCTCGAAGACCTCAAGGTCAACTTCGAATTTTATCAACACCTTATCACCCCAGTGGGAATGGGCAAGCTGAATCTATGAACAAAACCATAATACAAAACCTCAAGAAAAGGTTGACCGACGCCAAAGGAAAATGGAGAGAAGTCCTGCCCGAAGTCCTTTGGGCATATCGCACAACTTCGAAGTCCAGTACCAGGGCAACCCCATTTTCTTTGGTTTATGGAACTGAAGCTCTTATACCGGACGAAATTGGGGAGCTGAGCATCAGATTCTGATATGCGGCAAAGGAATCAAATTACGAGTCTATGAATATTAGCCTGGAGCTATTAGATGAACGACATGAAGATGCCTTTGTTCGATTGGCTGCCTGGAAACAACGAATCGAGAGGTATTATAATCGAAGGTCCAACCTTCGATAATTTAATATCGGGGCCTTGGTACTGTGGAAGGTCACGTTAAACACCCGAAATCCAAATGGAAGAAAATTGGGTCCAAATTGGGAAGGTCCGTACCAAATTCTCGAAATAACATGAAAGGGATCCTATAAGCTCGGAACTATGGACGAGAACAACTACTGAATAATTGGAACTTAACTCATCTGAAATGATATTACTGTTGAGGTATGACCCCATTTCAATTCTTTCTATTTTATGACTAACACTTGCAGGCTATCAACGAGGAGTGGTTGAAGCCTTTAGGTCTAAAAGCATGCGTTGCAATCTTTTCCCTTGAATCGTTAGTGTCCCAAATGGGTTTTTTGGCAAGGTTTTTCACGAGGCAACAATGGATCGTGGTACCTTAGAATTGAAGGCCGGTCATGAATCGGTATAAAAATTGTGTTTGTAGTATTCGAGATTTCTCTACAATCAACCTCGAATACTTGGGGGATTACCCTCAGATATTGAATTATTCTATCAAGGAAATTATTTCAACATGAAAGGGTCTCAATAGGTAAGATTTTTGTAAGGGCCAAACGGTCAAAACGAATCGTGCCCAAATAGATTGCTCGAGACCTGACATAAAACATGTACGCATGTGTGATTATTTTTTAAAAGAATAAAGAGAGGTACTTTCCTTGCAACTATTTAATGTCTTGGAAAAATTTCCACTTTACAACTCCATACTTTCGATCTATTATGGAAACGAGCCAAAGAGCCTATTGCAACCGGAGTTCGGATAACCACTCAAATACTTGGGGACTGCCGTCAATAAAATAAACTCGAACATATCAAACTATTGCACATCGAGGGCATAAGACCTCTTAGGCAACCCTCGAATTTTAAAGGCCACGACTATACCCACTTGGGGACTATTATCTTAGGCAAGCCTAGGTAACTCAGGAAAGCGAGCTCATTGGGCTACACCGGAACTAGAAGGCTACAGCCCATTTAACACGGTTCAGAGACGTATGAAATCCGTAACGAATATAGGCCTTCGAAAAAAGAAAAAATTCTTTCATAACCGGTTCTAAAAGCTACCCTCGGCATAACCTTAAACTTATGATATTTTCGGGAAAAAACATCGGTAATCACCAAAACCCGATAACGCCTTAACCCAGAAGGGCAATAAAGGCAAGGTTTATTCGAATCCTCGAACACAGCCTTATTATTTTGTGTAAGGCATTCCAACCTTTTAGAATAAAAGCAACAAAACAAAGGAAAAAATTTAGGACCAAAAAGGGTGGAAAGCGTTATATATATATATATAAACGATCGTAAAACAAAAGAAAGTAAAATACAAAGGCCTAAGGGCTACTTTTACTTTGAGTTCGAGAGATCATTCTCACTCGACTAGAAAACCTAAAGGGCTATCTTATTTCGAGTTCAGGCAAGACCGCACTCGACTATTAAAGCCTAAGATTTACTTTTATTTTTGAGTTCAAGAAACCACTCTCACTAGGCTATTAAACTTAAGGGTTATCTTAATTCAAGCTCAAATAAATGATCTCACTTGGCACAAAACCGCCTCAGTTTGAATTTGAGCGTTCGATTGAGGTTTACCGATCAGGAATGGTCGAGGATAGAACTTGACATCCGTCCTTACCATCTCAAAGCTTCGAATGCGATCCCATTATTTCATGCTAAGGCAATTCGACATTTGTACAAACTAACAAAAAGGCAGAAAATTCATAAGCCATGGAAGGGAAGAAGGTTTTTAACATATATCTCAAAAGCCTTTTTACAAGGGCCGTATTTCCCGAATAAGAGTTCTTTACAAGGGCCGATCGGCTTCAAAACAAAAACGAAAAATTACAAAAATTACAAAGCCTAAGCAGCATGGTCCTTATCAGAAGAGGTATCTTCGCCCTCAGAGTCTTCTTCACCGCCGGATTCGCTCAAATTCTCAGAGTCTTCCTCGGGAAAAGCCAGTTTCCGAGCCTTTGTTTCTTCTACTCTGGCAATCTCGATTTCAGCGGATGTATTTTAGTTTTGATCACGGGCCCCCTCGAGGGCCTACCTTCGATCTTGCCATATCACATAATCCACCATGCTCTTGTCCTGCTCTAGGGTGGCTTCAACATCGACCTTGTATTGGGTCGCAATAGCCTGGACCATATTATTGGCCGCGGCTGCCTCAGATCTGGCCACCTCAAGCTCTTTCGCCAAGTTGGCTAAATTGAACTGAAGCTCTTCGATTCTCTTTGCCTGAACTGAGGCATTCTCCCTTGCAGCCCGAAGCTGAGACTCGTCCGACTCCGGCTCTGCTTGGACGACCTCCTTTTTTTAAAGCTAAGATGTCCATACACCCCTTGAACTTTTTAGCCTCAGATTGTACTTCATCTATTTGCCTTTGAAGGTCCTTGATCTGTTTGAACCTCTATCGAACCTGCAGAATTGGATCGTTAGTGGTTATCTCCAACTCATCTTCACTATCATGAAGCACTCGGAATACCTACTCGGCCATCTCAGCATGCTCATCTCAAGCCGTCACCAAGTCTGCCTGATGCTTCTTACTGAGAAACTTGTAGGTATCGCATTTCTCCTGAGGCCCCGAACCTCAGCCTTGTGCTCTTCTCGAATTCGAAGGAAGGCCTCGTGGTGCAGCACCGAAGCCTACAAATAAGGAATAAAATGTTAGAACTATCTACAATTCAAAGGTTTAAAAAAGATAATGGAATGGCCCTCGAGCTTACCCGATTTAGAGCATGTTGGGCCTCGTTGAACAAATAAGAAACTTCCACCTCGTCCATCTTGGCTTGGTCCTCTTTGGTGACCAAGCATTGGAGATAGCTAGCCACCCCTAGCATCTTCAGGGACAAAGATGATAATTGATCGCTTACACCTAGGATCAACAATTGGGGCCGAAAAATGATTAGTCAATTTAAAGCTCGAGGAAGCCTCACTCGAGCCCTTCCTCGGTACATCCAAGTCACCCAGACCGGTCACATCTTCCGCTCAAACAAAATAGCCATGGAAAGGGTCTGCTACTCCATGGATCCCTTCACCGTGGCAAGTCTCCATCGCCTGAGCATCCTTGATCATCGAATCGGAGAACGAAGGTAACGAGGGGGAATCTCTAATCTCTATTGCCCCAAATAAATCTTTTGGGGTTCCGCCTTCATCTCGGGAAGCCTCGAGCATGGTTTCTACACCAGCATTGGCTGCCTCCTCGGTAGCCTCCTCACCTTGAGGTGAAGCGTCTTCAGCTCTTTCTGGCTCGGGGACTTCTTCTATTCGAGGCTGAGCCGTTTCAGCTCCCACCGGCCCTGTGGTTCCTTGAATTTCGGTGCCAGCTCGCACACGGGCCACCAGCCCGAAGTGTTCTTCTTCATCTTCTTCATCTTTTTCGACCTCATCCCTTAGCTGTTGGACTAACTCCAAAGTTAGGCAGATGACGTTCCCTTAGGTTTACCGGGCCTCCTCACTGGTTTTTTCTTTTCCAGGCACGGAGAGCTCGGAGCCCCATTTCTTTTCTTCTCTTTGGCCTTCTTCGGGGCAGGTGGAGGGGAAAGCGCCTCTTCTTTTGCAGAGGGGGGCCTCATTGCTACATCTTTCTCAAGGCCTTCAAAAGGAAAAAGACGAGTAAGTTCAATACTAATCCCGAATGGAAACCTTTATAAGAAAAGAAGATTAACATGGTTACGGCCCTTCCGTTGACCCTTTGATAAATCCATCCAAGCACGCTTGGAGTAAGACTTCTGTGACATTATGCCCCCGACCCATTGCCTGAGATAGGGGATTACTTCCGGCACGTGGGCCGCAGCCGCAATACAAAAAACATAGACGAGGAAAGAAGATGAGAAGTAAAACGGTAAATTTAGATATTCAAGGCAAAGCAATACTTACGATTCATGTTGCATTTTTCAGGAAGCGTCATGTCTTCAGCAAGTATCAGGTCCGAGGTCTTTATTAGGAAAAATCGACCCATCCAACCTCGATCTTGGGTCTCGTCTATGCTTGAGAATTGGGGTTTGGTGGCTCGATGGTAAATCTTGATCGATCCTCCTCGATAAAGTCGGGGACTGTAGAGACGCATAAGGTCGTCGAGGGCCAAAGGATGCCCCTCAATCTTGTTTACAAAAAATTGGAGAAGGGTCACGATCCTCTAGAATGATGGATGGATACCAAGGGTCACATTATATGTTTTGCAAAAGTCAACGATGATGGGTTCTAAAGGACCCAATGTGAAAGGATAAGTGTAAACACTTAAAAACCCTTCCATATGGGTAGTGATTGATTCCTCAAGCGAGGGCACCACCACGTGCTTGTCAACCCAGTTGTAGTCCTTTTTGACTTGGTCAAGGAGACAGGAGGTAATTGTTCATATGTATCTCAATATTGGTTCGCATCGTCCCGGTGTCGAGGGTGTATTATCTACATTAAATTCGACAGCAGTGGGACACTTTGTCGGAACGAAGCCCTCTAGGGGAGGCTCTGCCACAGTTCCGTCATTGGCGGGCCTTGATGAAGAGGAGGTTTCCTTTTGCAGAACTGTTTTTGAAGCCTTAGCCATTTTACTTTTATGAAGGAGAATGGAAACTAAGAAGAAGCACTTGGAATTTTGCGATGAAACAGGCGAAGGAACCCAAAGATCTGCGATACAAAGCTTTGAGGAAGGGGAAGGATTTTGAAAACTAAAGTGAAGAAGATTTAGATGTAAAGATTGAAAAGTGAAGAAGAAGTGTATTTATAATTGCGCAATGACGGTTCAAAGCTGGTAATGTCCGACCGTCGACTGACACGCATTGAGTGCCTGTGAAGCTGTACCGATGAGACGTTTCGGTTACCTCTGCTGCTTGCATCGTGGTTCTTACGTCATGACATATCGAAGTGAACATCGAAGGCTCAAATCGTTTCTTGTCATTACTCTCCAAAAAATGAGGGTACTATATGTATACGGTTAAATCGGGCTTGCCCTTTTTGGTATGACTAGTCGAGACCGGGGCCAAGGTTCACCCCCGTGTCATACCGGATCATGACACGAAGTTAGATGGCCAAGCTCTTGACTCAAGGACCGATCGAGATCGAGATCAGCCAAGACCGAGACCTATCGGGAAAGAGATCGAGCAAAATCGAGGGAAGCATGTCGAATCAAATAACAGAAAGCCAAGATATCCGCGATCAGGCGAGGGTCACGGCGGAAATCTCGGCACGTATCAAGGAGAGGCAGATTTATCAGTTAATCATGGGATTTCTTACCGTATATACGATTAAACTAGGAGTAGGACTCCCCTAGTATATAAAGAGGTGCTGATCATTTGTATTCATCATCACATTCACTTTACATAAAGCTATATATTCACTTTCTCTTAGGCTCTCAATATTCCTGTTACTGTGTTCATACATTCCGAAATATTCATTTAATTTGAGGGAAGTCTAGCTCAAGGATTAACGCTATACATTTTATTTGGTTTTCTTCATATATATTCCCAGTTAATTTCATTGTTAATTTACGTTTTCTCTCAGTTTGTGCTACGTAAATCTCGTGTCCTTAAAACCACAGTATAAATCAATTGTTATCACTTTTTAGGGTAAACACCATCCATAAAGTAGTCTTAGGTAACTATTATAGTGGTAAAAAATTATACATGCCCGGACCATTCCCCAAATACAACATCTCAAAACTGAATTGGCAAAACGGCCCAACACCTTACAGATACGACCCAGACTGAACCCCCTGTGTGCGGCATTAGCTTGCTCCTGAACTGATTCTAGCCTTAAAACCCAGAGTGATGTGGTACACGGCCATGACCCCCGCCATCCTCGCCACAATCCACCTCAACTCCCTTGTACCGAGTCTCAATGGATAAATGACACGTCTAACAACCTATGGGAAGATTAGCGTAGAGAATATCGGTCCCAACGGTCAAGTTATTGTCAGTACTTCAAGTCTTAATTATTATTCAAATGACCTAATTGTTTAATTTCTTTTAATATGGGATTTGGCTTAATAAAAAGGTTAAGGGGGAATTTCAGCTTGCAGTCCCAAAATTTTACTTATTATACATTGGCCCAATCTATATAAATTTATTATTACCATTATTAAATTAATAAAATAGAAAACCCATTTTCGCTTTCCCCCATACTCATTACGTTCCAAATTCGCCCGATAAATCCTCTATTGAAGCTGACTTTTTCTTTCATTCCTCGCATAAAGGTCAACAAGTGACGATCTGATCGGTCGTGTTAAGCACTAGCCTTAAATTTTAGTATTCTGAGACCTCCCATATCTTCATTTGATATTTATTGATTTGCGTGCATGATCCGTGTTATTTTTCAAAAAGATTTTACTTAAGATTTTGAAGAAAATGTAATTTTTGACTTTAAATGATACTAGAGTTTACCACGGTCAACATTTTAGGTAAATGACCTCGGATTGGTATTTTGACGATTCTGTTAGGTTTGTATGATATTTTTGGACTTTTCTGTTTGGTTGGGATCCGGGGTGGCCCGAGCGCATTTCTGCGCATTATTTGAAATATTGTGAAAATTGAGTTTTCAAGTTGAAATCTTGAGTTTTGAGGATTGATTCTTGTTATTTGGTGTTATTTTGATAATTTGTGGTAGCGAGCAAGTTCATATGATATTATTACACTAGTATGCATGTGCAATTTGGAGCTTGAGGGGCTCGGGAGAGTTTTAGGTAAATATCAGATTAGTTTGGATGGTTTTAGAATTGCTGGTGCTCAGCAGTTGCTAATGCAAGCATGCATAACTCGCATTTGTGAGGTCTGGCACGCATTTGCGAGCTTCGCTTTTGCGGTCATGTGATCGCATTTGCGAAAGGCATTGGGACTGGGAAATTTTGCTTTTGTAAAAAAGGGACGGTATTGCGAAGGCTGGGAAATCGCAAATACGGCTAGAGTCTCACATTTACGACTCTGGAAACTTTGGACAGCTTAGCAAAAGCAAAGCATAGTTCACATTTGCGGAATGAGGGACCTTCGCAGATGCGAAGGTTTTGTCTCATTGCAACTTCTGTGCATCTGATGCACTATTCGCATTTGCGACTACTGTCTCACATTTATGGTTTGTGATGAAGAGTTCGAAAATGCGACGTCTGCAA
Source organism: Nicotiana attenuata (assembly GCF_001879085.1). Taxonomy (NCBI): domain Eukaryota; kingdom Viridiplantae; phylum Streptophyta; class Magnoliopsida; order Solanales; family Solanaceae; genus Nicotiana; species Nicotiana attenuata. The sequence continues at coordinate 71,245,289 of NC_031994.1, forward strand.
CTAGGTAAAATATTGGAAAATGGACTTACTCATTTTATACAATTTTTCAACCCTAAGCTCTTAAGAGGTAATTTTTGAAGAAATTTTTCTTCCCAAATTGATTGGTAAGCATCTCAAATTACTTTTCAATCATTTTTAATTTCCTTTGATGAAATTTTAACAACAAATCTATGCTATTCATGGTAGAAATTAGGGGTTTTTGATAAAATTTAGGGATTCTATAAAATTATGATTTAGACCTCAAATTGAGGTCGGATTTACATCATCGAGCTCGGGGGTGAATTAGTAAGCGAGTTTTGGTCCGACTCTCGAATTTCGACTAAACGGTCCCGGGGTTGACTTTGTTGATTTTTTTGCCAAAATGATCAAAATTGAATCTTTTCATTCGTGGGTAGTTTGTAAAGCTTATTTTGAATTGTTTGATCGATAATTAGCTAGGTTCGGCTGGTTTGGGTTCGAAAGGCAAAACCGTGATTGATTGTTGATTTTGTGGTGGAGTGAGGGAAATATCATGGTTAACTTTTATTTGAGGGTTAAGACTTGTTTGGTCTAGTTGCTACATGAACTATGTGTGGGGACAACGTATATGCAAGGTGACAGGTACATATATGTGGTCATGGGTTAAAGCATGCGGGTGGAAATTGCCTTATATCTGGTCATTTACTATGTTGTCCATGCCTTAGTTAGGTTGGTATTCCTTTGTTCATTTTGTGTTTATGGCTTAATTTGAAGTTGTTGGGATATTGAAAGTTGAGTTTGCTTATCATAACACCATGGTTGAAGTTGAAATTTTCTTCCCACCTTGCTTGATACTTTGGGTTATTAATATTGCTCGGTGAGGATCAGTGAAAGGCACAAAGGATATTGCCGTACCATATTTACAAATTACTATCATTGATTTAGTGAATATAAGGGTTAAAGCACGTACGGTGATGCCGTGCACATGATTGCTTTATTATCATTATCATGTGAGGATGATAGTAAAATAACAAAGGGTGATGCCGTGCCATTGCATTTATATTATAAGATGAGAATGAGAGTAAAAGCATGAAGGGTAATACCGTGCCATTGCATTTATATCATATGGTGATGATAAGAGAAAACACACTAACGGTGATGCCATGCAATTTAATGATTTAATTGCTTTTACTTGATACATCCATTGTGAATTTAACTTGGTGGTTTCATTTCTCATTTCGGAAAAAGACATACTTGGTAATTATGTACTTATTGTTTTGGTTGTTTCTCCTTTTACACGTCCCACCCCATTATTTATTTTAAAATGCTTTACTATATATANCCTGCCAACAACTGTCTTTTAAGAAAGTCCGGGCAAGCTGATACTTGGCTCGAGCCTCTGATTGGCTCCATTGAGAAGGCTAAACTTGAAAGCCATAGTAATATGACCCTCATGAATGATATAGTTCATGCGACTTTGAAGGTATTTTTCTGGTCTTTTANTATATATATATATACTCCGTCAGGTATGGCTTTATGTGGCATATGTATTTCCACATTGTTCCTTGTGCTCTTTTGTACTTACTGATTCTTTCATATGTTATTCATGCCTTATATACACAGTATATTCGGTTCATTCTGATGTCCCTTTTTGCCGGGGTGCTGCTTTTTATGTTGCAGGTCTAGATAGACAGTTTGACAGGCCTCCCTAACAGGTGGTTACTCGTGTGGAGCGGTCGATCGGCAAGCTTCATATCTCTCAGAGTTAGCCGAGTGTGTGTGTGTATATATATATATATATATATATATATATATATATATATATATATATATATATATATTTGTGTGTGTGTGTGTTGGGTTGTCCACCTATCGATGTTGTTATGTCTTTCCTGTCTTCAGATTATTGTATATTGTGGCCTTATCGGCCCCAAATGTTCTATATGTCCTGTTTATGTGATTTTAGGTTGGTATGCTCGATCAAGTGAGGTACCGGGTGCTAGTGTCGCTTCCCCAATTTTGGGGCGTGACACACAGTTAATAATTCGAAATATAAACTTAGAACGTACAAGGCCAGAGATGAATGAGTGTAAGGTTATGTTGATTCGATTATGACAGTGTCCTCTTTATACACAGCTGATTGGGATACAAATCCCAAATTAAGAGTAACGTAAAGAAAATGTATTAATACTTATATATAAGCGACTAACGATATAACCTTAGGGTCGTTTGGAGGTATTTTTGTAACTTTAGTTGCTTTAGGTCTATTGTACTTCATGCAGATCTGTGTCTACTTACTCATTTTTGGAAAAAAATGTAGACAATACTTTAGCGACCTTTTCACGTGTCACTCAAGTTACAACCTTTTGATGATCCGGAATTACCCTTTTAGTTATGTTTGTTCTTTTTAGTTTTCTCTATAATAGTCTATTGAGCTTTCTTCCATATAATTTAAGGAATGAACTTAAAGGATGAATGGCCATGCCTTCATTTTAATCTTGGATATCTTTTTGACCAGAAAGCTCAAAATTGTACTAGCTAAAATTATTCATGATTTTTTTATATATATAAAGCAAAGAACATATTTACAGTTAAAAAACAAGCAAGAGAAGACTTTACAACTTAAAAGAGACGAATAAGCAAGGGCGGTCCAAGAAAGTTGGTGGCCTAAAGCCAATTTTTAATCTAGTGCCTTTCAGAAGGAAAAAAAAATTCATATATATTTTTAATTGAAGTCTATTTTTTTTAGTTTTTTAAGATGTAAACTTGTTAATAGTTTCTTTTATAAATAATTTAATCTCTCCTAAGATATTGTTGATCTTAGATAATAGAACCAGATTCAAGAAGTTTATAACTTGATATCGAAATAATTTTTGATGTTTTAATATACTTGTTGAAACGCTTAAAACCTGAGGGGGAAAAAAAGTAAAAAAAAAAAGAATGCGCAATATAGTTTTAGTCAAAGGTACTCTTCAACTCTTGTTTTTTATTGAAAAAATAAAACTCTTTTCTTTCTACAGAGAACAATATAACTTATCGAGAGCTTAAGTTTTTTTGTAGAAACCAAGAAGAGAATATTAGAATGTAGTACCCGTTTTCTAATGAAAAAGATAAAAATAAGACTTGGACTATTGAAGATACCAAAAAACGCATTCTAAAAGTTTATTACACATTTTTTGTGAAAAAATGGAGAATAATAATATAGGTACCTCACTAATGAAGTCAATCGTAAAATTTAACTAATGAAAAGTTTTATATTCGCGATAAGGGTTTAGGGGGAGTGATTCTCTTTCTCCAATTTTTGCTTAAACGGTTACATCAATACTAAATTAAAAGTTATCTTTCTTTTTATAAAATATTTTATTTTTTTATTTAACATACCCAATATATTTAAACCCTACCTCTAAAGATTGTTGTGAGATATATATGATCCAACTTACCTTAATTAGACATATTGGGTTCCAGTCCTATGGTTAAAATAAATCCTGTTAAAATGTGTTCTCTCTTTTTCTAGACCTTACGCGGTACGAATATAGATTAGTCGGGGTCTCAATACAAATATGAGTAGAAAACAAAAAGAAAAATTTGGGGGCCCAAAACCTTTGCTTTAGTGGCTTGACCCTTGGGCCGCCCCTGCGAATAAGATGGTCGTTTCCAGCTTTCGCGTAAAAATTACACGGGGCACCCTATTTGGTCGCCCCCATTTAACCGATACCCATTTTTTTAAAAACTTTTAACTTGTACCCACTTTTTAAACAACTTCAGCACCCTTTCTCCCTTGCAACTCCATTTTAGCTTCTGCTTCTTTTGCTTTCCTTCTCTCTTCTGCTATCCTTTTCTCTTCCTTTGTCCTTGCTGCTGCTTTCTCCGCCTGTTAAAAGAAAAAACCCTTTATATTTTATTTCCATAAATAGAAAGAAAAACACTTATAAGTTAAAGAGTATTATTAATTCGGACCTTTTCTTCAGCTTTGGCTTTGAGGATATTCTTTGGTCAACTTGCTTTCGAAGTCTTAGGCCATTATTGGTAAGGCGAAGAATTCTGTAAATAGCTAGTCGTGGGAAGTCAAATTCATTATAAATCTTTTCAGATGCTATCATTTTGTAAAGAAAGCAATAATTCATCTCCCACCAATCCATAATCAATTTTACTTATCCCTTTAAGGTGGTTTCAAATGTTAACATTGTTTCAAATGAGAGTTATAGTTACAGTAAAAAAGCACAACATGGTGAATCTAGGGGTCGACATGCTCTTTGCCAGCGGCAGCTGCGTTGCTTACTTTCTCCTTCACAGAATGCATCTTCTTCTTTCTTTTTTGCCTTGCGTAGAATACTACAATTGTTGTTAATGTAGTAAATTGAAGGTTCTACAGTTTGTGGGGAAATAATTAGTAGTAATTAAATAGAACTATAGCTGATGTGTTTAACCAAAAAATAAATTTTTAGTCAAAGCTAAAAATTTGAAGAATCGGGTTACTGATAATCGAAAAAGTAAATAAAGAAAGAGATCTTAGAATAGCCAAATATGAAAGCTGGTAAATCAGAGTATATTTCAATAGTCACTTGTCCCTCCAATGATTACATATTGCTCCTTTTATAGGTCCCTTTGGGAATCTTTAGAAATGCACGTTATGCCCAAGTCATAATGAGGCTATTATGAGTAATTAATGATATTAAATACTACGTTACATAATCATTACATTGAATGTATATATTCCTTAACGGTTCTAGCATTTAATACCCTTTAAATGCCGTATTTGCATCTTTTTCTTTAGCCAGGTTCATTCTTCTCATTGCTCGTATGTAAATAAGCTTAAACAGGAACGGGACGCTGAGCCTCTCGTCTCGTGCCTCTTTTTACCCGTATCTGTTTGTAACTCTTGAACCGTGGCAAATCACAACTCATTATCCGTTCCACGTGTTAGGACACGTCATCATGTATATATGAATACAAATTTTCCCCAATACAGATAGTCCCCCCACTTTTCATTTATTCATCAGTTCGAATATTTGGGAAGTGGAGTTCATTAAAGGAGAATTTTTGTCACCATTAATGCTCTGACAGAGTTGACACTTCAATTATCACTTCCTTTTAATGCACTAGACACGTGTCATTCTCTTATTGGTCATACTATTTTGCAGCACTTTTTTAGGCTTTGTTTTCGGCTTCACTTTTCACGAAGTACCAGTTATCATTATTATGGTTCTCCCATCATCGTACTTTTTCTCTTTGCCAGTTATTCATTAGTATAAATATAACTTCTCTTCTTGTCTTGTTTCATATAAAGCGTATTAAACACTCTAATCTTTCGAAATCTCCTTATTATTTTCTGCTCCACTTCAGCCCTCTCTGCCATGGCTTCATCAAATCCTAACCCTAAGAGAACCCCCATTCTGGATAGCTTCCCCAATGCTCCGATTAGACACAGAAGAGGGGGTAGACTCCGTAACCTTGGATCTGTTCGTGGTGGTACGTCAACTCCTTCTTCTAGCCATGGTCCCTCTTCTGGGACTAGGGGTTCACATTCTCAGAGGAGTTCTTCTCGTAATAAAGAATCTTCTGAGCCACTTCATGAGCCTTTAGTTGAGGAAATAATCCCCTCTGAAATTTCCTTTCATCATGATAGAGAGCCTCTCAGAACTCAAGTTTCTTCTTTAGATCACGCCGATCCCTTTCCTACTCAAATCACAGAAGTTTTAGCTCCCATAGTTCGTAAGGACTGTTATTGGAGTGACGATTTCCCAATTATCATACCTAACTCAAATCAAAGGATCACATCTTACTTATTAGGATTCTCCTTTGTTTACACATACCCCTTTATCCTAGGGTTTAAACCGGCCATTGACCCGGTCATTCTAGATTTTTGTCGTTTTTTCGATGTATGTTTTGGTCAAATTGGTCCGATTGTGTGGTGAGCTGTCACCTGTTTGAGGCACCTTACTAACATGGCAGACGTTGAATTCACTTTACCCCATCTAATTCATGTTTACTCCCCTAGGCTTTTTCGAAACGGCGTGTTTGGTTTAGCAGCCAGGAGTAAGAGGGTCTTAGTGAGTCCCGAGGATGATAAAGACCGTGGCTGGTATGCTCGGTTTGTTGCTGCTCCCACTGCTGGTTTAGTGGGTGAAAAGAATATTCGCTTCCCTGAGAAGTGGAATTTTGCACGTAAGTGTTAAATTCTTCTCATGCCTTTTTATTCCTAGGGCTTATTTTTCTTAATCTTGCTTCTTTTTCTTTTCAGCAACCATGGGTGTTGTGGAATCTGTGCCCAACTTCCGTGGCTGGGTAGAAAAGTTACTGAAGATTGCCCCAATGGAGGGTAGATCATGGAAAACTCTTTCCAACCGTTATGGTTGGAAAGTAAAAACTCATGGTAAGGATTTCTATTTGTTCCTTATCTATTTAAGTATTTTTGTTGTTCTAACTTCCAACCTTCTTTCTATCAGGTTTTGCCATTCGAGGAATTACTCCAGAGGCCATCTTGGCATCCCGTGACTCCTTAAGTGCTCGCACCTCTTCAGATCATGATATATTCTTGGGATCTTCAGTTCAAGATACATTCTTGGAATCTGTAAAGAGAAAATCCGCTGAAGAAGATGATTCTGAAGAAGAAGACGAGGGCTCTCTGGTGTCAAGACCAAGAGTCAGGAGACGTATCGTCTCTGAAAATGAGGCTGATGTCTCCCCTCACTTATCTCTTTCCGAACCTGTTATTACTCCGGTGATCATCCCTGATGATGATATTTCTCCTCCTGACACTCATGAATCCATAAATCAGCTCTTTATCAGTGGTTTTGATAGTGGATCTTTAGGACCAATTCTAAATGAACTTCCTTTGTCTTCTTTTACCTCTTCCGTTCCTGTGATTGCTTCTTTACCTTCATCAACTACTACTTCCGTACCTTCCTCCATTATTTTTACCCCTTCCAATGTTCCTCCTTCAGTAACTCCTCTCCCCATTGTCCACCGTACAGAAGTGGGCTCTTCGAGTAGGAGTTCTGCTATGACGAGCGTGATCATCGAGGTTCCTGCCAACAACAGTCTTTTAAGAAAGTCCGGGCAAGCTGATACTTGGCTCGAGCCTCTGATTGGCCCCATTGAGAAGGCTAAACTTGAAAGCCATAGTAATATAACCCTCATAAATGATATAGTTCATGCGACTTTGAAGGTATTTTCTGGTCTTTTATTTTATTAAGACTTTTGACTTCGGGAGTCCTAACCTTGCCTCCTTTTTTTTGTTTGTGTAGGCCAATCTTATCAGTACTGAACTAATGACCCGAATCCCTCTTTTGGAAAAACTGGCTCGTGACTTGGAAAAGACTGCTCATGATGCAGAAGAAGCTGCCCGTGGTTCTCAATTGGAGGCAAACAACTGGAAGGGCCAGTTTGACAGTGTACAAATCGATATGGAGAACTTGGAAAAGGGGAAAAATACCTTGGAGAAAGAAGTTCAAACACTAACCTCCGAGCTGGCAATGATTAAAGCTATTTCAAGCCAAACTGAGAAGGAAAAAAGACGCCTTGAATTTTCCTTTTCAGAACAGCTGTCCAAGGTCAACGAGGAAAATAGGGCTCTAAAGACTTTGCTAGCTCAGAAAGAAATGCATGCGGGGGAATTAGCACAAAACCTTGCACGGGTACAAGAAGAACTGCGAGTTTCTGTAGATAAGGTTCATACTTTAGAGAGTTCTCATACCACCCTTCAGTCATCTTATAGTTCTGTCTTAGCTAAAACGAAGAACTTAAGAATGAAGTTACTGCTTGGGAGAGAGATTATGAACTTCTTGAAGAGTCAACCAATGTTGAGGTGGGCTGGACCTTTTTAAAGTCTCGTCGTGACTCCTTGGTAGAAATGAGCCAAGAAAATTTCAACCGTGAGTCTGAATTAGCCAAGGTGAACGAGGCTATTGAACGAGCACAACAACCACAAGATTTTTCATCTCCTAAGGCTGGAACTTCGGTGACTGAAACTCTTGTGGCTGAGACTCCCGCAGTTCAAGTCCCCGTGACTGTTGAAATTGCCACGAATGTCACACCTTCCTCAATTTCATTCGTGCCTCTTACTGTTGGTCAAGTCGAAACTTCATCTATTGATACTCCAATGGTTGAAAATCACACTGCTTCTGTTGGCGATGCTGTTCCGGTTGAGCCCGCTGATGATCCTTCTTCAGTCCTTTCCTCTTAGAGACAAATAAATTTACATCTGTTTTTAAATTCCCTTTTTGCAGGTATCTATTTGGAAAAGTGTGTTTAAAGCTCTTGGACTCATTTGAAAGTTTTTGTAATCAAACCCTTGGCTATCACTTGAGGGTTGATTTTTAGAAGTACAAGTCCCCAAGTCTTGTTATGGGGCATTTTGTATAAACAATTCGATGACTAAGTTTATACTTTAGTCTTTAGTTTTCAAATATTAAGAAACTTTTATTATCATTGAACTTCCGTCTGTTCTATCCTTGCCTTTTTATTTTCAAGGACTTAAAGGATAGTCTGCATTTTTGTTCTTTGAAAAATGCTTCTGTTAACCCCATGACTAAATAACATGAGTTTTATAAAAGAGGGCCCTTTTATATTTTGACACTTAATGAAGAAGACGTCTCAACTTCATAATGGTGTTATCATACGATAAAAGAAATAGGAACACATGTTTTTTGCAATAACTTTGACAAGTTTTTATTTCTGAACTTTGAAAAGTTTTGAGTAATACTTTACATGTATTTGAATTACATCTATAACTTTCTCGCAACTGTTTTCTTTGTAACAGATTTATACAAAAGAAGAACAATAGATACGGGGTTTTTCCTTATAACCCGTTTTAGTACATAGTCCTTTTAACTCCAGAACATTTGGAAGAGTTTGAGAGATGACTCCATTGTTCTTATGGGAAAGAATACTATGATGAATGCCATTGTTCTCATGGGATAGAATACTATGATGAATTCCATGACTTCGTAACTTTCACTCCGTACTTGATTATTCTAGGCTTGATTTTCTAAATCTTCTTTGCCTTTTTGATACACGTGACTGTATATACTATGTAGTCCCCCAAGTGTTTGAGTGTTGAAGTATGAAGCCTCGAGCACTTAGTAGTTTCCTTCACCTGGTCCTTTTCCTGAAAAGGAAATACATACGGGACTCGGGGATGCGATTATAGATGAAGACTGCTTAACCCATGTATACTTCTATCAGAATAATTGTAACCTTGGGCTAGAAATTTTAGTTTATTCCATTTTGCCTTACAGGTCGTGACTCATCATTTAGTACGGGTTAGCGTTTTGCCTATCATCTAAAATCGTTAGTAAAATTTTAACAATTCAAAAAAATATAATTTAACATGGTGATACCTAACCGTGGGTTTTTCCTTAGAAGTAGTATCTCTTCAAATGAACTGCATTCCAATGTGAAGGAAGCACCTTCCCGTTCATTGTTTCCAACTCGTATGCTCCTTTTCCTGCAATATTTCGAACTCTGTAGGGTCCTTCCCAGGTTGGACTTAGTTTACCCGCGTTGGCTGCCTTTGTAGATTGAAAAACCTTTTTAAGCACGAAGTCCCAATTTTGAAGTACCTCAACCGTGCTTTCCTATTGTAATATCGTTCGATCACTTGTTTTTGTGCCGCCATTCTTATTAATGCAGCTTCTCTCTTGCCTTCCAGTAAATCCAAATTGGCCCGCATCTCTTCATCATTAGCCTCTTGTGTTGCTTGTGAGAATCTTGTACTTGGTTCTCCTATTTCAACTGGGATTAATGCTTCAGCTCCATAAACTAAAGAGAAAGGAGTTTCACCTGTGCTCGTCTTTGTTGTCGTGCGATATGCCCATAACACTCCGAGTAACACTTCAGGCCAATTACCCTTTGACTCCTCTAAACGTTTCTTCAAATTGTTGATTATGACTTTGTTCGTTGATTCTGCTTGCCCGTTGCCTACTGGGTGATAAGGTGTAGATGTGATCCCTTTTAATTTGCCAGCTCTCAAAAAACTCTGTGACTTGAGCTCCGATAAATTGAGGGCCATTGTCACATACAATCTCCTTTGGTACACCAAATCGGCAGATGATATTACGCCAAATGAAGTCCTTGACCTCCTTTTCTCGTACCTGTTTAAATGCTCCCGCCTCTACCCATTTAGTGAAATAATCAGTAAGTACGAGCAAAAATTTTACCTGTCCTTTTGCTTGTGGTAATGGACCCACGATATCCATTCCCCACTTCATGAATGGCCATGGTGCTATGACCGGATGTAACAATTCCGCAGGTCAATGCATGTTGTTACCGTACCTTTGACATTTATTACATTTAGCCACGAAACTTTCCGCTTCTTCTTCCATTTTAGGCCAGTAGTATCCTGCTCTAATCAAGGTTCTCACCAATGATCTTCCTCCTGCGTGATTCCCGCAATGCCCCTCATGTATTTCCCTCATTACATAGTCTAGTCCGTTTGAGAAGGTCCGAGGCATCTTGCTAATGGACCATCGAACATCATATGATAAAGATTCCCTTGTTTAAAACAGTAACGAGCAACCTTTTTTCAAAGTGCATGCGCTTGCTTCTTGTCATCAGGGACGGTACCATAATGTAAAAAAGCAACAATTTCATTTCTCCAATCCCAAGTTAAATTATTAAAATTTACCTCATTCTTATCAGGTTCGAGAACTGAATGAAATAAATGTATAACTGAAGTATTTGCATCATTTGCCACATCAGCTGCTGATGCGAGATTAGCTAAAGCATCTGCTTCAACATTTTCATCCCTTGATATTTGTATGACCTTCCAAGTTTGGAATTGCTTTATCAGTTCCCGTACCTTTTCCAAGTACTGTTGCATCCTTGCTTCCCTAGCTGTGTAAGTCCCCAGCATTTGATTAACCACGAGTTGCGAGTCACTTTTGATCACTACTTGATTTATACCAAGTTCTCGTGCCAATTCTAGACCTGCAATCATAGCTTCATACTCCGCTTCATTTTTAGTTACGGAATGACATTTAATAGCTTGCCTAATAGTTTCACCCGTAGGTGGTACTAAAACAATTCCTAATCCTGCACCTTTTACGTTAGATGAGCCATCAGTAAATAAGGTCCATGTTCCTGGATTAGCCCCATTATGTACTTGTACTTCTTTTTCTGCTTCTAGTTGTATCCCTTGGCTAAAGTCAGCCACGAAATCAGCTAATATCTGTGATTTTATTGCCATTCTAGGTAAGTACGTGATTTCATATTCACTTAGCTCTATGGCCCATTTAGCTAACCTCCCTGACAATTCATATTTATGCAATATATTACGTAGGGGGTATGCAGTCACTACCACAATGGGATGGCATTGAAAATATGGTCCTAACTTCCTACATGCCATGATTAGAGCAAGCGCTAGTTTTTCCAATTGTGGATACCGTGTCTCTGCATCTAACAAAGATTTACTAACATAATAGATAGGAGATTGTTTACCCTGCTCTTCTCGAACCAAAACCGCTCTTACCGCAACTTCTGAAACAACAAGGCAGATGAAAAGTTTCTCCATAGCCTTTGGTTTTGCTAGCAAAGGTGGATTTGACAAGTATGTTTTCAAATCCCTAAGTGCATGTTGACACTCCTAATCCCATTCAAAATGATCCTGCTTCTTAAGAGCCGAGAAGAATTTGAAATATTTTTCCGATGATTTAGAAATGAACCTTCCCAAAGCTGCGATTCTTCCTGTTAGTCTTTGAACCTCTTTCTTGTTTGAAAGTATACCAGGGATTTCTTCAATGGCCTTAATCTGTGCAGGATTCACTTCAATACCACGGTTAGAAACAAGAAAACCTAAAAACTTACCTGATGCCACACCAAATGCACATTTTTCTGGATTCAACTTCATATTATATTTTCGTAAAATTTTAAACGTATCAGACAGGTGCGATATATGATCTTTTGAATGTTGAGTCTTAACTAGCATATCATCTATATATACCTCCATGGTTTTACCTAAATGTTCTTGAAACATTTGGGTGACCAACCTTTGATACGTTGCACCTGCATTCTTAAGACCAAAGGGCATTACCTTATAACAGTAAGTCCCCCTGTCTGTTATAAAAGAGGTTTTTTCTTCATCTCCTGGATCCATCTTGATTTGATTATAGCCTGAATATGCATCTAAAAAACTTAATAGCTCATGCCCTGCAGTAGCATCAATTAACTGATCTATGTGCGGTAAAGGAAAAGAATCTTTTGGACAGGCTTTATTAAGGTCCGTGTAATCAACACAGACTCGCCACTTACCATTCTTCTTAGGAACCACAACAGTATTAGCTAACCAGTTAGGATATTTTACCTCACGAATTGAACCAACTTTTAGCAATTTTTGAACTTCCTCTTGAATCACCTTATTCTTGAAAGTTCCTTGCTTTCTTTTCTTTTGCTTGACGGGAGGATATGATGGATCTTCATTCAATTTATGAGTCATGACTTCCGGTGGTATCCTGTCATGTCAGAATGGGACCAAGCAAAACAATCTGCATTAGCTTTTAAAAATTCAATCAATTTACGTTTTACCTCCGGGCTAAGATTAGCTCCTATGTATACTTTTCTTTCGGGCCAATGTATAAATAACACCACGGCCTCTAGCTCTTCTATCGTTGTTTTGATGTTCTCGTTCTCCTCCGGTTCTTGAATGGTATCAGGTCTTGAATCCACATCCGTTTGCTTTTGCTCAGGTGAGGTTGACACCGTGTTACCCTCACCTAAATTCTGTAATTGCTATTTGTCTTCACCCTTAACAGTTGAATCTGCAACGGAATTGATGCTTCTAGATGTTTGTTGATCGCCTCTGATTTGGCGTATTCCCCATGGAGATGGAAATTTAATAACTTGATGTAAGGTTGAAGGAACAGCTTCCATGTCATGAATCCATGGCCTCCCAAGAATCATATTGTAAGCCATTTCCATATCTACAACTTGAATTGGTATCTTTAACGACGCCTTCTGCGAATGTAGTAAGTATTGCTTCTCGTTTTGTTACAACACTAGAGTTGTCGAATCCCGAGAAAGTATGCGCTTTGGAATTAATTTATCCTCCGCTTGTATCTCGCGCAATACTCGTATTAAGATAATGTTTACAGAACTACCTGGATCAACCAAAACTCGTTTCACGTTAGTGTCATGTACAAGTAAAGATATTACTAGTGCGTCGTTATGCGGAGTTATGAGTCCCTCGGCGTCTGCGTTGTTGAATATAATATTCTCCTCTTCCAGTACATGTCGAGGCCGCTTCCCGTGGGTAATTGTTACTTTTGAAACCTTTTTATATGATGCATCGTTGATCTCTTCACCCCCACTTATAACGTTGACAGTTCTCTTGGGCGAAGGTGGTTTTGGAGGCTCCTGCCTGTTTTTTATGTATGCTTGTTTACCTTTCTCACTGAATAACTCAGTAAGATACCCCTGTTTTAGCAAATGATCAACTTCACCTTGCAGAAACCTGCAATCTGCTGTTTTATGCCCGTGATCGTTATGAAATTCGCACCAATGATCAGGGTTTCGTCTGTTCGGATTCGATCGCATTTCCTTTGGCCATCGTACCTTATCTCCCATGCTTCTTAAAACAACCACGAGTTCAGAGGTGCTTACGTTGAAGTTGTAACCACCGAACCTTGCCTTTAGACTTCCATCATCGTCTCGTGACCCGCGTGTGTTCCGATCATTTCCGAACCTCGATGAGGAGCCTGATTCCCTGTTTCTAGGTTTGTGATCGTACCTTTGATTATCTTGCCTTGATCGTGAGTCTTTTCCCGCAGGTCCCATGTATGGCTCGTACCTGTTTTTACCGGATCTCTTTTCATTTTCCACACGCCTTGAGCTTACCTTTTCTTCTGTTTTATGTCGTAAAATAATGTCTTCTTCAATCCTCATTTTTGTACTGTATCTGTTGTAGACATCATTCCACGTTGTTGCTGGAAATTCTCGAAGGCTTTCTTTGAGTCGCCTCGTGGCTTCTGAACTCTTCTCATTCAAATTACTAGCGAAGGCTATGGTTGCCCAATTGTCAGGTACTCGTGGCAGCGTCATTCTTTCCCGTTGAAATCTATCTACGAACTCTCTAAGCAACTCTGAATCTCCTTGCTTGATTTTGAAGATGTCTTCCATTCTCTTTTCAACTTTTTGAGCTCCCGAGTGTGCTTTGATAAATAAATCTGCAAGCTCAGCAAACGAATTTATAGAATTTTCAGGTAAAAGAGAATACCATGTTAAGGCCCCTTTAGTGAGTGTTTCACCGAATTTCTTGACCAAGACCGACTCAATCTCTTGCTTAGTCAAATCATTGCCCTTGACACCTGTTGTGAATGCAGTAACGTGATCTCGTGGATCTGATGGACCATCGTACTTTGGAATATCAGGCATCTTAAACTTCTTTGGAATTGGGAGGGGGCAGCACTTGGCTTCCATGGTTGTTGGGAATATTTATCTAATCTACTCCCTTGATCACGGGCGGTACTCCAGGTATTTGTTCTATGCGTTCATTTTGCTCCTTAAGCTGTTTCTGCAAGGTTAGTACTAGATTTTGTAAATCAGAATTAACTGGATTACCTGGGTCTCTCTCTTATGTTTCACTAGGGGTTCCACCACTGCCTCAATTAACCAATCCAGAACGAG
>NC_031994.1:71277155-71311808 GCF_001879085.1 Nicotiana attenuata
TTGTAGAGATAAAAAGGGTTCCCCCCCAATTTTTTTTTTTTGTTTTTTTCATGTAGTTTGAGGGCAATTTGGTCCTCACTCCAAGCATTTTTCCACATTGTGTTAGATGATTGATATGGAAATAGAGTCCGTCCGAGGCCATTTTGATAGTCAAGGAATGATGAACAAAGTGCATTTACATTCTGGGAATTCTTCTTGCCAGAAAATCGGGATTACACACCTTCATCTAAAGGCCAAGAAGTGCAAATACTACATTATTTTTATTGGGCCAGCCAGCATTCGTTCACCACCCCATGGAGCATTATCATAGAGCATAATCAAAACTTGGGGTCCGATTCATATTTCAAAGTGGGAGGCACAAAGTGATTCACGTTCGCTGCCGCGACGTTTAAATCAAGCGGCTTATTGGGAGGCAAACCCAGCTTTATGCTTTATTTTTTTTTTATTTATTTTGGATTGTATTATTTTTGTAGTGTCAATTTTTTATTTTTCTAGGAGCATGGAAAGCAAAGGTATTGGAAGGATGCATCAGCAAACCAAATGGTTGGAACTAAGTGTGAGGTTACCCACACGAAGACCAAGCTGGGAGAAGATCTGAGTAACCCCTGAGCTGCTAGCTTGCTTCGGCCTTTGGCCAACCAGGGAGTTCTTTTTACCTTTTTGTATGTTATGGATGTGCATTGGGGACAATGCACAATTTTTTTAAGTGTGGGGTGAGGAGATTGTCTAGTGGTGATTTTTTCATGCTACTTTTAGCTTGTGTTTTGCCTTTTTAAAAAATCGACTTTTTCCTGATGACATCTTCTAGACAGTTTTCTGAGGGAAGTCAAGTCTAAAGAAAAATACCAAAAAGATTTTTATTTTGTTATTGTAGTGTAATAATTACCCCTTGTTTTTCTTTTAAAAACACGAATTCTTTTTCAAGAGTTTTATTTGAACCGGGTTGTATTGTTAGTTAGTATTTTTTTTGGAATAGGAGCCATTGTGTTTTGTTTTGAAAGAAGCAATATTCTTCCTGAACTTTGTTATGCCTGAGAATATGAGTACTTTGGTTGTGACGCTAGGCTCGGATTTTTGACTCTTGTAGAAGTACCTTAAATTGTAGATTTTAACTTTGCTTACTGCTTTGACTAGAGTTGTCTTGATGAAAACCAATCCTGAGTGAGTTATTGTGCATGTGTGGTAAGGTTTTGCGTTATTCAGTGCATGCATTTGATGCCTAGAAACTTGCCCTTGTGTTGTTTGCCAAAAACAAATAGTGGTTTTATTTCAGTCTCTAAGAAGTGATATAGGCAAATTTTTTTTGTTGAGCCAGGATATTGTATATTTTTACCCGCCTAATTATTATGTTATCGTAGTTAACCCCTTTGAGCCTGAATCCGTGCTTTCTTGCAACCACATTACAAGCCTTACCTATTTGTTGGAAATTAACCATCTATTTTGTAACCATTGTAACCTCTCATGAGCACTTTGAATTTATTTATGAACTTTGTAAAAGTTAAAGTGTGCGTCTGGTTGTTGGATTTTGAGTGAACTAATGAAATAAGGAGAAAGGTGCACTGTTTTGAAAAAGGAAGAAGAGCCACTTGAATTGAAAAAAAAATATAGTTGATTCTTGTGAAAAAAAAATTCCTTGATAAGTGGTGGCTCTTGATGTAAGTTCTTAAAAGAAGTAATGGGTGTAATTATAAGTTGATGTTTGAAGGTGGAGTTTTGGTTGAATAAGTATGGGGTTGAATGTTTAAAGTATCATGTATTAAAGTGCTTTAGAGAAGGTTGTAGTTCACTCTTATATCTAAATGTATCCTACCCGTCCCGTAGGCCTGCATTACAACCAAATAACAGTCTTAAATTGATCCAAGATTGAATGAGCTCGCATTAGTTGAGTAGTACACTATTGGGCAAGCTTATCGTCCATCTTTTGTGGCATATGAATGTTATTTCTGAGAGTGAGTGAATCTTTCATCTTGAGTTCCTAAGTGTTCTTAAATTTATTGTGTGGAACTACTCTCTCTTTTTGTGTGAGGGTACTTGATTCATGAGGAAAGTAAATCAGTTGACCTCTAATATTAGAGATAAGTGGGTGTGAGTTGTAATAACGGTTGGTTACTGTGAGTCAAATTTTGAGGTGAAAGATGTTACGCTTTTGCTGCTTAGTCTATTTTAAATACTCTTGTGTTGATGAGTTAGGAGAATTGTTTATAAAAGGCAGTGTCTATTAAAAAAGTGTAGTTTTGCATTGCTCAAGGACGAGCAATGTTTAAGTGTGCGGGTGTGATGGATAGGGCTATAAATTGCATATTTAGTCCGCTTATTACACTCTAATTTACTTGCACTTTAATGAGTTTGCCACTTTATCGCTAGTTTTTGCACTATTGTTTGTATTATGCCTTGTAGGTGTGAATTCGCGACTATATAGATGTTATGGAATGAAATTTTAAATTGATTTGAAGCTATTGAAAGTAAAAGCTCAAGGAATTAAGCCGGATCGTGTTCGGGGGTCAAATTTGATAATTAAGTACGGAACGAAGACTTGAGGAGGCATATTGCGCACTGTCTAGTAAAATTAGGACATAACTTTTTTCTCAAGAACCCCCACTTTTTTTCCAAATTTGGGGCTCCAGAGATATATGGTTGGCAAGCTAACTCAAAGGGCTTACAACTTTATGTTTTACAGTTTTACCAAATTTCAAAACGGAACAGGGTGAAAAACCGCGGTTCCACCGCGACCGCGGCAGGAAACCGCGGTGAAAAGATGGTCGCGGACAACTGAAGAATCAGAGGCAATGTTTGCGCCGGTTCCACCGCGACCCGGTAAAATTCGCGGCAGGAGGCGGAAATTCAGGGGATTATGGTGCAATACACGGGATTTTAAGCCCTATAAACCCTATATTAAACAAGGAAGCCGGCCAAGAAAGGGGGAGGAATATATTTTGACACAAATTAGAACCTAAGGAGCGGAAGCACTACTTGAGGGTTATGACAACAACCCTTGGAGGCAAGAACACATTAGCAACAAGCGAGAATCTTTCTACGAGTTTTTCCTCCTCTTCACTATTTTTCATTGTGGTTATGGACTTTTTAGTATTGTAGTTTTACATACTATTATGAATAGCTAATTTTGTTATCTAGAGTTTTGATAGAACCTTTTGTACGATAAATTCTTGTTATGTTTTTATATAATTGAGCCATAGCTTTTCTCTATTTGTTCAACTACGTTTATATTGTGGTTGGTTGAAGAGCTCTCAATTAGCTGTGCCTATTTAGTATGCATAACTCGGGAGAGAGTGCATATATAGGTAATTGTTGAACAACACCACTCCCAAAGTATATGAGGGATCAATAACCGAGGGTTTAAAGGCGGGATTAGGGATAACGAAGCCTTGGGTGCGATCTGAAGTGAGCTGTATTAAAAGCCAGCTAGCGTAGCTCGGGAGAGTGCCTATAGTAAATTGTCGTAATTACTCGGGAGAGATTTACGGTAATAAGAGTGCTCATGATCGGTAGAGAATACTTAGGCGAAATTATAGAAGACATGGCGGGAAGGATTCCGAAAATTGGGGAAATCATAACTCTAGACCTCCTTAATCTTTTCTCTAACCCTCAGTATCGTTAGTTGTTAATTTACTATTTTAATTTGTTAGTTAATTAGTTAAATAAAAGAATCTTAATATCTATAAGTTATGAATTGTTCAAGCTTGTCTTCTTGGTGATAGTAAACTGCTGTAGCTAAACCTTAGTTCTCTGTGGGATTCGACTCCGGACTTGTAAACCGGATTATATTTGCAACGACCGCATTGTCCTTTTTATAAGGCATAGTTGGGCGTAATCAGTAATAATCGATTAAAATACGTAATTATAGCCTATCATGAGTACGCAGACCTTACTCCTACCCCGATATCAGATTTTTCTTTTATGCACACAAGAGAATGGATACCTACATTCAACTTGAAGTTTATGGACTTTGTACTATCGTTTAAATCTTCCGGAAGTTCTCAATTAGATGGACATGTAGATTTGTTTTCCTGCTGAAACAAGTTAAAAAGGCTCAATTCTTGATTTGTCTGCAGGAAACAAGCAATTTCAAAAACCCGATACATGATTTCTAAGCCATATTCTTCTATGAGAAAGTTAAACTTAACTTCTCCCTCAAGCCAAATTCTTTGGGACTTGAGCAATATTTCGTGTTGAAACAAACAAGTGTTTTGACAGAAATATTTACCTTGTGCTGGATCTGAGTTGCACTTGTTATTCAAGTCTATCAGCTTCGATCGGTTCGATTTGGTGTTGTCTCTCGATGATCAATGAATCACAATTTAAAAGAAATGGACTCTTTAACTGTTAAACATTCGGAAAGGTAAAGGCCAGCTATCTATAATTAACAAATTGATAAAGAATATCCTGACATTCTGGATCCTCCATAGGATACAATATAATTAATTAAAAGAAATATGAATACAAACTGTTTCCCAAGACCGATACCAGCTGGTTTTTTATCTAAACTTCCTTGTCAAATGTTTAAAGATGCTAGATAGAAGAGCATAACAACTCAAGAAACAACAAAAGAGAGTTCTGAGCCATGCGCTTAGTGCACCGGGCTGCCTTTTTTTTTTTTTTTTTTAAATTTATAAATGGTGATTAAATTGTAAAATTAGTTCTTGCACCTTGCTTTCTCTTGGTACTGTTTGAGAACGTAACAAATCCAGAATCACAGTATCTTCTGATAGAGGGAAATTGCAGAAAAACAAAGCGAACACTTTACGAGTTGTGAAGTATATCAAACTCATATGTCACATGAACACAAGAGAAACAAATACCTACATTCAGCATGATGTTTATAGACATTGTACTATAGTTTACATTTTTTGGAAAGTCTTTTTTTCTACCAGAAAAAGCTAAACTCAACTTTTCCCTCTAACACTAAATGCAAAAATGAAAAACTTCTAATTGATGGCCTCCTTAACACTTAACTTATTTTAGATGGGAAGCGAATATTATCGGCAACCAAAACTTCCATATCATCATACAGGTTAGATGGATCATGTTCAGGAGTTGAAATGGTTGAATTTTGAGTGTCCAATAGACTTCTTGTTGTTCTTTGTTGTTGATCAAATATCATCTTTAGCTGTTTTCCTTGTTCTTCAATCCTCAACTGTAACTTTCGCTGAATCTAGTTTAATAGAAGATGTCCTGATTCAGTTCTTTTGGCTCTAGAAAAGTATCATGACTCAAAGGTGTAATAAAAACTAAAGTACCTCTAGTTGCTCGTGAAGACGCCTCTGGACTTCGAGTTGCATTTGCAGTGCTTCCTTGATTTGCATTCCCCTGCAACAAATGTTTTGATCAGATTTAGTTTCTAGCTAAGTTTATCAGGAAAATTAAATGAGATAGTAGCGATGAAAAATATACGTTTTGCTGTCGATCTGTGACACATTATTCGGGCAGTTTCTCTTCTCAGATTTTCCTGCAACATAGAAGGAGAAAACTCTGATCAGTCTGCATATAATTGAGCATGCCAAAAGAGAGATGCAAACTTCAAGCTAACATTGATAAAATTTCCATTTTTCAATATAGATTTTCTGATCACACTAAAATGAATTTTAAGAAAAAGAAGTCCATCTTAGTATCCTTTTTTTACAAGTTTGATCCACTTATTCCAACAATTACAGAAAAGAATACTTTTAAAATTAGTGCAGAAAATGCTTTTATGTTGTTTCCTTATTATATACCTTCTCACTGTAAGATTAGTATATTGAAAATTCTCTACTTTCCCTTTACTATTCTTCTTTTTAAATATGCATAAGCCATAAATGTGATTCCTAACCATTATAAGCCATAATTGTGACCAAGAGGTCACGGGTTCGAGCCGTGAAAACAGTCTCTTGCAAAAATGCAGAGTAAGACTGCGAACAATAGAGCCTTATAGTCCGGCCCTTCTCCGGACGCCGCGCATAGCGAGAGCTTAGTGTACCGGGCTGCCCTTTATAAAGCCCTGATCCCTTGGATATGTCTAAAATCAAGAAAATGTCTAGAGAAAAACCAAGATGTCTAAAATCAAGAAAATATATTTTCTCAACCATGAAAACTTAAAAAAGTCAAATAGACATACCATCTGTAGGTTCAGGGATGTACTTTGCATTTCGATATTTCTGCAAACAAAATAGATATGACAACAGAAAATATTCCCTCAAAACTCAATACAACACTACTGAAAACACAACCAAATGGAAGTTCTTTCATATGTATAAATATATACCTGCAAATGGCTTTTGACATGGAAAATAGTCAAGCCATCTGACTCCATCAGCTTTAGTATTGCCTTTGGTGTTGCCTCTGATAAGATGAATGAATCAAATTCTTAGCTAAAATGGTCAGGATCAAACTGAAAATAGAAAGTCCTCTTTGAAATTACTTACTGTCAGCGCCTCCTAGGCGGTTTACACACTCAACAAATCGATCGTGGAGATCTTGAGTCCATCTGATTCTTGTTTTGTTGCACACAGATCCTCCAGAACATGCAGAATTATTAGAATTAGCCGAAGGAAATCCTGATTCTTGCCTCATATAGTCCAAGTGACTACCACATAAATTATGAGGGAGCTGTAAAAACATAGCGAAAAAACTCAAAATGGTGTCAATTTTAAGTCTTTTAAGCAGCAGTAGCTTCTTCATATGAAGCAAAGAACCAAAAAACACTACAACAAGAAGCTGCTACATGTTTTAAGTACTAACACTGAAATCTTGATTTCCATCAAAAGGCGTGTCGAATTCACCAAGCAATTTTCTCTTAAGATGCAATATTCTCTCTTTTTCTGTTAGACTGCTGAACGGACTTCTATAAGGTACTTGATGATCAGGACTAAAGGGTTGACTGGTCGAGAACTGTGATCTGATAAATGGCGGCAGGGAAATCTTGGGATGAAAATCTTCTGCTGGTGAATCAGGCAAGAAACCATATGATGGTATTTGAAAATCATAATTCTTGGACAATTGAGAACAATTATCTTGTTGATCATCATACTGTGTTAATCCCAGGTAACGTTCCGTGGCAAAGAAGGCTGAAGATGGCGAACCAATACGACCGATGATAGTACTATTCGACGATGAATTAGCACTAGGAAAAAACTGCTGCTGCTGCTGCTGTTGGCATACATCTTCTGCAGAAGTTGCTGGTGGAAGACTAAATCCCATGTATGATGAAGACTGTTTTTGTGCATGTAAAGCCTGAACCGGCATTCTGGCGAATTCTAAAGTATAATCACTGGGATATGCTGAGTTTTTTGGCACTCTTTCTTGAGTACCAATCCTTTGGATACTCATATCCTAAACTATTCAGAGAAGCTACAACTTTATTTCTAGGAAAAGTGGACTTGTTCTATCTGTTGAGTTTTGCACACTAAGTTACAGCAACAAACAGTATTTGAAATTGAAAATTTCTTGTACTGATGAATTCCTCGAGACTCTGAGCTGTGACAAAAATTAAATAAAAAGAACTCGCGGCACAAAGAAAGCAAGGATCAAGAATCAGATAGAAATGGAAATGCAACACTGTTTAAATATTACAAGGACTGAGAAGACTTATAAACAAGATATAGAAATATGAATATGTCATAACAACTTAAAAAAATTTCTATTTTTTAAAATTTATTCTTTCATATGGTTAAGGGATGAAGAATCGTTTTGACAAAACCAAAGCCAACACATTTACTATTAGAATAAAACAAATGTCTCCTAGGTGAAAGATTTACTATAACTGGATTTTGTCTCTTATATTAGGTTTTAGAGCAACTCCACCTGTCTTAATGAAAAAGAGAAAAAGATACAGAATATAAGTAAAAAAAAGAGAGGAATATATTGCATATCAAACAATGATTCTTTAAAGTTCCTCTTCACATTAAGCTGATAAAAGGAGAATATAGTCTATGGGGGCATCTCTACACTTTAACATTTCTTGTTGAATACTGGCATATATTCACTGAGCTATCATGCCTAATTATTCTTATTATGGATGAGGATTGATAATTTGAAATCCTATTAGTCAGCACATACTGACACTAGGAGTAGATTTTCCATTACAAATTGCATCAAGCAAAGTTGATTTTAACCACAAAGACGAATTTAGGGTAGATTTAGTAGGTTCATCTTAACTCGTTACTTTCAGGTTGAACAATATATACATATACATGTACAAGTAAGCAATTAAAATGATACACATATTAATACCACACTCATTTTGTACCCTCTAATTTTAGATCATGGATTTGCCTCTGCTTACAATAGAGATCAACAAAAACATTTTCTATGTGAGAATTGGCTAAGAATTGAACATTCAGGATAGACTTCGAGCTAAATCAAATAATCATGAAGTAATTAAGACCAAGAATATAATTGTTACATTAGAAATATTAATTGACAATGACATAATGAGCTTTCAGAGCTATTAAATAGGTTATAATCACATTGTTTTTCTAATAGCTTAAAGAGGTAGTTGTAGGCTATTTATTTTACCAATTTTAAGCAGGGTTTTCCATTTTGTGCTTTGTTCCTATTCTGCCGTTCATTTAATTTAAATAATATCCAAGTGGAAATATCAAATAGATACATATATAACTACTACCTTAAGCCAGTATTATAGTTGATCATTCAAATGATTATTGAGCAAAGACATAAAAACACACATCACCGAAATAGAGTATGATTCTTTAATCATTCCTCTTTTTCTTTATTTTTTTCATCTGACTAGGAGACAAGTCCACTTCATTATTATATTGTGCCAGTTGCTATAGTGGTTCATGCCCCAAAACTTTATGGTCGTCGACTCGTCGTTGATTTATATATTACTGAACCTTTTTTATTTTATTTGGCATATTTCTTTTTAGTATGTTGTGATGCCCATGATGGAGGGAGATCAACGAGGGCGGGTCAAGCAGGATTGACCAGCTTCTAGGCTTGCAAGTTTTTCAAAAAAGGTGCAAATATCATCTTAGGTGAATTTCACATCGAATGAGAGAGGAATGCAAAGAGCTTTATAAGGCACAACACAATTTCACAGGGGCACAATTTTTGAGCTCGATGATACCATAGCTTAAGGGACAAATCCGTGAGATCTATTGGCCCAAAGTAGAGGATGTTACATGGACTTGGGTCGTGATAATTATGGTATCATAGCCCGACTCTCCCTCAGTATGGGGCAAATCTCATGGAACGGAGGGCGGCCAACGAGGACAAGTCAAGCAGGACTGGCAATAGGCTAACATGCTTCTGAAGAAGGAGTGCACATGTATCCATCGCAATTGCGATGGCACCAGTACCAGCACACACAATTCTTTGATGTGATTGCCTGGGTCTGTCTGTATGCAAACTTTGTCATCATCAAAAAGGGGTAATTTGTTGAGTATTGAAGTTTTGATGATTAAAACGTGTGACTAACTGCTCAAAGAACTAGGTCTTCAATGTAACTGCTTAACTTTTGTGAAGAATTAGCTCCCCAGGTTAAAGGATCAGCTCCTGGGTCAGATGCGGAAATGCCTGGGTCAGAATATATTAATTCCTCCTTCGCGATTTTTAGAGGGTTTCTTCATTTTGAACGGGAAAAGAGCTTTGAGGCGACTTTTGAAGAGAGGAAATCATTCTTCTTCATTGAAGTAAGTATTGTGGACCCTAAAACTTGATTATTTATGATTAAGGAACGAAAATATCAGTGTAAATTCACGAAAATCAGTAGAAAAAGGTGGAATTAGGGCTTGAGATTATGAGACCTTTCAGGGATGATTTGAGGGGTCAAACGAACTCCGATTTTCGAGTTCTTTATATGTACGGATTTTGATTGATTTCGGGTTTTGTGCTTAAATTCGATATTTTTCAACTGGAATTCATTCGTTTAGCATAATATAATGATAAAAATCTGAACTTGGTAGATTTGTAGCACTCGGAAGTCGTTTCGAAGGGCAAAGGCATTGCAAGCTAGATTCGGGCCGGATTGAGGTGAGTAATGATTTTAAAGCTGTCCTGAGGGTATGAAACCCCGGAATTTCACAGCGTACGGCTATGTTGAGGTGACTTACACGCTAGATGACGAGCATGGGGTAGAGCACTGCTGGGGATTGTGACTTAGTCCATCCCGAATGATTATTTCACTGCGTATTTGATAGTTAATTGTTTAATATTATTATATTTTGGGCTAAATGCCATATGTGGGCTTTGTGCCAGCTGTTTGAACCTTAGATGATTTTTAAATGATATTTTCCTCACTGATTGATTTCATACTGGTGCTCAGTCATACTATATTTTACTATTTTAAAGACTCAGCCGTATTATTCTGTTTTAAACACAATAAATGATATTTTCAAAGGTATTTGAGCTGAGCTTCATTTTTTACTGTGGCCCGAGGGGCTTATGAGATTCTGACTGAGTAAGGCCGAGGGCCTGTATTGTGAGAATACTTTTGGGTCGGGCTGCACGCCGCAGCAATGATACACTGATTATGATAATGAGGCTGAGGGTCTGAGATTTGTACGCCACAAGGTGGCTTGAGATATGATACTGAGGCCGAGGGCCTGAGATTTGTACGCCACGAGGTGGCTTGAGATTTGATATGAGGTCGAGAGCCTGTTTATGATGCCACGAGATGGCTTGATATTGCGCTTGGGCCGTAAGGGGCCCCTCCAGGAGTCTGTACACCCCCAGTGAGCGCGGGTACCCAGTGTGATGATTCTGTTTATTATGTGAGGCCGAGGGCTGGATTGGTTATGCCACGAGATGGCTTGTTATTGCGCTTGGTCCGTAAGGGGCCCCTCTCGGAGTCTGTACACCCCCAGTGAGCGCGGACACCCATTATGATATAGATATAGCCCGAGGGGCTGATATTGTTCTGTGATATTGCCCGAGGGGCTGATTCTGTTGTTACTGTGCCCGAGAGGCAGATATTATATGTTTACTTATTAGTTGTTTTCCTGTATATTGTTTAACTGTTTAAGAGAGGTTTATGAGATTTCACTGCTTAATTATATTTACTGATTTGTTATGCCTCTTGTAGCTTAATGTTGTGCCTTACGTGGCTTTATATTACTCAGTCTTCATTTATTTTTATTACTCACTGAGTTGAAAGTACTCACTTTACTCCCTGCACCTTGTGTGCAGATTCAGGTATTTCTGAACCCGATAGCGGGTATTGGTTGCTCAGAGGCAGAGTCATCGGAGTTTAGTAAGGTAGCTGTCTGACGTTCGCAGCACTGCTTTTCTCCCCCTCGATTTCATTAGACTGTACCTAGTACATTTTAGACTCTTGTTGTATTCGGACCTTAGTAGATGCTCATGACTAGTGACATCCCGATGTCGGGCTGTGTTGGTTTTTATTTCCGCAAATTATACTGTTAAATGCTCATTTTTGGATTTTTTTTTTCTGATTAAAGACTTAGTAGTTATTGTTTTTGTTGTTTAAAGTGAATTGGAGGTGTGTCGGCTGGCCTTGTCTTCACGAGAGGCACCATCACGACCGGGTTGGGATTTAGGGCCGTGACAATAATTGATACTTATACATATGTACAAGACAGTAACTTTATGTCAAAGTTACCCAGGTCCGAGTTTGGTGGAGATGGATGCTATACGTGATAAGGGTCGTTGCTCAAGAAGATTTGGATAATTTAGTCAGAGACAAAAGTCCAAAGCGTGTGGAATTCTTGGAACGTAGGAGTCTTATCAAAGAGGAATCTGACCTTGAATAGGACTCCTAGAAGATCTCAAGTCGTGTTTAAATAGGATTGACTTTGGATTTCCAAACTATCATTTTACACAACAACTAAAGTGATGTAAGCTATTTTTTTCTCGTGTTGAGCACCTGCCTTTTGGATTCTTCCTAGTCGGTCTAGTGAATGTGTTTTAGGAAATTGAGTTGTAATCAAACGTTATTAACACTTAGTGATTTGGAGTGAGCAATTTGCTTTACACGTTAGAGTAACTTGTAACCAAATAGGAGTAGTAGGAGTACTAGAGAGTATTGAATTACAGTCTTGTAATTGTTATATTTTGGCTCATTGTTCTAGTGGAGCTGGAGTTGAAAATCCTACGTGGTAGGTTGTGATTTTTACACGTTTTGAGCCGGGTGATTTTCTACGTAAAATCGCAGTGTTCATTTTATTTCTTATTAACTTTACACTTAAGAAACACGATAAAGAATCAAGTTCTTAGCAATCCATACGGGCATTCAAACTAACATATTGCTACTCCTTAGCTGTTAGTGAACCAGATTTGTATAGATCATGACAAAAAAAGAATCATCAAACTTTTTTCAACAGAATATATATATATATATATATATATATATATATATATATATAAAAAAAACAAGAAAAAGCCCTCGTTTTCGTTTATATATAGCTGTTGCCGAGATCCTATTTATATATAGCTTTTGGTAGTGGCGTAGCTACACTATATCAAGGGTGAACAAGGAACACCCTTTTGCCAATTAATTATATTGTGCATATATGTCAAGTATTATTTTATATGGTTATATATTTTATATTTATAACTCTTAACACAATTGAGCGAGATAATACAACAGTCCATGCTGTTCAAAGTAGGGGTGTACAAACGAACCGGAAAACCGCACCAAGTTGAAAAGTCAAACTAAACCGATTAAAAAACCCGATTAGGCTTGGTTTGATTTGGTATGGTATAGAGTAAAAAAACCCGAACCAAACCGACATAGAAATATATAATTTTTATATATACTATCAAGACTTTTTATAGAATTTTCAAAAAAAAAAAAGTCTAGA
Source organism: Nicotiana attenuata (assembly GCF_001879085.1). NCBI lineage: Eukaryota > Viridiplantae > Streptophyta > Magnoliopsida > Solanales > Solanaceae > Nicotiana > Nicotiana attenuata. The sequence continues at coordinate 71,289,929 of NC_031994.1, forward strand.
AATATTTGCGATTCTCTTATGGGATGTAATATTTAGTTAAATATAAAGTGCTTTAATTTTATTAACTTTAAATAATGTGTTGTATGATCACTTTCTTATCAAGTGTTAGTAAAATGCGTCAATCTCTTTGTTCTTCCATATTCATATGTCAAGATCTATTAAATTCTTATAGTTTTTTCGAATTTGAAGTGGCGTTTCGATGATTTAAAATTAAATAGAATACATCATTATATAGGTATCATATTAATTTTTATATTTAATTATTAAATCCGATTAACCTTAAAAGTGTACATCAACGAAAAATTATTGTCAGATGACTAAAAAAATAACTATCATGTGTTACTAAGAAAATTCTCCCATAAGAATATTTTAATAGATCATATGTTTGTCAAAAAAGTTTAACAAAGTAAGATTAAAATAATATTCTTGTAATAAAAAAACTCGAAAACCCCGATAAAACCGAACCAATCCAAACCGATATAGTTGATTTGATTTGGTTTTGATAAAAATCGAACCAACCCGGTCCATATACACCCATAGTTTAAAGTGAGCGTTCATGGGTTTGAATCCCTGTCCAAATACTTTTACCTGCGTATTTTGTTTTCCAAAACAAAACAGAGTCCACCATATGTTGTCTATTTAACTCTTTTTCAATCTAAAAAAAAATTCTTAATAAATAACTCTTAAAATTTAAAATTTATATAAAAACAAATAACTAATCTTAAAAGTTATTTCTTAAACAAATTTTATAATTTAAAAGTCAAGTTCTACAAAAATATTTTTAACAAAAGCTCTCTATATACTACAGATCCTCTCGACTCTCTCTTTCCTTTGGTTTTATGCTTACCTTCTTAGTAAAATTTCTTTTGTTGTCTTGTTTTTTGTTAGTTTTGATTTATAAAATTATGGTTCTATTACAAGCATTTTTATTGTATAGCGAAATATTGCATAGTTTGATTTAAATTTTTTTAGTGTATCCATCCATCGAATCTTTTTTTATCGGCTTTCTTAAAGTTTGAACACCTTTGGCCTGGCTACGCCATTGGCTGGTGGTCCTTCATCAACTTTTTCGTTTGTTTTTGTTGATTTTTCTAATTTTTGGGATTACTCATATTAATTAATGATGTATTTACGTTAAGAGTTTCAGTTGTATATATTGGTAGTGTAATTTTGTTTATAAATATTTTTAGGTTATTACTCTATTTTTCAAGTAACCATTTCAGATTTGTATATATTACCTATTGTTATAAGCAAAGGCTAATTTGTTAATCTTTAATATTCTTAACTTTGAACTAATTGAACATTTAAAATTATTGGTAATATTAGTAAAAGATTTAATAGATTTCACATATATAAAAAGCTCTCTGCTGAAAAAATTGGGTTTAAATGAACCCGTTGCCTAAAAACTGCATCTACGATTGAGTATAAGTCAACTTACCACCAAAGGATATGGTGCAGTGGATGAGACTGCTCCTCCCTTAACCAGAGGTCTCGAGTTCGAGCCCTGGGTATGGAAAAATCCTTGGTAGGGAGCGCTTCCCCCCGAAAGGGGCCCTACGCGACGCGAATCCAGATATAGTCGGGCTCCAATGCGGATACCGGACACCGGGTGCGAAACCAAAAAAAATAAATAAGTCAACTTAAAACACATGCTGCAAAGGCATTTCGAGCCTAAAGGCTAAAATTCTTTGTAGAAATCAGCATCCGATGAATGTGACAAGTGATAGCAGAATTTTTCTACAAAGCTTTCGGCCAAAACAATAGTCAAAAGATTCATAAGAAATGTTTAGTATATAATATATATAAAGTTGAAGCTTTGAAGGTGCCACCAATAGAGTCGATAACCATAGTGGTAGCTGTGTTTTACAAGATAGAGGGCGGTGCATAAATTTCATAGTATTTTATTTTTAATGTTTTAAAAGATTAAAACATAAAAATTAGATAATAAAACTTTATAAAATTCAAAATAAAAATTGTACGAAAAATTAAATTCACTATCTAGTCTAGACATAACAACAACAAAAAATTAAATTATACATATTAATATTATAAAAGATTGAACATGAAAACAGACTGGTTATTTGTTGTCAAGCTTATCAAGGGTTAGCTTCATGATCACTTCGAGGCATTTTAGAAGTTGTCTCCCGTCGAGATGATTTTTGAATAAGTTTCATTTTTACCTTTTAAAATATTGATCGATGAGATAAAGGGGTTTTTGCCAAACTGGTCCCTCGACCTTAGGGTGGCAAAATGGTTAAAAGAAGACAGTTAACAACTCATTTTATTTATTAAAATGGGTTGGACAATCAACTTTTTAAAAACGGGTCAAATATGGATAGAACCATATTATCCATTTAAAGCCTCAAATTGGGGGTTCCTAAATGGATAACCAATGTGTCTAACTTTTACATTTGTAAAGCCTCAAATTGAGGGTTCCTCAGGTTAGAAAGAAAGACTAAGAGTTCTCCCAAAAGCGAACATATGCAAGACGCCATGGATAATATTGTTAGGACCGGAAAAATCAGGTGTCATGTGGAAGCTAGCAAAGCAAACCTTCAACGACGATAAATCAGACAACAAAGGAGAAATCTACCAAAAGAGACACAAATATTTAACGTGGTTCGGTCAACTGACCTACGTCCACAACGGAGATGAGCAATCCACTATAATAAAAAGAGAGTACAAAATATCGAGAGAACAACCTCACGAAGAGGCAAACACAAGTGACACACTAACACTTGTCCTGTAAAGTTCTCCCCCTAAACACGACTCTCAAGCCCTATGGCTACATTGTGGATGCTACCGAATGAGAAGGAAGGATCCTCAATTTATAGAAGTCCAAACCTTTTCGTACAAGAAAAAGGACTAGCCAAATATAGGAGATTTATAATTTCCTTTTACAAAAAGGAAAACCCAGTTAAGGTAATTATATTGCCCTTTTCCTTCAAGAGATAGGAAAACCAAATATGGTAAGAAAATTAGGGCAAACACCTAACAATCTCCCCCTTAGCCTGAATTTTCAGACAAAATAAACTTGATCCACCTTCTTCACATAGCCTTCAACAGGTCGCATCTCCAAATCTCCGCCACAAAGTTTGTCTCAACGTGCGTAGCACACCGGTCAAATTTCTCAGACAAACTTTACGATTATCGTCAAATATGTTGCAGCTAGAACTGAACCCGCCAAGATGAACCTGTCTTGAACCTCGCTCTGATACCACTTGTTAGGACCGGAAAAATCAGGTGTCATGCGGAAGCTAGCAAAGCAAACCTTCAACGACGATAAATCAGACAACAAAGGAGAAATCTACCAAAAGAGACACAAACATTTAACGTGGTTCGGTCAACTGACCTACGTCCACAACGGAGATGAGCAATCCACTATAATAAAAAGAGAGTACAAAATATCGAGAGAACAACCTCACGAAGAGGCAAACACAAGTGACACACTAACACTTGTCCTGTAAAGTTCTCCCCCTAAACACGACTCTCAAGCCCCCTATGGCTACATTGTGGATGCTACCGAATGAGAAGGAAGGATCCTCAATTTATAGAAGTCCAAACCTTTTCGTATAAGAAAAAGGACTAGCCAAATAGAGGAGATTTATAATTTTTTTTTACAAAAAGAAAAACCCAATTAAGGTAATTATATTGCCCTTTTCCTTCAAGAGATAGGAAAACCAAATATGGTAAGAAAATTATGGCAAACACCTAACAAATATGGGTACTCATATTATTCGTCAGTTAACCCGTTTTTTATCCATATTAAATATGGTTCGGGTTGGATAATTTATCTGTTTTTTCATTACCCGTTTTCGATCCGAACCACGTCCCAATCCGCCCGTTTGCCACTCCTACTCGACCTTAAAGAATGCCTTTGACAATAGTTTTTCTTTTTTCTTTTCATTGGGGGAATGGTGTTCTTATACATACATACATACATACATACATATATATATATACATATATATATATATACATACATACATATATGTATGTATGTATGTATGTATGTATTGTATTAGTAGATTAATTATGTAGGTCATGCCACCAAACTACATACCTCTTTTATTATACTTTTCATTTATACTCTCATTTATTATCGCCAATATTTACTTTATTTGCGTACACATGACGCTTTGTTATTTTCGATCCCAACAAATTACTCTACATATTAAATCCTAAAAGTGGGCAATTCTATTGTTGACTCATTCAAAAGAAGATGGTTGTTTCGATTTTGATTAGCCAATCAAATGCTAAAAATGTTTGTGCTCCTCAAAGTCGTACGAAATCCCAACATCATTGAATGAATTTGGGGGTTTCTTTTTCTTTTTTCCTTTTAAGGTTTTGGGTGTTAAACAATTCTCTAAGTACTACTACTATATATGTTTTGATGGACTAATTGTTCGTGACCTCCAATCTTTCAAAACTAAAAATGTATAGCGGAAATGTAACATTATACTAATAGGAAATAAAGTCAAACGCTTTCATTCATGGATTTGATGTCCATTATAATTATAACTTAGACCATTAAACAACATGTACGCGTAAGCATGAACCTAATTTCAGCGACTTTATAAAACCGCTATAATCTTATAACCCACCACCACCGCCAACAACAACCCAGTAAAATCTCACTAGTGGGGTCTGGAGATGATAGTGTGTACGCAAACCTTACCCCTACCCCGAAGAGGCAGAGAGGTTGTTTCTGAAAGACCCTCGGCTCAAGAGAACAAAAAGATAAAAGGAGACAATATTAGTATCACCAAAGAAATCATAGGAAAAATAGGAACAACATGAAATCCAGAAGAAAGGTGCAAAGCAAAAGCGATAGCTATTAAATAGGTCCTGCACTGAAAAATAGTAAGACACAACATTAGGGGTGTTCGCGATCGGTACGGTACGGTATTTAGATATCTCATCTCGGTATTTTCGGTATTCGGTTTCTTAAAATGCAATTATATATGGTAGACATCGGGGCTACCCGATTCCGTGGACTCGAGGGTTGCTTCATGAGAGAAATCGAAATAGACCATGAGTGAGCCCGATGGTAGGCTTCGAAGATCGAAGTACTCGATGAATACCGAAGCCGAGTGTGCTTGACCCCGAAATAATGCCGTTATGGATCTCTAATAGAATGAGCGAGCTTCCTGCCACGTCCCCAAAATCATGGCGCAAATCCCGGAATTGACTTGTACGATTCCATATTAGGCGGTTAGACAGTTGTCCCAATAATATTCCTTACTGTAAATAGAAATGTACCTTATTTAGGGTTTCCCTATTTTATAAAGGGCACCCCAATCATTTGTAACATCATCTAATCATTGGCAAAGAGTATACGCTCTACTTTTCGCTTACTGTTCATCAGAATTGTCCTTTCCCTTTACTGTTCTTATTTTATTATTCTTGGCTCATCTCGAGGTCACTAAGCTCGAGGTCACTACTGCTGAGTAACATTTGTTTGATTCACTTATTTCTTTCATTTCTACTTTATATTTCTTGATTATCTATTAGTATTGAACTAAATCACATATCTTTAAAACCACAAATCAAATTTAATCGTTAATCGTATTTTTGAGGTAAACAGTTTGGTGCTCACCGTGGGGGTAAAGATAATAGTGATTATTTCTTTACTGATTCTCATTACACACGTTATTTTTACGCCTTTTTTGTCAAGATTTTTTGATTCTCAGGATTAAACATGTCGAACTCGCAAAATGCACCCGTTCACGACAACGAAAGTCTTGGATTTCATGGGGAAAATAACAATTTAGGGGTCGGTGTACCACCGATAAACCCTGGGGAAGTGCCAAATGTGGAACCAGTTGATGTCAGTTCACAGATTGCTTTGGATGCAGATTTAGGCGCAGACCCCGGAGGGAGTGTACGCAGGGAAGCCCGATCTGGGGCCCAAGGAACACCAGGTATAGGAGATGGGGGAGTTAGCCTCCAAGTGATATTCGAGATGCTGCAAGCTCAGCAGATTGCCATCGCTCAACTTCAGAGTCAGAATAAAACTCCGAGCATAGCTGAACCAGAAAACACTCGACGTGCTGAACCGACGCCAGAGAGGTCAAATGAAAATGGCTCGGGGACTGACCCTACTATTATGAAAATGCTCGAAGAGCTCACCAGGAGGATCGAGTCCGGGGAAAAGAAGATTGAAGATAACGACAAAAAAGTGGAGACTTATAACTCCCGTGTCGATCAAATACCGGGAGCTCCCCCGATCTTGAAGGGATTGGATGCTAAGAAATTCGTAGAGAGGTTGTTCCCTTCGAGTGCAGCTCCGAAGCCCATCCCAAAGAAGTTCTGTATGCCCGATATTCCTAAATACAATGGAACCTCTGACCCAAATGAACACGTTACTTCTTACACATGCGCCATAAAGGGAAACGACTTGGAAGACGACGTAAACGAGTCTGTACTGATGAAGAAGTTCGGGGAGACTCTATCGAAGGGTGCCTCAATATAGTATCATAACTTACCTCCTAATTCTATTGATTCGTTTGCTAAGCTTGCAGATTCTTTTGTAAAGGCACACGCCGGAGCCAATAAAATTGCAACAAGAAAGTCGGACCTTTTCAAGATAAGGCAAAAAAATGATGAGATACTCAGGGAATTCGTATCTAGATTCCAAGCGGAGAGAATGGATCTGCCTCCGGTCACTGATGACTGGGTTGTTCAAGATTTCACTCAAGGTCTCAATACTCGGAGTTCCATAGCTTCACAGCAGTTGAAGCAAAGTTTAATCGAGTACCTGGCTGTCACTTGGGCCGACGTACATAATCGGTATCAGTCGAAGATTAGGGTCGAAGACGATCAACTGGGGACTCCTTCGAGGTCCGTTTGTCCTAGCAGGATCATGAATAGGATCAAAAGGGATATCGATCAAGAGCCGAGGTTGAATAGAGATCGATATCAACCGTACAACGGAGACTATAGAGGCAGCGGTTTCGGGCAAAGCTTCACACGAAATGGGAGGAGAAGTGATCGAGGTCAAAATTCATAGGGCTTGATGCCGAGGAAGATCACGTTAAGTATCCAAAGTCCGAATAAAGGTACGACCCCAGTCCAATCTTTTCTATTCTTTCGACTAACACATGCAGGCTATCGATAAGGATCGGCACGAAGCTCTAGATCTTGAAGCACGTGTTGCACTCTTTTTCCCTTAGATCGGTTTTTGTCCCAAATGGGTTTTTCCGGCTAGGTTTTTAACGAGGCAACCGTTGTTTGTGCTAACTGAGAGCAATTCAACAACATCCGAGGTTCCCTACAGTAAGCCTTGAGTACTGGGGGCATTACCCTCGAGTGTCTACTTTGTTGCAAGGAAATCACTTCGTGGCAGCAGGGTCTCAATAGGAAAATGTTGTGAGGGCCAAACGGTCAGATGAACCGTGCCCGTATAGGTCACTTGGACCTTAATATTGAATGTGCGCGCATGTACAATCATCTATTGAGAGAAGTATCTTTCCATACCGATATCCCCTGCCTTTAGAGAAATTTCATATTTTATACTTTTGATCTATTGTGTAAACAAGCTTAAGGGCCGACCACGACGGAAATTCGAACAACTGACCCCATGCTTGAGGATTGCCGTCCCAAAGACAAACGGAATCAAACTACTAACATTTCGAGACCATAAGACCTTAAAGGCAACCCTTGACTTTACGGGCCACGGCCACCCCACTCGGGGACTGACACTTCGGGCAAGCTCGAAGTGAAACGGAGGATCAGCCCAAAGGGCAAGTTCCGAACTAAAGAGGCTACGATCAAATTGACGCAGATCGGAGACATCCTAAATCCGTAACAAATACAAAAGCCCAAGGGCTACCTTAGCTCGGGTTCGAGCAAACTCTCGCTCGGGGACTATCTATAAAGCCTAAGGGCGAACTTTACTTCGAGTTCGAGCAAATCCTCACTCGATCATAATAGCCCAAGGGCTATCTTAACCCAAGTGCAAGCATGTCTCGAACACTCGAAGACTATTCACTTGAGCTATCTGAGTTCGAAATAATAAGACCTCAAAGAGGCACCCCAGATATAACAGGCCAAGGCCATCATACTCGGGAACTAACATTTCGAACAAGTTCGAAAGGTTATTGGGAAACAAGTCCAAGAGACATACCCGAAGGCTACGACCATATTAAAGACTACGGTCATATAAAAAGGCTACGGCCAAAATAACGCGGCTTAGAGACGTCCGACTTCCGCCACAAAATTACAGGCCTTTAAACACTTTGAAAAACCGGTTAAATCAGGCTACCCTCGGTTAAAGCAAATGACAAAGGGCTTCGATAAAATCAGCCCTCGAATAATTTAAAGGCTTCGATAACATCAGCCTCCGAAAAAGCCTCAAGAGGTATTCAATTATCGTAACACAAACGAATTATAAATAAGGTTCCAATCGGTCGAACCTTCAAAAAACCCAACGGGTACAAAAGATACATGCTAAGGCATAGAAAAATTTTCACTAAGTCTTTTAGCCGAAAAGAGGGAAAAATTATAGCTGTTATTAGAGGCCAAATTGGCCCAACTCAAAGAGCCTAAGGGCCAATACAAAAGATCCTAAGGGCCAATATAAAAAAGCCCAAGGTCTACCTTCACCCGAGTTCGAGCAAACTCTCACTCGGGGACTATCTATAAAGCCTAAGGGCTAACTTTATTTCGAGTTCGAGCAAGCACTCACTCGACTACTAAGTCCAAGGGCTACCCGAGTTCGAGCAAATTCTCACTCGGGGACTATCTATAAAGCCTAAGGGCTAACTTTATTTCGAGTTCGAGCAAGCACTCACTTGACTACTAAGCCCAAGGGCTACTCGAGTTCGAGCAAATTCTCACTCGGGGACTATCTATAAAAGCCTAAGGGCTAACTTTACTTCGAGTTCGAGCAAATCCTCACTCGAGTATAAAGCCTAAGGGCTATTTTTCATTTCAAGTTCGAGCATATACCCACTCAACCATCAAGCCCAAGGTCTACCTTACCTCATCGACTGTTTGGCCTAAAGAGCTACTCAAACTTAAGTTCAAACGATCATTCGGGGTCCATTGTTCCGAAACAGTCAAGGGCAGTACTTATTGTCGGTCATTACCATCTCAAAACTTTGGATATTCAAAGGGAATTTTATGCTAAGATGCTCTGACCCACACAAAAGGGTAACAGATTCCGAAGCCATGGAAAGAAAAAAAGCTTTGTATAAACCTATTAACAAGGGCTATGGGTCACGATCAAGAGTTCCTCACAAGGGCCGATCAGCCTCAAAAGCAAAAAATTACGAAGAACACAAAACCTAAGCAGAGCGATCCTTATCGGTGTCTTCACCCATAGAATCTTCTCCATCACCGGACTCGCTAGAGTTTCGAAGTCGTCCTCGGGAAAGGCCAGCTTCCAAGCTTTGGTTTCCTCAGTAGCTTACGTCATGATGATGATGTCGTAACAAATCGGGGTAAAGATCAAACACTCAATTCGTTTCTTGTCGTTATACTCCAAAAAACGAGGGGACTATTTGTATACGGTAGAAATCGGGGCTACCCGATTTCGTGGACTCGAGGGTTGCTTCATGAGAGAAATTGAAATAGACCATGAGTGAGCCCGATGGGAGGCTTCGAAGATCGAAGTACTCGATGAATACTGAAGCTGAGTATGCTTGACCCCGAAATAATGCCGTTATGGATCTCTAACAAAATGAGCGAGATTCTTGCCACGTCCCCAAAATTATTGCGCAAATCCCGGAATAGACTTGTACGATTCCATATTAGGCAGTTAGACAGCTGTCCCCCAATAATATTCCTTACTGTAAATAGAAATGTACCTTATTTAGGGTTTCCCTATTATATAAAGGGCACTCCAATCATTTGTAATATCATGTAATCATTGGCAAAGAATATAAGCTCTACTTTTCGCTTACTGTTCATCAGAATTGTCCTTTCCCTTTACTGTTCTTATTTTATTATTCTTGGCTCATCTCGAGGTCACTACTGCTGAGTAACATTGGTTTGATTCACTTTTTTCTTTCATTTCTACTTCATATTTCTTGATTATCTATTAGTATTGAACTAAATCACACATCTTTAAAACCACAAATCAAATTTAATTGTTACTCGTATTTTCGAGGTAAACAGCAATACCAATACCGTACCTAATTAAATTCGGTATGGTTAGATTTTTCTCCTTTCGGTTTCGGTTTATTCTGTTTGGTAACTTCGGTTTATTTTGTTTGAATTCTAACTAATGCATAGAGTCATAGAATGTATTATTCTGAATTAAAGTATTCAAAAGTACATAACTAAAAATATTTGTCGATAAAAGTTTTGTCCAAAACTAGCAAATATCAACTTAGAGAGAGAAAACTGTACATAAAAGAATAAATTTGATCATTAGAAATGTCTTGTTACTTACTTAGAGTTAATTGATGAACTTAGAGAATAAAGGAAAGTTAAAATTTTATATTTTTATATTTATATTATAATTAATAATATGTGTATTGTGTAATATAATATATATTTCGGTACGGTATCGGTATTTCGGTATTTTATTTTAAAATACCAAATACCATACCTAATACCAACATTTTTTAAAACTTAAGCCAAATACCATATCGTATACCAAATACCAAAATTTTCGGTTTCGGTACGGTAATTCGGTATTTACCAAATTATGCACAGCCTTACACCACATTGCCACTAACTATCTTTGATAAAAACCCTACCAAACTAGTCTCACAAAGGCATTAAGTAAGGAAAGAGTCAACTACCTCCTAACCTACAACCCTAATACTTGACCTCCACAACTTCCTATAATCTAATAACCCACTAAAAAAAAAAAAAGAGAGCATATTCTTGAGGTTTGATTGTTGGACCTGTTTTAGTATTTTTGCCTAAATATAATGGTAAATGATCTAATACATTCATCATTATATATATGTACCACGCGCACACGAATGTCACGAGCACGCGTACTACGGAATTTCTGTCATGCCTTATAAATCTCTTCACTTTCCTCTCCCATTTTGATGTGAAAATCGCCTAAGGTGACATGTCCACCCCTTCTTCAGAAGCTTGCCAGCCTAGAAGCCTCCCAGTCCTGCTTGACCCACTCCCATCAGCCCGCCCTCCATCATGGGTATCACATTTACCCCCGACATAGCCCGCCCTCCATCATGGGTATCACATTTACCCCCGACTCAGCGTCCTCACTCAGGTTTCCCCACCATCGTATTGAGATAGACTCGGCTCTGATACTATATTTGTTACGACCCAAGCCCATGGCACGTATTGTTTACTTTGAGCCTAGGCCATATAGATTTCTCTTTCTGGGCTACACTACATCGAGCCCCAAAAGCGCACGTACCATTTGAACTTGTGTCATGTCTTATAAAGTTCTTCACTTTCCTCTCACATGATGATGTGGGATTCGCCTAAGGTGACATCTATACCATTTTTTCAGAAGCTTGCCAGCCTAGAAGCCTGCCTGTCCTGCTTGACTTGCCCTCTATCATGAGCATCACTTAGAACAAAAATATATAATTACATAATGCTGTATTCTGGGCCGGGCCCGGGCCTAAATGGGCCGGGCCAAACGGGCTGGGCTCTAGCGGTCCCGGGCTTCACGGTCCCGGGCTTCATGGGCTCAACGGGTGGAACTAGCCCATGACGGGCCTAAGCCCACATGGTCCTGGGCTAAATGGGCCGGGCTCACGGGCCCATACGGGCTTTTTTATTTTCGGGCTATTTTTTTTAATTTTTTTTGTTTAAGGCAATTTCTTGTAAACCATATATGTATATACTAATATAAATTTCTTTCTTATACATGGCTATATAAATATATGTAGTATATATAATATAGAAACCTAATTATTAAAGTGCTTGAAGAAAAAGTAAAATAACAAAACAATAGTAAAACTAAATTATCATGCATAATAAATTAATAACAAAGTAAAACATTAAGCATAAATACGTCTAATAATTTTAAAATAACACAAATTGTCGAAAAATCTTAAATACGAATTTTCGGATAAATACGCTCAAGACAATACTTTATATGCCTCCTTAAAATGCCTGTGGTACACCCTGAACGAAAATTTAAGACTCTACCACAGTTCTTGCACTTTAATATTTGGCCTTCTTCATTTTCTTCAAGCACTTCAAAGTGTTGCGAAACAAATAAGCGCATTCTTTCCGAACGAGGCATGATTTAACTTGAAATTTGAGATTGAGACTTGAAGCCTTGAAAATTGGAGGTTGAGAGAATGAGAGAAATTTAGATTGAGAAATGAGTATTGAGTATTGAAATGAAGAAGAGGGAGGGGGGTATTGTCATGCCCCAAATTCGAGGGACATGACCGGCGCCCGACCGGGTAGCCCCAGCCAAGCGAACCTGGATGCCTTTCCTAACCCACATGTTACCCCATGTTTTTCTTACTCAATTATTCCAAGAATTTGCCAAATAATTAATTAAGAACACTTTTTAATTTATAAAACACATACATACTTACATAATAGTAATGAAATCACCAACTCGTTACCAATTTATGAAAACACGGATCTACACAAGTTTCTAAGACATCTACTGTCTACGGAGCCTCTAATAGCACAACAGGATAATACAGTATTTGCCGGTAACAAGGCTCCGGCTATACCTTACACAAAATCAACTAAAACTCCGGAAACAATGTGGCCTGAACCACGCAGGGCCCCGAGAGGAAAGGGGCTCACCAAAAAGCTGATGGATGACGAAGGGGAGCTACGATCGGTGGACTGGAGTTCCTGCTACGGATCCACCTACAATCATAACACGAATGTAGCGCCCCCAGCAAAAGGGACGTCAGTACATTTGAATTGTACTGGTATGTATGAACAAACTTTGCTCCAAGTAAACTCGAACCATAAGCAAGTAAGTAGCAGAAATAAAAGCGACAATCAAATCCACAAGGAGGGAACAATTAAGCCAACAGGTATACAATCTCTCCTCCATAAACAAGCATGTAATTGTAAAGAAAATAACAATCAAATCCACAAAGAAAGAGCAACAAAACCAACAAGTTTACAATCTCTCCTGTTTCCCCTTTCACATTTCCACATCAATAATTTTCACAATTTGTTCATAGTTCATTTCAATAGCGATTTCGATCAGTTTCCAACCTTATTACCTCGGCCACCCTTATTACCTCGGCCACCCTTATCACCACAACCCACACCTTATTTCTTCGTGTTACGGCGCGCAACCTGATCCCACCGAACAATCACAATTCACAAACAACACAACAACAACAACAATTCACAAGGAACAACAACAACAATCCTGAAGAAACAACAACGACAATTTACAAAGAACAACAACAACAATTTACATGAACTTCCATAGCCATCAATACCATTTTCATGTATTCCACCACTCATATGCATTGATAGGTCACGACGATAATTTCCCACGACAAACCACATATGTTACTACAACGGTCATTCCGAGCACATTAATTCCCATTTCCTTCCAATACTTGTTTTACAATTCTTACCACATAGCACATTCACAATCGCAAACTTGGTTTATTTCTGATTAATTGCATCAATATAGCGAAGGCACAACCACAATCACTCAACCATACCAATCACAGGAATTTCACAAACAAATCACGTAGAAATCACATACCAAGCACTCAAACACCCAGACAAGGCGATTTTACAAGTTCAAAGTTAGCCATACATACCTGGAGCCGAATTCCCTTTTAACTTCTATTTCCAATTCACCAAATGGTCTAGCCACATCAATCTAGTGCACAAGTTAACGCGTATGACTTAGAAAAGAAGTTCACAACTTCTACTCAACTTATTTAGGTTAGCAACCCATCTTTGTACCATCTTTTACTCCTACCCAATTACTCTCACTAGGTTTTAGGTTATAGAATGACATGCATGTATGAGTTCAACCACTATTTTCAAAAACCAATGCATGAGACTCCCCCCCCCCAGTTTAAACCAGAAATTCAGTGAAAAGGGTTATGGATGTTACCTGCAAGAAAAGGGGGATGAAGATAAGCTTGAAATTTCCCGGCCCGGATGGTTTTGAAGAATCAAATTTGGAGAAGATGACTTTCTCTCTCAAGACTCTCTCTTCCTCTCTCTTATTTTGTGCAGAAGGTCGTTAAAAATGAGGGGCTGGGGGTGTTTTATTAAAAAGGGGGTCGGGTATAAAATTTAGAAAATAGAAGCCCGAGCAAGATCTGCGGTCGCATTCTGCAATCGCAGAACTGAAATGCGGTCCGCAGATTGGACCGCAGAATTGCTCCCAAAACTCTGATGATTCTGTTTGGGTCTGCGACAGGAATGCGGTCCGCATTCCTGTTATGCGGTTGCATTGTGCACCGCAGAACTGACCTTCACAAATCCTTGAGGAACTTATGCGACGATTATGCGGTCCGCATATTGGTTATGCGATCGCATAATAGACCGCATTTTTAACATTAATTTTGACAACTCTTCTGTTTCACTTTGAGGTAGGAATGCGGTCCGCATACTAGATCTGCGACCGCATTCTGGGATGCAGAATGGCATTTTCTGGAAAAATTGATTCTTTTGATTTTTACAAGCTTAGATCAATACCAAGGGTCCGAACCGCGGCGAGCTTGCGAGCCGCGAAGAATTCTACGCATTCCTAACACATATTCGGAGTCGACACCTCAAGATACTAGATTTTTGAGTCAAAATTTTTTACGGGGCCTCACATCCTCCCCCACTTAAAATCATTCGTCCCCGAATGAGGACCTATTTCAAGCTTTTCAATATTTCAAAGATCAGTTGGTTTTGAAAACATGTTATGCAGATTCCTACACCTTTCACTATTTTCCAAATTTTTTGAAAAATTTTTTGCCAGAGTTTCCTTTGTAATTTGGACATCTCTACCTGATAGAGGGCCCCCGAAACACAATTTCCGAACACGATAACAGAATTACAACCACCCATACAACTTTTATACAATTTCCTACCATAACAATTGCACACATTTGTTCACTTGATATGCTTTGCGTATGAATCAGTTATTTCAATGAGTTTCACATAATTTAGCCACTTCAACACATTACAAGCATACAAGTAATTCATTACCAACTTATACAACCATTAATTGATTACTTAACACAAGAGTCTTTATAAGGCTTTCATTTACCAAAGAAATGTTCACATGATCTTGAAACAATCCCTACACCTATAAGTCTTGCACAACTAGAGGGACTTCACTAGCATTTAGGAAGGAATCAACTTGGACACAATGGTAGTTGTTTTAGAAATAGAAAGGTCACATAATTTCTTCTAGACTTGATCAAACAGATGGGGATATTTCTCTTTCATTTCCTTCTCCGCTTCCCATGTAGCTTCCTCAACTTGTTGACTTCGCCACAACACCTTAACTGAGGCAACTTCCTTATTTCTCAACTTACGAACTTGTCTATCAAGAATGGCAACCGGAACTTCTTCATACGACAACTCTTCATTAACCTCGATAGTCTCGACTGGCACGATAGTGGACGGATCTCCAACTACTTTCTTCAACATAGATACATGGAACACCGGGTGCACTAATGACATCTCAGGAGGCAATTCCAACCTATAGGCCACCTGCCCTACCCTTTGAACGATCCGGTACGGCCCGACGTACCTAGGATTCAACTTACCTTTCTTCCTGAATCGCATGACTCCCTTCATAGGAGATACTCTCAAGAACACCCAATCATCAACTTGAAATTCCAATTCTCTTCGACGAACGTCCGCATAGGATTTCTGGCGACTCTGAGCAGTTTTCATCCTTTCCTGAATGACTTTAACTTTCTCCACAGCCTGGTGCACAAGATCCGGTCCTATTAATTCTGCTTCACCCACTTTAAACCATCCGATCGGAGACCTGCACCTCCTTCCGTACAATGCCTCAAATGGGGCCATTCGAATGCTAGCATGAAAGCTGTTATTGTAAGCAAATTCTATAAGTGGCAAGTGATCATCCCAATTACCTTTTAAATCCAAGACACAAGCCCGCAACATATCTTCAAGCGTCTGAATAGTCCGCTCCGCTTGGCCATCAGTCTGTGGATGGAAAGCTGTGCTGAGATTCACCTGAGTACCCAAACCTTGCTGAAATTTCTTCCAAAAATTAGCTGTGAACTGGGCCCCTCGATCCGAGATAATAGAAAGCGGAGTGCCATGAAGCCTTACTATCTCCTTGATATACAACTTAGCGTATTGTTCTGCAGTATCGGTGGACTTGACTGGCAAGAAGTAGGATGATTTGGTGAGTCGATCCACTATTACCCAAATCGAGTCGAACTTGCGCTGAGTGCGAGGTAATCCTACCACGAAATCCATGTTGATCATCTCCCATTTCCACATTGGTATTTCCATAAGCTGAGTTAGCCCACCGGGCCGCTGATGCTCAGCCTTCACTTGCTGACAATTCGGACATTTAGATACAAAGTCCGCCACACCCCTCTTCATACCGTTCCACCAATAAATCTCCTTGAGGTCATGATACATTTTCGTAGAACCTGGATGCACGGAATACCTGGAATTATGAGCCTCCGCCATTACCCTCTCCCGAAGCTTATCCACATCCGGAACACATAGCCTACCTTGACACCGCAATACACCATCCTCGCCGCCGAGTGAAAATGCCGAAGTCTTGTTATTCAAAACTGCTTCCTTCATTTGAGCCAATGCTGGATCGATAAACTGCTTTTCCTTGACTTCCGCTACGAGTGACGATTCTGCTCCATTATGTACCATAACATTCCCCTCGTCTGATGTCGAAATACAAACCCCTAGACTGGCCAATTGATAAACCTCCCGAGCCAAGGGCCTTTGATCCACTCCCAAATGAGCCAAACTACCCATAGATTTCCGACTGAGAGCGTCGGCCACCACGTTCGCCTTCCCTGGATGGTACAAAATGTTCATATCATAATCCTTGAGTAATTCTAACCACCGTCGCTGCCTTAAATTCAATTCCTTCTGCTTGAACAAATACTGGAGACTCTTGTGGTCCGAGAACACATCCACATGGACCCCATAAAGGTAATGCCGCCATATTTTCAAGGCAAACACAACTGCCGCAAGCTCCAAATCATGTGTCGGATAATTCTTCTCGTGATTCTTGAGCTACCTCGAAGCATACGCTATAACTTTCCCCTGTTGCATCAACACACACCCCAAACCAACCCTGGAGGCATCGCAATAAACCACAAATCCTTCTGTGCCTTCCGGCAAGGTCAATATTGGTGCCGAGGTCAACCTTGACTTTAGTTCCTGAAAACTTTTCTCACAAGCGTCGGACCATTGGAACTTAACTGCTTTCTGCGTCAACTTAGTCAACGGGGAGGCGAGGGCAGAGAATCCCTCCACAAACCTCCGATAATACCCTGCCAAACCCAAGAAGCTACGAATCTCCATCGGGGTCGTGGGTCTAGGCCAATCTTTTACTGCTGCAATCTTCTGGGGGTCTACCCGAATCCCTTCACTAGAAGCAACATGACCCAAAAAGGCAACGGACTCCAACCAAAACTCATATTTTGAAAATTTAGCATACAACTGGTGCTGATGAAGAGTCTGTAGAACTGCCCTGAGGTGACCGGCATGATCCTCCCGGCTCCGCGAATAAACAAGGATGTCGTCAATAAAAACAATCACGAAGGAGTCTAGAAATGGCTTGAAGACACGATTCATAAGATCCATAAAGGCTGCCGGGGCGTTGGTTAGCCCAAAAGACATGACCAAGAATTCAAAGTGACCATAGCGAGTTCTGAAAGCGGTCTTGGGAATATCCTGCTCCCTAATCTTCAATTGGTGATACCCGGACCGTAGATCAATTTTGGAGAAGAACCTTGCACCTTGCAATTGGTCGAACAAATCATCTATTCGAGGCAGAGGATACTTATTCTTGATGGTGACTTTGTTGAGCTGATAATCAATACACATCCGGAGCGACCCATCCTTCTTCCTGACAAAGAGAACCGGAGCACCCCACGGCGACACACTCGGCCGTATGAACCCCTTTTCTAATAAATCCTTCAGCTGCTCCTTCAACTCCCTTAACTCCGCTGGAGCCATTCTGTATGGTGGAATAGATATTGGCTGCGTATCTGGCAATACATCAATCCCGAAATCAATCTCCCTATCTGGCGGAATCCCTGGAAGCTCGTCCGGAAACACTTCGAGAAACTCATTCACGACTGGCACGGACTCGGGGGTAGATACTTCCGAAGTGGTGTCCGCCACCCGGACCAAATGATAGATACATCCCTTCTTAATCATCTTTGAAGCCTTAAGGTAGGAAATAAACCTACCCTTCGGCACCACATTATTCCCTTCCCACTCGATAACCGGCTCATTAGGGAACTCGAGTCTCATAACTCTCGTTCGGCAGTCAAGTTTACAAAGCACGAATAAAGCCAGTCCATCCCCATAATCACATCAAAATCCACTATTCCAAGCTCGATAAGATTGGCCGTGGTAACACGACCACATACCGTGACAACACAATTCCTATAAACTCGCGCGGCTGTAATAGAATCACCAACCGGAGTCGATACAGAGAACGGCTCATGAAGCTGTTCGGGTTCTATCCCAAAGCTTGAAGCGATGAATGGGGTGACATAAGACAAAGAGGACCCCGGATCAATAAGAGCATAACAATCAATGGCCTGAACAGACAAGATACCTGTAATCACATCTGGAGAAGCCTGTGTATTCTGACGACCACTCAAAGCATAGAACCGGCTGGGTCCACCTCTACCACGAGCTCCACCCCTAACTGTACCACGGCCTGCTGGGGCTGGAGGACGCACAGATGATGTGGCGACTATAGAACCGGACGACTGAGCAGATCCCCTACCCATGTCCTGATTGGGCACATGACAGTCTCGCTGAATATGACCTCTCACCCCGCATCTGAAACACACCGGGATATCCAAGTAGCAAGTCTTTGTATGAAATCTTCCACACTTGGGGCATAGAGCCCTCCCCTGCTGCTGTGATCTCCCTCCTGAACGACCGGACTGATGGGGTCTCCTACCGTCTGAACCTGGTCTCATGCGGTTGCTCTGCTGATAACTGTGCAGAGATAGCGGTGCGCTCGCTGAGGACTGAGCATATGACTGGGACGGCCCTGATGACCCTCTTCCCTGAGCTGATCTCCCTGAGTGACCCGCTGATCGAGCCCTGCTGCTACTCTCCCTTTCCGCCCGAATCTTCAACTTCCTAGCCTCTGTGGCCTGAGCGAATCCCACAATCTTTCCATAGTTCATATCCGAGTGTAAGGCCGCTGTAGCAGCCTCATTTACTACCAAGGGACTAAGGCCCTGAACAAATCGCTGAACTCTAGCTGCCATGGTCGACACTAACTGTGGAGCATACTTGGACAATCTCACGAACTCCATGTGGTACTCCCAAACACTCATACTGCCCTGCTTGAGGGTCTCGAACTCTGTGGCACGGGCTGCTATTGTCTCAGCAGGCAAGAACTGGTCCAAGAACGCATCTACAAACTCATCCCATCTGGCCGGAGGTCCTCCCTCCCCACGGGAGTCCTCCCACATCTCGAACCATGAATATGCTGCTCCTCTCAACCTGTATGATGCCAATTCAACTCCCTCTATCTCTGAAGCTTTCATCACTCGGAGGGTCTTATACATTTCATCAAGAAATTCCTGCGGATCGGCCTCTAGGTCTGTGCTTGAGAACTCTGGAGGGGCTAACCGCAAAAACTGGTTAACTCTGGAGCTGGTAGAATCTCCCTGTCCGCTAGAGGATGTAGGGGCATCCTGAGATCTCTGGGCCTGAGCGGCCACTAACTGGGTCAACATGCGGATGGCTCCCCTAAGGTCCACGTCAGAAACCTCGGGACCAGGAGCTGGAATGGTGCCAGAATCAGGAATATCGGCGGGAGGGATGGTGGCACCCTCTGCCGCTGCAGGATCAGGAACATGCTGGTCTGGGACAGACGGGCCAGGTAGGTTCAAGGCCGGGGAGTCACTCTCACCCACGGCATCAGGTACATGATTCATAGCCTCACTCGTGGTGGCATTGGCCCCAAGGCCGAGTCTAGCTCTCTTCTTAGGTGCCATTACTGAAAAATTCAAAACAAAGCACGAGTTAGACATAGATGCTTTCACATTTCACTTCACCGCACGATACAGAATAACAAGGAAGTGGGAAATTTCCTAAATGTCCATGCAGCCCCCCACTTATAGATGTGGTCGACACACCGATAAGTAGGGCTCTACTAGACACGGCTCCAAGACATCCTAGGACTCCTTAAAACCTTAGGCTCTGATACCAAGTTTGTCACGCCCCAAATTCGAGGGACATGACCGGCGCCCGACCGGGTAGCCCCAGCCAAGCGAACCTGGATGCCTTTCCTAACCCACATGTTACCCCATGTTTTCCTTACTCAATTATTCCAAGAATTTGCCAAATAATTAATTAAGAACACTTTTTAATTTACAAAACACATACATACTTACATAATAGTAATGAAATCACCAACTCGTTACCAATATATGAAAACACGGATCTACACAAGTTTCTAACCCACATCTACTGTCTACGGAGCCTCTAATAGTACAACAGGATAATACAGTATTTGCCGGTAACAAGGCTCCGGCTATACCTTACACAAAATCAACTAAAACTCCGGAAACAATGTGGCCTGAACCACGCAGGGCCCCGAGAGGAAAGGGGCTCACCAAAAAGCTGATGGATGGCGAAGGGGAGCTACGATCGGTGGACTGGAGTACCTGCTACGGATCCACCTACAATCATAACACGAATGTAGCGCCCCCGGCAAAAGGGACGTCAGTACATTTGAATTGTACTGGTATGTATGAGCAAACTTTGCTCCAAGTAAACTTGAACCATAAGCAAGTAAGTAGCAGAAATAAAAGCGACAATCAAATCCACAAGGAGGGAACAATTAAGCCAACATGTATACAATCTCTCCTCCATAAACAAGCATGTAATTGTAAAGGAAATAACAATCAAATCCACAAAGAAAGAGCAACCAAACCAACAAGTTTACAATCTCTCCTGTTTCCCCTTCCACATTTCCACATCAATAATTTTCACAATTTGTTCATAGTTCATTTCAATAGCGATTTCGATCGCTTTCCAACCTTATTACCTCGGCCACCCTTATCACCACAACCCACACCTTATTTCTTCGTGTTGCGGCGCGCAACCCGATCCCACCGAACAATCACAATTCACAAACAACACAACAACAACAACAATTCACAAAGAACAACAACAACAATCCTCAAGAAACAGCAACAATTACCTCAAAGAAACAACAACAACAATTTACATGAACTTCCATAGCCATCAATACCATTTCCATGTATTCCACTACTCATATGCATTGATAGGTCACGACGATAATTTCCCACGACAAACCACATATGTTACTACCACGGTTATTCCGAGCACATCAATTCTCATTTCCTTCCATTACTTGTTTCACAGTTCTTACCACATAGCACATTCACAATCGCAAACTTGGTTTATTTCTGATTACTTGCATCAATATAGCGAAGGCACAACCACAATCACTCAACCATACCAATCACAGGAATTTCACAAACAAATCACGTAGAAATCACATACCAAGCACTCAAACACCCAAACAAGGCGATTTTACAAGTTCAAAGTTAGCCATACATACCTGGAGTCGGGTCCCCTTTTAACTTCTATTTTCAATTCACCAAATGGTCTAGCAACGTCAATCTAGTGCACAAGTTAACGCGTATGACTTAGAAAAGAAGTTCACAATTTCTACTCAACTTATTTAGGTTAGCAACCCATCTTTGTACCATCTTTTACTCCTTACTCTCACTAGGTTATAGGT
>NC_031994.1:71311908-71320788 GCF_001879085.1 Nicotiana attenuata
CAAAGAAAAACCTTTATTAAAGCCTACACTAAAAAGTAATATTTCAAATTCTCAAGGCACAACCAGAAGAATGCAACCTAAAAAAAAAACCAAGCAACAAGACCCATCTTCCGAAATCATAAGAAAAGAAAAAGCTTTTAAAGTTTCAGCAACAACTTGTATAGTATCATCTGATATCTCTTTCTGCTTTGACGCTCCCAAACCCAAACGAGACCTCATCCGTGAAAACGAACGTATCAATGCCAAACTTACCAACCCATCTTCACTTTCATCAACAGTTTTCTTAAGAATATAATCCAACGATTGACTACTTTCACACTTCACTGAATTTCATATACAACTTTTACTCATGTATCATAGAAGAAGCACATATCGACTCTAACGAATAAGGCCTGTGAGAGCGATTTACAGGGTTCCATATACAAGAAAATAACTAAGGTAACAGAAAATCAGAACAATTAGCATGCTCACATGGGTACTGTAAATCAAGCTTCACCAAACTATATAATAGCAAAGAAAAGGAACAAACATGAAAATTTAATCCAAAGATGACGACAAACTCATCAAGAATGCAAATTCATTCAAACAAGAGCACTACGGCAGAATCCCAAAATTCTTGAATTAATGAAAGAAAGGAGATAAAAGGAACCTCAAACAAAGTGCCGCCTGTTCACGAGAATCTCTGACTTTACAATTTCTGTTCGGACGCAAAATTGCTACGGCAAGGAACGATGATCGGACTGAAAAACCGAAGCTATGAATTAGACCTTCGACATAGAAGCCTCGCGGAAACTTCGAACGGATCTCATACGACTCAGCCTCAATCAGACTCCATTGAAAACCAAAGATCTTTATGCGTGTGTGCATGTGTGTGGATTCGATGGAGCTGGTGGACGTTTGAGTTGAAGAAATCAAGGGCTCGCTGGTTTGAGGGGCTGAAGGGTGGTTATGGTCGTTTGGTTTCAGAGGGAGGGTCTCTCTTGGTGATCTGTTGCCTATATCCTTTTTTTAGTGGAGGAATGAAGAAGAAAACCAAATACAGGGGTGGGGGTCTGTCCCCTTGGGATGTCAGCGGTGGATTTTGATTAGAGTCTAGCTGATAAGCGTTATTTTTTCTTTTTGTCCTCCCCCTTGTGTTTGTGGTGTAGGTAGTATTATATAGGGTAGGGATTAGGTTAGGGGTATGGGCCTAGGAACTATGGGCTAGGGATTTTGGGCCAAAGACTAAAAAATGGACTATAAGATTTATAAAAACGGGATAAACCAACCTAAAACTAATTCTTTCTTCTAAAATTATGTACAATTATAATATAAAAATATAAGACTAATTTTAATTAATTGAACTAAACTATAAAACATAAAACTATTTTTTTTGTGTGTGTGTTTTCAAGATTATAAAAATAAAGATAGGGTACTATTTTGGTAAATTTTTTTTTTTTTTTTTAAGATTAAAAAAAATGACTATAAAATATTAATAAACCTATTTTTTTGTAATTTTTCATTTTCTTGTAATAAAATAAAGTAAATTAGTAAAAATTAGTTGAAATGGCGATATTAGGCCTAAACTAAATATTTACATGCTAAAAATGGGTAAAATTTCGGGGAGGGTCAAAAATCACATGTCAACAAGAAGCATTTCCAAATGACACGTCCATTACTGTTGTTCGTCTGAGTCTCAACTAGAAACAAGGTTCGTTGCACTTGGTACTTGTTAAATTAACGTTGAGATTTTTAAAATTAAAGGACTTCTGTTGAATTTTAGCTTTACAAGTAATAATAAGAGAAGTTGCTTTGATATTTTTAAGGAAGTGTGGAACTATAATAAAACTAGTGAAATTCGAATATGCAAGTAGAGTGATGAAAATTTGGGAAGGACAGATTCTCTGCATGTAGGCACTTCAATTCGTACTGTTCGATTCACCTGTTTTAATTTAGGAGATGATTTCTATGAAAACTTCCACAGTCCTATATGTTTGACCTAAAATATAGACCTTGGTTCAATCAATTAGATTTAAAAAAGAAGAGTCAATCATAGTTAATAATAATATCCAAAAGATAAGGCTATTAGTTTTATGACAGATGATATATATATTTGGCCGAATGGTAATGAATGTGAGCAATAATAACAGTATTCAATGATCCAAAAAGATAAAAGATAGCATAAATAGTCATAAATAGCAATGAGTGAAATTTAAGTAAATAAAAACATGGGAGTCACCCGAAAAGGGGTGGGATCTGTGGATATTCTTTTTGACAATGAAGAATGATTGATGAGCCTTATAATACTCATGTTGTTCATGGATCCAGTGAAAAAGCTAGACAAGAATCTTGGTAAAAAAGTTATTTTTGTATGCTTGTAATATGGTCAGAGTCTCTCTACAAAGTCAATGTTTTTTCTTATAAGTAAATATCTCATGCCCCCTATCATTGTGTCTCTTTTTATTCATAGGGAACATGTTCCTAGAAACCCTAATAGTATAGATGCAGAGAATATCCACTAGAATATTCTCTTTAGTGTCCTATCCTAAAATTGGCCATTATAACTCTGTCTAAGATGCTCAACCTCGACCTTGATCTACAATGACTTCACGGCCTTGATTTTTGCTGACTGTTCGACCATACCCTTTATCGCTCCGAGGCCACTTCTACCTGGGACATATTTTTGTTGAGACCTCACTGATAGCACGTGGCGGCCGATGAAGGCTATCATGGTGCCGACTTGGCTTTCCTATATCAAAGATATATTTTGGACCATATAGTTAGTCCCTCCGCTTATCGAGGTCGTCCTCGCAGGCGAGGTCGATGGTGGATAATATCGTTTGTGGTCGTGCTTATCAAGCTGGCTATACAGGTCGTGGTTGTCGTAACGATCAGGCAACGTGCTCTCTAAGGGCCGCATATTTTGAATTCTTTGAATTTTTTGGGAAGTCTATTGGAGCCATCTGGTCCAAGAGAAAGAGTGATGTCATGACGTCATGCGTCATGATGACGCCGTTTCCCGACGCGTTGCGTCGATTCATGTGTGATCCTTAATTGGTTCTGCCGTTTGGATCTTTGTGCTAATCATGGTCTGTCGTTTTGATTCTGGTGTCCCCAAGCCTTATAAATAGGGGTGGTTTGTTTATCTTAAAACTTTTCCACATTCCTTCTACTTCATTAGCAGATCCTCTTCTTCTCCTTCGCAGAACCTTTTCACTTCTCTATTGCTTTTTTTGCTTCTCTACAAAAATGCCGGACCTCCCATTAGATATTCACATGGAAGATCATTCTATCCCTCAAGATGTTATTTTCCTGACTAGGGGGAAGACGACGGGGTTGCCGTTGAGGAGGAAACTCTCCCTACCGTAGAGGAGATCATTCCTTGATACCCTGACGTTAAACCCGACTTCCAAATGGTGATGGAGAGGTTCAAATCTACGATGATGGTTGAATGACTAGCCGAATTCAAGACTAGGCTCAGCCTACCTAGTCACGTGGATTTGGTCCCTACAAGCGACGACGAAGGGCGGGTTCATCGTCCTGGATTCTGCGCCCTTTACGAATATCCGTTCATAATCAAATATTCGTTCCCATTGCCGCTGTTGATAGAAGAGTTATGTTGCTACTACAACGTATGCCCAACGCAACTTGCCCCTTATATCTTTAAGGTGGTCAAAATGTTGACGAAATTTGCCGAATTGGCCGACGTTGATATAACAGTAAGCCACTTGATCCATCTCTTCGCCCCTCATTTCTATCGAGGGATGTTGCTGAATCTTCGCTACCACGGGGGAAAATGTTTGGTGGTGAGGATGGATGACAAGGCTAGTCGGCATTTCTGGCGTGACTATTTCTTTGTCAGGACCGAGGCCGTAGTGTCCGCTGCCCGACTTCCCTGAGGCTTGGAATCCTACTCGTAAGTGATCGTACTCACTTTTATATATATATATATATATATATATATATATATATATATATATATATATATATTTCTACAGCTACTATTCAACCCCTTAAGATAGTGACCCATATTGCCGACTGGGTCAGACAGATCCTTCCTCATTCGGCGGGGATACGTGACTAGTCGAGTTTCTCTCAGAAATTCAAGCCGTCTTTTCCCTCGGTAGGTAATCTCTTTCCTACTGTCGACGTCATTGTTCTTTCTTATATGTAAGTTCCTTTTTCTGAATTCTTCCTTTCCAATTTTTCTTTAGGTTTAGTCAGAGGGTCGACGAGGAGGTCGAGGGCCCCCTTACCCTCATTCCGGAGGAGGGCCACTATGCCTTCAGTCCCCGGCCATGGCTCGGCCATTTCCACTCCTGCTTTTGCCCCAACTCCAGTCATCGTTGCTTCTGCCCCCCGCCTTTGTTCTGGCCGTTGCAACTTCTGGCCCTCCTAAATTTTCACTTATTGACAAGGACGATGAACATTCACCTAGCGACGGGGATCTTCAACCTCGATAAAAAAGGTCTATGGACGTGGGTGACGGAGTCCGTCTAGCTTTCGATGATGTGGAAGGGGATTTTTATGCTGTGTGAGAGAACAACCATTTTTGTGAATGATGATGTTGAACCGAGTCTTGAGGTCCCGAGGCCGGTGGAGGCTGATGTAAGCATATCCCTGTATTCCGAGGGGAGGGAGACCGAGGAGGTGGCTGCTGGCGACCATGAACTTTCGCGGCAAGAGGAGGCTTCAACCTCTCAAATCGCCGTGGATGCCTCCTTGCCTACTGAATATAAGTGAAAGAGTGCTGCAGGAGAGGGCAGCGAATCAGATACCGACATTGACTTGAATGACCTAAGAATGATCGACGAGGGGCTCAGCCAGCTTGAGGTGAGGCTGGAGGGGGGGTTCGAGGACTATCACGATCCCAATGGATCGTGACTCATTAGTGAACACTGAGGAGGTGGTCTCTGCCCTCGGCACTCTCTGTTCCGATGTCGAGGGTAAGACCCTCAAGGAGATAACCGACAATGCCTTGTCAAAGAGCATCATCGGCCTAGCTCTCAAGGTAAGTATTGTTGTATGACTCATTCCTAACTCTTTAGAACATTCCAAGTTCTAACCCCATTTTTTATTTGCAGATGGTAATTCTAGAAATTGAGAGCGCCCGGAGGGAGAAAAGGCACAAAGAGATCTTCGTGAGGCTTAGAAAGAAATACACCGAGTTCCACGGCGATGTGCAGGCCCGGAGGGAAGATTTGAAGAAGAGGGACAAGGAGCTGGTGCAGGCCATAGAGAAGTGCAGCGTCCTTGAAGGGACGTTGAGAAGCAGAGAGGAGGATCTTGAGGTTAGCAGGGGCGTAGAGGCCCCGTGTAGTGATCTTCAAGACAAGTGGTTGAGTTGCGAGGACAACTTAAAAAGTGCTGATTTCAGTTGGAATCCATCAGCGGCGAGCTTGCCGAGAAGCAGGAGGAACTTGATAAGGCGGATTCCTCTCATTTGGATTCTCTGAGGAAGGAGGAGATCTTCGATCTCGCAAATAAGACTCTTCGGGCCAAGCGGGAAAATGATCAATCAATGGCGAGAGCTAAGAAGGACTGGCTCGAGGAGAGGATGGGGGAGCATGAAAAGGAGAACTCCGACCTTCACGACCGAGTGATCGCTCTTGAAGCCGACAAGGCTCAACTACTTGCAATACCATCCTCTTCCAGGGCTTCTGATTTTCCCAGTGAACCTCGAGAGTTATACGAAGAGTGGATTCATGCCGAGGCCCGGTCGGGCTCCGTTTCTGAAGCTGCCTTTGAGGATGCCCGGGTTAAGGCTCCTGAAGTTCGGGTCGCTTGTGGATATGAATCCACCATGCCCCGACCTGACAAGGAGGATGGGGAAGAGAGCGTAGACCCATTTGAGGAGGACGCTTGGTATGATACCGTTTATCCTAAGGCGAAGGTGGTGAGGATGTCGGGGACCGATATGATAAGGATGCAGGGGACGTGATGGCGAGGGCCAGTAGTCTTTCTTTTGGACTTTTTTGTGTATTTTTTCCGGCCTCTTTAAGAGCCCTTGTAATGAAATCTTTATTCGTATACGAATGTTTAAGATGTTTTCTGTGCCTTCTTCCATATTTGTCACTTGTTTCAGTACTTGTATACTTTGCTTTTGTTGTTTGCTTGTTAAGATTTCTGCTCTTTTTATTGTCGTTGTCTTCTTGTTGGTTGTAGCCTTGTTGGAGAATATTTATGGGCCATATCTGCCCTTTGATTATATTGATCGGGCGTGCCTCTTCATTTAGACTTGGCTGATAGGTGTTGTTTGAACTTGGTTGACTTTGATCTTTTGTCAAGTTATGGCCGAGTGCCGGTAGGTATTTGTTCAAACTCGGTCGAACTTAATCTTTCCTTAAATCATGGGTCGAGGGCTGACGGGTGTTGTTCAAGCTGGGTCGAACTTAACCTTTTATTGAATCACAGCCGATAGGTGTTGTTCGAGCTGGGTCGAACTTAACCTTTTATTAAATCGTGGCCTTCGGCCGAGGGCCAATAGGTGTTTTACGAAATTGGGCAAACTTAACCTTTTCTTAAATCGTGGGTCGAGGGCCGATAGGTTTTGTTCAAACTGGGTCAAACTTAACCTTTTATTAAATCGCGACCGAGAGCCGATAGGTGTTTTTCAAACTCGGTCGAACTTAACCTTTTCTTAAATCATAGGCCAAAGGCCGATAGGTGTTGCTCGAGCTAGGTCGAACTTAACCTTTTGTTAATATGAGGCCGAGGGCCGATAGGTGTTGTTCGAGCTGGGTCGAACTTAACCTTTTGTTAATGTGTGGCCGAGGGACGAAAGGTGTTGTTCGAGCTGGGTCAAACTTAACCTTTTGTTAAGGCAGTTTTGATAAACGTACATTTTTATTACTTTGACACTGTTGCTCTGATTACATGATTGGAGAAAGTTACAAACTTTAGTCATTGGCTGGTGTTCTAGTCCCAGTCCTAGTCTATCTAGTCCCTTCATTGTTTGACTTGAAGAGTATTGAGGAGTCGGGCAATGAAAAAGAAAAGGTCCTTCCTTCGCATACTTTGACTCGACGCATCCCTTTCGTCACCTCGTTAAAAACCTCCTTGAGAAAACCCTAATGGGACAAAACTCAATTGAGGGAAAACGACTACGACTTGGGGCGCTTCTTCCTTTTAGAAGTTGAAGTATTTGAGGTGGCTGATGTTCCAATTGTTTGGTAATTGTTTTCATTCTCTAGTTGGAACAAACCCTTGTTTGCTTTGGGAGTAATTTTGTACGGACCATCCCAGTTTGTCTTCTCGTGGATGCTTGCTTGGGTTTTGGCTTTGAGTACATAGTCCTCGACTATGAGCAGTCGAACCTTTGCTATCTTGTTGTAGTATCGTTTTGCTTGCTGCTTTTGGGCGACCATCCTTATGTACGCCATATCTCTTCATTCGTCGATCTCGTTGAGTTCTTGCTTTCTACTTCCGTCGTTAATACTACCGCTTTTGTAGCACTACCTTAGGTTAGGTTCTCCGACTTCAACCGGTATGACTGCTTCGTGTCACGACCCAAAATCCCTCCGAAGGAGTCGTGATGGCACCTAGTCTCTAAACTAGGTAAGCCTAACATTTACTGAAATAACATTAAAATTTACTGACTTCAAATTAAATAACTCTCAATAAGTCACAATTCCCAAAACCGGTGGTACAAGTCATAAGCCTTTCTAAGAGTAGTTATACAAAATAAATATATCATTGTTCCGAAACAAAAGGAACACATGGAAATAAGTACAATTGAAGGTGACTCCGAGACCTGCGAACGCTACAGCAGGTTTACCTTGAGTCTCCACCGCAATGACCTACACAGCTGCAATTAATCGAATACCTGGATCTGTACACAAAAAATGTACAGAAGTGTAGTATGAGCACACCATAACGGTGCCCAGTAAGTATCAAGACTAACCTCGGTGGGGTAGTGACGAGGAACAGTAAAGACACCTACTGGTCAAATGAAATGAACAGGATATGATAATAAAATATCGAGATAAAGATAACGAGGTAATATCAACAACGGAGAGAAATCAAAATACAATAGGAACAATAAAGGGAGAACACGGGTAGTAACGAACGATAACCAAGTAAATCAACACTGCATAACAGGAACAGAGACAAAGTAAGAATGTATTCAAATAAAGAAGGCAATGCCAACTCAATCAATCACATCATGTCTAATACATAATCCCGACCATCTCAATCCTCGGTTTCTCATATCATAATCTCAACTTCCGAACCTTCAGCACACATGGCACCTTGTTCCCTCATATTTTCCATCTCATTTTTAACAACAAAATCCACATGCTATACAATACATAATGTCCGTACAATTGCACTCAAGATGTTCAAAAAGTCTCATTTACATAATATAAGTAAATTACAATTTCTAAACTAATTAGGAAAACCAGCGAGAAAAGATGAAAGTTGTTTCTTTTTTTGAAATCATTTGAGTAAAGAAAGTACCCCTTTTAATTAAAATACAACATCGAATGAATTATTAACTTTAACATGGAAGTTAATAACTTAAAACTTAGTAGAAATTCCTTTTTAAGTAAAATACAACCTCAGGCGGTTTAAGGGAATATAATTGAGTAACTAATTGAATTAAAGATGCAACAATAATTGAAGTTTGAAGTATTGGAACGTATAAATATAATTACGGCGAGGTATTGAAAACACTGTAGGTTCCAACACAATGGATCACCGCAATAAAGGAATTTAAACAGTTAAAACACTTGAATTGATAACAACAAATAACCACAGCAACAGAATGTGCACGGCATCACCCTTCGTGCTTTAACTCTCAATCCTCACCATGCAATCAATAATAGAAATGTGCACGACATCACCCTTCGTGCTTCATCACTCTTCCTCACCATATGAATAATATAAAGGTAAATGTGCACG
>NC_031994.1:71320828-71354536 GCF_001879085.1 Nicotiana attenuata
CTCTCTTTACCTCACCATATGCATAAATATAAATGTAAATGTGCACGGCATCACCCTTCGTGCTTTATCTCTCTTTCCTCACCATATGCCTAAATATAAATGTAAATGTGCACGGCATCACCCTTCGTGCTTTATCACCCTTTCCTCACCCAAACAGTAGAAACAGTAACATCCCAGCAAGAGAATCAACAATAGAAACAATAACATCCCGACAAGGGAATCAACAATAGAAACAATCACATCCCGGCAAGGGAATCAACAATAGAAACACTAACATCCCGGCTAGGGAATCAACAATAACCAATCTTGTTTCAACAATTAGCTTCGCAATATGGATCTCAACTTGAGTCAATACTCAACAATGATCAATTACCAAGAGAATATCATAAGTTTTGTCCAACATGAATAATCGTCAATTCAAGCATGACTAGTGCATGATAAGGATCACGAAAAAACCAAGAAGCACAATAACCTTAACAAAACAACAAGACATAATAAGCACGTGATAACTATACCGGTAACCACAACAATTGGACATGTAACATATTTTCACGAAGTCATAAAGGAACTCACAATTAAGAAGTATCAAAACAATAAGGAAGGCAATCACTTCAATTAAGGCAAATAAGGGTCAAGTAACACGTAAGAATTAGAGGAAAGCTAACAACATCATATGGAGCATATAAATGTAATTTAGGCAATTAGGAAACTCAATCATAATGGAAACTTTCCACATAATAAACATGAGGACCTAAGAATCCTATAGGAAAATTTCCCACAAATAAGTCCGAGCACACACTCGTTACTTCACGTGCACGGACTACAATTAGCATAGAAGACTCAAATCCTAAGGGGAAGTCCCCCACACAAGGTTAGGCAAGATACTTACCTCAAAGACGACCAACCGATACTCTAAAATGCACTTCTCGGGTGAAAAGACCTTGGGACGGCTCAAATCTAACCAAATTAACTTCAAAGTATAAATAAAACACATAAGAAACTATTCTGGATCATAAAGTCTCAATCTTTAACAAAATCCGAAAATCGGTCCAAAAGTCGACCCCCGGGCCCGCACCTCGGAACCCGACAAATTTTACAAAAACTGAATACCCATTCCAATACGAGTTTAACCATATAAAATTTATCAAATTCCGATACCATTTTTATCCCTCAAATCATGATTTTTCTTTTTAGAAATTTCCTTCAAAAACCAACATTTCTCTCAACCCAAAACACAAATTAAATTATGAAAAAGAAGATAAAATTATGGAATATGTTTGATTCTAGGTGAAGAACACTTACCTAATCGATTTGTGTGAAACCCCTCAAAGAATCGCTCAAAACCGAGCTCCACAAGTCAAGTTATAGTGAAAATGGTGTAACCCTCGACTTGGAATTATATTCTATCCGCCCACGGTTTTGTGCATCGCGAATGAAGAGGGTGTATCGCGTTCGCGAAGAAGAAAATGAAGGCCGCCCATGTTGCTCATTGCGAATGCAACAAGTGCGCCCGCGAACGCGAAGAAGGGAAGTTTGATGTCCCAACGACTGCTCTTCGCGAACGCGTGAAATAGTACGCGAACACGAAGGGTGGGATGGCATAACTACGCGAACGCGATGGACAGATGCGAACGCGATGATGGAAGAGATAGAGCTTCGCGAACGCGAGGCGTTTTACGCAAACGTGGAGAAGGAAAATGAGGCGACCAGCAGAGACACTTCCTGAATGCGGAAGGTGCTTCGCGAACGCGAAGGAGGATATCAGGTACCAGAAACAGCAGTTCAAAAACAAGGGAAAATGGCCCGTAGCCCACCCGGAACACACCTGAGGCCCGCGGGACCCCGTCTAAACACACAAACAAGTCATATAACCTAACACGGACTCGCTCAAAGTCTCAAATCACATCAAACAACGCCGAAACAACGAATCACACCATGAATCGAACTTAGGAACTTTCAAACCTTCCAACTTCCAAAACTTGTGCCGAAACCTATCAAATCAATCCGGAATGACGCCAAATTTTGCAGACAAGTCCAAAATGACATAACGAAGCTGTTCCAACTCTCAGAATCGAATTCTGACCCCAATATCACAAAAGTCAACTATGGGTCAAACTTCTCCATTTTCTAAACTTTAACTTTTCCAACTTTCGCCGAAACGCCTCAAATTTCCCTACGGGCCTCCAAATCCATATCCGAACGCGCGTCTAAGTCCAAAATCAGCATAAGAAGCTGCTGACATCATCCAAACCTCATTCAGGAGCCGTTTACTCAAAAGTCCAATTCCGGTTAAATTCTCACTGTTTAAACTTCCAAACCTAGTTTCCTTCTTCCAATTCGACTCTGATTCATCCGAAAACAGAATCCAACCATGCACGCAAGTCGATACACATAATATGAAGCTACTCGTGACCTCAAATTGCCGAACCGGATGAAATTGCTCAAAGCGACCAGTCGGGTCGTTACATCCTCCTCCACTTAAACATAAGTTCGTCCTCGAACGTGCCCGGAGTCGTTCCAAAGCCATCGAACTACTGCTTGAGCTCACCATACATACCCCCGGGGGTAGTTCCCCATCACCCGAACCTATGAAGGACTTACAATGCAACTTAACTGATGATCTCACCTAATCCTTAGTCCATAACCTTAGGACAGAACCCAAACCTCAACATCTGAAATTCGTCATAGGACCCGAATCCCACATCATCACACTGCATGAACCTGACGAGTTGAATCGAGCCAAAATTCCAATCCAGAATACAATCACATGCTGCTCCACACAACTCAAATGCCCAAAGCGATAACCTCTGACAAGCATAGCTGTTCAAATAACATGTTTGGTGCCGGCAACACACTTCTCATTGATTATAACCCTGTTTCGGACCTCCACAACACTGCCCATGACAAAGAAACATGTGGAAACTCATAGCCGTCTATGAAGTCAACAAGTCAAGAAACTATCTCGCCCGCCAGGGCCATTACGCAAATCTTAGCAGAAACACCTACATACTCCCAAACACTCCTCACCCCGAATACCATAGTACTACTCTCAGGTCTAAGAACCACATCTCGGCCAAAACAAGCAGCCCAACTAATAACTCATCACGGAAACACACAAATTCTCACACTACACAGCTCGTACACCAAACCAGCAATAACTCAGTTACGTAACACAAATAAAGAAAAGTAAAGTAGAAGAATTTTCTAACAAGTGTAACATGTGCAACAACAAAAGTATAGATTTCATCAAATCGTTCCACAGAGGAAAAACAGAACACCCAATAAACACAAGGAAAGGGTATCTTATATAACATCCGCTGCGGCGTGCAGCCCGCTCCCAAATACTCATCAAGCCAAGATGCTCGGGTTCGCTGATCATAAGAATACTGATATCAAGCACAACATTGTGCACAAGTATAACTGTTGGAAAATGAATAGAAATAAATAAACAAACATGGAAGAAAGCAAGCACGACTAAGGTTAAATGAGCAAATCAACATCACGAGGGCTATCTTTCCCACACCGCCGTAACGCCTGAACAGAATTACAATATGCATGGGGAATAATCATACAACCTTACCGCCTAACACATCATAGAAGAGTACCACATAACATAGACTAGGGGCGCAAATAGTATTTACTCTGCCTGATAACATAACCATAATGACAACTCACAGGAGCACACAAACTCGACCTAATACAAAATACATATTCTCGCTGATCTTCCAAATAGGCCTAAACCAAATCCTGATCCTTCCCAATTAGGTAAATATTCTTCAAAAATCAACAGCAACCTATCGATAATAGATGCTATTAGTTTCCCCATTCTCAATAGTTCTTCACAATCCACTAACAAGAAATAGCCCACATATGGGGACACTTAGTACCATAACATCAAGAACACTAAAATTTCCATACCCGGACTCAACTACGCAAATCAAATGGCTGATACATCACTCACCTTCCATCATCCTATCTAAGCACCCATATAAGATTTTCGGCCGCGTAACAAACATGAACCTCGAAAGCCTCAGAACCCAGTAATCACCATGCTACCAGCTATGCACTGCAAACAAAAACTGAAGGTACTTCCCAAAAAAAATGCATACTTTTCACATATGATAGCCAACAACGCCAACACTCTATTAGTTTCAGATACCGATTAATGACAAACCGCATTGTACCACATATTCTTTATGCCCATAGTAGACACCCGATTCAAGCTGTAGTCAAACCATCGAGATTCCCTCCGAGATTCGCACGCACGCAACTAAGCCATCAGAACTGCACCTCCCCAACTCAACCGCGTCGCACAAACCGTCTAATCCAATAGTGTTGCCACGAATGCCAGTACAGAATTACCATTCAAAAGGACCACTACTTCCATTGCTATGCTAGCCTCACACTACTGAACTGATCTATTCGTTCAGATAGTCGATATGCAATAATCCTAGTCAAGCCCCAAGTACAGATGGTCTTAACACATACCACATGGCCCAGAAGCTCATAAGCCACCGCATTACCTCTGAAGCACCCCGTTCTGCCGCAACCACGATACCCACGCTGAATAGACCTTCTGTGAATCTGAAATTGTTCTTCCGACTCCCCTTGATGCTGAAATGTAGATCCACTATTGACGCAGAAATACTGTAAACCCCAACATCATCTCGTGCAAGATCTCAAACCTTGGTCATACACAAAATTCGGGAACCCACCAATACCACATACACGCATACCTCAGGCTATAACTAGTGTAAATCTGACTCTGCAATCTGAATGCCGCTAATGGACTCCTCCACTTGGCGCGAAGCCATAGAAAACAACATATGATGATCCGCAAAACTAACCCTCCCAGCTCGCACTCATCAATCAGCTACCGGGAATCGCTGCGCCTCCATATGATCAACTGAATTGTCTCTCAATACCTCTGCATCTTCAGTCTGGACGACACGTTGAGACAATGTCGCATGATAAGGAATGAAAGAAGTGGAATTTCCTAACAGTTTTGTAGCCTCTCGAAGATAAGTATAGACGTCTCCGTACCGATCCGCAAAACTTTACGAAACCTGCTTTTGACTCATAGCACTTATGAACCTACAGCTCTGATACCAACTTGTCACGACCCAAAATCCCTCCGAAGGAGTCGTGATGGAACCTAGTCTCTAAACTAGGGAAGCCTAACATCTACTGAAATAACATTTTCATTTACTGACTTCAAATTAAATAACTCTCAATAAGTCACAATTCCCAAAACTGGTGGTACAAGTCATAAGCCTTTCTAAGATTAGTTATAAAAAATAAATACATCATTGTTCCGAAACAAAAGGAACAAATGGAAATAAGTTCAATTGAAGGTGACTCCGAGAAGTGCGAATGCTACAGCAGGTTTACCTTGAGTCTCCACCGCAACGACTTGCACAACTACAATCGATCGAATACCCGGATCTGTACACAAAAAATGTACAGAAGTGTAGTATGCGCACACCACGGCGGTGCCCAGTAAGTATCAAGACTAACCTCTATGGGGTAGTGACGA
Source organism: Nicotiana attenuata (assembly GCF_001879085.1). Classification (NCBI taxonomy): domain Eukaryota; kingdom Viridiplantae; phylum Streptophyta; class Magnoliopsida; order Solanales; family Solanaceae; genus Nicotiana; species Nicotiana attenuata. The sequence continues at coordinate 71,326,365 of NC_031994.1, forward strand.
GGAACAGTCAAGACGCCTACTGGTCAAATGAAATGAACAGGATATGATAATAAAATATCGAGATAAAGATAACGAGGTAATATCAACAGCGGAGAGAAATCAAAATACAAACAGTAGGAATAATAAAGGGAGAACACGGGTAGTAACGAACGATAACCAAGTAAATCAGATAACCAAGTAAATCAACACTGGCATAACAGGAACAAAGACAAGTAAGAATGTATTCAAATAAAGAAGGCAATGCCAACTCAATCAATCACATCATCTCTAATACATAATCCCGACTATCTCAATCCTCGGTTTCTCATATCATAATCTCAACTTCCGAACCTTCAGCACACATGGCACCTTGTGCCCTCGTATTTTCCATCTCACTTTTAACAACAAAATCCACATGCTATACAATACATAATGTCCATACAAATGCACTCAAGATGTTCAAGAAGTCTCATTTACATATAAGTAAATTACAATTTCTAAACTAATTAGGAAAATCAGCGAGAAAAGATGAAGTTGTTTTTTTTTCGAAATCATCTGAGTAAAGAAAGTACCCTTTCAATTAAAATACAACATCGAATGAATAATTACCTTTAACATGGGAGTTAATAACTTAAAGCTTAGTAGAAATTCCTTTTTAAGTAAAATACAACCTCAGGCGATTTAAGGGAATATAATTGAGTAACTAATTGAATTAAAGATGGAACAATTATTGAAGTTTGAAGTATTGGAATGTATAAATATAATTACGGCGAGGTATTGAAAACAATGTAGGTTCCAACACAAAGGATCACAACAATAAAGGAATTTAAACACTTAAAACGCTTGAATTGATAACAAGAAATAAACACAGCAATAGAAAGTGCACGACATCACCCTTCGTGCTTTAGCTCTCAATCCTCACCATGCAATCAATAATAGAAATGTGCACGGCATCACCCTTCGTGCTTCATCACTCTTCCTCACCATATGAATAATATAAAGTTAAATGTGCACGGCATCACCCTTCGTGCTTTATCACTCTTTCTCACCATATGAATAATATAAATGTAAATGTGCACGGCATCACCCTTCGTGCTTTATCACTCCTCCTCACCATATGAATAATATAAATTTGCACGGCATCACCCTTCGTGCTTTATCTCTCTTTCCTCACCATATGCATCAATATAAATATAAATGTGCACGGCATCACCCTTCGTGCTTTATCTCTCTTTCCTCACCATATGCATAAATATAAATGTAAATGTGCTCGGCATCACCCTTCGTGCTTTATCTCTCTTTCCTCATCATATGCATAAATACAGATGTAAATGAGCACGGCATCACCTTTCGTGCTTTATCTCTCTTTCCTTACCATATGCATAAATATAAATATAAATGTGCACGGCATCACCTTTCGTGCTTTATCACTCTTTCCTCACCCAAACAGTAGAAACAACAACATCCCAGCAAGGGAATCAACAATAGAAACAATAACATCCCGACAAGAGAATCAACACTAGAAACAATCACATCCGGCAAGGGAATCAACAATAGAAACACTAACATCCTGGCAAGGGAATCAACAATAACCAATCTTGTTTCAACAATTAGCTTCGCAATATGGATCTCAACTTGAGTCAATACTCAACAATGATCAATTACCAAGAGAATATAATAAGTCTTGTCCAACATGAAAAATCGTCAATTCAAGCATGAATAGTGCATGATAAGGATCACGGAAAAACCAAGAAGCACAATAACCTTAAAAAAACAACAAGACATAATAAGCACGTGATAACTATACTGGTAACCACAACAATTGGACATGTGACATATCTGCACGAAGTCATAAAGGAACTCACAATCAAGAAGTATCAAAACAATAAGGAAGGCAATCACTTCAATTAAGGCAAATAAGGGTCAAGTAACACGTAAGAATTAGAGGAAAGCTAACAACATCATACGGAGCATATATAGGTAATTTAGGCAATTAGGAAACTTAATCGTAACGGAATACTTTCCACATAGTGAACATGAGGACCTAAGAACCCTAGAGGCAAATTTCCCACAAATAAGTCCGATCACACACCGTCACCTCGCGTGCATGGACTACAATTAGCATAGAAGACTCAAATCCTAAGGGGAAGTCCCCCCCACAAGGTTAGGCAAGATACTTACCTCAAAGACGACAAACCGATACTGTAAAATGCACTTCTTAGGTAAAAAGACCTCCGGACGGCTCAAATCTAACAAAATTAACTTCAAAGTACAAATAAAACACATAAGAAACTATTCCGGATCATAAAGTCTCAATCTTTAACAAAATCCAAAAATCGGTCCAAAAGTCGACCCCCGGGCCTGCACCTCGAAACCCGACAAATTATGTAAAAACCAAATACCCATTCCAATACGAGTTTAACCACACAAAATTTATCAACTTCCGATCCCATTTGGTCCCTCATATCATGATTTTTCATTTTAGAAATTTCCTTAAAGAACCAACATTTATCTCAACCCAAAATACAAATTAAATGATGAAAAAGAAGATAAAATCATGGAATATATTTGATTCTAGGTGAAGAACACTTACCCAATCGATTTGTGTGAAAACCCCTCAAAAATCGCCTAAACCGAACTCCACAAGTCAAGTTATAGTGAAAATGGTATAACCCTTGATTTTGAATTATATTCTATCCGTCCAGGCTTTTGTGCATCGCGAACGCGGAGGGAGTATCACGTTCGCGAAGAAGAAAATGAAGGCTGCCTAGGTTACTCATCGTGAACGCGACAGTGCGTCCGCGAACGCGAAGAAGGAAAGTCTGATGGCCCAAAGACTGCTCTTCGTGAACACATGAAATAGTACGCGAACGCGAATGGTGGGATGGCATTACTACGCGAACGCGATGGATAGGTGCGAACGCGATGAAGGAAGAGACAGAGCTTCGCGAACGCGAGGCGTTTTACGCGAACGTGGAGAAGGAAAATGAGGCGACCAGCAGAGACACTTCGCGAGTGCGGAAGGTGCTTTGCGAACGCGAAGGAGGATATCAGATACCAGAAATAGCAATTCGAAAACAAGGGAAAATGGCCCGTAGCCCACCCGGAACACAACCGAGGCCCCCGGGACCCCGTCTAAACACACAAACAAGTCATATAACCTAACACGGACTTGCTTGAGGTCTCAAATCACATCAAACAACACCGAAACAACGTATCACACCATGAATCGAACTTAGGAACTTTCAAACCTTCCAACTTCCAAAACTCGTGCCGAAACCTATCAATTCAATCCGGAATGACGCCAAATTTTGCAGACAAGTCCAAAATGACATAACGGAGCTGTTCCAACTCTCGGAATCGCATTCCGGCCCTGATATCACAAAAGTCAACTATGGGTCAAACTTCTCCGTTTTCCAAACTTCAACTTTTCCAACTTTCGCCGAAACGCCTCAAATTACCCTACGGGCCTCCAAATCCATATCCGAACGCGCTCCTAAGTCTAAAATCACCGTACGAAGCTACTGACATCATCCAAACCTCATTCAGGAGCCGTTTACTTAAAAGTGCAATTCGGGTAAAATTCTCACTGTTTAAACTTCCAAACCTAGTTTCCTTCTTCCAATTTGACTCCGATTCATTTGGAAATAGATTCCAACCATGCACGCAAGTCGATACACATAATATGAAGCTACTCGTGACCTCAAACTACCGAACCAGACGAAATTGCTCAAAATAACTAGTCGGGTCGTTACGCTTCGGTTCCTAAACCAGAGAGTAGGGTGTCTCTCCTATGCTTGTTTTCGGGGTAGTTCTATACGCCCATAATACTTCTGGGACTATTTCCGACCACAGTCCCTTGGCGTCTTCGAGCTTTTTATTTATGATATTTAATATGGACTTGTTGGAGGATTCTTCCTGCCCATTACCCGTTGGGTGACACGGGGTTGAAATTATGCTCTCAATATGCTATTTCTCGAAGAATTCGTCGGTTTTCTTTCCCGTGAATTGGGGTCCGTTATCGCAGCTGATCTCTTTGGGTAGGCCGAATTGACATATGATGTTTTTCCAAACGAAGGTGATTACCTCTTGTTTGCGTATTTGGGTGAATGCTCCTGCTTCCACCTGTTTAGAGAAATAGTCAGTTAAAACTAAAGGAAATCATATATTGCCTCGCCCTGGTGGGAGTGGATGTTAACCTGCTTGGTGAATTATTGGGGCGTATTTCTATCATTTCTCACATTTCTTCACAAACTCTAAGGCGTCTTTTTTCATAGTGTTCCTGTATTATCTGCCCGTATGAGACACCTAGTGGTTGCTCGATTGCCGGAATGAGGCTTCATGGACTTCTTCGAGGACGCACTGGGTTTGGTTTGGGCCTAAACATTTTTCCACAGGGCCGCCGTATGTCCTCTTGTGTAGGTCGCTGTGGAGGAGGTTGTATCTGGATGCCTGCATTCTTAGTTTTTGGCTTCCTTCTTCTCGTTTTGGAGTGTGCCGTCATGCAAGTAGGAGATATTACGGTTGCGCCAATCTCGGGTTGAACTTACAGATCTTACCTCGATTTGGTCTAACGACAAGTTAAGGAGGTAGACTACATTTTTATCCCCGACTGTGAGGCTTTTGGGGGCTGCGGCCGATTCGGCAAGGTCGGCCATTACAACCTTCTGCGCATGCGAGATCTGGTCGAGCTGGTATTCATCGAACTTGGGCAGCAGCTTACAGATCTCGCTCTGATATTTATGCAACCTTTGTCCTTTGATTTGGAAAGTCCTTGTGACTTGGTTGACTACGAGATGGGAATCACAATGGAGTTTTAACTGCTTCGCCTCATACTTGAGTTCTAGTCTCAATTCTGCAATTACAAACTCATACTCGGCCTCGTTGTTAGTCAAATCTGGGCATCTTATGGACTGGGAGATAACTTCGCCGGTAGGGACCTCGAGTACGAGTCCCTGTCCACATCCGAAGCGTTAGATGCGGCGTCGGTGTACAGGACCTAGAGGTCTTGTGTTTGGAGAGAAGCTTGGATGGCTTCCTTATCGACCTCAGGCATTATCTTTGCACTGAACTCTGCGAGGAAGCCGACGAGCAGTTGCGACTTTGTTGGTGTTCGCGACTGACATGTGATATCGTTCTCACTTAGCTCGATAGCTCGCTTGGCCAGCCTCCCCGATAATTCAAGTTTATATAAAATGCCTCTTAGAGTAAAGGTGGTAAAGACTGAGATAGGGTGGCACTGGAAATAGGGTCTAAGCTTTCGTCAAGCTATGACTAGTGCCAGGGTCAGTTTCTCGAGGTGTTGGTTGATGGTGGGCTATAATCCCATATTTTAGTCAATTATTGCACTCTAATTTAGTGCACTTTAATTGAGTTTTAACTTTAATCGCTAGTGTATTTCACTAATTGCGTGTTTTATGCCTTGTAGGGGTGATTACAAGTGATGTAGATATTATAGAACTAATTTGAGCTATTTGGAGCTTTCAAGTCCGAGTAAAAGCCCAAGGGATTAAGCCGGGATCGCGTTCGGGGGTCCAGAACCACGCCTGGACTTCAAAATGAAGCAAAAGAGCCATGCTCTGAGAATCCACCACAGCTGCGGCATGTGGGGAGGCGCGTGGCGTGCCGCGGCTGCCTAAATCCTGCCACCAGTCAGTTTACAAGGCCTCTGACACCCCACTACTGCCCCGCCTTTTTACAGTGCTTGAATCCTATTTCGCGCAGGAAAAGGTGTTTTCATCTGGGGCCGACCCTACTTAGTATAAATACATGTAAAAACGTTATTCTAAGGACTTTTGACACATCTTAGACCTATGGAAGCTAAGGAGGAGGTGGAGAAGCAAAAGCACAAGGATTTCATCATTCAATCCTCACTCAAGACAAGAGTTTGGATCGTTTTATGTTTTCCTTTAACTTAAACATATTTATGATGAATTACTCCATATCTATGGAGTAGTTCTCTTTTGGGTTTGATGGATTTGGTGTATTGATATTTATTTTTGGATTATAACTCTAGTTTTATGTATTGAATCATTTTGGATGTTTTAATCGTTGCATCTATATTCACTTGTTAATGTAATCGAGAGAGGCATAATTTGTGATATTCTTGAATTCTATTTTGTTGGTTGAATTCATTTATTCTTCCTAGTAATCGAAAGAGGCTAGTCGAATTGTTGATTAAACCTAGGTAGGAGGATAATCGAGAGAGTTCTCCTAAAGACCAATTCACTATGAATTCGTGCATATCTTTACCGATCTTAATTTAGTTCATCTTGTGAGGTTGAGACTTAATCGAGAGAGGAGTTTCTACTAAACGTTTGAACTAACAATCAAGTGACTTCGAGGGACTCACTAGAACACTAGAAGTGAAATATCTAGAGTTAGATCCCAAACAATTATCTCGCACCTATCCTATCAAAACCCTATTTTATCCCACTGATGACCTTCTTTGCTCATTACTTGCGTTGACTGTCATGCGTCAATAGTTTAGACTCTTATTTTATTTTAGTTTTAAATCACATAAATCTCAATTGTTGATCATCTTGGATAGCAATCTAGCTACAAACTATGATAATATTGTTTAACTCCAATCCTTGTGGATACGATATTATATTTTACTATATTCGACTAGCGAGCATATTTAAGTGTATGTTTTGCGCTCGTCATGGGTACCTCGTTTCGACATCGACAAGTGTTTTCTAATGTAATAAATAGGATATTGCGTACCTTTACTTTCTCGGATCAAGACTACACTTATTGCCACTTTGGAGACGGCCAGGTAGATGAGGAGATGTTCCCCGGGTTTGGGCATTGAGAGCAGAAGTAGTGATGACAGATACGCCTTTAGCTCTCAAAGAGCTCGTATGCCCTTGGGCATCTACTCGAGGCTGTTATCCTTTTTGAGTACACTGAAAAATCTGTGACATTGCCGGATGACCGCGAGATAAATCTCGATAGGGCGGGGATTCGACCAGTCAACCTTTGGACTTGCTTCTTAGTAGTCAGTTACTCCGGTATCCTTCGATAGCTTTGATTTGTTTTGGGTTGACTTGGATCCCCCATTGTGACACTAAGTAACCCAAAAACTTCCCCGAGGCTACGCCAAACACGTATTCTCTGGGTTTAGTTTCATTCTGTACCGTCTTAGTATGTTGAAAGCTTCCTTCAAATTATCGATATGGTCCTCCGTCTTTACGGATTTGACCAACATGTCGTTGATATATACCTCCATGGTCTTGCCAAGCTGATCTTTGAACATTTTTGTGACCAATCTTTGATAGGTAGTTCCTGCAATCTTCAGCCCGAATGGAATGACCCTATAAAAATATGTTCCTCGGTGGGTGATGAACGTGGTTTTCTCCTGGTCCTCTTCTTCCATAAGTATCTGGTTATAGCCTATGTATGCATCCAAATCTCGTGCTCGGTTGTCGCATCGATGAGTTGGCCGATATGTGGTAACGGAAATGAATCCTTCGGGCACGCTTTGTTCAAGTTCGTGAAGTCTACACATTCGCCATTTTCGGTTTTTCTTTTTGAACATCAGTACGTTGGCTATCCACTTGGGGTATTTCGACTCCCTGATGGAGCCATTTTGTAATAGCTTCCCCACCTCCTCGTGGACGACATCGTTAATGGCAGGGTTGAATTTTCATCTGACCTGCCTCACTGGGGTAGAGTAGATCGACGTTTTATTTGTGTGTGGCGATCTCCTTAGGGATTCCCGTCATATCTGCATGGTTGAACGCAAATAAATCCTCACTAGTTATTAAGAATTCACTAAGTTTACATGGTTCTCGGAGTTTGAAGCCGATGTAGGCTTTTTTGCTGTAGTCACTGGGATCTAATTGAACGGGGTCGAGGTCCTCTATAGTCGAGTCTGCGGCTTCAAACGTTTTAGGATCCATGATGACGTTCCTATTCCTTTCTTATGTCGTCCTCGGCCCTGTTGATTTCTATGCTTCATTTTCCTTGTATTTCTTCTGTTGGGTTGTCGTGTCATCTAAGGTGATATGGTAGCATTCCTGGGACGTACGTTGTTCTTCCCGTATGATGAATATCCCCTAAGGTATTGGATATTTGATTACTTAATATAAGTTGGAGGGGATGACTCTCATGGGATGTATCTATGGTCGTCCTACTATGGCATTGTATGCAGTTGCCTAGTATGTGGAATATCGTCACTAGCGTTATGCCGCTGGACAAGATGGGGAGTGTAATTTCTCCTGATGTCCGTTCAACTGCATTATTAAAATTTGTTAGTGTGATACAGCGTGGCACTATCTTGTCCTCGAGTCTCATTTGGGTGAGGACTTGGGGATGGATAATGCATGTTCCACACCCATCGTCTACCATGATAAGTTTGACATAAGTATCTAAACTGTGCAAAGTAATGACGAGAGCATCATTGCGAGGGAAAGTCAAACTGCCGACATCTAACTCGTCGAAGATGATACTTTCTTTGAGTCCTCATACTGTTCGTGGATGATAGATCTTTTGGGCTTGTGAGTGACAGTGCATTTAATGCCGTTGATAGAGGAGTTGTCGCTTCCGCCGATGATCATGTTGATGGTGCGAGCTGGTGACGGTGGCTTCTGCGGGCCTTGATGTACACGTCCCCTAGCGAAGTTGTTTCTCCCCTTATCGCTCATTATCTCTTTGAGGTGTCCTTCCTGCAACATGTTCACAACCTTTCGCTTGAGGGCGATGCGGTCTTCTCTCTCTTGTGTCCGCGCTCCTAGTAGAAGTCGCAGAGGGCGTCAGATTTTTTGGTGCTCGGATCGAACTTCATCTTTGGCGGCCACTTCACCTTCGTTCCGAGTTTCTCCAGGGCATAAACTATTTATGTAGGTGACACACAAAAATTGTGAACAGATAATAAGGGGCATATCTCTCTCGTCCCGGTGAGTCCCCGTTCTTGGCCTAGATGGGCCTTCATTATAGCGGAAAAATGGCGGGGCGGGGGCCCTGACGTATGGCTAATGTTGTTCCCTATTCAGTTGTGAGACTGGGTGTTCCCTCCTTATGTTATCTCTTCGTTCTTTCCTGGACTCGGCTTGTACCAAGACGAGTCGTCGAGTTGGATGAGGTCGTCATTATCTGCTCTAACTTTGTCACAATAAGCATTGTAGATTTCATCCCAAGTGGTTGGAGGATATTTCATCAACCGGCTCAGCAGTTTTCTAGTCCCTCTTGAACTATCTCTTCTCAATCCGTTGTGAAAATCCACGACCGCCATCCCCTCGGACACGTTTGGTATGGTCATCCTTACCTTGTTGAATCGGGCGAGGAAGTCCCTCAGTCCCTCTCCCAAGGACTGCTTGATGGCGAATATGTCGTTTACTCTTATTTCGGCTTTTTAGGCTCCGACATACGCCGTTACGAACTTATTGACCATTTCTTTGAAGGTTTCTATGGAGCGGGCTGGTAGCTGTGAGTACCATGTTAATGCCCCTCCCGTAAGGGTTTCACTAAATTTATTCGGCAAATAGAGGACACTTGTTCCTTGGTGAGGTCGTTGCCCTTCACGGCGGTGACATGATGAGTCACGTGATATTCGGAGTTAGTCGTTTCGTCGTATATCCTGAGATACGACGGCATTTTGAAGGTCTTGGGTATGACATGTAAGGCTGCTTCCTCGTTGTACAACTGCTCTATGAATCTACCAGCGTCCCTCTTTGACAGTATCTAAGGGTGCCCGATATCTTGTCGACTCGTTCTTAATGTTCTTTCATTTGATCTCAGAGCACTTTATTTTCATTCTCCATTTCTTCCATCCTCTTTAGAACAGCGGCGAGGAAGCTATCACCTGCATTATTAGTTACATTGTGAGTTATACCTGGTATTGAAGGGTCTGGTTGGTCGCCCTGTTCGTCAGCTCATTGCACTATATGGGCCCTTGCAGTCTCTGTCATGCATGGAGCGGGCTTGTTGAGCACGCTTACTAGCGTATCGGTTAACCACGCTTCGAGGAGCTTTTTCATGGTCGGTGGCGTCCCTTCTCCTGTGGACGTGGAGGCCCCTTTTTCATTTGGTTTTATTATGCTACAATGGGGGGAGGGAGGAGGCGACCTCTCGTGCCTGGGGGAGGCAGTGGGTGTCACATCATCGCCTAATGTTTCACAGCTCTCGTTGATAGCGTTCATGAGGTCGCTAGGGAAATCACGGTCATTTTAGTCTTATCTCCTTGGTTACCTTCCATGTAGGTTTCCGTACGTGCAAAGAAAGAGAAAGATCTTGGGATTTGTTAGGTTAGTGACTCGCGTTAGCTGTAGATCTAAAGGAAACTAAAAAAAAGTTAGCTAAAAATTCCGCATGGAAGGCGCAAAACTGTTTGACCTAAAATATAGATCTTGGTTCAACCAATTAGATTAAAATAAAGAGGAGTCAATCTTAGTTAATAATAATATAATATCTAAAAGATAAGGTTTTATATATATATATATATATATATATATATATTTGACCGAATGTAATGAATTTGATCAATAATAACAGTATTCAATGATCCAAAAAGATGGAAGATAACATTAAATAGTCATAAATAGCAATAAGTGGCGTTTAAGTAAATAAAAATGTGTGAGTCACCCGAAAAAGTGTGGGATCTGTGGATATTTCATTCTGACAATGCAGAAAGATTGATGAGCCTTAGAGTACTCAGATTGTTCTTGGATCAAGTGAAAAAGCTAGACATGAATATTGGTGAAAAGGTTATTTTTGTATGCTTGTAATATCAGATTCTCTCTACAAAGTCAATGTGTTTTCTTACAAGTGAGATTCTCATATCCCCTATCATTGTGTCTCTTTCTATTTATAGAAAACATGTTCCTCGAAACCGTAATAGTACAGGTGCAGAGAATATCTACTAGAATATTCTCTTTAGTGTCCTATCCTAAAACTAACCGTTATAATTCTGTCTAAGATGCTCGACCTCGACCTTGATCTATGATGATTTCACAACCTTGATCTTTGCAGACTCTTCGACCACACCCTTCATCGCTCCGAGGCCACTTCGACCTGGGACAGATCTTTATGTCGAGACCTAGCACGTGGCGCCTGATGAAGGCTATCATGGTGCTGACGTGGCTTGCCTGTATGAAAGATATTTTTTGGCCCATACACAATACCCCAACAATCAAAGTCTTTAAAAAAAAATAATTAAACAAAAATTTTTTTACGGTAACACTAGACGTAAAGAAAACGTATTTTCCTTTAGAGGAGAAAAGGAATATTAAAACAAGAATATGAGAACATCTGGAGTACCTCCTAATGATGAGATTATATTTAGGTAGGTGAAGTAGCCAAAAATGTCCGAGTTGAGATGTGTAGCCAAAAATGTCCGAGTTGAGATGTAATTATGTGATAAATTTGTTACAAGAACGTTCAATTCTTACTAAAGGCCTATACCTCCCCCCCCTCCCCACACACACGCACACAAAACACAATCTCCCTGCCATAACAAATACTAGTAACAAATAAAAAATGCTAACAAGGCAAATATGAAATAGTTTTGTCCGTCAATAAAATTAGATTGATGAGAAGAAATTATTTATTTTATATCGATCTTCCGAAATTATCCCATTTTATTGACCAATATATATACCACACACTTGGATCGTATGATTTATGATTTATTATACGGAAAAGGTCCAAATATGCCCTTGTACTATACGAAATTGAGCACATTTGTCCTTAGTTAATACTTTGGCCCATATATGCCCTTACCATCACATAGTTGGTCCATATATGCCCTTACCGTCACATAGTTGGTCCATATATGCCCTTTTCGAAAAGGAATCCGCCCTCTTTCTTTAATTGTATTAAAGTGTATTACAAACACTATTTCCTTTTTATTAGTACTTTTTTTTCTTTACCTTTCTCTTTTCTTTCTTCTTTTTTCTTTTCTTCTCTTTTTTTTTTCCTTTTCCTTTCTCCCATATTCGATTTCCTCCATTGATGATGCCTTCTCTATTTTCGTCACCAATTTCACGTGATTTTATTCCCAAAAATCAAACCTACACCACCAAAAGCTTCCTAGCGAGAAGGCTCTAGTTATTCAAATTTGATGATGTTGTTTTCTGTGGAGCTTCAGATCTGAAGGGAACAAGACCTTCAAAATCTGAATAACCATATCCTACTTTCGTCCTATTTAACCACCGACAAAATTTCTTCGATAATTTTCATCTCCTTCAGGTCAGAAGAACCTGTAGGGTTTGTGATAGTAAGTTTAGCAGGAATTCCTGAGTTTTGTCAAGTGAAATTGATGACGAAAATGGAGAAGGCATCAGCAATGGAGGAAATCGGATATGGGAGAAAGAAAAAGAAAAAAAAAAAAGAGAAGAAAAGAAGAAAGAAAAGAGAAGGTAAATAAAAAAAAGTACTAATAAAAAGGAAATAGTGTTTATAATACACTTTAGTACAATTAACGAAAGAGTTAATTAGCTTTTGGTGGATTCCGTGACGGTAAAGGCATATATGGACTAATTATGTAAAGCTAAGGGCATATATGGGCTAAAGTATTAACGAAAGACTAATGTGCTCAATTTTGTATAGTACAAGGGCATATTTGAACCTTTTCCGTATATTATATAGGAGGTTTAAGAAGTCTAAGTAAAAGAAGGAACTGTTAGGCAATTAAGTTTTGAATCTTTTTATAGGCCGTGCATGTCTAAACATTATATACTACCTTGGAACTTTTGCTAATAGTTTTGTGATTCGACGAGCGCAGGAAGAGGTTTTCCTTGTATGGCACGTCGTTTTGGGGGACCTATTTATTTCTCTATAAATACTTGGCCTTTTCCCACCTCCAATTACTTCTCTTCCTAATTAATTTCCTTTCGTTTTTCCTTAATTTCCTTCTTAATTTTCCATTTCATCTATACTCCATTCTTAGGGTTTTCTCATTTCTTGGTACAATTCATTTCTTTCTCTTTCCCTCCTTCCATCTTCTTCTTTCATTTCCCATAAGGAACAATTTTCTTTATTTTCATTTTATTTATTAAAATCTGCATGCTTTTGTTTCTTCTTTTAGTTCATGACTTTGGTTTCTAACAATTCTTCTTGGCCTTCTAATTAGATAATCTACACTGGTTTTTCTGGATTCATGGTTTGCACATTCACATTTTCTTGAGCTCTTTCAACCAGGTATTTAATTTGATGTCGTGTAACTACGATCTTTCTTTTCTCTCTTAATTCAGGTGATCTTTTCTCATGCATTTCTATTAGAATTAGATTTCCCCATAAGTATCTTCATTTGGAACCTCGTGATTTTCCCTTTTCGGAAATTTTTGCATCTTTCGTACCTTTAATAAACGACGATGGCGTACGTTTCTGCGGAGTTTATTTTGACCGATTAAATTTCTGTCTTTTGTACGATCATTAATTAACCATATAGTACTCCTTATTATAGTATGTTTTATCAGCTAATAGTAATTTGACAGCACATAATCCTTGAATTCTTTGTTATATTATTTAAATATTTTAGTCTGTTGGGTGTAGGGGTGTGTATTCGATTTATCGATTCGATTTTTGACCCTTATCGATAATTACTTATCGATTATCGATTTGTACATATGCTTATCGTTATCGTTTCAATAAGGTTTCTTTTTTTTCGATTTCGATTTATCGATTTTGGGGACTTATCGATTCGGTTATCGATTACACCGATAAGAAAATTTGCGGGATTCCACGGAAAGTATATCGCTATAAATGCGCCTAACTAATATGGACAAAAGAAGCTAAAATAAGACGAACACCATTTACAATATAAAAATTGTGTCAACAAGCACATGCAACAAAACTAAAGTAAGGGATCAAATGTATGCCACCAACACTCCAATGGTATAAAAAAACAAAACAAAACAAAAAACATCATCACGGCTAATTCTGTTTTCCATTAATTTGAACTTCATTCCCTTGATCTTTAAATATGATCATTCCTTAAATGTGGTAGAGGAAATAATAGGGTAAGGGACTTAGGGTAAAGGAAAGGGTATAGATTAGGGAAAATAATATTGTATAGCCGCTTTCAAAATAGTAGCGGAATATATACATTCTGTATGTTATATTAATCTACACAAATAGGTAATTACTCATTTAACAAGTGTCTACAGTCTAGGGGTGTGCATTCGATTTATCGATTCGATTTTGACCCTTATCGATAATTACTTATCGATTATCGATTTGTACATATGCTTATCGTTATCGTTTCAATAAGGTTTCGATTTTTTTGATTTCGATTTCGATAACAAATAATCGATTCGATTTATCGATAAACCGATTCGAATGCACACCCCTAGTTGGGTGCTGCAAGATATTGAAAATCTTTGATTATGTGTCAATTTCAGAGTGAATTTAAGTTATATATATTGACAAAATATAAAAATGTTTCGCAAATCGCACTATGTAATTTAACTTATTGATTATATTAAGTTACTTATCACATTTACCAAGTTCTTAATTATTGTTTATAATAAAGATTTCACTACAATTATCTTATAAGTGACCTAATTAAATTAATATCTTTTATCTGTCATGTTTTAGCGCGGAAAATGGAACTACCCTTAAATATAGAGTCAGCTGATTCTTATTCACGCCCTCCTATGTGTACTGTACATTTTTCAAATATTCTTTCAAGTCAACTGCAGGGAGTTTAAATTTTATTACGTGGTAGACAACAATCTTTACAGTTAAGTACTACCGGTTTAATAGTTTCATATCTTGCCCAGGTATTTCTCTCATTCATTTTTATTTATTGTTTTTTGTCAGGGATTCTTATACTTAGACTTGTATTATTACAATTGTTTCTTTTGCCTCACTTTTCTTGTTATCGTTTTGTTGTTGGCACTGTTTCGTGTTATTATTTTCTTTTCAACAAATAATGTGACTATGCTTCTCCCGAGTCGAGGGTCTATCGAAAACAAGCTCTTTACCTTCACAAGGTAGGATTAAGGCGGCGTACACACTACCCTCCCCAAACCCCACTTATAAAATTACACTGGGTTTGTTGTTATTGTTGTTGGTCAGGGATTCTTATGAGCCATGCTTAAATTTATCAGCTTCTCCTAATTTTCGTGGCTGAATTGGTGTAAATAAAGTTGTAGAGAGGTTTAGTTCAATAAAGTTTCTTCCCATTAAAGGCAAAGAGTATTAATGATTAACTTTATGCTTTGTGGCTACCTAAGTTGCTCCGACATGGCAGTTTAGGTGCCGCACCCGTGTTGACACGACACTAGTATGGGGGTGGGTATGGGATCCGTAACGGATCTGGTCAAACAATTTTGGGTACTTTGACCACGGCATATGAAAAAATTCGAGACGAGATACAATTTGATTCCCGAAATCAGAACCAAAACTAGGGTAAATTGAAAAAATAGCATACTTTATCTAGAAAATCAATCCCTTATTTATTTACAACTTGAAAATAGAAAATAATCCACAATTTACAAGCTATACGTAAGTATTCCACAAAATTTCTCATAATTTACAGATATTTTTATATTTTTGAATTATTTTTAGCCGGATCCCCCCACTCATATCCGTACTAGGATCCGTATCCCCGAATCTTAGAATCTACATCTCGAAGGATTTGACCTCTAGATCCGCACCCGTGTCCGAGCAACTTAGGTGGCTACTAGCGCAAGTGTTCATGTTTGTCACAAGTATAATATTTTGCCTTTTTACTTTTGGTGGGAAAAATGGAATATCTCCCAATCTAGTGGAGGATGCATGACAAAATCCATTCTTAATGAATCCTAATCTTTTGTGGTTTCCTTGTGGTTTTAATTTCATGAATATGAGTGAAAGTAGGAAAGTTTTGTTTGTTGTGTAAGGAGTCGCTTGGTTGGGAAACAAGTTATACCGGGATTAGTTATTCCAACCTTCCACAGGGATAAAAGTAACATTATGATCCCGGGATAGCTAATCCCGGGATTAGTTATACCGTGATTTTATTCCAACCAAACGTGGGAGAGAAACTCATCTCAAATTTAATCCGGAAATTAATTATCCCTTAACCCTTGTACCATACGAGCCTTAGATATCTTAGGTGAAAAAGTCTGAAATGCACCTTATAATGTTCTTCACATATACCTTTAGTGGAACTTAGGCTGAAAGAAGTTCATTCGATGTATAGGATTTAGACATGTGGTTCTAAGTGTAGAGTGTGAGTTCTGAAATATATTCAGCTCAATCTATACCTATATCTATACTTGTCTTCACACACACACACACACGCATGCAAAGCCGATATATAGGATTTTAGAGGATAACTGCTGAACCACCAGAACACCTCTGGATCATACGCTAAATGTGTATACATATATCCTATCGAGGGAATTGAGTCTCTTGAGCTTCGGTTACCAGATAAACAATTGGATACATTTCAATTAATAAAATGGTTATTAATACTCTTTGACGTTTGGTTCAAAATCCTGAAAGATCAATCTTTTTTTATGAAAATTCATAATGATTATTAGGCTTCCGCCACTGTTTAGTGTAAGATCAATCTCTTAGAATGATCCTTTTACCATTAGAAGGTCCACCTATAACAACAGATTAACCAATAAAACTGGTCAATTGGTGAGAAAGAAATTTTATTTCTACTTGAATACTAGCCGCAACTACCGTTGTGATAGAAATGGAATCTTTCACACCCTTTGTAGAACAACAGGACAGTAAGACATCATACATCCCGTAGGACATGTATTGAGATAGTTGTGCAAAGTAAAATCTTATCTCAGGATTTTTTGTTCTGGTCTTCTGTTTTCTTCGATCTGCAAATAGTTTTGAAGCCAACCAACAAAATGCCTTCCAAATTAGAGCACTGATAATATAATGTTGTGTCCATATTGAGATAAGGGTTGGGGTGCAATTTTTTCCTCTGTTGATATAACTTACAATTTTCATTCGTTAATAGTACAAGATTCTTTTTTGTTAAGTGTTACTATAACATAGTTTAGTCAATACTTTTGCCTCCAATGGTTTTCTAGATTTTAGTAAGACCATGACATGTATAGGTTGTTTATATGCTCCAAATTGAGTGTTACTATAACTTTGTTTAGTCAATACTTTTGCCTCCAATGGTTTTCTAGATATAATAAGACCATCACATGTATAGGTTTGGTTTCTTCTCTTCAGGTAGAAAGCACAGAGGCCTTAACTAGTATCAAAATTCTGAGCCAAAAGTGTTTTGTTCCCTAAATGCAGTGCAGTGCGCCTCTGGAAATGAGGTACTTGCACAGATGAATTTATATAAGTGGCTCAATACAACACTAATTTTAGAATCATGGCGCCTGAAAATTTATGATTGTCCAGATTTCAGGAAGCCTGTGATTGATGGACAGCATATGCAGCAGCAGCAAGAAGAAAAAGTTAAAGAGGTGGTTTTTCGTTGACAAAAGGGTGGGATAGAAAGATTAGGTACTCCATACACCTACTAATATTCAGTGATCTTCTACATAACGTAATAAAATTCAGTTAAATTCTGAGACATTGAATGGACTTGAATTCAGCGAAAGCTTCTTCTATTCTTACGGATACTTCACTGATAAACAAGTCTAGATTTCGGATCCATTCAAATTATTGCCTTATTCACAATCGGGAGCCTTCAATCTCCACTAGCGTGCTAATGATTCCGAGAAAGAAGCCAGGGAAGATTGATGATGTTCGTTCTAATGGTTGGCTTGATGCAATGAAGTCTTCTTCGCCTCCTAGTAAGAAGGTTCAAAAGGAAGTAGACGTCAAGGATTATTCAGATGATAGTGATATTGTTTACTGCTCTTGGATGGTATGCTAGATATTTTCATTGTTTTCCTAATTTTGCACACCTGTCTATCCGCATAGACAGAGTGAATGTCAAATATGTTATAATCAATCGTCTCTTCTCCTGTTGTTTGTTTGCAGTTCAAGTATCCATCAGCTCTTAACTCCTTTCAGCAAATTGTTAGCCATGCAAAGAATAAACAGATTGTTATCTTTTTAGACTACGATGGGACTCTTTCCCCAATTGTAGATGACCCTGACCGTGCTTTTATCTCCGCTGATGTAAGTAACTCCAACTTTTTCCTTATTGCAAGTGAGAAGCTTACCTGCAGATGAAAAGAAATTAAAAATCCTGCAGATGCGTTCAGCTGTCAGGGATGTTGCCAAGTATTTCCCTACAGCCATCATCAGTGGAAGAAGCCGTGATAAGGTAAAATTCTTAGATTAACCAGTAATCCAGGTATTGTTAGTGTTTACGCCATCTACTTTCTCAACCTCTTTTCATTTGCAGAAATTGTGATTTATGTTTATTCTGTTTCAGGTTTATCAATTGGTAGGACTGACTGAACTCTCTTATGCTGGTAGTCATGGTATGGACATTATGCTTCCAATCAGAAATGATTTGTGCCGTAATGATTCACTTATTAAATCCATTGACCAGCAGGTATTACAATTTAATTTATGAGAGTCGTAATCTTCATCTATTGCCTTGTAAAGACTGACATTTGTCTCTTTTTACGCATGTCTACCTTACTTTCTAATAACTAGTTCTACTTTACGTTTTGAGCAGGGCAAGGAAGTTAATCTATTCCAGCCTGCTCGTGAATTCTTGCCTATGATTGACGAGGTGTTTTACTTGTTTCTCTAATAAGTAGTGATTGGCACCAAATGACAAAAAATGAATATTATCAGACCTGAACTGAATGAGCTAGACTCTTTTGCAGGTTTTTAGAACCCTTGTCGATAAAACTAAAGAAGTAAAAGGCGTGAAAGTTGAGAACCACAAGTTTTGTGCCTCTGTACATTACCGTAACGTAGATGAGAATGTGAGTCTCATTCCTTGCTGTTTCATGATGTCTCTGAATTCTGAGGTTAAATTTACCTTCGTGACTTATTTCGCAGCCAACTTATGGTGATATGGTTTTCATTTTAAATGCAGAGTTGGCCAGTCGTTGCACAATGCGTCCACGACGTCTTGAAAGAATACCCTCGACTACGACAAACTCATGGCCGGAAGGTTTCTCAATTACTTGATTTTGGTAACATGATTACATACATTATTGTAATTTGTTGAAATCTTGCTTCTTTTTTGTTTTTCAATAGGTTTTAGAGGTCCGTCCTGTAATAGACTGGGACAAAGGAAAAGCAGTTGAGTTTCTGCTTGAATCACTAGGTATGTGAGTGTTGGTTTAGAGCACAGAAAAGTGGTGAAGTCAATAAATTTTAGAATGGATTGTTCTGTCCATGTTTATCAACTATATGCACAACCATGCAGGTTTTCGAAATAGCCATAATGTGCTCCCTATTTATATTGGAGATGATAGAACAGACGAAGATGCATTCAAGGTAATTAATATACAACAGAATCTCATGTCAATACTAGTGGCCTTACCATTTCTTCTGAAATGAAAAGAGTATATTTCAAATCCAGGTTTTGAGGGGGAGATATCAAGGTTATGGGATTCTTGTTTCGGCTGTCCCAAAAGAGAGTAATGCTATCTTCTCTCTCAGGGATACCTCAGAGGTGAGAATATGAAATCAAGCCACATTTTTGTTCTTGATGTCAAGAAATGTAAAGTACTTTCTTGATGTGAAATCTAAAGTCTGCAATTCAAAATCATATGCAGGTCAAAGAATTCTTGAAATCTCTTGCAAAAAATATGGAAAATCAAGAAAATTAAAATAAAAGGAGGGTGAGGGAAGCAGAAGGGATACTATAGATAAGAAACACTACATTAGGTTTCTGGAGTTTTATGAATAAACTGAAGCCATTTCTTTACCATTCTTCCGGTATATCTGTATGGGCCAAAAATTACCATACTTATGTGCGAGCCTAATCGATATTAAGAAAGCCTTTGGAGGCCGCCATATGTTACCAATTTGGTTTCAACGAAGGATGAAGGCGAGGTCGAGGAGTCAACAGAGTTCGAGGTCGAGGACGAGTACTCCCCTTAATAGAGCAGTAACCGCTAGTTTTAGAAATAAGACTTTAAAGAGAATATTTCAGTGAATATTCCTGGACTATATACTATTAGTGTTTTGTGGTTCATGCTACCTTATAAATAGAAAGATATGTAGTTATAGAGGGTGATTGGACACTCATTGTAAGAAACAAGATATTGACATTTTCTGAAGATTCTTGCTTTATTACATATATATACAAAATATACCTTTTCTTTAAATCTATGTCTAACTTTTCTCCCACGATCCGAGGAGAGTCCGAATATTCAAAGGCTCATCAATCATTTATCACTGTCAGGAGGAATATCATAGAATCTCACCCCATTTTTTGTTACCACATTTGCATTTATTTACATAAGTGCCATTAAATATCATTTACTACTATTAATGCTATTCTCTTTCTTCTTGGGCCATTGAACACTATTTATTGTTACATATTTGCTGCCATTGAAACGGAACTTGTGATATTCTACTACGAAAACAATTAAACAATCTTTTGGATATTAATAATGGCTAAGATTAACTATTCTATTAGAAAATTTAATTGTTTAAACCTAGATCTAGATTTATGGTCAAACAGTTTGGTGCCGTCTGTGAGAATTTTCTCAGTCAATTTTCTAGTTTCCACTAGATCTACAACTCACGTGACTTGTTAATCCAACAAACCACAAGGTTTATCTACCCTCTTTGTGCATGCAAAAAGTTCTGTGACAAGTAACCAAGAAAACGGGACTAGAACAACAGATAACATTCCCCTTAACATCATGAACGCCATCAAAGGCTATGATACACTGGGCGAAGAAGTGACGCCCACTGCCTCCCCAGGCGATAGTGCTCGCATGCCCCTTTTTGCAGCACAACAAAACAAAATAGGAAAAGAGCATCAACGTCCATGGGAGAAGGGGCTCCACCTGCTATGAAAAAGCTCCTCGAACCATGACTAACTGGTAATTTAGTCAGTGTACTTAGCAAGCAAGCTCCATGCACGGCTGCAAAAACCACAAGAATCCATGCAGCACAATGTGGGAACAAACAGAACAACCAACTAGACCCTCTAAATCCAGGTAAAACTCACACTGGTACTGACAATGTAGGTGACAGCGTCCTCGACGTTGTGCTAAAAATAATGGAGGAAATGGAAACGAGAACAAAGCACTCAAAGACCAATTGAGAGAGCACCAAGAACGGGTAGACAAAATACCAGGTGCCCCTAAATTATTACAAAAAAAAAGACGCTGGCAGATTTGTGGAATAGTCGTACAATGAGGAAGCGGCCGCACATGCCATACCAAAGACCTTCAAGATGCCCCTATATCTCAGAATTTACGACGGGACGACCGACCCTGAATATCATGTGACTCACTACGTTACCTTTGTGAAAGGCAACGACTTCACCAAAGAACAGGTATCCTCCATCTTGCTGAAAAAATTTGGCAAAACCCTCACTGGAGGGGCGTTGAGATGGTATTCACATTTACTAGCCCGCTCCATAATAACATTTGAGGATATGGCCGACAAGTTCGTAACGGCCTATGACGGGGACAAGAAAGCTGAATCAAGAGTAAATGACATCTTTTCCATTAAGCAATCCCCAGGAGAGGGACTGGGGGACTTCCTTGCCCGATTCAATAGGGTGAGGATGACCTTACCAAATGTTTCTGAAGGAATGGTCATGGCAGCTTTTCAGAATGCATTAAGCAGAGAAGGTTCGAGGGCGACCAGAAAGCTTCTGAGCCGACTGATGAGTATCCACCAATCACTTGAGACGAGATCCATAATGCCTACTGTGCCAAAGTCAGAGCATATGACGACGACCTGAATGGACCAACCAGACAGCTCACCTCGATACAATCTGAGCCCAGGAAAGAACACAGAGATAGTGCGAGGAGAGACCACCAAGTGTCACGGTTGGGCAGAGAGCGACACCAACCCTATGTCAGGACACCCTTTCCTCTTTCTGCTATGGAGATGGCCCGTCTAAGCCAAGACCAGGCACTCACATGAACGATCGAGGTATGCCCCCTTATTATCTGCTCACAATTTTTGCATATCGCTTACAGAAGTGGTCTATGCTCTCGAGAAGCTCGAAACAAAAGTCAAATGGCCGCCCAAGATGAGGTTGGACCCAAACACAAGGAAATCCAATGCTCTCTGCAAGTTCCATCAAGAACGTGGACAATAAATAGAAGATTCAATCACTGTGAGGCTAGAGGTGGCAAACTTGCTGTAGCAAGGGCACCTCAAAGAATTGCTCGGCAACAAAGGAAGGAACACCACGGCGAGGGGTCGAGAACGCCCAGGCCCACAAAAGACCCCTTCACCAGCTCGTACTATCAATATGATTATTGGCGGCAGTGACGGTGCCTCTATCAATGGCATCAAATTCACCACCACCCACAAGCAGAAAAGATCGATCGCTCAGGAATGATATGGCATACTCGAAGAAAGTATCATCTTCGATGAGTCACATGCCGACGGTTTGACTTTCCCTCATAATGATGCACTTGTCATTACTTTACGGATTTTAGATGCCGATGTTAAGAGAATTATGATAGATGACAGGAGTGTAGCGTGCATCATCCATCCTCGTGTCCTTGCACAAATGAGACTCGAGGACAGGATAGTGTCACGTTACATCACACTAACCGGTTTTAACAATGCAGTTGAACGGACTTCAAGATAAATCACACTCCCCGTTCTCGCCGGTGGAGTAACTCTATAGACGATCGTCTATATCATGGACCAAGACACCGCATACAATGCTATCGTAGGACGATCATGGATACACCCATGAGAGTCGTCCCCTCTAGTTTATACTAAGTGATCAAATTTCCAACACCTTAGGGGATATTTAGCATACGAGGGGAACAACGTACATCCCAAGAAAGCTATCGAATCGACTTGGACAGCACAACACTCAACAAAAGAAAGAAAATGAAAAGGAAGCATAGCAATCAGCAAGGTTAAGGTCACCACAAGGGAAAGCTGAGGAAGTTATCATGGACCCAGAAACCGTCGAAGCCGCTGAGTCAACCATGGAGGACCTTGACCATGTTCAATTAAATTTTAGCGACCTGCAAACTCAAAGAACCAGGTAAATTTAGTCAATTCTTAGTAACTAACGGAGATTTGTTTGCCTTTAGTCATGTAGACATGCCAGGTATCCCCAAAGAAATCACCATACACAAGCTGCATGTCGACCCCCTCTACCCCTCGGTAAGGCAGGTCCGACGAAAGTTCAACCCCGCCATCAATGAGTCCGTCAACGAAGAAGTAGAGGAGTTATTGGCGAACAGATCCCTTAGGGAGGCGAAGTACTCCAAATGGATAGCCAATGTGGTGATGGTAAAAAAGAAAATCGGAAAATGGAGGATGTTCCTGTTCTTCGCAAACCTAAACAAAGCATTTCCAAAGGATTCATTCTCACTACTACATATCGACCAACTCATCAACGCAACGGCCGTGCACGAGTTGTTAAGTTTCCTGGACGCCTATTCAGGTTACAACCAAATACTCATGGAGGAAGAGGAACAAGAGAAAATCACATTCATCACCTATAGTATAACATATTGTTATAGGGTCATGCCATTTGGGTTAAAGAACGCAGGGGCCACCTATCAAAGGTTGGTCACAAAGATGTTCAAAGAACACCTTGGCAAAACCATGGAGGTCTATATTTACGACATGCTGGTCAAGTCCGTAAAGGCAGTGGAACATACCAACCACCTAAATGAAGCTTTCGATATACTAGAAAGTACGAAATGAAATCAAACCCTAAGAAATGCGCATATAGCGTATCCTTAGGAAAGTATTTAGGCTTCTTGTTATCACAAAGAAGGGATACAAAAACAATTGAGCACTAAAAAGCAAGTCCCGAGACTGACCGGTCGAATTGCCGCCCTATCCAGAATCATCTCGCGGTCGTCCAATAGACGTCACAGGTTTTCAGCGTACTCAAAAGGGATAACGGCCTCGAGTGGACGACCGAGTGTGTACAAGCACTAGAAGAACTGAAGGCATACTTATCGTCACCGACCCCCCCCCCCCTCAAAACTTGAACCTGGGGAATGCCTCCTTTTCTCGGAAGTAGCAGTAAATGCGATCTTATTTCTTAGATAGCAAAGGTACGTAATATCCAATTTATTATATCCGCAAAAAATTTCTTTGCGCCGAGAAGAGGTACCCTCACCTTGAGAAACCTACCTTGGCCCTGGTCGTAGCTTTACGAAAGCTTAGACCCTATTTTCAGTGCCACCCTATATCGGTCATCACCATTTTTCCTTTAAGAAGCATATTGCACAAGCCCGAGCTATCGTGGAGGCTGGCCAAATGGCCCATCGAGTTAAGTGAGTGCGATATCACTTATCAGCCTCGCACAACGATAAAGTCGCAAGTACTCGCCGACTTCATTGCAAAATGTAGCACAAAAGTAATGCCGGAGGATGAAAAGGAAGCCACTCAAGCTTCTCTTCAGACACAAGACCTTTGGGTCTTGCAGACCTATGGCGCATCCAATGCATGCGGGTTCGGGTTGGGACTCGTACTCGAGATTCCCACCGGTGAGATAATTCGCCAATTAATAAGGTACCTGGACATGACTAGTAATGAGGTCGAGTATGTGGCCATAATTGCAGGAATAAGACTGGAACTTAAGTATGGAGCGAAGCGATTAAAGATTCATTGCAATTCTCAGCTCGTAGTCAACCGGGTTACTAGAACTTTCCAAATCAAAGAGTAGAGATTGCATAAATATTGGACCGAGATCCGTAGATTGTTACCAGTTTTGATGAATGCCAGATCGACCAAATTCCACAAAATTAGAACTTCGAAGCAAACGAATTCGCCAAGTTGGCCGCCGCCACCAAAAGTATAACCCCTTGGAATAAGAGTGTAGTTCACCTCCTCAGTTCAGTGTTGGACCATATCAAGGTAAAATCTGTAAATCTGACTCGGGAATGGTGTAATTGCATTATAAACTATTTCTAGGATATCACCCTCCCAGGCGACAAAAAGAAAGCCAAAAGGTTGAAAATGCAAGCTGCCAGATACAACCTCTTTCACAACGACTTGTACAAGAGAACGTACGACGGTCCCTTAGCAAAATACTTAGGCCCTAACCAAACCAATCGCGTCCTCCAGGAAGTCCATAAAGGTAATTGTGGCAGTCACTCTAGTGATCGAGCACTCGTCAAGTGCCTTATATGGGCCGGGTATTATTGGCTCACCATAAAAAAAGATGCCCTAGGATTTGTGAAGAATTGCGAGTAGTGTAAAAAGATGCTCCAGTAATTGACCAAGCAGGCGAGAACCTCCACTCCGTCACTTCTCCGTGGCCTTTCATTAAATGGGGAAGAGACATCATGAAACCACCTCCACATGACGAGGTAACGTAAAATTCCTTTTAGGTTTAACGAACTATTTCTCTAAATGGGTAGAAGCAATCACAAGCGAGCCGAGCCTCACGAGCTTTTACTCGAATATTCTCAAGGGTCGTCTCAGAAATAGAGCCCGCCATATTCAAACCATGGAGCACATCCAACTGGGCTTCAGTATGGATCCACTCCTCGTATAGCTCCCAAGGAATGTTAGAATACTCAGAAGCATTAGACGAAGAGGTCTGCGCAAGAAATTGGGCCTTCTCGGCCTCATGAGCAGCAACTCTATCATACAGCTCGGAATTTTCCTTGTCCAGCTCCCCAATCCTCTCCTCAAGCCGGTCCTCTTTAGCCCTAGCCATTGACAGATCATTGTATAGCTCAAAATGGAGAGTCATATTCGCCAGCTCGTGAATGTCAATTTTTCTCCTAGCATACAGTCGGGAAGACTCTACTTGCTCTAGCATTTATTGCTTCTTAGCGTCTCTCCCCTAAGAGTGTCGATTTTAAGCTGGCATCCGTCCAATGGCTTTGGAGTTGAACCAATTTTGCCTGAACCAATTCAATCTTGAATATGGTCATTGTGGGCCATCGACTCTATCCTCTTTAACAATCCAGCGGTGTGAGAGGTGAGATGTTTTCTTGCAAGTCCAAGTACCCGTGCAAATGGTCTATAACTTTCCCCGAATGTGTTTCTAGGAGAAATTTTATGTTTTGCTTGGCTTGAGAAGTGATTGTAGGCTATCCTTGACCCGTTTGAAATGTTCCATGTCCCACCAATGTTGTTATCCCTACTCAACCCATTTGCTCCTAAAACCTTTCTAATTTGATAACCATGTTACAAGCCTTTACCCGTTTTGTAGTAACCCTCTCTTGGCACCCGATCTTTCCTTAACTCTCTTGAGAAATAATTGGCTAAAACATAAGATTGGGGAAGAGATGAGGAGGTTGAAAGTGGTATCAAGGCACAAAAAGAGAAAACGAATGAAGAAAAGGAAAGACAAAGAAAAAGAAAGAAAGAACAAAAAGAGAAATGCAAAAAAAAAAAAAGTGAATAAGTTTAAGAGTTGAAGGAATTCAAAGAAAAGGAACGATGCAAAGCATAGAAAAAATAAAGATGGAGAAAATGAATATCATGATCAAGAAAGAGTGATAATAAGTCTCTCTAGTTCCCCTAAGAAAAAAGAAAATGCCTCAAAGAGTCGGCAAAACATGAGCCAAAAAGAGAAAATGGAGTGCTTAAGGAAAGATGAACCCGTTCTATTCCAACATATCCTACCTTAGTCCAAAAGCCTTCATTAAATTCCGAAAAACCCCTACGTGATTTCAAGCTGAGTGAACTTACATTAGTGGTGATCTATATGAGTGGCAAGCATATGGTACTTAGAGTCATACTTGTGACATTCTTTTGAGAGAGATGAGTGAACTTTTCACAGATCTTGGAATTGAGTGCTACATTCTTAAGTGAGATATGCTAACGAAGAGTAGATGAGGAGGAGTTTGGGATCCACAATGACCTACCACTACTAGAAATCCGGTAAAAAGCGACCACAAAAAGCGACCAAAGTTGGTCGCTTATAGGCCTAAAAGCGACCAAAAAGCGACCAAACATGCCTGGTCGCAGTATAGCTGGTCCCTTTATTTTAGGGACCAAAGTTGGTCGCTAATTAGCGACCAACTTTGGTCTCTAAGGTAAAGGACCAAATATTTCGGGTAAAGACTATAGCGACCAGCTTTGGTCGCTTTATTATTTTAATAATACAATTTTGGCGATCAAAGTTGGTCTCTAAATAATAAAAAACATTTTTTTATTTATTATTAATCATAAAAAAGCGACCAACTTTAGTCTCTAATCCAAATATTATATTTTAAAATCTGGAAAATATAGACCAAGGTTGGTCGCTTTTTTATTAATTTTTTTAAAAAATAAGCGACCAACTTTGGTCGCTAATTTCAAGAATTTAATTTTTTTTTTTTTAAAAATAAGCGACCAAAGTTGGTCGCTGTATTTCCAGAAATTATTTTTTTTTAATGGAATAGCGACCAAGGTTGGTCGCTTTTTGAGAATTCTGGGTAAAAAGCGACCAACTTTGGTCGCTATTGCCCAGAAAATTATTTTTTTTAATAGAAAAGCGACCAAAAAGAGACCAAAGTTGGTCGCTTTTCTGGGTATTATTTTGGCAGAAACTGCCTGTTTTGGCAGCTGCACCACCTGGCAGTCATATCAAATCCCTATTACAAGCAACAACAACAACAATACCAACAACAACAACAACAACACAACAACAACAACAACAACAATACAAAAACAACATTAAAACCAACATTAAAACCAACAAAGTTTTATAGTTCAATAGAACTACCACATTAAGCGAACCAAACTAAGTTAACTCTTATTACAAGCCCATTCGAAAATCGATTCTATTTGTCTAGTTCAAAGTGTATAAAAGTCAATGAGTGTTGTATAATAAAGTCATCAACCCCTTCTACAAAATCCTCCCGCAATCCTAAATTTCAATTCATATCCACAAAAGTCCAATTCATATCCACAAAAGTTCAATTCATATCCTAAAGGCTCAATTCATATCCTAAAAGTTCAATTCATACACAAAAATTTCAATTCATATCCTAAAGGTTCAATTCATATCCTAAAAGTTCAATTCATATACAAAAATTCAATTCATAACCTAAAGGTTCAAATCATACCCACAAAAGTTCAATTCATATCCTAAAATTTCAATTTATAAACTAAATTCCTATACATAAACTAAAAGTCCAATTCATATCCTAAAGGTTCGATTCATATCCTAAAGGTTCAACTCATATCCACAAAAGTTCAATTCATATCCTAAAATTTCAATTTATAACTAAAATTCCAAT
>NC_031994.1:71355683-71362230 GCF_001879085.1 Nicotiana attenuata
GGTCCCAGATTAGCGACCAAAGTTGGTCTCTATCTGCTTCCCCTTTAGTAAGCGACCAACTTTGGTCGCTAATTTTGAATTATATTTATTTATATTTTATATTTTTTTTAATAATAATATAATTATTTAATTTTTGTAACTGGGTCCCAGATTAGCGACCAAAGTTGGTCTCTATCTGCTTCCCCTTTCGTGAGCGACCAACTTTGGTCGCTAATATTGAATTATATTTATTTATATTTTATAATTTTTTTTAAATAATAATATAATTATTAAAATTTTATAAGTGGGTCCCACTTTAGCGACCAACTTTGGTCGCTAATATCAGCATTTCTTTGACCAAGCAAGTCTGACCAGTCCGGTCAATATTTTGACCAAATTAGTGACCAAAAAGCGACCAACCTTGGTAGCTAATGTATTTAAAATAATTATTTAATTATTTTCTCCAATTTAGCGACTAGTGTTGGTCGCTTTTCCTGACAGACCAATTTTGGTCGCCAAATTTTGGTTGCTTTTTTCCGGATTTTTAGTAGTGAACATGAAAGAGTGAGCTTCCTTGATGAATAAAGTCAACTTTTGATGCTCAAGTGTTGTTATACCCCATTTTAACACGGGTCAAATTAGAGTATAACATATTGGTAATTCTGAGGTTTAATTAATTAAAAGAGTCGCCACCTAATTATTTTAAAGGTGAATTAGGACACCAATTTTAGCTAAGTAATACTTAAAGTTAAATCTGTTTTATGGTCTGCTTAACTTTAAGGTTATGATAAGGGTTCTAATTAACTCTATAGGAAGGTTATTAAAGCACCCTATATGATCCGTTAATAACGGTTAACCGGCCAAACCGTTATTAAAGCACCTTATATATATATATATATATATATATATATATATATATAGATGGATAGATACCTTTGACTAAAAATTGGATTGAAAGCTATCAAAATTGATTAAGAAGAATCTGACTTTGGTTTTGGAAAACGGTCAGAATTACCTTTCGAAAACAAGTTTTACAAAGAAGCCATTTGCTGCTAACAAGTTTTAAATCTAAACTTATAGGTGTTAAAGAAAGTATAAGAGTAGAATTTCAAGAACGTCCTTGGTTTATGATGCTATCTCCAAAACTAAGTACCTTGTAAGAAAATATTAGTATAGCAAAATGTTATTAAGCTACTGCTTTAAATAGTCCTTAAAATATGCGTGGTATTCCAAGTGATAAAACAAGTATGATACTTATAACTAGGGTGAGAAAACTAAGTGATTAAATAAGACTCAGCTATTCTTCTATGTTAATAATAGGCTCCAACATAAAATTTCAAAATTAAGAAAACACAAAAATGTAAATCGGCAATTACAAAAATTAAGATAAAATGAGTGATAGGAACAAAAAGAAGGATGCCATAGGCTCCCCAAGCATTTTGCTTGTTTTCCTGCTATCCAGTACATTCTAAGGATGATATGTTGTGTATTGACTCTATCTGGTGGTGATGAGACTCCATCTTTGCGAGTCCCAAATTAAGACTCCATATGCGCGTATGGGAGTCTAGCATTAAGACTACATTATGCTCCAAAGTGTACATGTAAAGAAAAGAAGAAACAAAAAAGACAAAAATGAATTAGAGGAGAAACCTTATGCTTAATGGAACAAATAGTGAATCAAATGTATGTACAATGGCTAATGATAAGCTATAGCTACAGCATCTTCATAGAGACTTAAACAAATTTATTTGCATTCCAAGCAGTTGATCAAACTCATACTAGACTTACATTTAAACGTATGTATTGACTCTTAAGCTTATGACTTATATCACACAAAAAAATTACTAGGCGAGTTTAGCACACTGCAGTCACTATCTTTATTCACGTAAGAAGGAAGGTAGCACAATTATGTTGGAATGAATCAACACAAGACAATAAGATTGAATAGTCTCCTCCGAGACAACACGGCTTCTATATCGTGCAAACAAATGACCGAGGATACATGAATAGCTCAACAAATGTTTCACCTACTAAACTTTCAGATGAATAGAATGTACATTAGTCTTAAATTTATCACCATTCCACCTTAACTAACTCGTTTGAATTCATAACATGGGAGGTTCTAAAAATTGATCCACTTATACAAAGCTAGTAGAAATAAAGTCATCCCTTAATTATGGATTCTAAACTCCAATAAAATATAAAGTTAGGTTTCCTTTATCTTATATAAATATGCAATCCCCAACATCAATACTATATCGATTAAGCGAGTTGTTCACTTTCAGTTATAATGAATAATTCTACTTATAATATTTTCATTCCTTGGACAGCTAGTTAAAAATAATACACCCCATGAAAGCACAAGTTAAATGAAACACATAATCAAGAACTCATACAACCAAAATATAACAGATCTTAACACCTCAATCCCGGCAAAAGTACACCGGGACAGAAGACAAAAATTTGAAAGTGCTTTCTTAGAGTTTCTAAGGGACTGTGACGACCCAAAGGGTCATCACCCAAAGAGTCGCCTCGATTTGAGTGCACAATCCGGGCGCGTAGCCGGAAAGTTTAAATATGAAATTCTGTGAAAAATGCTAAGTTTTGATGTTAAAATGAATAAATTTGACCTTGGTCAACGTTTTGGGTAACGGACCCGGAACCATGATTTGATGGTCCCGGAGGGTCCGTAGGAAAATATGGGACTTAGGCGTGTGCCCGGAATCGAATTCCGAGGTCCCAAGCCCGAGAAATGAATTTTTAAAAGAAATTGTTTTTCTGAAATTGTTGAGGAAAATTGAAATGATATTTGATTAGAACATGTTGGTATCGGGCCCGTATTTTAGTTCCGGTGCCCGGTACAGGTCTTATATATGCCTTAAGTCATTTCTGTGAAATTTGGTTGAAAACGGACATCGTTTGACGTGATTCGGACCTAAATTGGAAAATTTAATGCTTAATGAAGTTTGAGGAAAAGCTCTTGATTTTGAGGTTTGATTCATTGTTTTTGATGTTATTTTGGCGATTTGATCGCACGGATAAGTTTGTATGATGTCGTTGAGTTAGTTCATGTGTTTGGTTAGGAGCCCCGAGGTCTCTGGTGTCATTCGGATGTGTTTCGGGATTGTATTAGCCTTAGAAAAGTTGCAGAAAATAGCAGTTCTGGTGTCCAGGGATTTAGTGCTATGCGATCGCATAGTAAGTCCCGCGATCGCATAGTGTAAAACTTAAGGGTCCCGTTTTGTTCTATGCGTTCGCATGATTCTCTTCGCGATCGCGTAAGGTTAAGTCTGAGAGGTCCTTCTTTTGTTCTATGCGATCGCACTGTCTACTCCGCGATCGCGATGTGTTAGCCCCCAACCTTCCTTTCCTTCTATGCGATCGCATAGTACAGTTTGCGATCGCAATGCTCAGCCCCAGTTATTCTATGCGATCTCATCCTTTGGTCCGCGATCGCGTAGGCCAAATTCGCCCAGTTATTTTAAATGTTCAGAAACAGTAGCCATTTGGGATCTTCATAAAACTTCCCAAACTCCTTCTTCTCCAAGGTTCTAGGGCGACTATTGAAGCACCCTTTCACCATTGACTTGTGGGTTAGTAATCTTTAACTCGTTTTCTTCATTTTCCATCAACATCTATTGAAATTCTAGGCCTAAAACATGTGATTTAAGGTAGAAAATTGGGTATCTGGGTAGAGTTAGGGCTTTTTGATTTTTCTTGATTTAGACCTCGTTTTGGGGTCGAATTTGAAAACAAATTATATATTTGGGCTCGCGGGTGAATGGGGGATTTAATTTTGGTCCGAACCTCGTGTTTTGACCAAGCGGGCCCGGGGTCGATTTTTGAGTTTTTGGGAAAAATGATGGAAAAACTATAATTAGGCATTGGGTTCGCATTGTTTAGAATTTATTGATGTATTGAAGTCATTTATGTATAGATAACATTTATTTGGAGCCGAATTCGAAAGGAAAGGCGGTTATTGAGGATTGAATTGGCGGTGGAATCACGGGGTAAAGCTACAATTGAGGCTTGAGTTGTGTTCAAGGCATCGAGATAAGTGTTTGGTCTAACCTTAGCTTGAGGGATTAGGAGTTGCGTCCTATCTGCTATTTGTTTCTTGTTGAGTACGATGTATAGGCATGGTGACGAGTATTTATACGTCGGTGTCGAGCATGACCGTGAGTCTTATATTGTGATTTCCATGATTTTGTTGTATTATTCATGCCTTGGTGAAAATTTCTATTTGTTGTGTAAAGTTGTGAAAAGATTGGTGACCTATGAACGTTGAGGAGCGTTGGCTCCAGTTGTATAATGAATTGTGAAAGCATAAGTGATAATTGAACCTCTAGAGCAGTGGCTCGAGTGATGAAGTGAATTGTGAAGTAAAAGTGAGAAGGAGAAGAGATCATTATGTTGCCCCCTTGCCGGGCTATTGTTGAGTTGTGGTTCCCTTGTATTGTGTTCTTCATTGATATTACAGATACTTAGGTTGATGATTATTTGTGTTAGGTAAGGATTATGGTTATAGCTGAGGTAGTTAGATGTTGGGACAAGTTTGGGTATAGCTGAGGTAGTTAGGTGTTGTAACAAGTTTGGGTATAGCTGAGGCAGTTAGGTGTTGTAACAAGTTTGGGTATAGCTGAAGTAGTTAGGTGTTGTAACAAGTTTGGGTATGGCTGAGGTAGATAAGTGTTGTAACAAGTTTGGTTATAGCTGTTTCTTTTCCCTTGCCGGGATAGTATAGACCTTTTGATCCCTTGTCGGGACTCTTGTTATAATTGTAAATATTATTCATGGATCGGGTTGCACGCCGCAATAATATTATATTTATGGATCGGGTTGCACGCCGCAACAATATTTTATATATGGATCGGGTTGCACGCCGCAATAATATTATATATATGGATCGGGTTGCACGCCGCAACAATATTATATATATGGATCGGGTCGCACGCTGCAACAATATTATATATATGGATCAGGTTGCACGCCGCAACACTATTATATATATGGATTGGGTTGCACGCCGCAACACTATTATAGATATGGATTGGGTTGCACGCCGCAACAATATGATTAGGGAGCGGGTGGTACGCCTACCACGATATGCAATGAAATGTGATCGGGTTGCACGCCTGCAACAAGATGTGAAAAGAAAGTGAAATCTGCCTTTGTTTTCCTTATTCTTGACAGTGGTTGGATTTTGGTTCCTTTATGGTTCTCTTGATATTCTGTCTTATCTGTTATTCCTCGAAGCATGTTTCCCCCTCCCATCCTTACTTGCTTATACCTGCTTTACTTTCCGCTGTACATTATATAATTGCACAGGTTTATTTGGTAGGTTGGTCCTAGCCTCGTCACTTCTTTGCCGAGGTAAGGCTAAGCACTTACCAGCACATGGGGTCGGTTGTGCTGATACTACACTCTGTGCTCTTTTGCACAGATCCAGGCCCCGGACAGCAGCAGTAGCTTGGGAGCCAGCCTTCAGCCGAGACTCCGAGGTAGCCTCGCACGCGTCCGCAGGCCCGGCGTCTCCTCTATCATATATTTTATTCTGTTATCTCATGTTTTCAAGACAAACAGTGTTATATTTCTTTCAAACGATTGTATTTAGTACTCTTAGTAGTCCGTGAATGTTGTGACACCAGTTCTGTGTAGTGGCACATGTGGATTTTTCCTTATTATTTGATTTATATCATAAGTCTTCCGCTAAATTACAAATTCCGCTGTTGTTTAATTATTTATTTCCTGTTAAATAAATTGGTAGAAATGGATTTTAAACAAAAGCATTTATGGATTCTAGATGTGTGGCTTGCCTAGCTTCTATGAGTAGGCTCCATCACGACCCCCGATGGTGGAAAATCCGGGTCGTGACAAGTTGGTATCAGAGCTCTAGGTTACACAGGTCTCACAATTCACGGACAAGCTCAGTAGAGTCTGAGGGATCGATACGGAGACGTCTGTATTTATCCCCAAAGGCTACGGAGTTAAGAAAACATCACACTTGTTCTTTCCTATCGTGCGGTTTTATTTCTCAAATGCTAAATTGAAACCTCTACTCTTGACCCTTCGCGAATGGAGAGGTCATGTACCGCTTCTTCAGCTGAGCAGCAGCACGGACCAGTGATAGATCCGCTACGTCTTCGGAGGCTTTGTGGAGGTTGGATAAGTTTCACCAAGCTCTTCACTACTACATTCAGCGCTGCATCTACCGAGGATCCCCAGGATTATCTAGACAGCTGTCATGAGGTTCTCAAGAACATGGGGATCGTGGAGATCAATGGGATTGATTTTGCCACCTTTCGCTTGTCTGGATGCGCCAAGACCTGTTGGAGAGATTATTGATTGGCTATACCAGTTAGGTCACCAGCTTTGACTTGAGAACAGTTCATGCAGCTATTTCTGGAGAAGTTTCTCCCCATCACTCAGAGAGAGGTCTATCGGAGGCAGTTTGAGCGTCCCCAGCAAGGTTCTATGACTGTTACTCAGTATGAGATCAGATTCATCGACTTGGCTCGTCATACTCTTATCATACTTCCCACCGTGAGAGAGAGTGAGGAGGTTCATT
>NC_031994.1:71364039-71382211 GCF_001879085.1 Nicotiana attenuata
TTCAGTGGAGAGGTCAGCCTCCGTGAGGCATCGACCTGGGAGTCCGAGTCCGATATGCGGAGCCGTTATCCCCATCTTTTCCCGACTCAGGTACTTCTTTCTCTGTCCGTTCGAGGACGAACAGTTGTTTTAGAGGTGGAGAATGTGATGACCCAAGGTCATCACCCGTTTTCTTATCCATCCTGTGCCTCGGAGGCCTTGAAAACCTCATTTAGAGTCTCCTTGATTTGCGCGCGCAGTCCGGGCACGTAGCCGGAAAGCTTAAATATGAAATTTTGTGAAAAATGCTAAGTTTTGATATTAAAATGAATAAATTTGACCTTGATCAACGTTTTGGGTAACGGTCCCGGACCCGTGATTTGATGGTCCCGGAGGGTCCGTAGGAAAATATGGGACTTGGGCGTATGCCCGCAACCAAATTTCGAGGTCCCAAGCCCGAGAAATGAATTTTTAAAAGAAATTATTTTTCTGAAATTGTTGAGGAAAATTGAAATGATATTTGATTAGAACGTGTTGGTATCGGGCCTGTATTTTGGTTCCGGCACCCGGACAAGTCTTATGTATGCTTTAAGTCATTTCTGTGAAATTTGGTTTAAAACAGACGTCGTTTGTCGTTATTCAGACCTAAATTGGAAAATTTGATGCTTAATGAAGTTTGAGGAAAAACTCTTGATTTTGAGATTTTGATTCATTGTTTTTGATGTTATTTTGGCGATTTGATCGCACGGATAAGTTTGTATGATGTCGTTGAGTTAGTTCATGTATTTGGTTAGGAGCCCCGAGGGCTCGGGTGTGATTCGGATGTGTTTCGGGATTGTTTTAGCCTTAGAAAAGTTGTAGAAAATAGCAGTTCTGGTGTCCAGGGTTTTAGTGCTATGCGATCGCTTAGTAAGTCCTGCGATCGCATAGTGTAAAACTTCAGGGTCCTATTCTGTTCTATGCGTTCGCATGCTTCTCTCCGCGATCGCGTAAGGTTAAGTTTGAGAGGTCCTTCTTTTGTTCTATGCGATCGCACTGTCCGCTCCGCGATCGCGATGTGTTAGCCCCAACCTTCCTTTCCTTCTATGCGATCGCATGGTACAGTCTACGATCGCAATGCTCAGCCCCAGTTGTTGTATGCGATCGCATCCTTTGGTCCGCGATCACGTAGGCCAAATTCGCCCAGTTATTTTAAATGTTCAGAAATAGTAGCCATTCGGGATCTTCATAATACTTCTCAAACTCCTTCTTCTCCAAGGTTCTAGGGCGACTATTGAAGCATCCTTTCACCATTAACTCGTGGGTTAGTAATCTTTAACTCGTTTTCTTCATTTTCCATCAACATCTATTGAAATTCTAGGCCTAAATCATGTGATTTAAGGTAGAAAATTGGGTATTTGAGTAGAGTTAGGGCTTTTTGATTTTTCTTGATTTAGACCTCGTTTTGGGGTCGAATTTGAAAACAAATTATATATTTGGGCTCGTGGGTGAATGGGGGATTTGATTTTGGTTCGAACCTCGTGTTTTGACCAAGCGGGCCCGGGGTCGATTTTTG
Organism: Nicotiana attenuata; assembly: GCF_001879085.1. Classification (NCBI taxonomy): domain Eukaryota; kingdom Viridiplantae; phylum Streptophyta; class Magnoliopsida; order Solanales; family Solanaceae; genus Nicotiana; species Nicotiana attenuata. The sequence goes on from NC_031994.1 coordinate 71,365,574, forward strand.
AGTTTTTGGGAAAAATGATTGAAAATCTATAATTAGGCATTGGGTTCGCATTGTTTAGCATTTATTGATGTATTGAAGTCATTTATGTATAGATAAAATTGATTTGGAGCCGAATTTGAAAGGAATGTCGGTTATTGAGGATTGAATTGGCGGTGGAATCACGGGGTAAAGCTATATTTGAGGCTTGAGTTGTGTTCAAGGCATCAAGGTAAGTGTTTGGTCTAACCTTAGCTTGAGGGATTAGGAGTTGCGTCCTATCTGCTACTTGTTTCTTGTTGAGTACGATGTATAGGCATGGTGACGAGTATCTATACGTCGGTGTCGAGCATGATCGTGAGTCTTATATTGTGATTTCCATGATTTCGTTGTATTATTCATGCCTTGGTGAAAATTTCTATTTGTTGTGTAAAGTTGTGAAAAGAATTGTGACCTATGAACGTTGAGGAGCGTTGGATCCAGTTGTATATCGAATGGTGAAAGCATAAGTGATAATTGAACCTCTAGAGCAGTGGCTCGAGTGATGAAGTGAATTGTGAAGTAAAAGTGAGAAGGAGAAGAGATCATTATGTTGCCCCCTTGCCGGGCTATTGTTGAGTTGTGGTTCCCTTGTATTGTGTTCTTCATTGATATAATGGATACTTAGGTTGATGATTCTTTATGTTAGGTAAGGATTATGGTTATAGCTGAGGTAGTTAGATGTTGGGACAAGTTTGGGTATAGCTGAGGTAGTTAGGTGTTGTAACAAGTTTGGGTATAGCTGAGGTAGTTAGGTGTTGTAACAAGTTTGGGTATAGCTGAAGTAGTTAGGTGTTGTAACTAGTTTGGGTATGGCTGAGGTAGATAAGTGTTGTAACAAGTTTGGTTATAGCTGTTTCTTTTCCCTTGCCGGGATAGTGTAGACCTTTTGATCCCTTGTCGGGACTCTTGTCATATTTGTAAATATTATACATGGATCGGGTTGAACGCCGCAACAATATTATATATGGATCGGGTTGCACGCCGCAATAATATTATATATATTCGATCGGGTTGCACGCCGCAACAATATTATATATATGGATCGGGTTGCACGCCGCAACAATATTATATATATGGTTCGGGTTGCACGCCGCAACAATATTATATATATGGATCGGGTTGTACGACGAAACAATATTATATATATGGATCAGGTTGCACGCCGCAACACTATTATATATATGGATTGGGTTGCACGCCGCAACACTATTATATATATGGATTGGGTTGCACGCCGCAACAATATGATTAGGGAGCGGGTGGTACGCCTACCATGAGATGTAATAAAATGGGAGCGGGTGGTACGCCTACCACGAGATGTAACGAAATGGGATCGGGTTGCACGCCTGCAACAAGATGTGAAAAGAAAGTGAAATCTGCCTTTGTTTTCCTTATTCTTGATAGTGGTTGGATTTTGCTTCCTTTATGGTTCTCTTGATATTCTGTCTTATCTATTATTCCCCGAAGCAAGTTTCCCTCTCCCATCCATACTTGCTTATACCTGCTTCACTTTCCGCTGTACATTATATAACTGCACATGTTTATTTGGTAGTCTAGTCCTAGCCTCGTTACTACTTTGCCGAGGTTAGGCTAGGCACTTACCAACACATGGGGTTGGCTGTGCGGATACTACACTCTGTGCTCTTTTGTACAGATCCAGGCCCCGGACAACAGTAGTAGCTCGGGAGCCAGCCTTCAATCCACCGAGACTCCGAGGTAGCCTCGCACGCGTCCGCAGGCCCGGCATCTCCTCTATCTTATATTTTATTCTTTTATCTCATGTTTTCGAGACAAACAGTGTTATATTTCTTTCAAACGATTGTATTTAGTACTCTTAGTAGTCCGTGAATGTTGTGACACCAGTTCTGGGTAGTGGCACATGTGGATTTTTCCTTATTATTTGGTTTATATCGTTTAAGTCTTCCGCTAAATTACAAATTCCGCTGTTATTTAATTATTTATTTTCCGTTAATTAAATTGGTAGAAATGGATTTTAAACAAAAGCATTTATGGATTCTAGATGTGTGGCTTGCCTAGCTTCTATGAGTAGGCGCCGTTACGACCCCCGATGGTGGAAAATCCGGGCCGTGACAGGGACAAGAACAATGGTAAGAGTAAAAAAAATAGTAGTGTTTTAGTGGCGGCTCCCAAACATGGTCTTTGACCGAAGGTAAAAGAGAGTATTTATAGAAGAAAAATAGGATTCTCCCAACGGTAAATTTGAGCGGGATTTAAGAACGTATTTGATTTTTTATTTTGAATCTTGGTCATAGTAGAACGTTTGAACTTGAAGGTTGCATGTTTCTTGGATGGATTTTGCAAGCTTCACGTGATTTGATCAAAATGGCGTGATTCATTTTAGTCCTTACCCGAATTGGCAAGGCTGTAGTCTTTTGCACAAAAATGATGCGACATTTGTCTGCTTGAAGGATGTAAGAGCTTGGAAGTTTTCTTAAAATGGAGAAAGGGACAAGGAAAAGGGTCGGTAGCATTAGAGAAGAGAGTGGGAACCCTAATTTGGTTCTTGGGTTGCAGAAGAGTGTTAAGTGGGTTGCTGAACTGATTTGTTACTTTTAGGCATTTGGGTTGGGCTTCGAGTGGGCTGGACATGTGGTGGTCTTTTTCTTTCTTTCATTTAGTTTCTTGGGTTTCTAAATAGCACAACACTACAATAAGTTAATTAAAGTATTTAGAAGCCATAACAAGGTTATAATTTATAGCAACTTAATAAAATAGTTATGAAAATACTACAAAATAACTATTGCATGAAATGTCTAATAATTTATAAAGTGCGGGATGAAAGAAATGTTATTATTTCTCCTACATAAAATAAAGTTCTATTTTCGCAAAAATCACAATAAGAATTATAGTTAGAAAAATAATAAGGCAGAATAGCCTGGTAGACACTTGTACTTGTTCGTGTTTGTCATCCTGGTCCCTATACTTGATAAAGTTTCGTCCAGACACTTATAGTTGTTCAAAATCGATATTTTAAACCCCTCTAACCATTGACCAAGTCTACGTGGCAACTTAATTGCTGAAGTGGATAAAATACGTGTATTTCACGCATATAAGGAGCGTGGACATAAAAATTTAATGATTAAAATAAGGAAAAAAATAAAAATAAAAGAAAAATACAAAAAATCAAATTATAAAAAGAAAGAATGAAGGTGCCTGAGCTCTTTAATGGCGTCTCTGCTTCTCTTAGTTCTGCGGCCCACCAACCCCCCTCCCTTCTCCACGTTACTCCTCTTCCCCCATTTTAACCCAACACCCCCAACAACACAGCCCTTCCCTTCACATATGCATCCACCACAGATCCAAAACCTCTACTAGATTAGTAGCAGTTTTTGGGGAATTTTTTTCTCACATCCCTATTCCCTTACTTTGGAAGATAGCCTTTGCAAAGAAAAGAAATAGAAATAGTGGAAGAAGATTGCTTGTGAAACCTATTTTCGATTCGTTTTCATGTAGCAAAATTTCAGATTGTTTTGGGTGATGTTGGTCCTTTGCGTAGTCATTTTTTATGGCAGGTTCTTTTTCTCGTGGTTGATTGGTGGTACAACGGTGGAGTGTTGGTTGTGAAGAAGCTTTGTAGGTGAAGGGTGGTCTATTTTTGATGACTCTTTAGGTTGACGAATGGATCTGTTTTGATTATTGTTGTTGTGTTTCGCTATTTGGATCTTTAATCGAATTTTGGGGAGGAGACTCAAAGGCTTGTTTGTTGAGAATTTTCGAAATTCCATTGTTGGTCTTGCGAAGAACGAATCTATTGATTTGAAACCTCAAGTTGTTGCTTACATAGTATTAAACTCAGCTGGGTATTGAAATTTAGACTTGAAAATGCAATAAACATTTGTGTGTGAGGATCAAAACTGGAGGGACAAGCAGAGACGCCATTAAAACTCGCTTGAAGCTTCTGGGTATATTCAGGTTTAGAAGAGAGAACCTACTGTATCTCTTTTCTACGGGTTTCGTATTTGTGTAGGGTAGCCAGTTCTATTTTTCAATAGTTTATTTTCCTATGTGGCACTAGTAATGACGTGGCGTCCTACGTGTAGGAGATTGTATTACACACACTGGTAGCTCATGTCATAAGCGTTTATTATACACGATTTGAACGAGTGTAAGTGTTCAATTGGCAAACTGATAAGTTTGGGTACCGGCATGACAAAGTGGCACAAGTATAAGTGCCATTTAGGCTATTATGCCAAATAATAATGATGACAATGATGATAGCGACAATAATAATAACATAAAGAAGAATGTTAATAGTAATGATAGTCATAATAATAATGATAATAGTACTAATAGTAATTGTGATAAAATAATAATAATAATAATAATAATAATAATAATAATAATAATAATAATAAGAATAATAATAATAGTGTAGTAGTAGTAATAACATCATTAGTAACACTAGTAATAGTGATATTAAGTAAATAATAATAATAATTAGGTCTAGTTTGTGCTAAAAATGGTAAAATAACTATTCTTACATTATTAGTGATATTGGAAGCTTAAAAGAAATAGTTTGGAAGAAAGGAGGGACAAAATTGGATGTCAACAGCTGCCACTCTTTGACGGGTGATGATGAAAGAGTCTTCGGGCAAAGAATATTGACTTAGTCGCCAATTTTGTCCAGACCATCAAGGTTGGAATGGGACAAAAGGGACGCGAAAAAAATGATTGTGGCCGAACTCTAGTTTGCCTACATATCTCGGGTTTCACGAGAATCAGACCATATGTAGTTTAAGACTTATGGTACTTTGGAGTAGGACTCACTTATCGATGCGGATCCTAAAATGTTGCCCCAATGCCGAATAACAGAGACACTGGGTACCATGTTTGAAATAATGATGTTTGAAATAAGAATTTGTTTATGAATTTTGAGAGTCGAGCCGAGCGGAATTCGAAGTAGATCCTTGACCTTTGTTGGAGAGTTTGGTATTCCTCTCTATCAAACTGCCCCAGTTCACTGCTAATATATAGTTCCACGTTGTGCTATATTTCGTGCAGAGCTTGACAATGGTAAGAGAATTCTTTAGGAAATAAGATGCAATATGCAATAAAAATAATATTTAGGCGTCAATTCATAAGAAATACAAATTTATTGTGCAAAAATAAAAAATTTAATTTTATGGGGACATATTTCATGGTCGGAAATGGCACATGAAAATTTAGTTTATAAAGATAAATGCATTTGCCAATGATTTATGAAGGATAATATGTTTCGGCAATGCTTATGCAAGTGGGACCACTTGGGTCGAAATAAATTAATGTCCTGTTTGAAGAAGGATTAGCTCTATGTCCTATTTGAAGGCGGACGACCATAATATGTTCCATTTGAAGGTGGTTAACCCAAAATATCCTGTTTGAGGGGGATGGACCCGATATATCTTATTTGAGAGCGGATAGACCCGATATATCCTATTTGAGGGCGGATAGACCCGACATATCCTATTTGAGGGCGGATGAACCCGATTGTAACGACCTGGCCGGTCGTTTCGAGAGTTATAGCCCCGTTTCCCCATTTCTGCTTCTTTTTGTGTTCTTCAGCTGTATTATGATATGTTGGGTTAGTTGGTTCGAGTCTGGAGTGGATTCGGAGAAGATTTGAGACACTTAGTCTCTTTTGGGAAGGCTTAAGTTTGGAAAGTTGACCGGATGTTGACTTATGTGTAAACGATCTAGGATGTGAATTCTGATGGTTCCGTTAGCTTCGTTAGCTTATTTTTGACCTAGGAGCGCGTCCGGAATGTGATTTGGAGGTCCATGGTAGAATTAGGCTTGAATTGGCGAAAGTTGGAAATTTTGCGATTTTGGTCGGCAGTGAAAAGTTTGATATCGGGGTCGGAATGGAATTTCAGAAGTTGGAGTAGGTTCGCTGTGTCATTTGTGATGTGTGTGCAAAATTACAGGTCATTCGGAGGTGATTTGATAGGTTTCGGCATCGTTTGCGGAAATTGAAAGTTTAGAAGTTCTTAGGCTTGAATCTGAGGGTAATTTGGTGTTTTGATGTTGCTTTGGGTGTTCTGAAGATTCGACTAAGTTTATATGTTGATATATGACTTGTTGGCATGTTTGGTTGAGGTCCCGAGGGCCTCGGGTTGATTTAGGGTGGTTGACGGAAAAAGGTTGGAATTTGAAGAATGCTGAAGTTGAACTCAGCTGTCATAACCGCACCTGCGGTGAAGGGAACACAGGCACCGCAGGTGCGAGCCCGCAGAAGCGGATAACGGGCCGCAGATGCGTCATGGTCTGAGGCAGGCTGGGAGCTCAGGTGCGATAGTTGGACCGCAGAAGCGGATTTTGAGGGCATAAATGGGAACCGCACTTGGGATGGATTTTCCGCAGGTGCGGCGTCGCAAAAGCGACTGTTGGACCGCAGATGCGGAAGTTCTGGGCCGAAAGTATAAATTGGGGACTTCGCGAATTTTGGTTCATTTTCCACCATTTTGTAGTCAGCTTTGGAGCTTTTGAGAGCGATTTTTGAGGAGGAATTGAATGGTTTATCAGTAAGGTAAATGGCTTGAGCCCTAATACTCGTATATGTGATGATTTCCCATTGTTTGATCATGTAATTAGTGAAGATTAGGAGTGAAAATGAGGGGTTAGGGATTGAGATTTTTGGAGAGATTGATAGAGGTTTTGAGGGGTCAAATGGAGTCGGATTTTGATAAATCTTGTATGTATGGACTCGTGAGTGAAAGGGCTTTCTAGTTTTGTGATTTTTGTCAGATTCTGAGATGTGGGCTTAGGGGTCAGGGTTTGGGTGAATTTCGGTATATTGGTCTAAGTTGATAGTTTCTCGTGTGAAATTGGTTCCCTGGCCTATATTGATTGCATTGTGCTGCTTTTGGTTAGATTTGGGATGTTTTGAGGCTGATTCCAGAGGCAAGGGTGTCGCGGAGTAGGATTTTGTCTTGGTTTGAGGTAAGTAATGCTTCCAAACTTGGTTCTGAGGGTTTGAAACCCCGAACTATGTGTATAGTGTTGAGGTGACGCACATGCCAAAGTGACGGGTGTGCGGGAGTGCACCGTGAGAATTGTGGCCCGGATCATTCCATGGCACCGCTTAGTGACTCTTTCTTGCTGATATTTGTGTTTCTATCATATGATTAAGTAAATGAGCTGTAAATCATGCTAGATATCTTGTTAGGGCTTCACACCGATACTGTTTAGGCCCGAGTGGTCGTTTTTTGCTGTTATCTCATTAGTTTCATTGATATTCTGTACTCAGTCTTATTCATGCATATCATATCATGTCTCAGTCTCAGTTGTTATTATTTGGCAAATCATATCATTGTTTCGGGCTAGTTTTCATGGCATTGTGAGCCCGTGTGTGAGACTGGAGAGTGATGACTAAGTGAGGCCAAGAGCCTAATTATGAGTGACAGTTATGGAATCGGGCTGCACGCTGCAGCGGTTATGTTGAAGAGTATGGTAGCGCTAGGGCTGTAGGAGCCCTTCCGGAGTCTGTAACACACCCCTAGTGAGCGCAGTTGATATTTTGAGGGATGGATCTTCCCTGGACATGGATGTTGTCCGAAGTATTTATACTTGGAGATGGATCTTCTCTAGGGCTGGAATGGCCTTCCTTGGTACTGAATGCCTGTTGTCAGTGATGTGTATATATACTCGGGGATGGACTTCCCTGGGCCGGATGGCCATATACAGTACTGCGTGGTTGAGCACTTGAGAGTGGAGGTACATGGTACATTTTCATGCATTCTATGCATTGGCAAGTAGAGATTAGCTGAGCTTCATACTTCACATTATTCAGATTTGTATTTACTTTGCTGCTTATTGAAAACATGCCTACTTTACTGCACAATTTAATTTTGTTTACCTGTTGAGGTTTAGTCCGTCACTACCTATCAGTCTATAGTTTGGACTTGTTATTTACTGAGTTGGTGTACTCACGTTACCCCCTACAGCTTGTGTGCAGATCCAGGTATCTCTGGCCACGGTAGCGGTTGTTGACCATTCCAGTTGCTGACTTTCATCGGAGATAGCGAGGTAGCTGCCTGGCGATTGCAGACCTGCCTTTCTCCATCATTATCTTCCCCTTAGTGTATTTTGGCTACTCTTAGACTATATTAGTCTTGCTACATTTCGATTTGCTCATGACTTAGTGACACCTCGATGTCGGGCTTTTTGTTTCCGTATTTGGTTTTGGATTAATCTCTTTATGAAATTTCGGTATGAAAAAGGCTATTATCTATCTTTTAATGAAATATCGAATTGTTTGGGAGTGTGTCGGCTTGCCTAGTTCCGTGAAAGGCGCCATCATGACCGGGTTAGTTTTGGGTCGTGACAAGTTGGTATCAAAGCCTAGGTTACATAGGTCTCACGAGTCATGAGCAGGTTTAGTAGAGTCTTGCGGATCGGTACGGAGACGTTTGTACTTATCTTCGAGAGGCAGTAGAACGCTTAGGAAAACTTCACATTCTTTAATTCTTGTCGTGCGAATCTGCTGATTCTAGTAACTAAACTTCTGTTATTCTATTCTCTTAGAGATGGTGAGGAAACGTGCTACAGGTCAGGACGGACGACCACCAGTACCACCTGTTGGGGCCGCTAGAGGCCGAGGCTGCGGTCAAGGCCATGGCAGGGGCAGGGGTGTAGCCCGCATAGCAGCTAGGGCAGCACCTATAGATCCACCAGTTGCCCCCAGTTCATGATCAGGTCCCAGTTGTGGATGCTCCAGCGGGACCAGCTCAGGCACCGGCAATGCCTATTGTTATCCCAGGTCTTCAAAAGACCTTAGCTCAGATTTGACCGTGTGCACCAGTCTTGCTTAAGCGGTCGTCGTTTCTACTACAACAGCTACTTCCCAGGCTGGGGGAGGCACTCAGACATCCATCGCCCGTAAACCCGAGCAGGTTATTTAGGGACTTCAGACACCCGGGGTACCACCAGCCCAGCTGCTTGTACCTGCTCAGGACTATGTGGTTCCAGTCATGCCTGATGATGAGCAGCGTAGATTGTAGAGATTTGGTAGACTTCAGCCTCCGACTTTCAGTGGTGCACAGGGCGAGGATGCCCAGGGTTTCTTGGATAAGTGTTAGAGGATTCTCCGTATAGCCGGTATTCTGGAGACTAGTGGGGTCTCGTTCACTACATTTCAGTTCTCTGGAGCTGCCTTTACTTTGTGGGAGGCTTATGAGAGGCGTAGGCATGTTGATGCAGCACCCCTTACCTGGCAGCAATTTTTTGTTCTCTTTCTGGAGAAGTATGTACCACAGTCCCGCAGAGAGGAGCTGTGCAGGCAGTTTGAGCAGTTGCGTCAGGATGATATGACTGTGACGTAGTATGAGATGAGGTTTTGTGAGCTAGCCTGTCATGCTATTTGGTTGGTTCCTACAGATAGGAGAGGATCAGGAGGTTCGTGCAAGGCCTCGCATATCAGCTACAGATTCTTACGACCAGAGAGAAAGTGTCTGGTGCTTATTTTGAGGAGGTGGTTGACATTGCTCGAGAGATAAAGTCGGTTCACCGCCAGGAGCGAGTTGAGAGGGAGGCCAAGAGGCCTCGGGGATCTGGTAGTTTTGGTGGTGTTCCTTCTGGAGGTCAGTTCCAGCACGGCAGAGGCCGTCCATTCAGACATGATTAGTCAGCTCGTCCAAGTCACCATGGTGGATCATCTAGCCATGGTTCTCACAATTCTCATCAGGGCCACTCATCTCTCAGTGTCCTTCCAGCTCAGAGTTCGACTCATGCACCATCAGTTCAAGGCTCATCTATGCCTGGTTCTTCTAGTGGGTATCCCAGTGCTCGGGGCTCACTTCAGTCCCCTCCGCCATTTGCCGGGAGAGGTTGCTTTAAGTGTGGAGATCTGGGTCATATCAAGAGATTTTATCCCCGCCTTACAGGAGGTTCATCCTAGTAGATGAGTCATCATTCGGCTTCAGCACCAGTTACTTCCCCACCCACCCAGTCAGCTAGAGGTGGAGGTCAGTCAGCGAGGGGTCGCCCTAGAGGGGGAGGTCGATCAGGCCCGTTTCTATGCACTCCCTACCAGACTGGATGCTATTGATTCAGATGCTGTGACCATATGTATTATCTCAGTTTGCCACAGGATGCCTCTGTATTATTTGATCCTGGTTCTACTTTTTCATATGTGTCGCCATATATTGCTCATTATTTGGATACGCCCCGCGAGTCTCTTGTTTCATCTGTTCGTGTATCTACTCCTATGGGCGATACTATTGTTGTGGACCACATATGTTGGTCTTCTGTGGTGACTATTGGGGGTTTGGAGACCCGAGTAGACCATTTGCTGCGTAGTATGGTTAATTGTGATGTGATATTGGGCATGGATTGGTTGTCTCCGTGTCATGCTACTTTCGACTGTCACGCTAAGACGGTGACGTTGGCTATGCTTGGGGTGCCACAGATTGAGTGTCGAGGTTCGTCGGATTATGTTCCCAGTAGAGTGATTTCATAGTTGAAGGCCCAACAGATGGTTCGGAAGGGTTGTCTTTCTTATTTGGCCTTTGTGAGGGATGTCGGTGCAGAGACTCCTACTATTGTTTGGTTCTAGTAGTGAAAGATTTTATGGATGTATTTCCTGTAGACCTGGCGGGCATGCCGTCAGACAGGGATATTAACTTCGGTATTGATTTGGTGTCGGGCACTCATCCCATTTCTATTCTACCATATCGTATGGCACCGGCAGAGTTAAAGGAATTGAAGGAGCAGCTTCAGGAACTCCTTGATAAGAGGTTTATTCGGCCTAGTATGTCACCTTGGGGTGCACCTGTTCTATTTGTGAAGAAGAAGGATGGCACTATGAGGATGTGCATTGATTATAGGTAGTTGAACAAAATCACAATCAAGAACAAATATACTTTGCCTCGTATTGATGATTTATTTGACCATCTTTAGGGAGCGACGGTGTTCTCCAAGATTGATCTCAGGTCAGGGTATCACCAGTTGATGATTAGGGACTCAGACATTCTTAAGATAGCTTTCAGGATCCGATATAGTCATTATAAGTTCCTTTTGTGATGTCTATTGGGCTGACCAATGCCCCAGCATCATTCTTGCACTCGATGAACAACGCGTTTCAGCCTTATCTCGACTCGTTTGTTATGTATTCATTGATGATATCCTGGTGTACTCTCGTAGCTAGGAGGAGCATGCAGAGCATTTAAGAGTTGTATTGCAGCGGCTGAGGGAGGAGAAGCTTTATGCAAAGTTCTCCAAGTGTGAGTTTTGGCTCAGTTCAGTGGTATTCTTGGGGCACGCGGTATCCAGTTAGGGTATTCAGGTTGATCTAAAGAAGATAGAGGCGGTTCAAAGTTGGCCTAGACCGTCCTCAGCCACAGAGATTTGTAGCTTTCTTGGTTTTGGGTTATTAACGTCGGTTCATTCAGGGATTTTCATCTATTGCATCACCCTTGACCAAATTTACCGAAAAGGGTGCTCCTTTCAGGTGGTCAGATGAGTGTGAGGCGAGCTTTCAGAAGCTCAAGACCGCATTGACCACAACTCCAGTGTTAGTTCTACCATCAGCTTCAGGTTCTTATACAGTATATTGTGATGCTTCTCGGGTCGGCATTGGGTGTGTGTTGATGCAGAAGGGTAGAGTGATTGCTTATGCTTCTCGTCAGTTGAAGCCCCATGAAAAGAACTACCCCGTTCATGATTTGGAGTTGGCTGCCATTGTCCAAGCGTTGATAATTTGGAGGCATTACCTCTATGGTGTGTCTTGTGAGGTGTTTACTGATCATCATAGCCTCCAACACTTGTTCAAACAGAAGGATCTCAATTTGACACAACGGAGATGGTTGGAGCCGCTAAAGGACTATGATATTACTATTTTGTACCATATGGGAAAGGCCAATGTAGTGGCCGATGCCTTGAGTAGAAAGGTGGTGAGAATGGATAGTCTTGCGTTCCTTCCCGTTGGTGAGAGATCTCTTGCAGTTTATGTTTTGGCCTTGGCCAATCGGTTTGTTAGGTTGGATATTTCGGAGCCTAGTTGGATCCTAGCATGTGTGGTTTCTCGGTCTTCCTTGTTTGATCGTATCAGAGAACGCCAGTATGATGATCCTCATTTTCTTGTCCTCTAGGACAAGGTTCTGCATGATGATCCCAGAGATGTGACTATTGGTGATGACGGGGTATTGAGGATATAGGGCCAGATATGTGTGCCTAATGTAGATGGGCTTCGGGAATTGATTTTAGAGGAGGCCTACAGTTCGCGGTATTCCATCGATCCGGGTGCCACAAAGATGTATCAGGATTTGAGACAACACTATTGGTAGAGGAGGATGAAGAAAGATATAGTTGGGTTTGTAGCTCGGTACCTCAATTGTCAGCAGGCAAAATATGAGCATCAGAGACCGGGTGGCTGATAAGTAGGATTTTAACGTGTTTTATGCCGCTACTTGCCTATGCTTTGAGTATAATTTGATACAAAATAATCCCAAAATGCTCACAGGTTGTGCTTGATTGCAGGTTTAAGCGACAAAGTGACTGAATTGTCAAAGATCGGCTCAAAACGGAGTGAAACCTGCTCAAGCATCAAAGGCCAAGAAAAGTGAAGGAAAAAGATCCTAGTGCGGACCGCACAAAAGTGCACGCGGCAGCACTAGGAGAATCAGAGAAGTGCTAATTCAGGACTCTCACAACGCGGCCGCGGTTGGATTTACGCGGCCCTCATTCAGCTCACGCGGCCGCGCCACATTTTCACGCGGTCCACATGAAGAGATTCAGAGAGATGAAATTTGGGGGCCAAAGCAAGCCACGCGGCCGTGGTCACTTTCACGCGGTCCGCGGCAGATCTCATGCGGCCGCGCTACACTTTTGCGCGGCCGCTATCCTCAACTTTAGAGAGCTAATCTTCAAGATTTCAAGAGCCCATGCGGCCGCGCTACCTTTTTGCGCGGCCCGCGCTGACCCTGCAGGGGTATTTTTGTCCAAGTTTCTCAGCCACTATAAATAGATTCTTTTTCCATTTTTAGGTTAAGTTTTTAGATACGGAACGCTGCTGAGCTCGTGAGAACATTGGGTTTAGCCATTTTTGGCATTTTTAACCTCTAATTTTGTATCTCTTCCTTAGTAATCAATTATTATGTTTGCTTCTTCATCTATTTCTTCAATTTTTGCATCTAGCATGAGTAGCTAAACTCACTAGCTAGGGTTGTGGCTCAACCCTAGTGTGGGTAATTAATGGGTGTTGCAATCTAAGGCTAGATTGATATTGGGTGTTTGCTATTTGGGTTAATTTTAGGTTTTCATTAAGGATTGGTGGTTGCAAACATTGATTCTAGCTTGGTGGGTTTGACTCTTCTTGAGAAAGAGAGTCTATGACCCCAAAATTGACCCAACAAGAAATTGGGATGGACCCATGAGAAATGTAGTCCCAATTAACGGGTTAAACCTCGAGAGAGTAATTATCCCACTTGAACCCTAGTTGCTTGGTCAAATTGGCCTACCCAATTGGTCTCGAGAGAGTCAATTGGGCAAAATCACTCTCTCTACCGAGAGGTGTGAGAGTGGGTACAATTGAGCAACGGTTACAGCATAAGCCCCAAATAAGTCAATTTACCCTTAGTAGCATCTACCCGTTAATTAGCCACCTAGGTAATGCCATGACCTTAGTGCCTTTCTCTATATTAATTACAACTTAGCAATATCTCCATAGCATAATTTAGCTTCAAATATTAGTCTTAAAGTAGAAGATATAAAAATCAAAACCGAAAATATTAGAAGTGACATTAGAAGCACAACTACAATTCTAAACTAAGCAGATAATACAACTCCCTCTCTAGCTCCCTGTGGAAAATCGATCCCGATCCACTATCGGGTAAAAGCTGTTGCAACCCACTCTTCCTACCTTAGTGTAGTGTTGAGTCGGCAGCGATCAACTTTTTGCGCTGGTGGGTGAGTATGGGGCCCCACAGTTTTCTATAAATAGGAACCTTAGGCCTCATTTTACACTTTTTACACTCTGAACTCCTGAACCCTAATTTTTCACTGTTCATCTGAGATTTTCTTGTGTGTTGCATCAAGTGCTTCGATTCTTCTTATTCCTGGTAACAATTCTTGCAATCATCCTTAATTAGTGTTTATTTTTCATTTTTTTTAATTATTTCCTAGTAGTGTAACTTCTTGTTCTTTCATTTTTTTCCTTAATTCAATTATTAGGATAGTTTAAATGTTGTTTTTGGATGCTGGGTATGAATTCCACGTTGGGTAATTGAGTAGGGACAACTAGGATTCGCGAACTTGAACGAAAATGGACTAATTTGTAAAACCCTAGATCAGTGCCTATCTTTGCCTCAGCGCGGGCCGCGGTCGTTTTGTCGCGGTCCGCGTTGGCCCAGTACTTGTGAAGCTTTCTCTAGCGCGGCCGCGTTCCTAATTGTGCGGTCCGCGCGGGCCCAACGCGGCCGCGCCCCCATTTTACACGGGCCGCGTTGGGGAGATTCAGAGAGGTGTCAATTCTGAGGGTAGTTCAGTGCGGCCCGCGATCGTTTCCACGCGGCCCGCGGTGCCTCCCACGCGGCCGCACCCATAATTGTGCGGTCCGAGCTGCCCTGTTCTGCACTCTGTTCTACAGCTTTTTAACCTGATATTGTGCAATTATTTTCATCAACTTATACACTGCCAGTGCTTCAACTAACAAAGTTAGACATGCTTGTTTGCAGGAAATGGTTAAACTAAGAGGTCGAGGTGGAAAACAACCCGGACGAGGTTAACCCTCCCGGGGAGGACAAGGGAAACAAACAAAACTCACTCCTCGACCAATACCGAAAACAAGAAAACAAGTGGTAGTTAGTGATGACGACCGGTCGGGGAGTGAGTATATTCCTTCTCAGGAGCTCTCAGCTGACTCGGGGCAAGCCCCCTCAGTCCCAGCCCACCTACAGCCCAAGCTCCACAAAGTGTTCAGTCTGAGTCGTCTGATGGCTCAGCAGCGGGCAGCGGCGAATACTCCACCTCCCCCACAGCTTCAGTATCTGGGGAGAGTGCAGCAGGGGGAACTCATAGTGATGAGGATGTTCCGGATAGTGGGGTGCCTCAGGTTAGTGGAATTGAACGAACAAGAAAAGCGGAGGTTTGGTAAGACCGGTTTGTTAGCCAGGTGGCTTTCCACAAATTCAGGGAACTGTGGCCAAAACGAAAGCTGATCACAGAGAGAAGTATAATCACCCGAGATCTACTGCCCCTTCTCCCCAATGTACACAGGCAGTTTCATATCAGAGTAGGATGGGAGCATTTTTGTGATGACTTGATAGATGCCAACGAGCACATGGTAAAGGAGTTTTACTGCAATGTAGCCCACACCAAAAAGGGCTCGATTGCGACCAAAGTGCGAGACAAAAACATAGTATTTTATGGGAGAGCTTTCAATGAATATTTGGGTTTTGATGATGAAGACGAAACTCAATACAATGAGAAGTTGGCAATGAAGGAGGAGGTTCGCCCATGGTTGGCTGAGAATTTGGCTCATCCGGGTACTATTCCGGATTAGATACAGGCAGGGGTGAAAATCTTGAGGAAGAATTTGAATTTCGAAGCTAGAGGGTGGCTTACATTTGTGTGCATCATGCTTGACCCCACTTCCCATGACCAGACTATCCCTCTTCCTCGTGCTGTGCTAATTGT
Source organism: Nicotiana attenuata (assembly GCF_001879085.1). NCBI lineage: Eukaryota > Viridiplantae > Streptophyta > Magnoliopsida > Solanales > Solanaceae > Nicotiana > Nicotiana attenuata. Next base: position 71,381,222 of record NC_031994.1, read on the forward strand.
CTCTATCATGGAGGGTTTCCCTATTAATGTGGGGAATGTGATGAACAGGGCGATCACATCGGTGGGAGTTGAGAGTATTGGGAACTATCCATTTCCCAACACTCTCAGCATGTATTTCCGGGATGCGAAGGTGAAGAAGAATCCTTATGATGTGAAAGTTCGCCTCGTGTCCCCATTCTCATGGTTCAACATTCAGGGGCCGGACAACCCAAAGGACAAGAAGCACAAGGCATCCACCTCTACCCCGATTGGCCAGTCTGAGGAGCCAGTTACGGTATAGTCTGCTGTGGAGCCTTCTACTGAGCTTCCCTCCATCCCAGCTGCCACAATTATTGCTGATGTGCCCTCCTCTTCTGCGGGTCCTAGATCTTCAGCTGGCCCGTCAGTCCCTGCTTCCCGGACCAACCCTCTCACAGCCCATCAGTTAGCAAAGACCTTGGCCAGTTTGAACAACTGGATGTCAGCTGCGACATCCAAGTTATCAACATTGGCTACTTCAGTTGAGGCTCAGTCAGCACCAGCTACTGCTCAGATTCCTCAGTCTATTGAGGAAACATTTAAGAAGCTCATGGCCAACCAGGAGAAGATTATGGAGACTCAGGACACCTTGACTAAGGTGGTAGATTCACATGGCAAAGCTCTGAAAGAGCTTGCCAAGGAGCATAAAAAGATGAGAAAGTCAAGGGCGTCCAAGGAGTCGGTGAAGGCACTTAGGGCGGATGTGGACAAGCTATTGGCAGATCAAATGCCTTTAGACTTGCTATTTGAGGATCCAGCTCCTCCAGCAGCAGCACCAGAGCCACAACAGGGGCAAGCATCCCAGCCTCCAAGGAAGAAGAGGAAGCTTCCTAGTGCAGAGGGTGTAGTGATTGAGCTTGCGGAGACTCAGGGGATTCCCTCCAGTGATGCACCCACTATTCAGCCGGTCCAGGAGCAAGCCACTATCCCAGCAGCAGAGCAGCACAGGCAGGGGACCAGTCTGAGGTTCCT
>NC_031994.1:71382227-71434987 GCF_001879085.1 Nicotiana attenuata
TTATTTTGTTTGCTTGAGGACAAGCAAAGGTTTAAGTTTGGGGGAGTTGATAAGTAGGATTTTAACGTGTTTTATGCCCCTACTTGCCTATGCTTTGAGTATAATTTGATACAAAATAATCCCAAAATGCTCACAGGTTGTGCTTGATTGTAGGTTTGAGCGACAAAGTGACTGAATTGTCAAAGATCGGCTCAAAATGGAGTGAAACCTGCTCAAGCATCAAAGGCCAAGAAAAGTGAAGGAAAAAGATCCTAGTACGGACCGCACAAAAGTGCACGCGGCCGCACTAGGAGAATCGGAGAAGTGCTAATTCAGGACTCTGACAATGCGGCCGCGGTTGGATTTACGCGGCCTGCATTCAGCTCACGCGGCCGCGCCACATTTTCACGCGGTCCGCGTGAAGAGATTCAGAGAGATGAAATTTGGGGGCCAAAGCAAGCCACGCGGCCGCGGTCACTTTCACGCGGTCCGCGCCAGATCTCATGCGGCCGCGTTACACTTTTGCGCGGCCCGCTATCCTCAACTTTAGAGAGCTAATCTTCAAGATTTCAAGAGCCCACGCGGCCGCGCTACCTTTTTGCGCGGCCCGCGCTGACCCCGCAGGGGTATTTTTGTCCAAGTTTTTAGCCACTATAAATAGATCCTTTTTTCATTTTTAGGTTAAGTTTTTAGATACGGAACACTGCTGAGCTCGTGAGAACATTGGGTTTAGCCATTTTTGGCGTTTTTAACCTCTAATTTTGTATCTCTTCCTTAGTAATCAATTATTATGTTTGCTTCTTCATCTATTTCTTCAATTTTTGCATCTAGCATGAGTAGCTAAACTCACTAGCTAGGGTTGTGGCTCAACCCTAGTGTGGGTAATTAATGGGTGTTGCAATCTAAGGCTAGATTGATATTGGGTGTTTGCTATTTGGGTTAATTTTAGGTTTTCATTAAGGATTGGTGGTTGCAAACACTGATTCTAGCTTGGTGGGTTTGACTCTTCTTGAGAAAGAGAGTCTATGACCCCAAAATTGACCCAACAAGAAATTGGGATGGACCCATGAGAAATGTAGTCCCAATTAACGGGTTAAACCTCGAGAGAGTAATTACCCCACTTGAACCCTAGTTGCTTGGTCAAATTGGCCTACCCAATTGGTCTCGAGAGAGTCAATTGGGCAAAATCACTCTCTCTACCGAGAGGTGTGAGAGTGAGTACAATTGAGCAACGGTTATAGCATAAGCCCCAAATAAGTCAATTTACCCTTTGTAGCATCTACCCGTTAATTAGCCACCTAGGTAATGCCATGACCCTAGTGCCTTTCTCTATATTAATTACAACTTAGCAATATCTCCATAGCATAATTTAGCTTCAAATATTAGTCTTAAAGTAGAAGATATAAAAATCAAAACCGAAAAAGTTAGAAGTGATATTAGAAGCACAACTACAATTCTAAACTAAGCAGATAATACAACTCCCTCTCTAGCTCCCTGTGGAAAATCGATCCCGATCCACTATCGGGTAAAAGCTGTTGCAACCCGCTCTTCCTAGCTTAGTGTAGTGTTGAGTCGGCAGCGATCAGTGGCTTGCTTCAGCAGAAAGAGATTCAGAAAGGAAGTTGGAGCAGATCACCATGGATTTCGTACTTGGACTCCCACGGACTTTGAGAAAGTTCGATGCTATTTGGGTGATTGTGGATCAGCTGACCAAGTCCGTGCACTTCATTCCTGTGTGTACTACCTATTCTTCAGAGCGGTTGGCTCAGATTTAAATACGAAAGATTGTTCGTCTGTATGGTATCCTAGTTTCCATCATTTCAGATAGAGGTACTCAGTTTAGATTGAAGTTTTAGCTGTGCAGCGAGAGTTGGGTACTCAGGTTGAGTTGAGCACAATATTTCACCCTCAGACGGACGGACAGTCCGAGCGCACTATTCAGATATTGGATGACATGTTGCACGCTTGTGTCATTGATTTCGGGGGTTTATGCGACCAATTTCTACCGCTTGTGGAGTTTGCTTACAACAATAGTTATCAGACGAGTATTCAGATGGCTCCATATGAAGCTTTATATGGGAGACGGTGTAGATCTCCAGTAGGTTGGTTTGAGCCGAGCGAGGCTAGGCTTTTGGGTACAAACTTGGTTCAGAATGCATTGGACAAGGTGAAGGTGATTCTGGAGCGGCTTCGTATAGCGCAGTCAAGGCAAAAGTGTTATGCTGACAGAATGGTTTGTGATCTGTCTTATATGGTTGGGGAGAAGGTTCTATTGAAGGTTTCACCCATGAAGGGTGTTATGAGATTTGGGAAGAAGGGCAAGCTGAGCCCTCGGTTCATTGGGCCTTTTGAGGTGCTTTGAAGAATTGGGGAGGTGCCGTATGAGCTTGCTTTGCCACCTAGCTTGTCGAGGGTGCATCTAGTATTTCATGTTTCTATGCTCCGGAAGTATATCGGCGATCCGTCTTATGTCTTGGATTTCACCACGGTTCAGTTAGATGGTGATTTGACTTATGATGTGGAGCCAGTGGCTATTTTGGAGCGGCAGGTCCGAAAGTTGAGATCAAAGGATATAGCTTCAGTAAAAGTGCAGTGGAGAGGTCAGCCCGCAGAGGAGGCTACTTTGGAGATCGAGCGGGATATGCGGAGCAGATATCCACACATATTTGAGGCTTCAGGTATGTTTCTAGACCCGTTCGAGGAAGAACGTTTGTTTAAGAGGGGGAGGATGTAAGGACCCGGTCAGTCGTTTCGAGAGTTATAGCCCCGTTTCCCTATTTCTGCTTCCTTTTGTGTTCTTCAGCTATATTATGATATGTTGGGTCAGTTGGTTCGGGTCTGGAGTGCATTCGAAGAGTATTTGAGACACTTAGTCTCTTTTGGGAAGGCTTAAGTTTGGAAAGTTGACCGGATGTTGACTTATGTGTAAACAATCTCGGATATGAATTCTGATGGTACCGTTAGCTCCGTTAGGTGATTTTGGACTAAGGAGCGCGTCCGGAATGTGATTTGGAGGTTCGTGGTTGAATTAGGCTTGAATTGGCAAAAGTTGGAAATTTGGCGATTTTGGTCGGCACTGGAAAGTTTCATATAGGGGTCAGAATGGAATTCACGAAGTTGGAGTAGTTTTGTGGTGTCATTTGTGAAGTGTGTGCAAAATTTCAGGTTATTCAGAGGTGATTTGATAGGATTCGGCGTCGTTTGCGGAAATTGGAAGTTTAGAAGTTCTTAGGCTTGAATCCGAGGGTAATTTGGTGTTTTGATGTTGTTTTGGGTATTCCGAAGGTTCGACTAAGTTCGTATGTTGATATATGACTTGTTGGCATGTTTGGTAGAGGTCCCGAGGGCCTCGTGTTAATTTCGGGTGGTTGACAGAACAAGGTTGGAATTTGAGGAATGCTGAAGTTGAACTCAGCTGTCATAACCGCACATGCGGTGAAAGGACCGTAGGTGCGAGCCCGCAGAAGCGGAGAAGGGGCCGCAGATGCGGCCAGGGCTGAGGTTGGCTGGGAGCGCAGGTGCGAGATTTGGAGTTCACCTGCGAGACCATAGGTGCGATAGTTGGATCGCAAAAGCAAATTCTGAGGGAATAAGTGGGAACCGCACCTACGAAGGATTTTTCGCAGGTGCGTCGTCGCAGAAGCGACTATTGGACTGCAGATGCGGAAGTTCTGGGCAGAAAGTAAAATTGGGGACTTCGCAAATTTTGGTTCATTTTCCACCGTTTTATTCGTCTTTGGAGCTTTTGAGAACGATTTTGAGGAGGAACTGAAGGGTTTATTAGTAAGGTAAGTGGCTTGAGCCCTAATACTCGTATATATGATGATTTCACGTTGTTTGATCATGTAATTAGTGAAGATTAGGGGTGAAAATGAGGGGTTAGGGCTTAGGATTTTTGGAGAGTTTGATTGATGTTTTGGGGGGTTAAATGGAGTAGGATTTTGATAAATCTTGTATGTATGGACTCCTGATTTAAAGGGCTTTCTAGTTTTGTGATTTTTGTCGGATTCCGAGACGTGGGCCCGGGGGGCCGGGTTTGGGTGAATTTCGGGATTTTGGTGTAAGTTGATAGTTTCCGTGTGGAATTGGTTCGTTGGCCTATATTGATTGCATTGTATTGCTTTTGGTTAGATTCGAGATGTTTGGAGGCTAATTCTAGAGGCAGGGGTGTTGCAGAGTATGATTTTGGCTTGGCTTGAGATAAGTAACGCTTCCAAACTTAGTTCTGTGGGTTCGAAACCCCGAACTATCTGTTATGTGATTAGTGTTGAGGTGACCCACATGCCAAGTGACGGGCGTGCGGGCGTGGACCATGAGTATTGTGGCCTGGTTCATTCCATGGCACCGCATAGTGACTCTTTCTTGCTGATATCCGTGTTTCTATCATGTGATTAAATAAATGAGCTGTAAATCATGCTAGATATCACGTTAGGGCTTCACGCCGATACTATTGAGACCCGAATGGTCGTTTTTTGCTGTCATCTCATTGGTTTCTGATATTCTGTACTCAGTCTTATTCATACATATCATATCATGTCTCAGTCAGTTGTTATTATTTGGCACATCATATCATTGTTCCGGACTAGTTTTCATGGTATTGTGAGCCCGTGTGTGAGACTGTAGAGTGATGAATAAATGAGGCCGAGAGTCTGATTATGGGTGACAGTTATGGTATCGGGCTGCACGCCGCAGCGGTTATGTTGATGAGTATGATAGCGCTTGGGCTGTAGGAGCCCCCCGGAGTCTGTAACACACCCCAGTGAGCGTAGTTGATATTTTAAGGGATGGATCTTCCCTTGACATGGATCTTGTCCAAAGTATTTATAACTGGAGATGGATTGTAACGACCCGACAGGTTGTTTTCAGCTCTAGCGCGTCATTCGGCGGTTTGAGGCCACGAGCAGCTTCATTTCAAGTATTATGATTCAAACGCGTGGTCGGAATTGGATTTCGGGAAGTTCGGAGTCGATTTGGAAAAATAATTCTCCTTTCGGAAACCATAAGTTTGAAGAATTGACTAATAGTGGATTTTTGAGTAAACGACCTTGGAATCGGGATTTGAAGGTTCCAGCAGGTTTGTATGATGATTTTGGACTTGGGCGTATGTTCGGATGAGGTTTTGGATGACCCGAGAGTGTTTCAGCGGCTATTGTGGAAGTTAGCATTTTAGAAGAATTTCATAAATTGGGTTGAAGTGCATTTCAAAGCTATTGATGTCCGTTGGGGATTCCGAGTCTGGGAATAGCTCCGTGTGATGATTCTGGTATTGGGAGCGCGATCTGTCACGACCCCGGTTCGCCCTCCTTGAACCATCGTGACGACACCTAGTCCCTACGACTAGGTAAGCCAAAAATGCGGAAAATAAACCAAATTGCGGAAGAAAACAAGTAAAACAGAAATAGTGTAATGAAACAGCGTGTAAAAGTGCCGCTCGGCATACACAATATTACTCTCAAACCAATACAACTCTCCCAAAACCCGGAAACCCATGAATCACAAGCTAAGAATACTACATAGTGCTCTATCTCCAGAATGTCTAAAACAAAGTAAATACAGAAGGACTGTAACTACTAAAGAGATTGGAGAGAGACTCTTCGGTCTGCGGACGCGGCAGATATACCTCGAAGTCTCCGAAAGATCGCCTCGCCTCAAGGATGGTAAGTCTGAGTAGAGGTACCTGGATCTGCATATGAAAAACATGCGCAGGAAGGGCATGAGTACACAACAGTGGTACTCAGTAAGTGCCAAGCCTAACCTCGGTCGGGTAGTGACGAGGAAGGTCAGGGCCCTACTAAGATTAAATAAAATATAAAGTCCGACAGTGTAGAAAGAGCAGCATAAATGAGTACAGTAGTAAGAGTAACACACGACATAAAGGATAACGACAACTAAAACAGAAACAAGAAATCACAGTAAGCAAACACATCTCAACGCAGAAGTAACAGCTGGGGGAATCTCCCAGGATACCGTCCTGTAGTCCCCAAATATAATATCCAGTGGATCTCCCGGGTGCAGCCCCGTAGTCCAACTCATAAATGCGCGGGGATCTACCGGAATACCACATCCGTAGTCCCAAATATAAATACTCAGTACTGGGGAATCTACCGGGTGCAATCCCGTAGTTCTAATGTAAAAGTGCAGGGCGATCTCCCGGAATACAACTCCGTAGTCCCAAAGTAAACATACAGGGGAGCTCCCAAGATACCGTCCCGTAGTCCCAAAGTAAATACACAGCAGCAACAAGAAACTCAATTCAACCAATTTCACACCAAGGTAAAGCAGGTATTCCTAACCTAGAATGCTGTACATAATTCGAGTAGGGCAGTAGAACAAATAAGCAGGTAAAACCAAGTAGACATGCTTCCCTAAGCTAACAACAGGCTTAACTTACAAGTAGTGTAAACAGAAAAGGAAAACACAATTCTAAGTACTTAATGGAAAATCGAATTTTCAACAATTAGCACAAGTACGCACTCGTCACCTTATGTACAAGGAATTTCAATTAATAGATATACCAATTCCTAAGGGGAAGGTCCCCCACACAAGGTTAGGCAAGCCACTTACCTCGTACCAGCTCAAATCAACCCGAAACCACGTTCTTGCCACGAGTATTCGACTCCAAATGGCCCAAATCTATTCAATTCAATTGCATAATGTAAATAATACTTCAAGTAACTAATGACCAAAACGCCCTCGGGCCCACATCTCGGAATCGGGTAAAATTTACATTTATAGAATCCTCACACTCTCACGAGTTTATTTATATCAAAATTATCCCAATCCGACATCAAAATCGTGATCCAAATTCAATTGTTAGGTGTAAGAACTTTTCTAACTTTTCTTCAATTTCTCCACCCCAAATTCGAATTTAAAGGATGAATATAAGCATAGATTCGTGGAAGAAAATAAAAAACGAGTAAGAATCACTTACCCAAAACACCCAGGTGAAAATCCCTCTCAAAATCGCCTGTGCCGAGCTCACAAATCAAATTTTCCAAGTTTTTGAACAAACCCTCGATTCTGTCCCCTTTTCTGCCCAAATATTCCGCAACTGCGGTCAAGGGAGCCCACCTGCGGTCCCGCACCTGCGGAAAATACATCGCAGGTGCGAAAAGGAACTTAACGGGCTGGGTCCACATCTGCGGTCGCTTAGCCGCATCTGTACCACCGTAATTGCGAAAACTAAGCCGCACCAGCGGCTCCTGAATCTCTAGGCCAAAACCTCATCTGCGGCCACATAGCCGCTTCTGCGATGCCGCACCTGCGTCCCCAAACTCGCAGGTGCGGTTATGACAGGAAACCAGGAGCTGAAGCTGCAACTCCAAACCTCAAATCCTTCCATCAACCATCTGAAATCATCTCGAGGCTCCCGGGACCGCAACCAAAAACACAAACAAGTCTAATACCACTGCCCGAACTTATAGCAATCCATAAAGCACCTAAAACAACATCGAAATACCAATTTAACATCGAATTCAAGTCTAAGAACTTCAAAAACTCAAGATTTACGCTTTCGATCAAAAAGTCTATCAAACCTCGTCCGAATGACCTGAAATTTTGCACACACATCACACTCAACATTACAGAGCTACTCCAACTTCCGGAATTCCATTCCGACCCTCGGATCAAAATCTCACTATCGAACCGGAATCTTCAAAAATCCATCTTTCGGCATTTCAAGCCTAAATTAGCTACATACCTCCAAAACACAATTCGAACACGGCCCTAAGCTGAAATCACCCAACAGAGCTAACGGAACCACCGGAATTCCATTCCGAGGCCGTCTTCACACTGTTCTGACTACGGTTAAATTTCCAAAACATAAGCTCTCATTTAGGGACTAAGTGTCCCAAAACTCTCCGAAACTCAAAACCGAACATCCTGGCAATTCAAAATAGCAGAAATAAACACGGGGAAAGCAGTTAATTGGGGATCAGGGCATAAATTCTAAAAACGACCTGCCGGGTCGTTACATCCTCCCACACTTAAACATTTGTTCGTGCTCGAACGAGCATAGAGACACACCTGAAGTAGTGAAAACATGAGGATAATGGCTGCGCATTTCCTGCTCGGTCTCCCACGTCGCCTCCTCGACCAGCTAACCCCGCCACTGAATCTTCACTGATGCAATGTTCTTTGACCTCAGCTTTCTAACCTACCTGTCCAATATTGCCACTGGCTCCTCAACATAAGATAGATCCTTGTCCAACTGGACTGAACTGAAATCCAACACGTGCGACGGATCACCCTGATACCTCCGGAGCATCTAGACATGAAATACCGGATGAACTCTTGCCAAGCTGGGAGGTAAGGCAAGCTCGTAAGCAACCTCCCCAACACGCCTCAAAATCTCAAAAGGTCCAATAAACCTTGGTCTCAGCTTCCCTTTCTTCCCAAATCTCATAACGCCCTTCATAGGCGAAACCCGAAGTAGAACCCGCTCTCCAACCATGTAGGAAACATCACGAACCTTCCGGTCCGCATAACTCTTTTGTTTGGACTGGGCTGTACGGAGTCTATCCTGAATCACCTTAACCTTCTCCATGGCATCCTGCACCAAGTCTGTGCCCAATAATCTAGCCTCACCCGGCTCAAACCAACCCACCGGAGATCTACACCGCCTACCATATAAAGCCTTATACGGTGCCATCTGAATGCTGGACTGATAGCTGTTATTGTAGGCAAACTCCGCCAATGGAAAGAACTGATCCCAAGACCCTCCAAACTCAATCACACACGCACGGAGCATATCCTCAAGAATCTGAATAGTGCGCTCGGACTGTCCGTCCGTTTGAGGGTGAAATGTTGTGCTCAGCTCCACCCGAGTACCCAACTCATGCTGTACGGCTCTCCAGAATCGCGATGTGAACTGAGTACCTCTGTCGGAAATGATAGAAACTGGAATACCGTGCAGACGGACAATCTCCCGGATGTAAATCTCCGCCAACCGCTCCGAGGAATAGGTAGTACACACAGAAATGAAATGTGCGGACTTGGTCAGCCGATCCACAATAACCCAAATGGCATCGAACTTCCTCAAAGTCCGTGGGAGCCCAGATACGAAGTCCATGGTGATCCGCTCCCACTTCCACTCCGGAATCTCTATCTGCTGAAGCAATCCACCCGGCCTCTGGTGCTCATACTTCACCTGCTGAAAATTAAGGCACTGAGCTACAAACCCAACTATACCTTTCTTTATCCGCCTCCACCAGTAGTGCTTTCTCAAGTTCTGATACATCTTTGCGACACCCGGATGAATGGAATACTGCGAACTATGGGCCTCCTCTAGAATTAACTCCCGAAACCCATCGACATTGGGTACACAAACTCGACGCTGCATCCTCAATACCCCGTCATCACCAATAGTCACATCTCGAGCATCGCCATGCAACACTTTGTCCTTGAGGAAAAGAAAATGAGGGTCATCAAACTCACGCTCTCGGATACGATCAAACAAGGAAGACCGAGAGACCACGCAAGCTAGAACCCGACTAGGCTGCGAAAGGTCCAACCTCACAAACTGGCTGGCTAAGGCCTGAACATCCATCGCCATGGGCCTCTCTGCTACTAGTAAATAAGCCAAACTCCCCAAACTCTCTGCCTGGCGGCTCAAGGCATCGGCCACCACATTGGCCTTGCCCGGGTGATACAAGATAGTGATATCATAATCCTTCAGTAGCTCTAGCCATCTCCTCTGATGCAAATTAAGGTCCTTCAGCTTGAACAGATGCTGCAAACTCCGGTGATCAATATAAATCTCACAAGGCACAGCGTACAAATAATGACGCCAGATCTTCAAGGCGTGAACGACAGCAGCTAACTCAAGATCATGGATAGGATAATTCTTCTCGTGTATCTTCAGCTGTCTAGACGTGTAGGCAATCACCCTGCCGTCCTGCATCAATACCGCTCCAAGGCCAACTCTCGATGCATCACAATAGACAGTATAAGCCCTTGAACCGGTAGGCAATATCAAAACTGGGGCTGTAGTCAAAGCTGTCTTGAGCTTCTGAAAGCTCTCCTCACACTCTTCCGTCCACTAGAACGGAGCACCCTTCTGGGTCAGTCTGGTCATAGGTGCTGAAATAGATGAAAACCCCTAAACAAATCGATAGTAATAACCCGCAAAGCCAAGAAAACTGCGGATCTCTATAGCTGAGGATGGTCTAGGCCAACTCTGCACGGCCTCCACTTACTTCGGATCCACCTGAATACCCTCACTCGAGACCACGTGACCCAAGAATGCCACTGTCACACCCCAAAATCCGAGGAGCGCGACCGGCGCTCAACCGAGGGACCCCAGTCAAGCGGACCTGGAATTGCCTTTCTTATCCCACGCGTTACCCCGTGATTTCAATAAACATTACTCCTGTGAAATAGCCATTTATAACTTAAGCATAAACTTACAACTTGAATTCATTTCTACTTTTTATCATTACCAACATATGATACCAATACTTACAACATTTACCAACGTGGATCACGATTCTGAACCGTACCATTGCTTACCCAAAATACATATGTACACTACCCACATTGTGTCTACGGAGCCTCTACGAATACTAGGAACATAACAATACCTGCCGGCAACAAGGCCCCGGCTATACCTTACAATACACAATAAACTCAAAAGAATGTGGCATGAACCACACATGGCCCCGAGAGGAAGTGGGGCTCACCAATGCAGCTGACGGGAAGGGAAGGAGTGCTACTGACGGTGGACTGGAGTACCTGCTATAGATCCACCTACAATCATAACACGAATGTAGCGCCCCCGGCAAAAAGGGACGTCAGTACATTTGAATTGTACTGGTATGTATGAACAAACTTTACCCCAAGTAAAATCAAACAATACAAACTTTAACCCGAGTAGAATCAAACAATACAAACTTTACCCCAAGTAGAATCAAACAATAAAAACTTTATCCCAAGTAGAATCAAACAATACAAACTTTACCCCAAGTAGAATCAAACAATACAAACTTTACCCCAAGTAGAATCAAACAATACACAAGTAACAGACAGCAATAGAATCAACGATCAAATGCACGTGAAAGAAACAACCAAACCCAAACAAGTTTCACAATCTCTCCTTTTCCCCTTTCAACATTTTTCCGTCACATCAATGATTTCAATAGTGATTTAGATCACTTTTTCCACCCTTATTACCTCGGCCACCCTTGTTACCTCGGCCACCCTTATCACCACAACCCACACCTAATTACTTATGTGTTGCGGCGCGCAACCCGATCCCACCGAACAATCACATTTCACACAACAACAACAACAAACAATACATCAGAAGAACCATCATTTCAAGGAAACACAAGTTCATATCAACAATTCATACATTTGGGCCCATGGCACCATAACTGTCACCAAGAAGTAATTCATGTACAAGGTGTTGTCGTAATCGTGCAACTTATTTACGTCATTTCACAATACGCTCTTTCATTACTTACCACGCAGGGTTTTTAGCCATTATGCACATTCCCACATTTGGACACATTAACATTCTTTCATTTGTTAACACATACTTCCATGTCGGCATCCTCAAGCATTTACAAACTTTGCACATAATAAGGTAGGCACATCAAATCACTTCTCACAATCACATATAACTTGGTGGTGTGGAAATCAACTAAGACAATCGATACACATATTTTCATACAAGGTACACATACCGTATGCTCGTCACAACAAGGGGATTCTACAAGAATTAAAGTTAGCCATACATACCTCGTTTAAGCTTTCCTTAAGTTACTACAACGTTCCGGAAATTCTAGCAATTCCAATCTACTTTCAGACATAACAAAATTGAACACAAATTAGAAAGGTATTCAAGGTTTCAGCTCATTTGAGCATTTTATCAAATACTAGTTAAGCATCTTAATTTCAAATCTCTTTTTCAAGGTTTTCCTTCATTCCCCAACCAAATCTTTACTTGTTTATGTTAAACAATCTTCCCACAAACCTAATTTTTACAAGCATGTATACATAATAGTATTACACCCAAGAATCATACCTCAATACCCCATCTCATACCCCAAACTCGAAATTAAAGCCTAATGTATAGAATCTTACCTCTTGGATGAAGAACTAATTGATGGGCTCTTTGATTCTTGAAGGTTGATGCAAGGTTTGGATGATTATGAAGCTAGACCTCTCCTTTCTCTCTCTATATGCTCTCATCTCTCTCTAAAATCAGTAAAAAATGACCCTAAAATGAACCCCAAAGCCTATATATTGAAATGGGGTCGGGTTATAAAAATTAGAAAATTAACCCTCCGATGTCGGGTCTGTTATAGCAGAACGGACCGCAAAACGAGAATGCTGGACGCATAATGCACCGTAAAATCGACGCCCAAAACTGGGCTACACTGGCCCAGTCTGCGACAGAAATGCGACCGCAAAGTCAGAAATACGACTGGTTTTGCGGTCGCAGATTTGACACAGGATCGCATTTTCCAGCCTTTGGTAATTTGATCATAACTTTGCGTAGGAATGTCCAAATGACGAACGGTTTGAAGCGTTTAGACTCGAAGACATTTCATTTGTAGGTTATTCATCACATAAAACCTTATACATATTTAGATATGTTCGTTCGAAGTATGGCTAGTGCAAGGTCATTTGGAATTTTAGCCTATTATGAACTTTCCTAATTTTTCTTAGACTTGGGCCTTTCCTTGGACCCCAAATTACTTATCATAAGACTTATACACATATTTACCAAATCCAATTGATGTACACCATGTTAATAGCATATAAAAAATATTATAATAAGCCAACGTGGCACCACGAGATCCCAGGTTACCTAGCAAAATTTTCCGGGGCCTTACATCCCCCCCCCCCTAGGATCATTCGTCTTCGAATGAGGATTTTAAAATCAATTGGTAATTTTTCAGTAACTCCCCTATTTTTAGAAAATTTCACCAGAGTTTCCTTTGTAATTTGGACATATCTACCTGTCAGAGAGCCCCCGAAACATATTTCCAAGCACCATTACACAACTCCTATTATCCATACAACTGGTATACAATTCATTTCCTTAACACTTGCACATATTCAATCACTTGACACATTTTTGCACATAGTTTGGTCACTTCAATGAGTCCCATACAGTTCAACCAATACACTATACGCATTTCAATTAATCAATCACTTATCACAAGAGTTCTTACAAAACTTTCATTTACCAAAAAGGGTTTGCACATGACTCAAATAATCATAACACATACAATTCTTGCACAACTTGAGGAGTTACAATAGTAAAGCATTTATGGGAGATATGGGGTGTCTTTGCACCAAATGGAACACAACATTAGTTTTCTTAGAGATAAGAGTTCGCACGATCACTACTAGACTTGTTCAAACAGATGGGGATATTTTTCTTTCATTTCATCTTCCGCCTCCCATGTGGCTTCCTCAACTCGATAAGGCACCACAATATTTATATATCAATGACAAGAACCTCAGCATTACAAACACTACTTTATCACGATGATACCTGGGCATGGACTGCACATTTTTAAATCATATCACCTAGAAGGTACCTTTCAAATCAAAACCAACTGCTATGCAATCAAGAGAAAATATTTTATTTCCACAACACTCTGGGCCTTCAATGGCCTCTTATATCTACAGACTTCGCCAGAACACATTCATCGGAGCAATTTCGACCCCTAAACTTACTTAACAAGGATAACAAGTAGATATTTCGCATAAGCTAACTATCCACTAACTTCACCTTCAATGATTTCCACCGGAATGATACACAATTGATATCCACCTACTTTCTTATACATAGACATGTGAATCCACAAAATATATGGCGAACAACTACGGGGACACTTCATACTCCTAGTGCGGCCTAATGTGGAATACACTTATGCAACCTTTATTATCAACTCACATAACATCTTCAGGGGAAAATATTAAGAATAGCCTGCTCACCCTCCAAACTCAAAATCTCTAGGCGAACACTCACACTAAACCCTTGATGACCTTCAACAATTACTCTAAGATGAGATATGATACACTGACCATAAAATTACCTATCAAATATGCATGTGATCACACTGTGAAACTTCATCTTTGACTCGTCTGAACTTACAATACCCAATGGATCTAATACAATGAGGAACAACAGAGTTCAAGATCAAGATGGAGTTATTCAGGAATCCATTAATGCGCTGAGTAGAGTACTTTATGAGGTTATATGCTAAGGGACACAAAAGTCACAACTAACAATGCTGACATGGTTAATCACTGTGACGACGTCAATTATTACACAAATGAGGCATAGGGGTAAGTAGTACATTGGCAATAGGAATCATTAAGGAGGAATATTCAAGTACATGACCCAGTCGTTCCCTAGGGTGAAGGGAAAATCAATTCATGCTCTGGTAACTAGAATGCGATATGGGATTCAAAATACATGAAGTGGAATTACACTCCTGACGTTAGCACACACAAGGAATCTATGCCGTAAGCCCATGAGGATGAAAAGAAGTTGAACAATTATGAGATTATCACATTTCAGACAGCTTAATCCTTCCTGATAGTTGATCATATATGAGAGAACTAAAGATACGGACACTTGTCTTTCAAATCAATATGCTCATGATATGTGCAAAAATTCTGAAGGCATCTAATCTCACCCCTTTCATGAGTAAAACCACATAGCTCGGACATCTAAATGTTGGGATGAAATAATGTATTGGTTAGAGGCGTTCTAATGGTTAACATGATGCTACAGGGAGAAAGACGAATGACACTCCTATCCACCCAAAGAGATGGAATACCAAGGGTAGCAAAACTCCCCTCACATGAAAATGATATAGTCAATTATTCTAGAAGTCGAGTGAGAAGGAGGCCACGTAACCCATTCAATCCGACCCATTTAAGACTTTTGAAAAGGACATACACTTTGGTTTGAAATCAGGGCAATTAAATCTTGAGCCTTAAGGAAAAATCATTACTTTTTGAAACCCAATAGATATGCCCTCGTGGTCCTAGAAAATCATTAACAATGACGAGAAAGTACTTAAAACCATTACGAGTTGGTATAAAACAAGACCTCAAAGTGCTCCCATGGATAAGTTCGAAAGAATGAGACGTCTTAATGCATTTATCGAGGAGAAGTAACCTGGGTTATCTAGTCACATGGATAAGCAGAGCAGGTAAATGGTTGTTAGAAGAACATCTACAAAGAATACCAGCAATATTTATTTATTTTAACAAAAGGAATATGTCCCCTTCCTTAATGCTACAAGACTTCCTCTTTGATGCCATGAAACGTAAATGAATTTTACAATGAGAGTTATCAGATGAAATAGATAGTAGTGTAGCAAAACTAATGAGCACCATTTGGAACCAACAAGCTTAAACTAAGTCGAAGATATTAGAAGTCCATAGTAAAGGGGGATTTACCTACTTTCAGTGTCCTTTTAGAAAAGGGTACTTGTAGAGTATAAAAATGAGGTGAATTTAATCGGATCGTATAGTTGGATGACTAGTCAAGACATTGAGATAATATCGCATTGAAGATTACGGGTAAACAACACACCATGCAAAACAAATGAAAAGAAAGTGAAAGAGCCTTATGGAAGTAACCTTTACATTGTATCCACTAGGAAGGGTGGTAATATAAAGCGATTACGAGAAGCTACATTTTTGAAAGAAGATCTCTGTATGAAGTCACGTGATGTATAGCTCTAGAATTCAAAATAATCCAATTATGTTTAGCAACTCTACTTCATAATGAAGCACTACAACACACTTCTACACAACCAGCTATTGCAAACCACATTGGGAGATGCTATAAGACTTAACGGAGAGAAAGGCTTTGACATATGAATGTGTTACTAGGTGTATTTCTCCTTTGTCAACCCAAAACCTAAAGGCGAGAGTTAGACTGATAAGCAGATCGTTGGACTAGCACAAGTGTAGATAATCCATTATCGGAAAGAGATCATTCAATTTCAGTAATTGCGGCATGCTATCAACCCTTGATGAACTTGAAGTGATATGAGAACCCAATGAGATAGTATAGAATAATCATGGAGGGTTTGCAGATGTTCATAATGAGTTCTTCATGGATTTTAACTTGAGAACTACCCAGATGCTAATGAAATACAGAAGAATATGAGAAACAGGCGTTGTGCTATAATAACCCCCAAAGGTGTGCTTGGTCTTGACGGAGAGCCTAGTAAGGGTCCTTACGAGAAAGAAAGTGTTACAATGACTCATAGAAGGATATGTTCTCTCATGGTTATCGAACAAGTGTGGGGAAACTAGCACAATGAATTCACTAACTAAAGAACACAATTAACACATGTTATGGAGGTGTAAAGAGAAAATAAACATTTGTTATGAGCTGGACATGCTTCTGCTATATTAACTCCCAACTGCAATATACGACCATGCCACGAGCAACCACAATACTAGGACAAAGTGAGCTACTTACTGCGGGATGTCCCAAGTGGACACGAAAGTTATGGCGACACAAGATCTTCCTATGACGTGGATGTGAGGATCTCAATTTTCAGAGAGACTTTATGCACACGGTGACCATTTCGATTGACATGCACTCATGTGAGGTGTTAAGGTATGCTCTTATGTTACTAGGCAGTGAGAAGCTTTCATGATGATATTCGCAAGAGAGTAGATTGACTGTTCAAACCATATAAGCCATATACACAACTGAGTAAAAGAGTGACTCGAGAAGGATCGCAACGCTGGGATGCTTTGCATGGAACTTGACACCACATAGGTAAACTTTACGACGGTGCATGTATAGGCACAAGCGAGTAGATTTTGTCCATTTAAATAAAAAGATTCTGTAAGAAATTCATCGGATATAGTCCCTTGGTGAGAATTTAGGAAGAGCGAGTGGGAAGTATCAATCCTAGAGTTATAACTCAATTTAAGGGCATAATCATAGAACTTAATTCCACAAGAATGTAAATGAGAGAATTCACAATAGAGTAGATTCACGAATAGTGCGTCTCGTTCAAAGAGTCGATACACGCAATGTTTTGTTATTCAACACCTTGTTAAGACCATGTTTATGAGAACTCTTCAATATGGATGTATATATACAATGAATAGAAATTTTCATTTGACTCCCTTAATGACATTAGGTTGGTAGGGCAATAGCTTAATCGATACTCCTCGACTCCACATCCCTAATGTACGTAGGAAACATACTGATATACTACATGATCTGGTGGTGCAGAGACATCAATAGGGACAAGGACACTCCCCTCTTAGCAATATGTTTTACCAATCCATCCACAACTCAATACATTCTCCTAACAAGTCCTTCGGGAATCCACTCGGACTCAATGGTGGGATCAATCCCTCCTTACATGCTTCAAATTCGCGGATTATGTTATCAAGGTCACCAATCTTGAGAATAGGACTTAGAGAGGAAATCAGCTCCCTAACTTGAGCTCTATCGCACGATTGGAGTATCAAAGAAGGGTGAAATTCCTAAATGTCCGAATAGCCTCCAACTTATAGATGTGGTCGACAACACACCAATCAGAAGGACTCTACTAGACACGGCTCCGAGACATCCTAGGACACGTTAAAACCTTAGGCTCTGATACCAAGTTTGTCACGCCCCAAAATTCGAGGAGTGCGACCGGTGCTCAACCGAGCGACCCCAGTCAAGCGGACCTGGAATTGCCTTTCCTATCCCACGCGTTACCCCGTGATTTCAATATACATTATTCCAGTGAAATAGCCATTTATAACTTGAGCATAAACTTACAACTTGAATTCATTTCTACTTTTTATCATTACCAACATATGATACCAATACTTACAACATTTACCAACATGGATCACGATTCCGAACCGTACCATTACTTACCCAAAATACATATGTACACTACCCACATTGTGTCTACGGAGCCTCTACGAATACTAGGAACATAACAATACCTGCCGGCAACAAGGCCCCAGCTATACCTTACAATACACAATTAACTCAAAAGAATCTGGCATGAACCACACATGGCCCCGAGAGGAAGTAGGGTTCACCGATGCAGCTGACGGGAAGGGAAGGAGTGCTACTGACGGTAGACTGGAGTACCTGCTATAGATCCACCTACAATCATAACACGAATGTAGCACCCCCGGCAAAAAGGGACGTCAGTACATTTGAATTGTACTGGTATGTATGAACAAACTTTACCCCAAGTATAATCAAATAATACAAACTTTACCCCAAGTAGAATCAAACAATACAAACTTTACCCCAAGTAGAATCAAACAATACAAACTTTACCCCAAGTAGAATCAAACAATACAAACATTACCCCAAGTAGAATCAAACAATACACAAGTAACAGACAACAATAGAATCAACGATCAAATGCACGTGAAAGAAACAACCAAAGCCAAACAAGTTTCACAATCTCTCATTTTCCCCTTTCAACATTTTTCCGTCACATCAATGATTTCAATAGTGATTTTGATCACTTTTTCCACCCTTATTACCTCGGCCACCCTTATTACCTCGGCCGCTCTTATCACCACAACCCACACCTTATTACTTCTTGCTGCGGCGCGCCACCCGATACCACCGAACAATCACATTTCACACAACAACAATAACAAACAATACATCACAAGAACCATCATTTCAAGGAAACACAAGTTCATATCAACAATTCATACATTTGGGCCCATGGCACCATAATTGTCACCAAGAAGTAATTCATGTACAAGGTGTTGTCGTAATCGTTTAACTTATTTACGTCATTTCACAATATCCTCTTTCATTACTTACCACGCAGGGTTTTTAGCCATTATACACATTCCCATATTTGGACACATTAACATTCTTTCATTCGTTAACACATACTTCCATGTCGGCATCCTCAAGCATTTACAAACTTTGCACATAATAAGGTAGGCACATCAAATCACTTCTCACAATCACATATAACTTGGTGGTGTGGAAATCAACTAAGACAATCAATACACATATTTTCATACAAGGTACACATACCGTATGCTCGTCACAACAAGGGGATTCCACAAGAGTTAAAGTTAGCCATACATACCTCGTTTAAGCTTTCCTTAAGTTACTACAACGTTCCAGAAATTCTAGCAATTCCAATTTACTTTGAGACATAACAAAATTGAACACAAATTAGAAAGGTATTCATGGTTTCAGCTCATTTGAGCATTTTATCAAATACTAGTTAAGCATCTTAATTTCAAATCTCTTTTTCAAGGTTTTCCTTCATTCCCCAACAAAATCTTTACTTGTTTATGTTAAACAATCTTCCCACAAACCTAATTTGTACATGCATGAATACATAATAGTATTACACCCAAGAAGCATACCTCAATACGCCATCTCATACCCCAAACTGGAAATTAAAGCCTAATGTATAGAATCTTACCTCTTGGATGAAGAACTTATGAATGGGCTCTTTGATTCTTGAAGGTTGATGCAAGGTTTGGATGATTATGAAGCTAGACCTCTCCTTTCTCTCTCTATATGCTCTCATCTCTCTCTAAATCAGTAAGAAATGACCCCAAAATGAACCCCAAAGGCTATATATTGAAATGGGGTCGGGTTATAAAAATTAGAAAATTAACCCTCCGATTTCGGGTCTGCTATAGCAGAACGGACCGCAAAACGAGAATGTTGGCTGCATAATGAACCGCAAAATCGGCGCCCAATACTGGGCTACAGTGGCCCAGTCTGCGACAGAAATGCGACCGCAAAGTCAGAAATGCGACAGGTTTTGCGGTCGCAGATTTGACACAGGATCGCATTTTCCAGCCTTTGGTAATTTGATCATAACTTTGCGTAGGAATGTCCAAATGACAAACGGTTTGAAGCTTTGGAAACTAGACTCAAAGACCTTTCATTTGATAGGTTATTCATCACACAAAACTTTATACATATATAGATATGATCGTTCAAAGTATGGACTAGTGCAAGTTCATTTTGAATTTTAGCCTATTATGAACTTTCCCAATTTTTCTTAGACTCGGGCCTTTCCTTGGACCCCAAATTACTTACCATAAGACTTATACACATATTTACCAAATCCAATTGATGTACACCATGTTAATAGCATATAAAAAAATATTATAATAAGCCTACGTGGCACCACGAGATCCCAGGTTACTTAGCGATATTTTCCGGGGCCTTACAGCCATGGACTCCAACCAAAACTCACATTTCGAGAACTTAGCATATAGCTTCTTCTCTCTCAAGGTCTGAAGCACTATCCTCAGGTGTTGCTCATGATCTTCCCGACTCCAGGAGTATACCAGAATGTCATCAATAAAAACAATCACGAATGAGTCAAGATATGGCCGGAAAACACTGTGCATCAGATGCATGAAGGCTGCTGGGGCGTTAGTCAGCCCAAATGACATAACAAGGAACTCGTAATGACCATACCGAGTCCTGAAGGCTGTCTTCAGGATATCTGGTTCCCGAATCTTCAGCTGATGATAGCCTGAACGCAAGTGAATCTTGGAAAACACACAGGCACCTTGTAACTGGTCAAACAGGTCATTAATACGAGGCAAAGGATAACGATTCTTCACTGTAACCTTGTTCAACTGGCGATAATCAATACACCATACGCACAGAACCATCCTTGTTCTTCACAAATAAGACAAGAGCACCCCAAGGTGATACACTGGGCCGAATGAAACCCTTATCAAGTAATTCCTGCAACTGCTCCTTCAGCTCCTTCAACTCAGGAGGAGCCATACCGTACGGAGGGATAGAAATGGGCTAAGTGCTCGGCAATAGGTCAATGCCAAAATCAATATCTCTATCGGGCGGCATGCTCGGAAGATTAGCTGGAAACACATCAGAGAAATCCCATACTACTGGGACTGAATCAACAGAAGAGGTATCCATACTGACATCTCTCACATAAGCTGGATACGCATCACACCCTTTCTCAACCATACGCTGAGCCTTAAGGAAAGAAATAACTCTAATGGGAATGTGACCTAAAGCACCCCTCCACTCAACACGCGGTACACCTGGCATAGCAGCGTCATGGTTTTGGCGTGACAATCAAGAATAGCATAATGGGGCGACAACCAGTCCATACCCAAGATAATATCAAACTCAACCATGCTGAGTAATAACAAAATTGGCTCTGGTCTCAAAACCACTAAGAGCAACCAAACACGACCGATAAATGCGGTCCACAAGAAGAGAATCTCCCACCGGAGTAGACACATAAACAGGGGAACTCAAAGAATCCCGAGATACACCCAAACGCGGAGCAAAATAAGAAGACACATAAGAATAAGTGGAGCCTGGATCGAATAGAACCGATGCATCTCTATGACAGACCAAGATAGTACTTGTGATGACAGAATCGGAGGCGACAACCTCAGTACAGGCAGGAAGAGCATAGTATCTGGCCTGGCCTCCCCCTCGAGGGCGACCTTTACCTCCCCGACCTCCACCTCTAGCCGGCTGGGCCGGTGGGGTAGCAACTGGTGCTGGGGCAATCCCTCACCATATGGCGTGTGTCACCACACTCAAAACAAGCTTTGGGAGGACGTGGCGGCTGTGACTGGCTCGGGCCAGGTCTGCTGGACAGACCACTAGAAGCACCCCGTGCAGGAGGCGCACTAGATACCGGAGGTGCATAATAAGGCTCCTGAGGCCTGGGTGGAGCTGGAATACCACTGGCTGCCGGAACAGCTGAATGAACGGGGCGACTCATATAACGCCTACCATGACGACCTGCAGCTGGGGCACGGGCACCAGAACAATGGCCCGACTCTCAAGACCTCTTGGCCTCCCCTCTGCTCTCTATCCTTAGCATGCATACCCTCAATCCTCCTAGCAATGCTCACCACCTGCTGATAAGAAATATCCATCTCTAACTCACGAGCCATGCTAGACCAGATGCTGGGAATAAGCCCCTCAATAAACTGGCGAACCTTCTCGCGAACTGTAGAGACCAAACTGGTGCATATCTAGCCAAGTCGGTATAACGGACAGCATACTCCGAGACAATCATAGTACCCTGGCGCAAACGCTCAAACTCCGCGCGCCAAGCGTCCCTGAGACTCTGGGGGACATATTCCCTCGAGAACATATCTAAAAACTGAGCCCAAGTCAGGGAAGCCGCCTCATCCGGACTGTCTAACTCATAAGCACGCTACCACTAATAGGCGGCTCCTCGAAGCTAGAAGGTAGTGAATGAAACCCCGCTCGATCCTGATATGCCCATAGTACGGAGGATACGGTAGCACTCCTCAAGAATTCCAAGGGCATCCTCTGAGGCGAGCCCGCTAAAAGTCGGAGGCTGATACTTCTTGAACCTCTCAAGCCTCTTTTGCTCCTCCTCTGAAACTACTGCCCTCTCCTCGGGCTGAGATGGGGCTACCGGCTGTACAGGAATAGCCTCTGGGACCTGATCAATATGCACTCGCAGCTCAGGAGTGCGGGCGGCAGGAGTCTGTGCTCCTTCCCTGGCCTGGGATGTAGCTGCAGCAAGGGGAAGCAACCCTGCCTGAGCTAGAGTGGTGTACATAGTCATAACCTGCGCCAGAGTCTCCTAGAGTGCTGGAGTAGTAGCAGCGGACGCATCAGGTGTCTGGACTCCGGCTGGTACTGCTGGTGGTACCTCGACAGCAGCTCGCGCGGGTGCTCTGGCTGCACCACGAGCGCGTCCTCGGCCTCTACCCCGGCCCCGGCCTCTGATGGCTCCTGTAGGGGGCGCGGGTGCCTGATCATCTCGAGTAGCACGTGTTCTCACCATCTGTGAGAGAATAGAGGACTGAAGTTTAGAATTCTAATATCAAAAATCTCGCACGACAAGGAAATCAAACGAAGTGGAATTTTTTTTCCTAACAGTTACATAGCCTCTCGTAGATAAGTACAGATGTCTCCGTACCGATTAGCGAGACTCTAATAAATCGACTTATGATTCATGACTCCTATGAACCTAGAGCTCTGATACCAACTTGTCACGACCCAGGTTCGCCCTCCGAGAACCATCGTGACAGAACCTAGTCCCTACGACTAGGTAAGCCTAAAATACTGAAAATAAACCAAATTGCGGAAGAAAACAAGTAAAACTGAAATAGTGTAATGAAACAGCGTGTAAAAGTGCCGCTCGGCATACACAATATTACTCTCAAACCAATACAACTCTCCCAAAATCCGGAAACCCATGAATCACAAGCTAAGAATACTACATAGTGCTCTAACTCCAGAATGTCTGAAACAAAGTAAATACAGAAGGGCTGTAACTACAAAAGAGAATGGAGAAAGACTCTTCGGTCTGCGGACGCGACCGATATACCTCGAAGTCTTTGAATGATCGCCTCACCTCAAGGATGGTAAGTCTGAGTAGAGGTACCTGGATCTACACATGAATAACATGCGTAGGAAGGGCATGAGTATACCACAACGGTACTCAGTAAGTGCCAAGCCTAACCTAGATCGGGTAGTGACGAGGAAGGTCAGGGCCCTACTGATATTAAATAAAATATAAAGTCCGATAGTGTAGAACAGAGCAGTATAAATGAGTACAACAGTAAGAGTAACACAGGACATAAAGGATAACGACAACTGAAACAGAAACAAGAAATCACGGTAAACAAATACAACTCAACGCAGAAGTAACAACCGGGGGAATCTCCCAGGATACCGTCCTGTAGTCCCCAAATATAATATACAGTGGATCTCCCGGGTGCAGTCCCGTAGTCCAACTCATAAATGCGCGGGGATCTACCGGAATACCACATCCGTAGACCCAAATATAAATACTCAGTACTGGGGAATCTACCAGGTGCAATCTCGTAGTTCAAATGTAAAAGTGCAGGGGGATCTCCCGGAATACAAATCCGTAGTCCCAAAGTAAACATACAGGGGTGCTCCCGGGATACCATCCCGTAGTCCCAAAGTAAATACACAGCAGCAACAAGAAACTCAATTCAATCAATTTCACACCAAGGCAAAGCAGGTATTCCTAACCTAGCATGCTGCACATAATTCGAGTAGGGCAGTAGAACAAATAAGCAGTTAACCCAAGTAGACATGCTTCCCTAAGCTAACAACAGGCTTAACTTACAAGTAGTGTAAACAGAAAAGGAAAAGACAATTCTAAGTACTTAATGGAAAACCGAATTTTCAACAATTAGCACAAGTACGCACTCGTCACCTTACATAAAAGGCATTTCAATTAACAGATATACCAATTCCTAAGGGGAAGGTCCCCCACACAAGGTTAGGCAAGCCACTTACCTCGAACCAGCTCAAATCAACCCGAAACACGTTCTTGCCACGAGTATTCGACTCCAAATGGCCCAAATCTATTCAATTCAATTGCATAATGTAAACAATACTTCAAGTAACTAATTCTACAAATAAATTCTAAGCTAATGCGCGAAATTAGGTGAAATGACCAAAACGTCCCTCAGGCCCACGTCTCAGAATCAGGTAAAATTTACATTTATAGAATCCTCACACTCTCACAAGTTCATTTATATCAAAACTATCCCAATCCGACATCAACATCGTGATCCAAATTCAAATTTGTTAGGTCTAAAAACTTTTCCAACTTTTCTTCAATTTCTCCACCCCAAATTCGAATTTAAAGGATGAATATAAGCATAGATTCGTGGAAGACAATAAAAAACAAGTAAGAATCACTTACCCAAAACACCCAGGTGAAAATCCCTCTCAAAATCGCCTATCCCGAGCTCCCAAATCAATTTTTCTAAGTTTTTGTTCAAACCCTCGATTATGTCGCCTTTTCTGCCCAGTTATTCCGCTTCTGCGTGAAGGGAGCACACCTGCCGTCCTGCACCTGCAGAAAATACATCGGAGGTGCAAAAAGGCACTTAACGGGCTGGGTCCGCATCTGCGGTCGCTTAGCCACATCTGCGGCACCACATTTGCGAAAACCCAGCCGCACCTGCGACTCTTGTATCTCTAGGCCAAAACCGCATCTGCGGCCACATAGCCGCTTCTACGGCGCCGCACTTCAAATCGCAGGTGCGGTTATGACAGGAAACCAGCAGCTGAAGCTGCAACTCCAAACTTCAAATCCTTCCGTCAACCATCCAAAATTATCCCGAGGCTCCCGGAACCTCAACCAGAAACCCAAAAAAGTCTAATACCACTGCCCGAACTTATACCAATCCTTAAAACACCTAAAACAACATGGAAACACTATTTAACATCGAATCAAGCCTAAGAACTTCAAAAACTCAAGATTTACGCTTTCAATCAAATAGTCTATCAAACCTCGTCCGAATGACCTGAAATTTTGCACATACATCACAGTAAACAGTACAAAGCTACTCCAACTTCCGGAATTCCATTCTGACCCACGGATCAAAATCTCACTATCGAACTAGAAACTTCAAAAATCCATCTTTCGGCATTTCAAGCCTAAATTAGCTACGTACCTCCGAAACACAATCCGAACACCCCCCTAAGCCCGAAATCACCAAACGGAGCCAACGGAACCACCGGAATTCTGTTCTGAGGCCGTCTTCACACTGTTCCGACTACGGTCAAATTTCCAAAACTTAAGCTCTCATTTAGGGACTAAGTGTCCCAAAACTCTCCGAAACTCAAACCGAACATCCCGGCAATTCAAAATAGCAGAAATAAACACGGGGAAAGCAGTTAATAGGGAATCAGGGCGTAAATTCAAAAACAACCGGCCGGGTCGTTACCCGATCGGAGGTGGATTTGGAGGCCTGTAGGTCATTTTGGAGTCATTTGGCGAAAGTTAGAAATTTGAAGGTCTTTGAGAAGTTTGACCGAGAGTTTTCTTTTTGATATCGGGGTCTGATTTCGATTCCGGAAGATGGAGTAGGTTCGTAATGTCGAATGTGACTTGTGTGCAAAATTTACAGTCATTCCGGATTGATTTGCTATGTTTCGGCGCAAAATATAGAAGTTGGAAGATTTGAAAACTCATGATTCGATTCGATGCGCGATTCATGATTTTGACGTTGTTTGATGTGATTTGAGGCCTCGAGCAAGTTCGTATCATGTTTTGGGATATGTTGGTATAATTGGTTAACGTCCCGAGTGCCTCAGGTGGATTTCCGAAGGTTAACGGAATGGATTTCGGACAAAGAAAGCTGTTGAAATACTGTTGCAGAAGCTGTTCACAAGAAAATTTCTGATGCGAGGAGTCGATTTTGGAAGCTCATATCTTGCAATCTATAAAGAATCGGAAAATTTGCAAAACATGATAGTTGTAGCCCTTGCATTCCAGTTTACAGAAAGATAAACCATTCATCATTTGGATATTTGTGCTGTAAGTTATTATCGATTGAATGAAGGCTGGTAAAGCTGTTTTGCAATTTCCTAGAAATTTCTGATGCGAGGAGCCTACTTTGGAAGCTTATATCTCGAAATCCATAAGGAATCGGAAAATTTGCAAAACATGAAAGTTGTTGATATTTGATTCTAGTTTCCAGAAAGTTAAACCATTCATCATTTGGAGATATTTACAAAAAGTTATGGTCCGTTGACTGAAGGCGGATAGCAGTTCATTTTTGCCCGAAAAAGGCAAAGTCGCATTTCATACATACGACTTGCCTAGGCAGAATGGCTAAAAATGGGAGTCATCCATTTTTACTCATTTTTGAGTTTTGAGTCTCAGATATGGGCGATTTTTGGAGCTTTTGGAAGAGTGTTTTCACCTAGCACTTTGAGGTAAGTAATTTCTACACAACATGAGTTTAATACATAGATTATGGATAGATTAACATGTAAAAATTGGTGAAATCAAGGGTTTAGATGAAACTCTAGGTTTTGTATAAAAATGAGATTTGACCACGAAAATGGTTATGGAATTTGGTAAAAATCATATATTTGACTTCATAAGGTTATGGGTAACAACTTTCTTCGAAAATTTCTGGAATTCGGGCACGTGGGCCCGGGGGTGAATTTTAGGAATCTTTCATTTAGGGTTGGGTAATCACCTTAATAGTTGGAATATGAATTTTTGAGCGTATATTGATTTGTTTATACACCATTTGAATAGTTTTGGATTGTTCAGCAACGATTTGGGGGTTTGTGCTCATTCTTGGACCGGAAAGTAAGCATTGAGACTAGGTGAGTCTCCTTTCTAACCTTGTAAGAGGGAACTGTCCCCATAGGTGAATTAATTGGATATGTTCTTCTGTTTGTGGGGGCTACGTACGCACGAGGTGATGAGAGTCCATGCGTAGCTACTATTATGCTTAAGTCCGGGTAGTCTAGGACCAAAAAGCATGCTTTACTTGCAATATTCGAAATCTTGTTGTCAACTTAAAATTGCTTAAACATATCGAACGTGTAAATGAATTTCTAAAAGACTAGTCATCGTTTCTTGATTTTTAAAAGAGAAATTGCCTTTTCTTGAATAACTATTTCCTGATGAAGTCTTGATTGATTGTTTAAATGTATGTATCTATGGGTACATGCGTCGCATGCGAATCCGAGCGGGGTAACTCTATTATTTATATTTGACCGCGTCGCACGTATGATTCGCGAGCAGGGTAATAGATGTATCTATGGTTCGCGCCATTCGACCTTCTAGCAGTGCACAATTTAAATATTGTTGGATCGGGCCGTACGACCTCGTCATGATTTTGCGCATGCTTGTATTGCTAGCCTTGAAATTCATAGATGTTCATATTTGTTCTCCCTGGCCTGAGATAAATGTATCAATGATGAAAATGAATTTGGAAATTTCCTATAAATGAAAGAATTGTTTACTTGTCTCATGGTACTGAGTTACATCCATTTTTATGAAAATCCCTAATTTACTATATTATTGAAATATAATTATTGGACCACTAGTAAGTGTCAAAGTCGACCTCTCGTCTCTACTTCTTCGAGATTAGACAGGATACTTACTGAGCACACGTTGTTTTTGTATTCATGCTACACTTGCTATGCATTTTGTTGCATAGGCACATGTACCTCTAGCGGCCCGATGGGCATAGAAGCATGGATGATACAGAGGCATTGGTGAGGTGCATCTCTCGAGGCGACCTGCAGCCAGCATAGTCTCTTTCAGTGTATTGTATTTACTTTCTATCCAAATTTGTATTCCGGACAGTTATTGTATTACACCTTATTTTCCTAGAAATTGCTCATGCACTTGTGACACCGGGTTGTGGGATGAATATGGGATTATTCAGTATTCAGGAATTGTTAAAGACATCATTATTATTTCAGCAAATTTTATTATTTATTGTTTAATGTATAAAAGAAAAATGATTTCAATATATACTAAAATGGGAATTTAATTAACTTCTTGGTGTTGGCTTGCCTGACAGTGATGTCCGGCGCCATCACGACCTTTAGTGGATTTTGGGTCGTGACAACATGGTATCAGAGCACTAGGTTCTCTTAGGTCTCACGAGCCATGAGAAAGTCTAGTAGAGTCTCCCGGATCGGTACAGAGACGTCTGTACTTATCTTCGAGAGGCTATAGGACAGTTAGGAGCACTCCCTTCTTGATTCCTCATCGTGCGTTTTGATTCCTTTGAGGCTTATGCCTTTGTTTCTTTTCCTACTCAATCTTATGCGACGTAAATCGCTTATTATCGACCTAGAATAGAGAAATTTTAATGGTACTACCGATGTGGTGCGGGATGTGTCTCCCTGCGTGGTGGTTGGGGCTATTGTCGTCGCCTTGCGGAAGAATATTCTGTCGTTTCAGCTCAGTAGTTGTACTTCTGAGAGCTTCGAGGTTATACACAGGATGCTATGATGCTTATGAACGGCTATCGCGCAGTATTGATGAGAGGGTGGAATGCTTGCTTATGTGTCGGGGCAGTGAATGACTTGAGAGGAGGTTTACTAAGTGTATGATTCAGAGATCCAGTATCTTATTTCCGGCAGAGTAAAGGCAATCGAACCATAGATGATCAGGTTTGGGTTGATAGAGTAACGAGACTTGGTGTTTTCAAGCGTGGTGGAATTTTTATCTGCGACGTGGTGTCGTCATCCTCGATTGTATGTGTTAAGTTCACCGGTGTTATGATCTTTTACAAATTGCCTTTGGAGCATGATATAGGGAGATGGTATTGGAGCAACTGTTGGAGATCGGGGTGTGCGGTGGTTCAGGATCAAATCGGTATTTCTAATGTTGACGACTCGAGAAAGATGATCTTCGGAAGGGTTTAAAGTAGTAGCAATCTGTTGGTACAAGTGGTACAGAGCTAGATATTGATTTAAGGCAACAACTGGGCAACAAAGGACGAGGAAGGACATGTGGGGAGTGGCTCGTGGTGATTTATTTTCTAGGAGGCCTAGTGTGGAAAAACTGGAACCGAGTAGTTCCTTAAAGAAGTGAGTTTGCCCAAAGTGGGAGAGTGGCAGAGTAGCATATGGGATCAGTGGAAGGATAACTACACACCTGGAGAAAAAGTCTAGAGTGAGGGATTCAGGGTGGACAGTGACTGGGTCTACGGACTTAATTTGAAATACCGGCTATTATACTGCGGGAGATTTGATGCAACAGAAAGGAGTTTCCCGATATGAAGAAGGATACAACATGACCTTGGAATTGGAGGTACCGTTACACATTTAGTTGATGTCCCTAAAAAGTGAACGGACTAGTAGAATTGGTGGATGAGCACGGGCTCATGATGGGTTATGGATGACGTAGTGATTGTACCTCGTGCAGCGGCGTTGAAAGATGTCGGCGTGCAATCTCCACAGGAGGGTTATCTCCTGTGAGCAGATCAGCGGTCACGTGGTTGGCAAAGCTTCTGCGAAGAATCCTACTGGCTATCCGGTAAAGTGGTCGGACATGTGAATGTGTTTAATGATTCAGAGTATTCATAAAGGGTTTTACAGAATGATTTCGAGGAATTTGGCGGGATGGTTGTGCAAGATCATGTCAACAATGATGAACGAATCTTGGTGGGTTCCAGGGTTATGTAATAAGTGGCTCTAAGCTAAGTGGGAGAGTTCCACTGTCTACGATTGAGTTGCATAGTTATCTACTCGTGAGGTTTCGGGTAATCGGCGTATTGGCAAGTTATTACACCTAAGGGAAAAGAACATAAGTGGTAATTTGAGCAAAGGAATTGATAAAGGTGTGCTATAGTTGGCCTTATTGACTCATGTTTGGGCTTTGGGAAGATTCAGGATTTATGCTTCGTACAGAGGTGATTTACAAGGGAAGTGATTCAGTTGGGTGCTTCATTGAGAAGGGTGTTCATGTGCCAGCGGAGCCTTGGGGTTGATTATATTCGGGACCAAGCCAGAGTGGGTGACTCTCAACAACGGTCCTAGTGAGTTCAAATGTTGAAATGCAGTGCCTAGGAATTTCAAGCTCGCGAATTTGCAACAGATTATGAAAAGAGGCTCGGAACGTTCTACGACATCTTCGGCTTGCAGTGTAGAATTTGGAGGAATGAGAGAAAAGGACTTCGGATTCGTAGAGGATTTATCGGAATGGGTGCAGTAGTTGAGGAGGCGAGCATGCGCACAAGGAGGGTATGAGATGGTTGGTGGAATTTGAGACAGCATGGTCTCGTGATACAAGGCCACTCATGATGAGTGCAGATTGAGTTGTTATGTATGGGCGGATCCCGGAAGGGTTATGGTGGTTTAAACCACAACTTGAGGATTTGCATGTTCTACGGTTATGAAGATTTAATCGTGTGTTGCTATGGTTCTCTCAGAATGAGTTAAGTAAAAAGTTTTTATATGATGAAGTGTTTACCCTATTAGTGGTTCAGGAGTTATGACAAAATTCTGGCTCTATCGCATATTTTCTTGTTATGTGCAGTGAGCGGTACGAAATTTGGAAGGATCAAGGTTGCGATTCAGTGTTGACAAGGATGTCACGAGCTCGGATGAGCAAGAAGGGGATTGGAATGTTTAAAGTAAGTTGGTATTGTCTTCAGCGTCACCTGAGATCGGTGTTTCTGTAGGAGGCTTTGCATCTTGGTTATAGATTCTTGTGATGCTTTAAAGCGTTAGTGCGGCCGGTGGTATGGAAGTGCAAACTTGTTATATGGTGCGGAAGGTTGTGGGAGCGTGTCTCACGGGGTGATTGTATGAGCGTGACATGTAGTCACTTGATTGATTGAAGATTTAAACCAAGTATGAAGATGGTGGTAGCATAATTAATTTGAGAATTTATGTCGGGAGGGTACTCGATTTATTGGATTGTGGACTATGGAAGATTGCTCTGGCTATGATGGTTGTTCTTGTGTGTTATGAGAAAAATGGGGTTATTATGGACCCATGGAAGGTTATTAGCCTATTTCGGTACGATCAGAATCGACTTGAGGTCTGTGGATGGATTTAAATATGAAGGTGGGACCTATATCAGGTCGGATGTGTTCATTTCAGCAATGCACTCCTTATGGAGGAGTATTCAGACGTTGGATGTTATTTCGTTGTCAACTACTTCATGTAATGCCATATTGTGCCGTGTGAGTTGTGAAACGGCTTGATAAATTTCCTATGTGTTGAGGTTCCGCGTAGCGATGGTGTTATGTGAGCGGGATGGCTCTTGAGATTCAAATCATATATCGCACCTCAGTTGTGCTTGAGTTTTTGTAGCTTATGGCGCTATCTATCTCCCCAGGGATGGTATTGTGTACATGGCGTGCTTGTGACCGATATTCGGTATTTTGTAGTAATTAGCAATTTAGCTCGGTGTGTATCTCCTTATGTGAATTGTATGTGTGGATCAGATGGCACGCCGCCATGGGCATGTTGTTTGGATCGGGTTGCACGCCGCAAAAGTGTGATACATTTTAGTTATTTTATCTTTTGCGTGTTTTGTTTCCCCATTTTCTGAGGAAAGCTTATATTAGTTGCGTGAGTTGAGTAGTCCATTCAAGAGTTCGTTTTCTTCATGTATCACATTCGAGTTTGTAGCCAATTGGCACGTTGTGGCATCATATGAGACTTTTGATCATGTCCGGGGTGGCTTATTGCCTGAGCAGTTCGTACTGGGTGAGACGAGATTAGTGGATCTAGGATCGGTGCAATCGGGGTATATGAAGTATATTAAAGAGCAAAGATTATTATTTGGTTCAGATTGAGGTAATGGTTCTTGTAAGGAGTATGGACTAAATGATTTGTTGACTCGGTAGTTGATTATGAGTTTCTACACATCTCTTCCTGGCGGTATTGCAAAAGTTGGGACCAGACTTATACATGTCAGGAGGTGCATTGGGAGCATCAGATTCGAGGAATTTCGGCTATTGTTACCAGAGGATGTTATTATGGTCATTTGAGTTATCTAGTGCATAGTGTGAATTCAGCGAAGGTATACAATCATGTATCGCTGCACTGTGTGGTGATTGATACGATGTTCGTATGTTGGAAGCAGGCCTGGCAGAGAATTTCGGATGTTGGAATTGGGCTCTAAGCTTATTTGCTAGGATAAAGGAGAATATCTTCAGATTTGATCGAGCTAATGTGCTCAACTGAGTGGTGGTAGCACAGTACGTGCACGAGGTGTTAATCAGTGATTTCGAACAACCCCACCGCAGTTCTATGCACGTTCGAGGACGAACGTATGTTTAAGTGGGAGAGAATGTAACGACCCGACAGGTCGTTTTGAGCTCTAGCTCTTCGTTTGACGGTTTGAGGCCCCGAGCAGCTTCATTTCAGGTATTATGACTCGTACGCGTGGTAGGAATTGATATTCGGGAAGTTCGGAGTCGATTTGGAAAAAGAATTCTCATTTCGGAAACCTTAAGTTGGAAGAATTGATAATAGTGGATTTTTGAGTAAACGACCTCGGAATCAGGAAGGTTCCAGTAGGTTTGTATGATGATATCGGACTTGGGCGTATGTTCGGATCAGGTCTTTGATGACCCGGGAGCGTTTCGGCACCTATTGTGGAAGTTAGCATTTTAGAAGAATTTCATAAATTTGGGTTGAAGTGCATTTCAACGCTATTGATGTCCGTTGGGGATTTCGAGTCCTGGAATAGCTCCGTGTGGAGATTATGGTATTTGGAGCGCGATCGGAAGTGGATTTGGAGGTCAGTAGGTCATTTTGGAGTCATTTGGCGAAAGTTAGAAATTTGAAGGTTTTTGAGAAGTTTGACCGAGAGTTGACTTTTTGATATCGGGGTCGGATTCCGATTCCGGAAGTTGCAGTAGGTCCGTAATGTCGAATGTGACTTGTGTGCAAAATTTGAAGTCATTCCGGATTGATTTGATATGTTTTGGCGCAAAATATAGAATTTGGAAGATTTGGAAACTCATAATTCAATTCGATGCGCGATTCATGATTCCGACGTTGTTTGATGTGATTTGAGGCCTTGAGCGAGTTCGTATCATGTTTTGGGACATGTTGGTATAATTGGTTAAGGTCCCGAGGGCCTCGGGTGGATTTCGGAAGGTTAACGGAATGGATTTCGGACAAAGAAAGCTGCTGAAATTCTGTTGCAGAAGCTGTTCACCAGAAAATTTCTGATGCGAGGAGTCGATTTTGGAAGCTCATATCTTGCAATCCATAAGGAATCAGAAAATTTGCAAAACATGAAAGTTGTAGCCCTTGCATTCTCTTTTCCATAAAGATAAATCATTCATCATTTGGATATTTGTACAGAAAGTTATGATCAATAGAATTAAGGCTAGTAAAGCTGTTTTGCAATTTCCCAGAAATTTCTGATGCGAGGAGCCTGCTTTGGAAGCTTATATCTCGAATCCATAAGGAATCTAAAAATTGGCAAAACATGAAAGTCGTAGATCATTGATTCTAGTTTCCAGAAAGTTAAATCATTCATAATTTAGAGATTTGTATAAAAAGTTATGGTCCGTTGACTGAAGGCTAATAGTAGTTCATTTTTGCCCGAAAATCAGGCAAAGTCGCATTTCATACATGCGACTTGCCTAGGCAGAATGCCTAATAACGGGAGTAACCCATTTTTACTCATTTTTTAGTTTTGAGTCACGGATTTGGGCGATTTTTGGAGCTTTTGGAAAAGGTTTTTCACCTAGCATTTTGAGGTAAGTAATTTCTACATAACATAAGTTTAATACATAGATTATGGATAGATTAACATGTAAAAATTGGTGAAATCAAGGGTTTAGATGAAAACCTAGGTTTTGTATAAAAATGAGATTTGACCACGAAAATGGTTATGGAATTTGGTAAAAATCATATATTTGACTTCATAAGGTTATGGGTAACAACTTTCTTCGAAAATTTCTGGAATCCGGGCACGTGGGTCCGGGGGTGAACATGAGGAATCTTACATTTAGGGTTGGGTAATCACCTTAATAGTTGGAATATTAATTTTTTAGCGTATATCAATTTGTTTATACACCATTTGAATAGTTTTGGATTGTTCGGCAACGATTTGGGGGTTTGAGCTCATTCTTGGACCGTAAAGTAAGCACTGAGACGAGGTGAGCCTCCTTTCTAACCTTGTAAGAGGGAATTGTCCCCATAGGTGAATTAATTGGATATGTGCTTCTGTTTGTGGGGGCTATGTACGCACGAGGTGACGAGAGTCCGTGCGTAGCTACTATTATGCTTAAGTCCGGGTAGTCTAGGACCCAAAAGCATGCTTTACTTGCAATATTTGAAATCTTGTTGTCAATTTAAAAATGCTTAAAACATATCGAACGTGTAAATGAATTTCTAATAGACTAGTCATCGTTTCTTGATTTTTAAAAGAGAAATTGCCTTTTCTTGGATAATTGTTTCCTGATAAAGTCTTGATTAACTGTTTGAATGTGTGTATCTATGGGTATCTGCGTCGCATGTATGATTCGCGAGCGGGATAACTCTATTATTTATATTTGACCGCGTCGCACGTATGATTCGCGAGCGGGGTAGTAGATGCATCTATGGTGCGCGCCATTCGACCCTCTGGCAGTGCACAGTTTAAATATTGTTGGATCGGGTCGTACGACCTCGGCATGATTTGCGCATGCTTGTATTACTAGCCTTGAAATTCATAGATGTTGATATTTGTTTTCCCTAGCCTGAGATAAATGTATAAATGATGAAAATGAATTTGGAAATTTCCCATAAACGAAAGAATTTTTTACTTGCCTCATGCTACTGAGCTACATCCATTTTTATGAAAATCCTTAATTTACTATATTATTGAAATATCATTATTGGACCACTAGTAAGTGTCAAAGTCGACCTCTCGTCTCTACTTCTTCGATATTTGGCGGGATACTTACTGAGTATACGTTGTTTTTGTACTCATGCTACACTTGCTGTGCATTTTTGTTGCACAGGCACATGTACCTCTAGCGGCCCGATGGGCGTAGCAGAATGGATGATACGGAGACATAGGTGAGCTGCATCTTTCGAGGCGACCCGCAGCCAGCATAGTCTCTTTCAGTGTATTGTATTTACTTTCCGTCCACTCGAAGAGCTTGGTATGGTGCCCATTTTCGAGTGGTAATTCATGGTGCGATGCAAAAATTCTAGTACGATGACTTTGTAGTAGCGAATATCCATGGTGCGGAGAGCTTGATGCAGTGCCTTTACAGAAGAAAATATTCAAGGAGCGGTGCCAATAATTTGGGAATTTACATGCTGAAGTTTAATATTAGTTCATTCCTTTACTCCAAGAAAACTATGAGTTTCAAAATTTGATTTGCGATAACTCGGCTTGATCGCCATGTCGCACCATGTTTTCGTCAAAGCTTAACATGCTAGACAA
Organism: Nicotiana attenuata; assembly: GCF_001879085.1. Classification (NCBI taxonomy): domain Eukaryota; kingdom Viridiplantae; phylum Streptophyta; class Magnoliopsida; order Solanales; family Solanaceae; genus Nicotiana; species Nicotiana attenuata. Next base: position 71,417,867 of record NC_031994.1, read on the forward strand.
ATTCGTCAGTAGAGTAGATATCGAAATGCAATGTGATGTAAAGTAATCTTATGAAAATGACACATTTTTGGCGTTTACTTATAGAATGCGAATAATTTGATAAAATGTAGCTTTATGCCAATGATGATTTTCAACAATATCATGCGATTTATAAATGTGCTTTGCAATGATTTATGATAATGAGGCATTTCACTAATGATGTTAAAAACATGACCATCTAGGTCGAAATAAATTAATGAAAAGCATGTGAATATGTGCTAAAGTGTCCTGTTGTTCCGGAAGACAACCGTAATATCCTATTATCAGGTGGACAACCTTGTGTCCAATTAATTAGGCGGACAACTATTGTCTTATTAATCAGGTGGACTACCTCATGTCCTATTATCAGGCGGTTACTTTACGTCCTATTATCAGGTGGACAACCTCGTGACCTATTAATTAGGCGGACGACCTCATGTCCAATTAATCAGGTGGACTACCTCGTGTCCTATTAATCAGGCGGACGACCTCATGTCCTATTAATTCGGTGGACTACCTCATGTCCTATTAATCAGGCGGACAACCTCATGTCCTATTAATCAGGCGGACGACCTCATGTCCTATTAATCTGGTGGACTACCTCATGTCCTATTAATCAGGCGGACGACCTCATGTCCTATTCATCAGGTGGACGGCCTCATGTCCTATTCATCAAGTGGACGACCTTTTTGTCCTATTATTAGGTGGACGAACTTAGATGCATGGCGCTTGATTTGCAATTTCAAAAATTGGTGCGGTGCAGAAGCTTGGTGCGATGCTTGATTTGTAGTTGTATAATGCGATGCGAAGAGCTTGGCATGGTTACTTCGAAGAAACATATATTGATGGTGCAATGCATAGAGTTTGGTGCAATATTTCGCAATAGCAAATCGTGTGGTGCAGAGTGCTTGATGCAATGTCGTTGTAGTATCGAATGATTCCGGTGCAACGCTAACAATTGTTGGATCTTCAAACTGAAGTTTTGCTATTTAAATTCCTGCACCCAAAGAAAAATTATAAGTTGCAAAGTTTGATTTGTGCTGGCTTGGTTTCATCCTTTGCTTTGCATGAATCTTGTGACTTCTGCCTTGATGCTGAGCTTTGCGATAGCGTGTAATATTGTTCAAGAATAGCTAAAATATGCCCCTGCATTACTCAAAGAAAACTTGCTAGTGTAAAAGAAAGTGGTTGCCTTGCATTGGACGTCAAAGTTGTGGCTTTTAATCTAAGCTTGTTGCTATGGCATTCTGGAAATTTGTTGTTGAAAATATGACAAGTATGTAGCTCGGGATTTCATTTTCTACTTTACCAGTGATGACGAACCTTCTGCAAAATCTGTCCCAATTTAGGCCTTTGGGGTATATAGGATTTTTATTATGATGAGACCGAACCCATAGGGCTACCTACGTATCCCTCTTAAATGGGAATCAGGTCTATACGTACTTCATTTACAAACCATATAGTGATAGCAGCAAAATGATAATGCCAACCAGGTAGGGCAAACTAGTCTTGGCCTTCTTCAAACGACGTTTCTTCTTCGGATTCCCAACCACTCTTGGTGTACTACTTGTGATGCTGCTAGTTGTGTTTGACATGTTTGTTCCAACTCGTAGGTGCACTCACAATTTGCTAGCATCAATCATATTCTGAATTTTATGTTTTAATGTTAGGCATTCTTCTGTATCATGACCTTGAGCGTTTGAATGATAAGCATAATACTTGGAAGGGTCGAATAATGAATTCGAAGGGTCGAAAATCCTTCCTTTTTGTGGTTGCATAATTCTTGAGGCATTCAATCGAGCGAATATGCTAGAGATTGATTCTGTCAAAGGCGTGAAGTTGCGGGGCTTCCTTTTCTTTAACTAGCAAGAAGCGACTTGTGCTTGACGATGTTGATGTTGAATGCTTTATTGGCGAGGAGGTTCGAGATGCATGTTACAGGCGTTAGAGATGGCATGATTTTGCAAGAGCTGGTGATCATGATGGCATTGCGGTGGATGCATAGTCATGGCAACTGAGGCATTTTCCTTCTCTTTACCTTTTCCAATTTTCTAGCATCTCTGGTTGTAAAGCATGATTGATAGTTTGCATGCTAACTTTTCCTTCTTCGATGCCGCTTTCTAGGAAGTCCCCGACTCTAATCAAGTCTGAGAAATTACCCACGTTCGTAGTAGCGAACTTTTCATAATATATGCAATTTTTGATATCAATGAAGATTAAGATCAACTCTTTCTCGGATAGCGGAGGGTGCACCTTCGAAGCTTCAACTCTCCACCGGATTGCATAATCCTGAAAAGATTCATGTGGCATTTTCTCTATTTTGTAAAAGCTATGCATGTCTGGATCGACTCCAAGGTTGAACTCATATTACTATACAAAATCATGAGCCATATCATCCTACGTGTGCCATTTGCTAAAATCTTATTTTGTGTACCAAATAAGTGCAGGTCCTGATAATCTTTGAATAAATAATTTCATCCAAATGGACTCGTTGTGTCCTATGCAAACTAACCTGCTACAATAGTCTTTCAAATGAGCAATGGGATTTCCCTTCCCTTTGAAAGTATTAAACTTTTGCATCTGATACCCTAGCGGAAGTTCTATATCTGGCTGCAAGCACAAGTCTTTATATCGTAGACTTTGATAAGTTCTTGACTGCAATTCTTCTCCAATAACTTTCTTGAAATTTATGAAGTTCTTTTTTCAAATTTTCACGGCGAATCTGCTAGGTTTCTTTTACAAGTCTCTTGTACTAGCATACTGCAAGTTGGTTTTGCTTGCTTTCTTAAAATGAAATTGTAGTTATGGAAAGTTGTGCATTAGGCATTATCATTACTTGATTTGGGTTGCAAGTTGATGACATTTGTGGAGAGATTGTATAAGCTGGATTTGGACAAGGAGATATGGTAAGCAAATATTTTGGGTGGAGCTAGAAGTGGAGGTTGTATCTGGAAGAAGGTTAAAAGTGTTTTCTAGATTAACCAACATGTTTCTTCGTACCACATTTGCCTTAGTATCATCACCTTCTGCTTGCAACAATCTCATACCGGTATTGAATACTTCAAATTGGTCTGTCATTATAGCCCTGTTCTTTATGCAGATTGGCAACCAAAACGGTGTTCAATGCTATGCAACCTTTAAAAGGAAAATAAAACTATACAAACAAAAGTAAATTGTTAGCTTATTCATCATAATGAAATAAATGCACAAAAATAATAAAGTATGTGATTAGATAGATAGAAGCCCTAAACTTGAAGCAAAAACCTAAATTGCAAAATGGATGGACAAGAATGACTTGTTATCTAGACTTGGACATGAAATGATTCTAAATTTATTTTTAGCATTGGAAAATCATATAGTTGTCGAGGCCCGAAATACGGTATCAACCATTTTGAGAGTTATGGAATGGTCCCTCAACATGCATGCCAAAATATAAAATTAGCGGGTACGTGAAGATTAATCTCGACGACCTGAAATAAGACGATACGAACATTTGAATTGAATAGGTGAAAATTTGAATGATTTGATGATGCAAATTGACCAAATAGTGACCTTCTATTGCTCGGTACATTGCGCAAGTTTGGACATCTACCAACTTGGAAATGTGTGTTCGACGAAGGTTGAAGTTCTATAACATAGGTAGAATGCTAAATAGATTTATGAAATATAGAGTTACGCGACATGGAAGAATTGAAGGTATAGCATTATGTGAGGCAGAGTGACAATATTTTGAAAACATGTAACCATATTTTAGTAAAAGAATTTAATTAAAGCAAATTTAGATAATCCACATAGACGAATAAAATATGTCACCTAATTATAAAAAATTATGCCAGTATTTAAAGAAGTAAGAATGATATTTGCTATAGGGAGTATGATGCTCATTATTGCTTAAAGAAAATCATTAATGTTAGTTTATGGCGCGGATATTGAGGAGTTTCATGACAAACCGAGCTTGTTGAAGAGTTTGTGGAAAAAATGTCCTACCTTGTAAATAATAGAAGATCACGCCCAAAGACTAAAAAGTTATATTAATTAGACTCTAAGAATTGGAGTGGACCTAAGAGAATTTTGGGCCTAAGTAAATGCCTAAACGGTGCTCTAGAGTTGTTAAAGACTGTTAAGCGCGGAATTATTGGTGATTATTATTACTAATTCGGGAAGATGATATAAAATTATGCGAAACAAAAATATATGAACAAATAAAAGTATATATTCAAATAAAGATGTATGCTAGTTGGATAATTGATACTTTCTTTTTTCCGAAAAACAACAAATAATGTTAGTAAAAGTAATAAAGTCGAGTAAGCAACATAGCAAGTAAGCAAGTAAGCAAGTAGGCAAGCAAAGCATGTGACACATTCCAAAGCAAATAATAGCACGTCCTAATACGTGGGGGCCTCTTTGTGCCAGGGGTAGACCTAATGTGTATTTGAAAGATAAATATGACATTATGTATCATCCATTGATGTAAAAAAATTAAATAATTTTATTTTTTCAAAAAGAAAGTACATGAATTGCTTAAGCCTTTTTTTAAATACTTAAAAGATCAAAAGAAATTACAATAAAAGATATTTCTGTCATGTATAAAGTTTCATTGTCCCGCTTATGTCATTTAAAAAATATTATACATATCATAGAAAAGTTGGTCATGTTTACCTAGGAATTAATTAATTGCAGATGGTCCTCATAATTGGCATGTTCACCCATTCAAATAATGCACATATACGTGATAAGGGGTCACTTGGGGTTGAAAACCCACTTGGACATTTAGGTAAGGTTAACTAATGGATTTAATACACCTCGGGTATTAAATCACCTAAGGTTAAAATGATGCATGCTCTTAAAAGGATTTTGGTTTGGCTCTATCTTGGGCTGACTAAGAGTGGGTTTTTCTAGACTAGTCTACTCGTTAAAATATCATGGTATAGCCAGTTTTCACACTGGTCAATAAAAAATAGCCAGCGTTTATCAAGTCAATGAAATAGCCACTATTTTGCTGCAACAGGGACCGGTCCAGTATAATATACGGGAGTTCTGGTGCATTTGTGTACGAACTCCAGCATATTATGCTGGACCGGTATACTTTGCTAACTCCTGTAAGATTTGCGGGAGACTGGAGCACCAGTGCTCCAAACTCCAGTATATTATACTGGACAATTATACTTGCTGGAACTCCCGTAAAATTTGCGGGAGTTCCAGCATAATTATGCTTGAACTCCCGTAAAATTTGCGGGAGTTCCAGCATAGTTATCCTGGAACTCAAGCATACTTATGCTGGAACTCCCGTAAAATTTGCGGGCGTATTTTTCTGGATTTTGAACAGTGTTTTCGCTCAGATTTAAAGTGGCTAAATTTCGATGACTTTTGAAACTTGGCTATTTTTCAACGACCAGTGGTAAATCTGGCTATTTTTGAATTTCTTCCAGTCTACTCCCAAGTGGACAACTAGAGAGTGGAAAGCCCGTGATTGTCGATTGCACCGCTGATCGACTTACCCACGAACTTTCTCCTAAAGGGTATTTTGAGTAGTGCACGGCCGCAAACCACGTAACCGCTGTGCTTTGTGTGAATTTTCAAGGAGTGGAAGAAGTGAAACGGGATGACAATTTATATAAAGCAATAGATAAACTTCAGATAAGAATCATAAACAATTACAAACACATAAATCAATTTTATTATTAACCTAAGTTTGTTATGGTTTAGAACCCAGTATTCCCAGCAGAGTCGCAAAGCTGTTATACCCCATTTTAACGCGGGTCAAATTAGAGTATAACATATTGGTAATTCTGAGGTTCAATTAATTAAAAGAGTCGCCAGCTAATTATTTGAAAGGTGAATTAGGAAACCAATTTTAGCAAAGTAATACTTAAAGTTAACTCTATTTTATTGTCTGTTTAACTTTAAGATTATGGATAAGGGTTCTAATTAACTTTATAGAGAAGGTTATTAAAGCACTCTATATGATCCGTTAATAACGATTAACCGGCCAAACATAGATTAATTAGTTAAAAAAAATAGATATTATATACATATATATACCTAAATACCTTTGACTAAAAATTGGATTGAAAGCTATCAAAATTGATTAAGAAGAATCTGACTTTGGTTTTTGAAAACGGTCCAAATTACCTTTCGAAAACAACTTTTACAAAGAAGTCATTTGCTGCTAACAAGTTTTAAATCTAAACTTATAGGTGTTAAAGAAAGTATAAGAGTAGAATTTCAAGAACGTCCCTGGTTTAAGATGCTATCTCCAAAACTATGTACCTTGTAAGAAAACATTAGTATATCGAAATGTTATTAAGCTACTGTTTTAAATAGTCCTTAAAATAGGCATGGTATTCCAAGTGATAAAATAAGTATGATACATATAAATAGGGTGAGAATACTAAGTGATTAAATAAGACTCAGCTATTTCTTCTATGTTAATAATAGGCTCCAACATAACATTTCAAAATTAAGAAAACACAAAAACGTAAATCGGCAATTACAAAAACTAAGATAAAATGAGTGACAGGAACAAAAAGAAGGACGCCATAGGCGTCCCAAGCGTTTTGCTTGTTTTCCTTCTTTCCAGTACATTCTAAGGATCATATGTTGTGTATTGACTCCATCTGGTGGTGATGAGACTCCATCTTTGCAAGTCCCGAATTAAGACTCCATATGCGGGTATGTGAGTCTAGCATTAAGACTCCATTATGCTCCAAAGTGTACATTTAAAGAAAAGAAGAAACAAAAAAAAAAAAAGAATTAGAGGAGAAACCTTATGCTTAATGGAACAAATAGTGAATCAAAGGTATGTACAATGGCTAATGATAAGCCATAGCTACAGCATGTTCATAGAGACTTAAACACATTTCTTTGCATTCCTAGTAGTTGATCAGACTCATACTAGACTTACAGTTAAACGTATGCATTGATTCTTAAGCTAATGACTTATATCACAAAAGAAAAATTACTAGGCGAGTTTAGCATACTGCAGTCACTACCTTTATTCACGTGAGAAGCAAGGTAGTACAAATATGTTGGAATGAATCAACATAAGACAATAAGATTGAATAGTCTCCTTCGAGACAACATGGCTTCTATATCGTGCAAACAAATTATAGAGGATACATGAATAACTCAACAAATATTTCACCTACTAAACTTTCAGATGAATAGAGTGTATATTAATCTTAAATTTATCACCATGCCACCTTAACTAACTCGTTTGAATTCATAACATGAGAGGTTCTAAAAATAGTTCCACTTATCAAAAGCTAGTGAAAATAAAGTCATCCCTTAATTATGGCATCTAAACTCCAATAAAATGTAAAGTTAGGTTTCCTCTATCTTATATAAATGTGCAATCCCCAACATCAATACTATATCGATTAAGCAAGCACTTTCAGTTATAATGAAAAATTCTACCAATAATATTTTCATTCCTAGGATAGCTAGTTAAAAATAATACACCCCATGATAGACAGAAGTTAAATGGAACACATAATCAAGAACTCATACAACCAAAATATAACAGATCTTAACTCTACAAATCATTCCTATAAGTAATTTGAAATAAATATTTTAAAAATTCTATGGGCATGACATCTAAACTTTTGAATAAGCATAAAAGTTGTATTTTTATCACTTAAGCAAAAAGTAGAGCAAAAGGATACAATAAGAGGATACATATTCTCCTAAAGCACGACTTCGCTAATTAGTAATCATACAACATGATTTCTGGACATATTAATTAGTTCTAATATTATGACTCTTACCCATTCAAATAGCAATGTCTGTATGTATATATGCTGACGAAAGTTTTGCACGCTGAACAAAGTCCTTTCATGTAAAGTCCATATAGGTCCTAATGTCATGATTTTTTACTACCTGAACAACAATTCTTCTATTCAAGTATTATCAGTAGAGGCTTTGAAAGTACAAGACATCATTTAGTATCACGATTCAATCATGAAATTTTGAAGAGACAGATCTGAACATAAATGACACGATTCAAAATTCGTTAAAGGTCATGATGGTGCCGGACAGTACTATTAGGAAAGCCAACACTAAATAGTTTATTAAATTCTCTTTTTCATATTTCTTAAATCATAAATTTTCTTCACTTTAACGCAAAAGATGAACTTTAAAGAATTATTATAACGTTCTCCAATTTCAATTCTAAATATCCTATAATCATCTCAGAACCGGGTGTCACAAGTGCATGAGCATTTACCAGAAAATAAAATAAAATACAATAACTATCCGGAATCCAAATTTGGACAGAAAAGGAAATACAATACTCTGAAGGAGACTCTGCTAGCTGCGGATCATACATAAAATGCAGCTCACCTAGGTCCCCGTGTCAACACGCCTCATCGCCCACTAGGTCAATAGCCATGCATGTGCATGCACAACAAAATGTACCGCAAGTGTAGTATGAGTACGAAAACAACGCGTACCCAGTAAGTATCCAGTCTAACCTCGAAGAAGTAATTATGAGAGGTCGACTCCAACACTTACTAGTGGTCCAATAATATCAGGTATAGTAAAGAAGTGAATAAATATGAAATAGAGTAAATATATGAAATAAACAGGTATAGAATATGTGGTACAATCCCCATCTTTATAATTTTACTCAAGCTCTCAACTAGCAAGTTCCCTCCGTAACAGAAGCATATATATAGATATAGTGGATTTCATCAAAGAAGTTGTCAGGATTCAAATCAGGGAAAATAATCCGTCAGATACACTGGCTTCTTGCCAAATATTACGCACGATTTCATGAGGATAAAATGTATAGGAAATGCCGAGGCGTACGACCCTATCCAACATAAAAGTAAACTGTGCACTGCCGAGGGTCGATCGGCGCGAACCAGAGATGCATCTATTAACCTACCGAGGTGAACGGGCCGCTCCCATGAGAGTGTGGTACATAAATCCTGCCGAGGCGAACAACCAGATCCCATAAGAGTAGTAGATGGACATACCCCGCTCGCAAATCATACGTGTAATGCGGTAAAATATAAATTTAAGGAATGACCCCGCTTGCCGATCATACTTGTGACGCGGTCAAATATAAATTTACCATTAAATCATATCTCTTTCTTGATTCGTTTCAAAATAAGGGAAATTCTGCTTGTAGCTTTTTAAGGAAATTATCCCGCTCGCAAAATATACATGCGACGCGGTTACACATAGATTTCTTATGCTATTATAATATTCTTTCAATTCTTTTCAAATATACGAAGTTCAAATGAAAACTTTTAAGATCTAAAATTCCTCAATTTCAACTGTTTTCAAGACATTTATCAAGCAAACTATATCTCACTTCTTCTAAAGGGAAACAATAAACATAAATCAACAACAATATCAACAAGGCATGGTGTAAACCTAAAACTAACTGGACATAGGCATAGCTAGTAGCTACGTACGGACTCTCGTCACCTCGTGCGTACGTAGCCCCCACAAATAGAGGCACATATTAATTTAGTTCACCTATGGGGTTAATTCCTTCTTACAAGGTTAGAAAAGTGACTTACCTTGCTCTGAAGTTCCATAGCTAGCTCCCAAGCCTTTCAAACAACTCGATCGATGCCCAATACTCCAAAACTCGTTTTCGCTTTATTAATATTCACAATCTTTTAATCCTCCTCCGACATCGTAACATTGAGTAAAATGCTCATACACCACCAACAAATTGATATCTACAATTACAATCCCAATTACAATCAAAATATGACTCAAAAATATTTATCAATATCCATTTATGGCACAGAAGTTGGCTACAAGCCTCTAGCTCAAATCCTCTAATAGGTTCACTTACTAGCACATTCAACTCCACTCTTATCATTTAATACCCATTTGAAGTCATCAATGATACTACATTAATTCTTCAATACCGTCAAATTACCATTCATCGTCTTCCATAACCAGCATTTCCAAAGCATTCAATTTGGTGATTACTTAGTTGAACACTTCCAACTAAGCTAGAAAAATGATTTTATAGGTTTACTACATCCTTTAATTTCATTTCTAAGAACACTATTTATCTTTCCCTCATTTTCTCAAGAACACTATTCATGCCATGAACTAGGGTTTATGAAATCAATTATCCGACCATAACAACTTGAAACAAATACTCTCACCGACTCATAAGAAATGAGCATGATGCATTAGTATTACCTTCTTGAAGCTTTACCTTAAAAATCCAATGTTTGGGAAATTTGGTGTTCTTGAACAACTTGGAATATTTCTAGGGATTTCAAAGATTGAATGATGTTAATATTAGTGTTAATAGGATGTTATTAACTTAAAATATCCAAAAAAAAAAAAAACTCACCTTGTATTCTTAAGTAGTCCCCAAGGTCGAATCCACCATGAAAGAACCAATCCCTAGCTCAAGAAAACCCCCAAAAATGGCTGCTGCCAGTGACTGCCTTATATAGACACATGTGCTTCAACGAGCTGTGCCTTACGCTGTGCTGGTTGTACCTCGTATTACAAGTTTCCTGTCACGACCCAGTCGGTCGTTTCATGAGTTACAGCCCCGTTTTCCCCATTTCTTCTTCTTCATGCGTTGTTCAGCTACATTCGTTTCGTGTTAGTTGGTTCGGGTTTGGAAAAGTTTTGGAAAGATATGAGACACTTAGTATCTTAAGTTGGCTATTTAGTTGGAAAAGTCAACCGGAAGTTGACTTATGGGTAAATGATCTCAGAATTTGGTTTTTATGGTTCAGATAGCTTCGTTAGGTGATTTGCAAAATAGGATCATGAGCGAAATGTATTTTGGAGGTCCGTGGTATATTTAAGCTTGAATTGGCGAAATTGGTATTTTGGCGTTTTCCGGTTGGTAGTGAAAATTTGATATCGGGGTCGGAATGGAATTCCAGAAATTGGATTAAGTCCGTTGTGTCATTTGTGACGTTTGTGCAAAATTCAGGTCATTCGGATGAGGTTTGATAGGCTTCTTGATCGTTTGCGGAATTCGGAAGTTTTGGAATCCTTAGTCTTGAATCCGAGGGTGTTTTAATGTTGTTTTGAGTGTTCCGAAGGTTGGTATAAGTTTGAATAGTGATATGTGACTTGTTCATATTTTTGGTTGAGGTCCTGGTGGCCTCAGGATGATTTCGGAAGGTTGACGGAAGTTTGGTTGTAGTTATTGAGCAGCTTCAGCTGCTGTTCCTATCATAACTGCACATGCGGAGTGGGAACCGTAGGTGCGACGTCCGTAGGAGCGAAGAAGCAACCGTAGATGCGGTGACAAACGAGAAGGCCAGAAGCCGCAGGTGCGGAAGATGTTACGCACCGGCGCAGCCGCAGCTGCGTGTAGGTAGGCGCAGGTGCAATTTAAGGGAAATAAGTTAAAACCGCATATGGGGTTGGTTAGACCGCAGAAGCGGTACCGCAGAAGCAGGAAATGGACCGCATGTGCGGAATCCCTGGGTCAGAAAGTATATAAGCTTCCCTTCGCGATTTTGTGCCCATTTCCACCATTTTTGAGACGGGCTTGGAGCTTTTTGAGATGTTTTGAAGAGGGATTCGAGGGGTAACGCTTGGATGTAAGAGTTTTGAACTCAATACTCGATTCTATGGTGATTTCTAATTGATTAGACATGAAATTAGTGAAATTTAAGGGTTAAAATTGGAAAAATAGGGCTTGGAATTGGAGAGTTTAGATTGGGGATTTGAGGGGCCATTTGAGGTCCGATTTTGATGTTCTTGATATGTATATACTCGTAGGAGGATAAGGATTGTAGTGATGTGATTTTTATTGAATTTCGAGATGTGGGCCCGGGGGCCGGGTTTGGCCAATTTCGGGATTTTTGATGTAATTTGATTATTTTCGCGTGGGCTTTGTTCCTTTAGCCTATTTTTGATGTTATGATTCTGATTTTCGATAGATTCGGGGCGAGTTGAGGCCGAGTCGAGAGCAAGGGCATCGGAGAGTAGAATTTCATCCAGTTTGAGGTAAGTAACGATTGTAAATCTAGACCTGAGGGTATGAAACCCCGGGATTTCGTACTGTTTGATAAATGAGGTGACGCACATGCTAGGTGACGTGCATGTGAGCATGCACCAGTAGGAATTGTGACCTGGTCCGTCCCATAGTAACTGTATAGTTGCTTATTCTGATAAACCCTATATGATATCTATGTGTTTTAGAAATGAATTTGTTAATTTGGGCTAAATGCCATGTTTGGGGCCTTGTGCTGAACTGTTTGAACCCTCAAGGGAATTTTACTACTTTCCTCACACTGTTTTGATTGAAAGAATATCTTCAGTCATGATTTTTACCTTTATACTTTTGATTTAGTTTCATTACTCTGTTTTAAATTTTTGGGAGTTCTTTGGGCTGGGTTTCCCTAATTTTTCACCGAAATGCCCGAGTGGCTGTGAGGTTGATTACTGAGAGAGGCCGAGGGCCAGATGGTGAGGACTATATATATATATATATATTTATGGATCGGGCTGCACGCCGCATCGATATATATATATGTATGTGGATAGGCCTGCACGCCGCAGCGGTATGTTGGATCGGGCTGCACGCCGCAGCAATATAGCGCTTGGGCTGTAGGAGCCCCTTCGGAGTCTGCACACCCCCAGTGAGCGCACTCGACTATATATTACGGATCAGGCTGCATGCCGCAGCGGTTATTATTATGAGATATCTATTGAGCGGGAGTGCGGAGTGAGAGTTCTGATTGACGAGAGTTGAGTCGCGAGTGACTGAGAGGCTGCCCGAGGGGCTATATATATATATATATATATATATATATATATATACACGAGCGATGCTTAGCCCGAGGGGCTTGTTTATGAAATTTACTGTTTTCACTCTTCTTTATGCTGAGCCTCTATTGAAAATGTGTCGAACAAATGTTTTAAATAACTTTCATTGAAATTTGAGTTTTACGAGTTGTTTGGAAATTGGACTACGCATTTGACTTTGATATTTCCATTGAGATGTTATGTTAGATTATGTATATGATTTAAATGCTCGTCACTTCACTCTAACTTTATTTACTTTGGTTACTTACTGAGTTGGCGTACTCACGTTACTCCCTGCACCTTGTGTGCAGATCCAGGTGCCAGAGCTTCAGAGTGAGAGCTTTCAGCAGCTTCTGAGTATTTACAGAGATAGCAAGGTAGCTGCACGGCGTTCGCAGCCCTGCCTTTCTCCTTCCTATACTTAGTGTTATTTATTTCAGTCTTTTCTTCTGGTATGGAGTAGACAGTACTGGACAGTATCTTAGTGGCTCATGACTAGTGACACCAGGATCATGCAGTGTGGATGTATTTGCGTACTTTGTTCTTTCTTCCGTGTATTTTGTTATATTAAATGAAAGACTTGTGTTCATAACTAATTTGGAAATGAATTTGCAAAAGATCTTTATGTTAATTGTGTTGATTCATCTTACCTAGTATTGGGATAGGCGCCATCACGACCGGGGTGGTTTAGGGTCGTGACAAGTTGGTATCAGAGCGTAGGTTACTTAGGTCTCACGGGTCATCTGCCGGCTTAGTAGAGTCTCGCGGATCGGTACGTAGATGTACTTATCCTCGGGAGGCTACAGAACCTTTAGGAAAACTTCAAATTCTTGAAATTCCTGTCGTGCAAATCTGTTGATTCTAGTACTAAGTTTCTGTTATTCTATTCTCTCACAGATGGTGAGGACACGTGCTACCAGTCAGGATAGATGACCACCAGTTGGGGCCACTAGAGGCCGAGGTCGCGGTCGAGGACGTGGCAGGGGCATCGGTGTAGCCTGTACAGCAGATGGAGCAGCACCTGCAGATCCACTAGCCCCCTAGTTCATGATCAGATTCCAGTGGGGGATGCTCCAGCGGGGCCAGCTCAGGCACCCGCTGTGCCTGTTGGTATTCCGGGTCTTCAGGAGACCTTGGCTCATATCTAGACCGTGTGCACTAGTCTTGCTTAGGCGGTCGCAGTTTCTACAACAACAGCCACTTCTCAAGCCGGGGAAGGCACTCAGACTCCCGCCCGCCCGCACACCCGAGCAGGTTGTCCAAGGATTGCAGACACAGGAGGCACCACCAGCCCAGCCGGTTGCACCTGCTCAGGGTTTTGTAGTACCAGTTATGCGTGAGGACAAGCAACGTCGATTGGAGAGGTTTGGTAGACTTTAGAGGATTCTTCGTACTGCGAGTATTTCAGAGACCAGCGGGGTAGCATTTACTACTTTTTAGTTTTTTGGAACCGCCTTCACTTGATGGGAGGCTTATGAGAGGCGTAGGCCTGTTGGTGCAGCGCCCCTTACCTGGCAGCATATCTCCACTGCCTTTTTGAAAAAGTATGTGCCACTGTCCCGCAGGGAGGAGCTGCGCAGGAAGTTCGAGCAGTTACGTCAGGGTGATATGACTGTGATGCAGTATGAGATGAGGTTCTCGGAGTTAGCTCGTCATGCTGTTTGGTTAGTTCCTACAGATCATAGAGAGAGGATCAGGAGGTTCATTGATGGCCTCACATAACAGCTTCGGATTCTTGTAACCAGAGAGAGGGTATCAGGTGCTACTTTTGAGGAGGTTGTTGATATTGCCTGCGAGATTGAGTCAGTTCGTCGCCAGGAGTGAGATGACATGGAGGCCAAGAGGCCTCGGGGATCTGGTAGTTTTGGTGGTGTTCCTTCGAGAGGTCAGTTTTAGCACGGCAGAGGCCGCCCATTCAGACATGCTCAGTCAGCCTGCCTAGTTCATCATGGGGCATCATCGGGCCATGGTTCTCATATTTCTCATCAGGGTCACTCATCACTTAGTGCCCTACCAACCCAGAGTTCGTCCCGTGCTCCGTCAGTTCAGGGCTCTTCCATGCCAGGTCCTTCTACTGGTCATTGCGGTGCTAGGGGTTCACTTCAGTCCCTGTTTACCGCGCTGGGGAGTTGTTACGAGTGTGGAGAGTTTAGACATATGAGGAGGCAGTGTCCTCGTCTTCTTGAGGGTCCATCTCATCAGAAGAGTCAGCCCTCGACTTCAGCTCTAGTTACTTCACCACCCGCCTAGGCAGCTAGGGGTCGTGCTAGAGGGGGAGATCGATCCGGTGGTGGTCAGGCTCGTTTCAATGCCCTCCCAGCCATACCATATGCGATTGCTTCAGATGCGGTGATTACACGTATTGTCTTAGTTTGCCGCAGAGATGCCTCTGTGTTATTTGATCCTGGTTCCACCTTTTCATATGTGTCATCGTATTTTGCTCGTTATTTGGATATGCCCCGTGAGTCTCTTGTTTCCTCGGTTCTTGTATCAACTCTGGTAGGCGATACTATTGTTGTGGACCGCGTGTATCGGTCGTGTGTGGTGACTATTGGGGGTCTGGAGACCCGAGTGGACCTTTTGTTGCTGTGTATGGTGGGCTTTGATTTGATATTAGGCATGAATTGGCTATCTCTGTGTCGGGCTATATTGGACTGTCATGCTAAGACAGTGACGTTGGCTATGCCGGGTGTGCCAAGGATCTAGTGGCGAGGTTCACTGATTTTGTCCCCGATAGGGTGATTTCATTTTTGAAGGCCCAGCGGATGGCTGGAAAAGGTTGTCTATCATACTTAGCCTTTGTGTGGGACGTCAGTGCAGAGACTCCTAGTATTGATTCTGTTCCAGTATTGAGGGATTTTCCAGATGTGTTTCCTGCAGACCTGCCAGGCATGCCACTGGACAGGGATATTGATTTTGGTATTGATCTTGTGCGGGGCACGCAGCCCATTTCTATTCCACCGTATCGTATGGCACCGACGGAGTTGAAGAAGTTGAAGGAGCGGCTTCAGGACCTCCTTGATAAGGGGTTTATTAGGCTTAGTGTGTCTCCTTGGGGTGCACCTGTTCTGTTTCTGAAGAAGAAGGACAACACTGTCACGCCCCAAACCGAGGGACATGACCGGCGCCCGACCGGGTAGCCCCAGTGAAGCGGACCTGGGTGCCTTTCCTATCCCACGTGTTACCCCATATTTTCATTGCTCATTAATCAAGGAATTAGCCATTTATAATTAAAACACCTTTTTATAAAACATACATATCATACATGGTTACTTAATGAGGTTTACAACTTACATCGCCCAACATACAAAATACATATTTACATAAGTTCGTAACCCACATTTACTGTCTACGGAGCCTCTAAGGGTACAAAGGATAATACAATACTTGTCGGTAACAAGGCTCCGGCTATACCTTACATAAATACCCAAAACGTGACTCCGGAATAAAAGCGACATGAGCCACGCAGGGCCCCGAGAGGAAAGGCGCTCACATATACAACTGACGGAAAGTGAAGGGGAGCTATGGTCGGTACACTGGTGTACCTGCTATGGATCCACCTACAATCATAACACGAATGTAGCGCCCCGGCAAATGGGACGTCAGTACATTTGAATTGTACTGGTATGTATGAACAAACTTTGCCCTAAGCAAACTCAAACAATACACAAGTCACGTACAGTAATAGAATCAACAATCAAATGCACATGAAAGGAACAACCAAAGTCAAACAAGTTTCACAATCTCTCCTTTTCCCTTCCAACATCATTTCATCACATCAATGATTTCACAACTTTCACATATGTTCATTTCAATAGTGATTTCGATCACTTTTCCACCCTTATTACCTCGGCCACCCTTATCACCACAAACCACACCTTATTACTTCGTGTTGCGGCGCGCAACCCGATCCCACCGAATAATCACAATTCACAAACAACACAACAACAACAACAATTCACAAAGAACAAGAACAACAATTCTCAAGAACTATAACAACAATTCTCAAGGAATAACAACAACAATTCACAAAGAATTTCCATAACCATCAATACCATTTCCATCATATTCAATAACTCATATGCATTTTATGTCACGACGATAATTGCCCACGACAAGCCATATATGTTATTACCACAGTTGTTCCAATTGCATCATTTACGATTTCCTTCCATCATTTGTTGCTCAGCTCTTACCACATAACACTTTCACAATCACACATTTGGTTTATTGCCAATTACTTACACCATTATATCGGGAGACTTAACCACGAACACTCAAATCATACCAATCACAGAATTTCACACATAATCCACGTAGATATCACATACCAAATATTCGTAC
>NC_031994.1:71435785-71484373 GCF_001879085.1 Nicotiana attenuata
CCATAGTTCTTGCATTGAAGATTTGGAGGCATTACTTGTATGGCATATCTTGTGAGGTATTCACCGATCATCGCAGTCTTCAGCATTTGTTCAAGCAAAAGTATCTTAATTTGAGGCAGCGAAGATGGCTAGAGTTGCTTAAGGATTATGATATTACTATTCTGTATCATCCGGGAAAGGCCAATATAGTGGCCGATGCTTTGAGCCGAAAGGCAGTGAGTATGGGGAGTTTGGCGTATGTTCTAGTTGGGGTGAGACCCCTTGCAGTTGATGTTCAGGACTTGGCCAATCGGTTGGTGAGATTAGATGTTTCGGAGCCCAGTCGGGTGTTGGCTTGTGTGGTTTCTCGGTCTTCCTTATATGATCGCATCACAAAGTGCCAGTATAATGATCCGCATTTGCTTGTCCTTAAGGACAGAGTTCAGCATGATGATGCCAGAGATGTGACCATTAGTGATGATGGTGTGTTGAGGATGCAGGGCCGGATTTGTGTGCCCAATGTGGATGGGCTTAGAGAGTTGATTCTTGAGGAGGCCCATAGCTCGCGGTATTCTATTCATCCGGGTGCCGCAAAGATGTATCAGGACTTAAGGAAGCACTATTGGTGGAGAAGAATTAAGAAAGATATTGTGGGATTTGTAGCTTGGTGTCTCAATTGTCAGCAGGTGAAATATGAGCATCAGAGACCGGGTGGCTTGTTTCAGCAGATGGTTATTCCCGAGTGGAAGTGGGAAAGAATCACTATGGACTTTGTTGTTGGACTTCCTCGGACTTCGAAGAAATTTGATGCTATTTGGGTGATTGTGGATCGGCTTACCAAGTCCGCGCACTTCATTCTTGTGTGTACTACCTATTCTTCAAAGCGGTTGGCAGGGATTTATATCTGGGAGATTGTTCGGTTGCATGGCGTTCCGGTTTCCATCATCTCAGATAGAGGTACTCAGTTTACTTTGCTGTTTTGGAGAGCCGTGCAGAGAGAGTTGGGTACTCAGGTGCAGTTGGGCACAGCGTTTCATCCTCAGACGGATGGACAGTACGAGCGTACTATTCAGATATTGGAGGACATGTTGCATGTTTGTGTTATTGATTTTGGAGGTGCATGGGATGAGTTCTTTCCGCTTGCCGAGTTTGCCTATAACAACAGCTACCAGTCGAGCATTCAGATGGCTCCGTATGAGGCTTTGTGTGGGAGGAGGTGTAGATCCCCATTGGTTCGAGCCCGGTGAGTCTAGGCTATTGGGGACAGATTTGGTTCAGGACGCCTTAGAGAAGGTGAAGGTGATTCAGGAGAGACTTCGTACAACGCAGTCGCGTCAGAAGAGTTATGCGGACCGGAAGGTTCGAGATGTCCTGCATGGTTGGTGAGAAGGTCTTGGTGAAGGTTTCTCCCATGAAGGGTGTTATGAGATTTGGAAAGAAAGGGAAGTTGAGTCCGCGGTTCATTGGGCCTTTTGAGGTACTTAGGAGGATTGGGGAGGTGGCTTATATACTTGCTTTGCCACCTAGCTTGTCGAGTGTGCACTCGGTGTTTCATGTATCTATGCTCCGGAAGTATGTTGGGAACCCGTCTCATGTGTTGGATTTCAGCACGGTTCAGTTGGATGATGATTTGACCTTTGATATTGAGCCAGTGGCTATTTTGGGTCGTCAGGTTCGAAAGTTGAGGTCGAAGGATATAGCTTCAGTGAAGGTGAAGTGGTGAGGTCGGTCCGTGGAGGAGGCTACCTGGGAGACCGAGCGGGAGATGCGGAGCAGATATCCTCACCTATTTGAGGCTTCAGGTATGTTTCTTGACTCGTTCGAGGACGAACGTTTGTTTAAGTTGGGGAGGATGTGACGACCCGACCAGTCGTCTCATGAGTTACCGCTCCGTTTCCCCCATTTCTGCTTCTTTATGCTTCGTTATCCGTGTTTTTATATGGTCGAGTTGATTGGTTTGAGTTCGGAGTGAATTTGGTAAGAAATGAGACACAGTCTCTTTTAAGAAGGCTTAAGTTGGAAAAGTCAACCGGACATTGACTTATGTGTTAGAAGGCTCAGATGTGAGTTCCGATGGTTCGGCTATCTTTGAGAGGTGATTTGTGACTTAGGGGTGTGATCGGAAGTGGTTTTGGAGGTCCGGTGTAGGATTAGGCTTGAATTGGCGAAGTTAGTATTTTGGCGATTTCAGGTTGGTAGGTGAGATTTTGATGCGGGGGTCGGAATGGAATTCCGAGAGTTGCTACAGCTTAGTAATGTGATTTGGGATGTGTGTGCAAAATTTCAGGTCATTTGGACGTGGTTTGGTTGGGTTTTTGATCAAAAGCGTGTTTCGGAAGTTTTTGGAAAACTTAGGCTTGAATTCGATGTGAATTTATGGTTTTGGTCTTGTTGAGATGTTTTGATGATTGAAAAAAGTTTGAATGAGGTTTTAGGATGTGTTGGTGCTTTTGGTTGAGGTCCCGGGGGCCTCGGGGTGATTTCGGATGGCTATCGGGAAGTTTTGAGACAAAGGAATTTCAGAAATTTGCAGCAGTAGTTGCAGGTGTAATTTGGCCTTCGCGATCGCGAGCCTGGGGCCGCGATCGCATAGAAGGATTTTTTGCAGGCCATGTTAATGCTCTTTGCATTCGCATTACTGGTTTCGCGATCGCGGAAGATTTGTTAGTAGTGCTTCGGGTTCGCAGAGAAGAGTTCGCGATCGCGTATTAGTAATTGAAGGTCCATCAAAGTTGTTCGCCGCGTTCGCACCAGTGGGGCCGCGTTCGCATTGCTCTGGGAAATCAAACATCACGTTCGCAGGTATGGCATTGCATTCGCATATTTCTTTTGGGAGGTCTTAGAATATTTCCCTTCGCGATCCCGAGCCTGGGGCCGCGATCGCATAGAAGGAAGTACAGAAGCTGGGCAGAAAGTTATAAATATTTCATCCGCAAGTTTTAGCCACTTTTCCACCATAGTTGAGTATTTTGAGAGCTCTATGAGGGAAATTGAAGAGGGTTTCAAGGAGAAGTGATGGGAGGTAAGTTGTATGAACCAAAAACGTGATTATAGTGTGAAATTAACTTAGAAATTCATGGAAGTTTAGCTTAAAATGGAAGAACAAGGGCTTGGGATTTTGAGATTTTAAATTGAGATTGGAAGGGGCATTTGAGGTCGGATTTAAGAGTTTTTGATATGTATGGACTCGTGGAAGGATAAGGAACCCGTTGATGTGAAAATTTCTGAGTTTCGAGAAGTGGGCCCAGGGCTCGGGTTTTGCTAATTTCGGGATTTTTGATATTTTTCGATTGTTTTCGCTTGGGTTTTGTTCCCTTAGCCTATTGTGACGTATTCGTTCTTGTTTTGGTCAGATTCGACGCGCGAGGAGGCCGATTTGAGAGGCAAGGGCATAGCGAGCTAGAGCTTTAGCCAGTTTTAGGTGAGTAATGAATGTAAATGATGTCTTGAGGGTTTGAAACCCCGGATTTGCACATCGTAGTGCTATATTGAGGTGAGACACGCGCTTGATGATGAGCGTGGGGTCGTTTACTATTGGGGATTGTGACATGGTCCGTCCCGAGTGATGCTTTTACCGCGTATTTTATTGAAGCTTGATTGATATCATCATTATTCGGACTGATTACCATATTTGGGCTTCGTGCCAACTATTTGAACCCTTCGGGGAGTTTTTATCGCTATCTCCTCACTGTTTTGATTTACTACTTGAACTCAGTCGTACCGTTTTCTACTGTTTTACAACTCAGCCACTTTTACTCGGTTTTTTTGAAACTAAAATGATATGTTAAATGATGTTTTCGGCTGAGAACTGCTGTTTTACTAATGCCCTAGGGGCTTATATAATTTCTGGCTGAGCATGGCCAAGGGCCAGATGTGAGCATACTATAGGATCGGGCTGCGCGCCGCAGTAGTGTTATACTGATATTGATATGAGGCCGAGGGCCTAGATTTGGTGCCACGAGATGGCTTGTTATTGCGCTTGGGACGTAAGGGGCCCCTCCCGGGTCTGCACACCCCCAGTGAGCGCCGTCGACGATATATATATGGATCGGGCTGCATGCCGTAGCGCGTACTATAGGGTACTGTTTTATGTGTTGATTTTCCTTTTACTGTCTATCACTTAACTCCTTACTTGTTGTAGAATTATCATATTTCGTTTCCATTGGCTTATTGCTTTCATATTACTTGTTTCAAACTGCCGCATTATAGATTACTCTGTATTTTCCGTGATCTCTTATTCTCAGTCATTATTTATGCTTATTACTCACTGGGTCGGAGTACTCACATTACTCCCTGCACCGTGTGTGCAGATACAGGCATAGTAGAGTCCGCTCCTGAGTGATGATCCTCCCAGTCCACGCAGTGATTTGGTGACTACGAGGTAGCTGTTAGCGTCCGAAGCCCCCGTGCCTCCCCTATCTTATCATTTTCATGTTCCTGGAACTATTGTATCGGATTTAGTGTTCAGTAGACTCGTATCTGGATTTCTTAGTTGCTCATGACTTGTGACACCCCGGTTTGGGCTGTGCCGGGATGATTTATTCTGTCGTTATCATAACTTCCAAAAAATATTGACTATAATAGCATGTTTAATAACTGTTTTTGGCATTTAACTGCTTAAAAGAGGTGTTCTGTTGTGGTTTGGCTGGCCTTGTCTTCACGAGAGGCGCCATAACGACCGGGTTCGGGAATCGGGTCGTGACAGGATATGTGTGCCCAATATGGATGGGCTTCGAGAGTTGATTCTGGAGGAGGCCCACAGCTCGCGGTATTCCATTCATCCGGGTGCCGCAAAGATGTATCAAGATTTGAGACAGCATTATTGGTGGAGGAGAATGAAGAAGGATATTGTGGGATTTGCAGCTCGGTGTCTCAATTGTCAGCAGGTAAATATGAGCATCAGAGACCGGGTGGCTTGCTTCGGCGGTTAGATATTCCAGAGGGGAAGTGGGAGCAGATCACCATGGACTTTGTCGTTGGGCTCCCACGGACTTTGAGGAAGTTCGATGTTATTTGGGTGATTGTGGATTGGCTAACCAAGTTCGCGCACTTTATTCCTGTGTGTACTACCTATTCTTCAGAGCGGTTAGTAGAGATTTACATCCGAAAGATTGTTCGCCTGCATGGCAATCCAGTTTCCATCATTTCGGACAGAGGTACTCAGTTTACTTTGCAGTTTTGGAGAGTCGTACAGTGAGAGTTGGGTACTCAGGTTGAGTTGAGCATAACTTTTCACCCTCGGATGGATGGGCAGTCCGAGCGCACTATTCAGATGTTGGAGGACATGTTGCGCGCTTGTGTCATTGACTTTGGAGGTCATGGGATCAATTTCTACCGCTCGCGGACTTTGCATATAACAACAGTTATCAGTCGAGTATTCAGATGGCTCCATATGAGGCATTATATGGGAGATGGTGTAGATCTCCAGTTGGTTGGTTTGAGCCGGGCGAGGCTAGGCTTTTGGGTACAGACTTGGTGCAGGATGCCTTGGACAAGGTGAAAGTGATTCAGGAGCCGCTTCGTACAACGCAATCGAGACAGAAGAGTTATGCTGACAGGAAGGTTCGTGATGTGTCCTACATGGTTGGGGAGAAGGTTCTTCTGAAGGTATCACCCATGAAGGGTGTTATGAGATTTGGGAAGAAGGGTAAACTGAGTCCCCGGATCATTGGGCCTCTTGAGGTACTTCGGAGGATTGGGGAAGTGGCTTATGAGCTGGCTTTGGCACCTAGCTTGTCGAGCATGCATCCGGTATTTCATGTTTCTATGCTCCGGAAGTATATTGGCGATTCGTATCATGTTTTGGATTTCAGCACGGATTAGTTGGACGGTGATTTGACTTGTGATGTGGAACCAGTGGCTATTTTGGGGCGTCACGTTCGAAAGTTGAGATCAAAGGATATAGCTTCATTGAAGGCCCGTGGAGGAGGCTACCTGGGAGACCGAGCGAGAGATGCGGAGCAGATACCCTCACCTATTTGAGGCTTCATGTATGTTTCTTGACTCGTTCGAGGACAAACGTTTGTTTAAGAGGGGGAGGATGTAATGGACCGGCCGGTCGTTTCATGAGTTACAGCCCCGTTTTCCCCATTTCTGCTTCTTTATGTGTTGTTCAGCTACATTTCATCGTATCGTGTTGGTTGGTTTGGGTTTGGAGTAGTTTTGGAAAGAGATGAGACACTTAGTCTCTTAAGTTGGCTATTTAGTTAGAAAAGTCAACCGGCAGTTGACTTGTGGGTAAATGATCCCGGAATTTGGTTTTATGGTTCGAATAGCTTCTTTTGGTGATTTGGGACTTAGGAGCGTGATCGGAATGTATTTTGGAGGTCCGTGGTAGATTTAGGCTTGAATTGGCGAAATTGGAATTTTGGCATTTTCCGGTTAGTAGTGGAAATTTTTATATCGGGGTCGGAATGGAATTCGGAAATTGGAGTAGGTCCGTTGTGTCATTTGTGACGTGTGTGCGAAATTTCAGGTCATTCGGATGAGGTTTGATAGGCTTTTTGATCATTTGCAGAATTCGGAAGTTTTAGAATCCTCAAGCTTGAATCCGAGGGTGTTTTGATGTTTCGATATTGTTTTGAGTGTTTCGAAGGTTGGTATAAGTTTGAATAGTGATATGGGACTTGTTTGTATTTTGGTTGAGGTTCCGGAGGCCTCGGGATGATTTCGAAAGGTTGTCGGAAAGTTTAGTTGTTGTTATTTAGCAGTTTCAGCTGCAGGTGCGACGTCCGCAGGAGCGAGGAAGCAGCCGCAGATGCGGCGACAAACGAGAAGGCCACAAACTGCAGGTGCGGAAGATGTTATCCACCTGCGCGACCGCAAGTGCGTGTAGGCAGGCGCAGGTGCGCGTTAAGGGAAATAAGTGAAAACCGCATATGCGGTTGGTTAGACCACAGAAGCGGTACCGTAGAAACGGGAAATGGACTGCAGGTGCGGAATCCTTGGTCAGAAAGTATATAAGCTTCCCTTCGCGAATTTGTGCCCATTTCCACTATTTTTGAGACGGGCTTGGAGCTTTTTGAGAGGTTTTGAAGAGGGATTCGAGGGGTAACGCTTGGAGGTAAGACTTCTGAATTCAATACTCGATTCTATGGTGATTTCTAATTCATTAGACATGAAATTAGTGGAATTTAAGGGTTAAAGTTGGTGAATTAGGGCTTGGAATTGGAGAGTTTAAATTGGGGATTTGAGGGGCCATTTGATGTCCTATTTTGATGATCTTGATATGTATAGACTCGTGGGAGGATAAGGATTCTAGTGATATGATTTTTATCGAATTCCAAGACGTGGGCCCGGGGTTCTGGTTTGACCAATTTCGGGATTTTTTATGTAATTTGATTATTTTCGCGTAGGCTTTGTTCCTTTAACCTATTTTGATGTTATGATTCTGATTTTGGATAGATTCGAAGCGAGCTGAGGCCGAGTCGAGAGGCAAGGGCATTGCAGAGTAGAATTTCACCCGGTTTGAGGTAAGTAACGATTGTAAATCTAGAACAAAGGGTATGAAACCCCGGAATTTCGTACTGTTTGATAAATGAGGTGACACACATGCGAGGTGACGGGCGTGTGGGCGTGCACCGGTAGGGATTGTGACCTGGTCCGTCCCGTAGTAACTGTATAGTTGCTTATTCTGATAAACTCTATACGATATCTATGTGTTTTAGAAATGAATCTGTTAATTTGGGCTAAATGCCATGTTTAGGGCCCTGTGCCGAACTGTTTGAATCCTCAAGGGAATTTTACTACTTTCCTCACACTGTTTTGATTGAAAGCATATCCTCGGTCATGATTTTTACATGTTTACTTTTGATTTAGTTTCATTACTCTGCTCTAAATATTTGGAAGTTGTTTGGGCTGGGTTTCCCTGATTTTTCACTGAAATGCCCGAGTGGCTGTGAGGTTGATGACTGAGAGAGGCCGAGGGCCGGATGGTGAGGACTATATATATATTTATGGATAGGTCTGCACACCGCATCGATATTTATATGTATGTGGATCGGCCTGCACACCGCAGCGGTATGTTGGATCGGGCTGCACGCCGTAGCGATATAGCGATTGGGCTGTAGGAGCCCCTCCGTAGTCTGCACACCCCTAGTGAGCGCAGTCGACTATATATTACGGATCGGGTTGCACGCCGCAGCGGTTATTATTATGAGATATCTATTGAGCAGGAGTGCGGAGTGAGTGTTCTGAGTGATGAGAGTTGAGTCACGAGTGACTGAGAGGCTGCTCGAGGGGCTATATATATATATATGAGCGATGCTTAGCCCGAGGGGCTTGTCTATGAAATTTACTGTTTTCACTCTTCTTTATGCTAAGCCTCTATTGAAAATGTGTCGAACAAATGTTTTAAATAACTTTCATTGAAACTGGAGTGTTACGAGTTGTTTGGAAATTGAACTACGGATTTGACTTTGATATTTCGAATGAGATGTTATGTTAGATTATGTATATGATTTAAATTCTCCTCACTGCACTCAGTCTTTATTTACTTTGGTTACTTACTGAGTTGGCGTGCTCACGTTACTCCCTGCACCTTGTGTGCAAATCCAGGTGTCAGAGATTCAGAATGAGAGCTTTCAGCAGCTTCTGAGTATTTACGGAGATAGCAAGGTAGTTGCACGACGTTCACAGCCCTGCCTTTCTCCTTCCTTTTCTTAGTGTTATTTATTTCAGTCTTTTCTTCTGGTATGGAGTAGACAATACTGGACAGTATTTTAGTGGCTCATGACTAGTGACACCAGGATCGGGCAGTGTGAACGTATTTGCGTACTTTGTTCTTTCTTCCGCGAGTTTTGTTATGTTAAATGAAAGACTTGTGTTCATAACTAATTTGGAAATGAATTTGCCAAAGACCTTTATGTTAATTGTGTTGATTCGGCTTGCCTAGTATTAGGATAGGCGCCATCATGACCGGGGTGGTTTGGGGTCGTGACATTTTCCCTGTTGTAGACCTTTTACTAAAACGTCCATAAATCCTTGTAGAAATATCCAAATGACGAACGGTTCAAAGCGTTAGAAACTGGACTCGAAGATCTTTCATTTGATAGGTTGTACACCATATGAGTCCATATATATATATATATGCTCGTCCAAAGTTAGGGTTTGTGTATACTCATTTGGAACTATAGTCTATCATGTAATTTCCATCTTGACTTAGACTTAGGGCTCTACTTTGACCCACATAACTTATAATATGATTCGTACACTTATTATCGTACGAACCTGCTGGAAACTTCAAATTCCGATTCCGAGGTCGTTTACTCAAAAATCCAACTTTAGTCAATTCTTCCAACTTAATGCTTCCGAAATAAAAATTTTCTTTCCAAATCAACTCCAAAATTGCCAAATTCAATTCCGACCATGCGTACAGGTCATAATACCTGAAGTGAAGCTGCTCATGGCCTCAAACCGCCGAACGACGCACTAGAGCTCAAAACGACCGATCGAGTCGTTACAATAAAAGGTCTTAATACATGATTTTATCATTATTACTATTTACTAGCACACCTCAATATGACTAAAAAAGAGAAAAGCTAAGACATGATTTTCTAGACAAACATACTGTTTTAAATGAATGAGATAAATCAAAACATGGTCGGATTTTACCTGTTGTGGGGGCAGTGAACGGGCGTCGACCTTTGAATCTACTCTCTCGTTATGAACAAATCCGAACCTCGAGCCAAAGAAATTCGAACACCTCTATCCCGGCTAATGTACACCGGGACAAAAGATAAAAGTTTGAAAGTGCTTTCTTAGAGTTTCTAAGGGACAAGAACAACGGTAAGAGTAAAAAAAATAGTAGTGTTTTAGCGGCGGCTCCCAAACATGGTCTTTGATAGAAAGTAGAAGAGAGTATTTATAGAAGAAAAATAGGGTTCTCCTGATGGTAAATTTGAGCGGGATTTCAAGAACGAATTTGATTTTTTTATTTGGAATCTTGGTCAAAGTAGAACATTGGAAATTGAACGTTGGATGTTTCTTGGGTGGATTTTGCAGGGTTCACGTGATTTGATCAAAGTGGTGTGATTCATTTCAGTCCTCACCCGAATTGGTGAGCCTGTGGTCTTTTGCACAAAAATGGTGTGACATTTGTCTGCTTGAAGGATGTAAAAGCTTGGAAGTTATCTGAAAATGGGGAAAGGGACAAGGAAAGGGGTCAGTAGCGTTAGAGAAGAGAGTGGGAACCCTAATTTGGTTCTTGGGCTACAGAAGAGTGTTAAGTGGATTGCTGAACTAATGTTTGTTTTTAAGCAATTGGGTTGGGCTTCAAGTGGGCTGGACATGGGGTTGTCTTTTTCTTTATTTCATTTAGTTTCATCGATTTCTAAATAGCACAACACTACAATAAGTTAATTAAAGTATTTAGAAGCCTTAACAAGGTTATAATTTATAGCAACTTAATAAAATAGTTATGAAATACTACAAAATGACTATTACATGAAATGTCTAATAATTTATGAAGTGCGGGATTAAAGAAATGTTATTATTTCTCCTAAATTAAAAAAGTTCTATTTTCGTAAAAATGACAATAACAGTTATAGTTAGAAAAATAATAATGATGCCAATGATGATAGCTACAATAATAATAATAATATAAAGAAGAATATTAATAGTAATGATAGTCATAATAATAATGATAATAGTACTAATTGTAATTGTGATAAAGTAATAATAATAATAATAATAATAATAATAATAATAATAATAATAATAATAATAATAATAATAGTGTAGTAGTAGTAATAACAACATTAATAATACTACTAATAGTGATATTAAGTAAATAATAATAATAATTAGATCTAGTTTGTGCTAAAAATGGTAAAATAACTATTCCTACGTTATTAGTGATATTACAAGCTTAAAAGAAATAGTTTGGAAGAAAGGAAGGACAAAATTGACTGTCAACAAGTGTCACATTAGAACTATTTGTGCTTAAAACTTCAAATCATTGCCTTGTTGATAATTCATAAGTGTTGTGGGTAATTGGTTGTCCCAATTGATGTGTGATTGATGCATCTTAGATTCTCTAGAATAGCTCTTAGATTGTGGAGGTGGGAATTACCTTATTTGCTTGAGGACAAGCAAAAACTTAAGTTTGGGGGAGTTGATAAGTGGGAGTTTTGACTACTTATTAGTGCCTTTTAACTTTCGTTTTAGTCCAAAAGTATTTAATTGTATTCCCGAAAACTCATGAAATATGCTCAATTGCAGGAGTATTGAAAAATGAGCTACTAAGATGATATCCAACTCAAGAAGGAGTGATCTGAACTCAAGGACAAAAATCAGGCACAAAAGCTGTCACGGCCCAAAATTCATTAAATGTCGTGATGGCGCCGGACACCTCGGTCACGCAAGCCAATATTTAATAATTAATTAAACTCTCATTTAATATTTTAGGAACCATAAATATTCCTTTAATTTAACTAGTAAAAAGTAATCTTCACTGAATAAATAAAAGGGTTCACAACTTTCAATACTAAATATCCCATAATCACCCCAGATCCCGGTGTCACAAGTGCATGAGCAACCACTAGGAGAATCAAATGAAATACAACAACTGTCCGGAACACAAAATTGGAAAGAAAGTAAATACAGTACTTTGAAAGAGACTCTGCTGGCTGCGGGTCATCTCGAGATGCAGCTCACCTAAGTCTCCGTATCATCCATGCTGCTACGCCCACTAGGCTACTCCAGGTACATGTGCCTGTGCAACAAAAATGCACAACAAGTGTATCATGAGTACGAAAATAATGTGTACCTAGTAAGTATCCCGTCTAACCTCGAAGAAGTAGTGACGAGAGGTCGACTTCGACACTTACTAGTGGTCAAATTATATCATTACAGTAAAGAAGTGAATAAGTACGAAACAGAGCAAATATAAGAAATAAACATGTATAAAACACATAGTATCATCCCCCTTCTTCATAATTTTACTCAAGTCTTCAACTAGCAAGTTCCCTCGATAACTGGAGCATATATATTGATATGGTGGATTTCATTAAGGAAGTTGTAATAATTCAAGTCAGGGAAAAATCCCTCAGATGTACTGGCTTCTAGCCAAATGTCATGCACGATTCCATGAGAATAATATATATATATATAGGAAATGCCGAGGCGTACGGCCCGATCCAACATAAAAGTAAGTTGTGCACTGCTAGAGGGTCGAATGGCGTGAACCATAGATGCATCTATTAACCTGCCGAGGCGATCGGCCCGCTCCCATGAGAGTAGTAGAAGTAAATACCCCGCTCGCGAATCATACTTGCGACGCGGTCAAATATAGATTCATTAATAAATTATAATCGTTTTCTCGATTCTTTTCAAAATAAAGAAAATTCAACGTGAAGCTTTTAAGTTGATTTTCCCCCGCTCGTATATCATACATATGACGTGGTTACACATAGATTTCTTAAGTTATTAAAATATTCCTCAATTCCTTTCGAAATTACAAAGTTCGAATGAAACCTTATATTCATCAATTTTACTCCTTTCAAACATTTAATAAGTAAACTCAATTCTGCTCTCTCATAAGGCAAGCAATAACATGAATCACTAAGAATATCAACAAGGCATGATGTAAGCCTAAAACTACCCGGACATAGGCATATCTAGTAGCTACATACAGACTCTCGTCGCCTCATACGTACGTAGCCCCCACAAATAGGAGCACATATTTAATTATCACCTATGGGGTTAATTCCCTCTTACAAAGTTAGAAAGGAGAATCACCTCTCTCCGAAGATCCATAACCGGCTTCCAAGACCTTCCGACGACTCAAACCGATGCACAACGCTCCAAAACTAGCCAATAATTATGCAAACCCATTAATATACGCTCGAATACTCATTATAATCCAATTTATAATAATTTATAACCCCGATCGAAAAGTCAATAAAAATCACCCTCGGGCCCACGTGCCTGGATTTCGAAATTTTTCAAAGATAAAGTTTACCCATAACCTCACGAACTCAAATATATAATTTACTCTAAATTTCATGTCCAAAATCGTGGTCAAAATCCAAGAATACCAATTTTTAGGTTTTTTCTCAAAATCCCAAATTTCTACTAATTTCCATACTTTAATCCGTTTCTAAATCATGTATTTAGCTCAAACCTAGTATAAACCACTTACCTCATGCTTGCTGATGAATATGGCACCTCAAAGTTGCTCCAAGACCGACTCCTATGAAAGAAATGGAGTGAAAAATGAGCCAAACCCCGATTCAAAAGAACATCACTGCCTCCAGCCCTTTCGCACCTGCGGTGACTTGACCGCTTCTGAGGTTCCGCAAGTGCGGCCCCACTACCGCTTATGCGGTCTTTCATTAGGCCTCTCAACTCCGCATCTGCGGCTCCTCCAACGCAGGTGCGGTACCGCTTTTGCGGACTTTGACCGCATATGCGGTCCACTTCTTCCCCAGCAAAAATTCGCTGCTGCGGGTCACTTCCCGCTCCTGCGGGCCCACGCCTGCGGTGCTCTTCATGCAGGTGCGGTTACACCAGAAATCCAGCTGCCTCAGCCCTTCCTCAAATTCCATTTTCAATCCGTTAACCACCCGAAACCCACCAGAGGCCCCCTGGGACCCCGTCCAATCTTACCAACTAGTCCCAACATATAATGCGGACCTGCTCGAGGTCTCAAATCGCATCAAACAACATCGAAATCATGAATCACACCCCAATTCGAGCTTTACGAACTTTAGAACATCAAACTTCTACATTCGATGTCGAAACATCTCAAATCACGCCCGATTGACCTTAAATTTTGCACACAGGTCATATTCCACATTACGGACCTATCCCAACTTCTGGAATCGGAATCCGATCCTGATATCAAAAAGACCACTTTCGGTAAAACTTCTCAAAAACCTTCAAATTTCTAACTTTAGCCAAATGACTCCAAAATGACCTACGGACCTCCAAATCCACTTCCGATCGCGCTCCCAATACCAGAATCACCATAGGGAGCTATTCCCAGACTCAGAATCCCAAACGGATATCGATAGCATTGGAATGCACCTCAACCCAAATTTATGAAATTCACCCAAAAATGCTAACTTCCACCATAGGCGCCGAAACGCTCCCGGGTCATCCAAAACCCGATCCAGACATACACCCATGTCCAAAATCGTCGTACGAACCTGCTGGAAACTTTAAATCCTGATTCCGAGGTGGTTTACTCTAAATTTCAATCTTAGTCAATTTTTCCTACTTAAAGCATTCGAAATGAGAATTTTCTTCCCAACTCATTTCCGAAATTCTCGGAATTCATTTATGACCATGCGTATAAATCATAATACCTGAAGTGAAGCTGCCCATGGCCTCAAACTGCCGAACGATGCGCTAGAGCTCAAAAAGACCGGTCGGTCCATTACATTCTCTCCCACTTAAACATACGTTCGTCCTCGAACGTGCTGAGAACTGCGCTGGAGTTGTCCGAAATCACTGTTTAACACTTTGACCACCTACCCGTGCTACCACAGCTCAGTTGAGCACATTAACTCGATCAAATCTGAAGAAGCTTAGAACCCAGTTCCAATACCCAAAATTCTCTGCTAGGCATGCTTCCAACCTACAAATACCGTATCAATCACCACACGGTGCACTGATACAAGGTTGTATACCTTTGCTGAATTAACACTATGCACTACATAACTCATATGACCATAATAACACCCTCTAATAATAATAGCTGAAATTCCACGGATTTGACGCTCCCCACGCACCATATGACATATATAAATCTTGTTCTAACCCTTTGCAATACCACCTCGACGGAAGAGATGTGTAGAAATTCATAACCAACTGCCGAGCCAAAAAATCATTGAGTCTATACTCCTGACAAGAACCATTACCTCATCCTGAACCAATTAGTGGTATTTACTCTTTAGTACACTTCATATAATTCGATTACACTGATCCTAGATCCAATAAGCTTGTCTCACCCAGTACGAATTACTCAAGCAATAAGCCACCCCAGACATGACCAAAAGTCTCATATGATGCCACAATATGCCAATAGGTTACAAACTCGAACCTGATACATAAGCGAAATGAACTCTAGAAGGGACCACTCAACTCACATAACTAATATGAACTTTCCTCAGAAAATGGGAAACAAAATACACAAAAATTAGAATATAGGGGACTGAACTCAACATCACACTGTTGTGGCGTGCAACCTGATCCAAAGAACATAACCCTGGCGGCGTGCCACTTGATCCACACATAAAATCCATATGAGGAGATACGTACCAAGCTAGAGTGCTCATTACTGTAAAATACCAAATATCGTCCACAGGCACGCTAAGTGCATAATACCATTCCTGGGGAGATAGATAGCTCCATACGCTACAAAGCTTAACCACAACTAAGGTGCGATACATGATCTGAATCACGACAGCCATCCTGCTCCCATAACACCATCGCCATGCGAAACCTCAACACATATGAAATTTATCAAGCCGTTTAACAACCCACACGGCACAATATAATATTATATGAAATATCCGTCGATGAAATAACATCCAACGCTTGAATACTCCTCCATAAAAAGCGCCATGCTGAAATGAACACATTTGGCCTGATATAGAGCCCATATTTTTATTTAAATCCATTCACAGACCTCAAGCCGATTCTGATCGCGACATACTAGGCTAATAACCTTTAAAGGGTCCATAATAACCCCTTTTCCCCATGACTCACAAGAAGAACCCTCATATCCGGAGCAAACCTCCATAGTCCACAACCCAATAAATCGTGTGCCCTCTAGGCATAAATTCTCAAATTAGCGGTAGTACCACAATCTTCATACTTGGTTTAAATCTTCAATCAATCAAGTGACTACATGTCACACTTATACAGTCTACCCATGAGGCACGCTCCCACGACCTTCCGCACTAGATAACGAGTCTGCGCATCCATACTACTAATCACACTAATGTTGTAAAGCATATCAAGAATATGTAACCAACATGCAAAGCCTCTTACACCAAACACCGATCTCAGGTGACGCTGAAGACAATACCAACTTATTCTAAACACTCAAATCCCTTTCCTGCTTATCCGAGCTCATGACATCCTTGCCAACACCGAACCGCAACCTTGATCCTCACCTTCAAATTTCTTGCCGCTCGCTGCACCTAACAGGCCAATATGCGATAGTACAAGAATTTCATCATAACTCCTGAACGACTAATATGGGAAACACTTCATCACCCAGAAACTTTTTACTTAACTCATTCCAAGAGAACCATAACAACACACGAGTAACTTCTTGTCACAACCAAAATTCCATCATAGGTCATGATAGCGCCCGACACCATTGCTAGGCAAGCCAATCTTAATTCAACTAATGAGTTCTTATTAACTTACCAAAACAACCCTAACATTTTTCTTAATAGTTAAGTTTTTAAAACACTCCAATAATCAACACGTTCGTAATAATATAATTACATCCCAAAACAACAGTCTACCGTGTGTGCCAGGAACTAGTGTCACAAGTATTAGGGCAACTAGTAGAATGTACAAAAGAATACCACTATGCTACTGCCTGAAACAGAATAGATTGTACATAGAAACAACAAAAGAAGAGAAACTCCGGTATGTTTTTGAACGACTCAGAAGGGGGCAGCTCACCGTGAGATCTCGACCAGTAATCAGGAACGCGCACCGGAGGGGTAACTAGACGCACCTACCTCAGATCCTGTACAGTTAAGTACAGAAGCATAGAATGAGTACATAAACAACATGTACCCAGCAAGTATCCAGTCTAACCTCGAAGAAGTAGTGACGAGGGATCGACTTGACACTTACTAAGGTTAATATCAATAATATATGAGGTTTACACTAAGCATGGATGACATGTATATAATGACATTCTTAGAACAAGGAGCAACAATATATATATATATATATATATATATATATATATATATATATATATATATTGGATTCAGTCAGGTAATTTAATAACTTACATTTCAAGGCATTTAAACAGAGTAAATCATGGGTGAATTCCACAAAAATAACATACGCACATTATGCCGAGGTCGTATGGCCCAGTCCAACATAATACTAACTGTGCACTGGCAGAGGGTCGAATGGCGCGAACCATAGATGCATCTATTTCTACCGAGGCGATCGGCCCAATCCACAAAACACAATTATTATCAAAAAGGCACATAAAGGCGCGTTTACAGTCACTACATTCATACAAGTTCTCAAGTAAGAGCATACATTCGTTTATATTCATTTTCAATCCTTAACATGTTGCAAGCAAGAAGGTAAGAATTTGATAGTATGGCATGATACAGGTCCTAAACTACCTGGACAATTAGCATAATAGTAACTATGCACGGAATCTCATCACCACGTACGCACGTAGCCCCCCACGGACAATCACATACATTTATTTAATTCACCTGTGGTCTATTTCCCTCTTACGAGGTTAGAAAGGAGACTCACCTTGCTCCAAAGCTTACTTCCAATATCAAGAACTCGCTCAAATCCTCAATTTGAAGCCGAACGATCCAAAACTAATCAAACAGGGTAGGAACTAGTCAATACAAGCTCAAGAGTTCATATTCTAACTATTAATGTAATTTACCAACCCTAAATACAAGTTTCCTAAAATCTATCCCCCGGCCCACGTGCTCGGATTCCGGAAATTTTTGAGGGAAGTTGTTACCCGTAACTTAAGGATCAAGTATATATGATTTTTACTTTATTCCATAACAAATTTCGTGTTAGAATCTTGTTTTTATCAAAACCCTAGGTTTTACTCTAAACCCACAATTTTCACTAATTTACAAGGTGTAATCTACCCCTAAACTATGTATTAAACTCACATTAAGTAGAAATTACTTACCACACAATGCTAGGCGAATCCCCTCTTTAGAAGATCCCAAATCGCCCAAGAATTGAATGAAATGTGTCAAAAATGACACATTTCCCGTATTAAATGAAGGCACTGCCTTCTGCGATTTCCGCACCTGCGATTAGGGGACCGTATCTGCAGTCTCTCTTCTGCGAGGGAAAGTCCGCATCTGCGGAGTTGGACCGGGCTGGCTGTGACCGCTTCTGCGGTCTGGGTCTCGCTCCTGCAGTTCCGCTTCTGCGAAAGAGGAGCCGCATCTGAGGTTCCTGGGCTCCTCCCCTTGGCCGCACCTGCGAAGGCTCAACCGCTTCTGCAGTCTTGCACCTGCGGCTGTCCCACCCCAGGTGCGGTTATGACAGCAACCTGGAGCTTTAGCTCCTTCCAAAGTTCCTAACTCAACTGAAGCCTCGTCTGATTGACGCTCGGGGCCCCCGGGCCACGCCCGAAACATACTGACAAGTTTGAAATCATAAAACGGACTTGCTCGAACCCTCGGAACGTCC
Source organism: Nicotiana attenuata (assembly GCF_001879085.1). Taxonomy (NCBI): domain Eukaryota; kingdom Viridiplantae; phylum Streptophyta; class Magnoliopsida; order Solanales; family Solanaceae; genus Nicotiana; species Nicotiana attenuata. Next base: position 71,454,155 of record NC_031994.1, read on the forward strand.
GAAACAATGCTAAATCTAAGAATCACCCCCAAAACCAATTGAATCAAACTTATGAACTTCAAGTTCTTCAATTAACATCCAATGCGACGAAATACACTTATACTACTCGAATTTACACCAAATTTTACGAGCAAGTCTTAAATGACAATACGGAATTACTCCCGATCTCGGAATTCCGTTCGGGCCTCGATAACACAAAAATCCGCTCCAAACCAAATATTTAAGAACTTCAAAGTCCTTAAGGAATCAACTTTCACTATTAGGTGCCAAAACGCTCCCAGGTCATCTAAAACCGATCCGGACATACGCCCAAGTCCTAAATCATCATACGAACCGGTTGGAACCTTCAAATCCGAATTCCGAGGTCGTTTACTAAAAACTCTGAACGAAGTCAAACTTGGCCTTTTAAGCCAACCTTAAGGAACCAAGTGTTCCCATTTCTACCTAAACTCTTCCAAATCCCGAACCAACCATCCCTGCAAGTCATTAATTAGTTAAAACAAGTACAGGAAGTCTTTTTAGCGCAATAGGGTTCTAGAAAGCAAAACGACCAGTTGGGTCGTTACATTCTCCACCTCTTAAACAAACGTTCATCCTCGAACGGGTTTAGATTCATACCTGAAGTGCCAAATAAGCATGGATATCCGCTCCACCCGTCCTCCTCGGACTCCCATGTCGCCTCCTCGACTGGTTTGCCCCTCCACTGGACTTTTACCGTAGAAATCCTCTTGGATCTCAACTGGCGATCATGTCTATCACCAATGGCAACTGGCTCCTCCTCACAACCCAAACTTTTATCCAGCCGAGTAGTACTGAAGTCTAGCATATGGGACAAGTCGGCGTGATAACTCCAAAGCATAGATACGTGAAAAACTTGATGAACTCCCGATAAGTTAGGAGGTAAAGCAGGATCATAAGCAACCTTCCCAACTCACCTCAACACCTCAAATGGGCCTATAAACCTGGGGCCCAATTTGCCCTTCTTCCCGAATCTCATAATCCCCTTCATCGGTGATACTTTCAAGAGAACTTTCTCGCCGACCATGAATGATACATCCCGTGCCTTCTGATCTGCATAACTCTTCTGTGTGGACTGAGCTGTGCGAAGTCTCTCTTGAATCAACTTTACCTTCTCTAAGGCATCTTTCACCAAATCTATACCATATAACTTAGCCTCACCGGGCTCAAACCAGCCGATAGGAGAACGACATCGCTGATGGTATAAAGCCTTAAATGGAGCCATCTCTATGCTGGATTGATAACTTTTGATGTAAGCGAACTCGGCCAAAGGCAAGAACTGATCCCATTGCCCTCCAAAGTTAATCACACATGCCTTGAGCATGTCCTCCAGAATCTGAACTGTCTGCTTCGACTGCCCGTCGGTCTGCGGGTGAAATGCTGTGCTGAGCTCTACACGGGTCCCCTACTAACTCTTAACGGCTCTCCAGAAATGGGAAGTGAACTGAGGGTCTCTATCTGATATGATGGAAACAGGCATACTGTGCAACCGAAAAATCACCCGAATGTAGATTTGACCCAACCTCTCTGAAGTATAAGTTGTCACTACCGGAATGAAGTCTGCCGACTTGGTCAACCTGTCGATAATGACCCAAACTGCATCAAACTTCCGCAATGTCTGCGGTAACCCAACTACGAAGTCTATGGTAATGCGCTCCCACTTCCACTCAGGTATTGGCATCTGCTGAAGTAGACCACCTGGCCTCTGGTGCTCATACTTAACCTGCTGGCAATTCAAACACCTAGCCACATACTCAACTATGTCTTTCTTCATCCGCCGCCACCAATAATGCTGCCTCAGGTCAGGATACATCTTCGTAGCAGCTGGATGAATGGAATGCCATGAGCTATGTGCCTCCTCTAGGATCCTCTCCCTCAAGCCATCGACATTAGGAAAACATAGGCGGCCTTGGAGCCGCAAAATATCGTCCTCGCCAATAGAAACCTCCTTGGCACTACCCTGTAGCACCGTCTCTCTGAGAACTTCCAAATGCGAATCATCGAACTGTCGAGCCTTGATCTGCCCCAATAATGAAGACTGAGCAACAACACACGCAAGGACTTGGCTGGGCTCTGAAATGTCCAACCTCACAAGTCTGTTAGCCAAGGACTGAATGTCCAAAGCTAGTGGCCTCTCCTCTAGTGGAATAAATGAGCTACCCATACTCTCTCCTTTCCTACTCAAGGCATCCGCGACCACATTTGCCTTGCCCGGATGATAAAGAATTGTGATGTCATAATCCTTTAGTAACTTAAGCCATCTACGCTGCATCAAATTGAGATCCCTTTATTTGAACAAATGCTACAAGCTGCGATGATCAGTGTAAACCTTACATGACACTCCATACAGATAATGCCTCCATATCTTAAGAGCATGAACAATCGCTGCTAACTCTAGGTCGTGCACAGGGTAATTCTTCTCAAGAATCTTCAGCTGACGTGAAGCATATGCAATAACTCGCCCCTCCTGCATCAATACACATCCCAAGCCAACGCATGAAGCGTTGCAATATATCGTATACATCCCCAAACTGAAAGGCAACACAAGAACCGGTGTTGTAGTCAAAGCTTTCTTGAGCTTCTGAAAACTCACCTCACACTCATCCGACTAACGAAAAAGGAGCACCCTTCTGGGTCATTCTAGTCAGAGGTAATGCAATGGATTAAAAGCCCTGCACAAATCGGCGGTAATAACATGCTAACCCCATGAAACTCCTGATCTCGGTCACTGAAGTAGGACGTGGCCAAGTACAGGAAGTCTTTTTAGGGGAACGGGGTTTTAGAAAGAAAAACGACCAGTTGGGTCGTTACATTCTCCCCCTCTTAAACAAACGTTCATCCTTGAACGGGTTTAGACTCATACCTGAAGTGCCAAATAAGCATGGATATCTGCTCCGCCCGTCCTCCTCGGACTCCCAGGTCGCCTCCTCGACTGGTTGGCCCCTCCACTGGACTTTTATCGTAGAAATCCTCTTGGATCTCAACTGGCGATCCTGTCTATCAACAATGGCAACTGGCTCCTCCTTATAACCCAAACTCTTATCCAGCCGAGTAGTACTGAAGTCTAGCACATGGGACAAGTCGGCGTGATAACTCCAAAGCATAGATACGTGAAAAACTTGATGAACTCCCGATAAGTTAGGAGGTAAAGCAGGCTCATAAGCAACCTTCCCAACTCACCTCAACACCTCAAATGGGCCTATAAACCTGGGGCCCAATTTGCCCTTCTTCCCGAATCACATAATCCCCTTCATCGGTGATACTTTCAAGAAAAACTTTCTCGCCGACTATGAATGATACATCTCGTGCCTTCTGATCTGCATAACTCTTCAGTGTGCACTGAGCTGTGCGAAGTCTCTCCTGAATCAACTTTACCTTCTCTAAGGCATCTTTCACCAAATCTATACCATATAACTTAGCCTCACCGGGCTCAAACCAGCCGATAAGAGAACGACATCGCCGACCGTATAAAGCCTCAAATGGAGCCATCTCGATACTGGAGTGATAACTTTTGTTGTAAGCAAACTCGGCCAAATGCAAGAACTGATCCCATTGCCCTCCAAAGTTAATCACACATGCCCTGAGCATGTCCTCCAGAATCTGAACTATCTGCTTCGACTACCCGTTGGTCTGCGGGTGAAATGCTGTGCTGAGCTCTACACGGGTCCCCTACTCACTCTGAACAGCTCTCCAGAAATGGGAAGTGAACTGAGGGCCTCTATGTGATATGATGGAAACAGGCACACCGTGCAACCGAAAAATCTCCCGAATGTAGATCTGACCCAAACTCTCTGAAGTATAAGTTGTCACTACCGGAATGAGGTCTGCCGACTTGGTCAACCTGTCGATAATGACCCAAACTGCATCAAACTTCCGCAATGTCCGCGGTAACCCAACTACGAAGTCTATGGTAATGTGCTCCCACTTCCACTCAGGTATCGACATCTGCTGAAGTAGACCACCTGGCCTCTGGTGCTCATACTTAACCTGCTGGCAATTCAAACACCTAGCCACATACTCAACTATGTCTTTCTTCATCCGCCGCCACCAATAATGCTGCCTCTGGTCAGGATACATCTTCGTAGCACCTGGATGAATGGAATGCCATGAGCTATGTGCCTCCTCTAGGATCCTCTCCTTCAAGCCATTGACATTAGGAAAACATAGGCGGCCTTGGAGCCGCAAAAAATCGTCCTCGCCAATAGAAACCTCCTTGGCACTACCCTGTAGCACCATCTCTCTAAGAACTTCCAAATGCGGATCATCGAACTGCCGAGCCTTGATCTACCCCAATAATGAAGACTGAGCAACAACACACGCAAGGACTCGGCTGGGCTCTGAAATATCCAACCTCACAAGTCTGTTAGCCAAGGACTGAATGTCCAAAGCTAGTGGCCTCTCCTCCAGTGGAATGAATGAGCTACCCATACTCTCTCCTTTCCTACTCAAGGCATCCGCGACCACATTTGCCTTGCCCGAATGATAAAGAATTGTGATGTCATAATCCTTTAGTAACTTAAGCCATCTACGCTGCCTCAAATTGAGATCCCTCTATTTGAACAAATGCTACAAGCTGCGATGATCAGTGTAAACCTCACATGACACTCCATACAGATAATGCCTCCATATCTTAAGGGCATGAACAATCGCTGCTAACTCTAGGTCGTGCACAGGGTAATTCTTCTGAAGAATCTTCAGCTGACGTGAAGCATATGCAATAAATCGCCCCTCCTGCATCAATACACATCCCAAGCCAAACGCATGAAATGTTGCAATATATCGTATACATCCCCAAATCGGAAGGCAACACAAGACTCACACTCATCGGACTAACGAAAAAGGAGCACCCTTCTGGGTCATTCTAGTCATAGGTAATGAAATGGATTAAAAGCCCTGCACAAATCGGCGGTAACAACATGCTAACCCCATGAAACTCCTGATCTCGGTCGCTGAAGTAAGACGTGGTCAACTCTGAACTGCTTGAATCTTCTTGGTATCCACCTTAATACCCTCTCCTGACACAATATGCCCCAAGAATGCTACTGACTCTAACAAAAACTGACTCTTGGAGAACTTAGCATATAGCTTCTGCTCTTGCAAGGTCTGAAGCACGACTCTCAAATGCTTCTCGTGCTCCCCCAAGCTACGTGAGTATATCAAGATGTCGTCAATGAAGATTGTAACAAAGGAATTAATATAAGGCCTGAATACCCTGTTCATCAAGTCAATTAACGCCGCTGGGGCATTAGTCAAGCCAAAGGACATCACCGGAAACTCATAGTGGCCATATCTAGTACGAAAAGCAGTCTTCGGAACATCTGAGTCCCAAATCATCAGTTAATTGTCGCGCCCCCTTTTTCCCTCCGCGGAGAGGAGTTCGGGTTTCGACATTCATGGAGGTGTAATGACTCATTTCCTTTTGGGAATTGGGTATTTTGAAGAGTCGCCACCTAACAATTTTTATGGTGCGTTAGGACACCTATGAGGTTCAACTACAACTACATTGGATAACCAGAGATAGGTTAAGGGCATGAAATTATCCCAAGGGGAAGGTGTTAGGCACCCCTCAAGATCCACTAGTGTGGTTCCCGGCCAGATAGTTTTTTGTGAATTTGTGCAATTAGCAAGTAAACAAATAAGGCTCAAATAATAAGGGATTTTAAATTTTAAAAAAAAAACACAAGTGTTTGAAAAACAATAAAGCAAGGTTTTGGAAAGAGTTATAATCTAAGCATGCTTGTGAATGAAAAAAAGGGTCCTAAGTTTGTTTGTAATATGGATCACATCAATGCAATACCCGGTAATCACTCCTCAAAAGAGGGGCTACACGTGGTATTAGCATACCGGTCATCATATCCGTATCTACCCTTCCCACCCCGTGAAGGTATTAAAGCGAGGATTGGTCTCGACCTCTATTGCATGCTGTTACCCGTCCCATTCCTATCAGTCCTGGAGGAATTTAGGACTATTATTCCTATAAGAAGGAGGTTCTAAGCTGACTCTTAGGTTTAAAGGTAAAATGCTAAGGCGACATACAAAATAAGTAGAACTGCATTTAGAGGGGAATCATATGAACAACTAAAAGGCTCATGTATACCTCCTCAAGTAATGCATACAAGCAGCATGACTTAAACACAGTTAAGGTCTGAATTTTAAATCCTAAAGCAGGGTGTTTAGGTCAGAACAAGATTCATTATATAACTCAGAAAAGAAGTCTGAATCAGGCCTGTCCGCTGGTTGTAGCAGTTGATAACTAAATAGAGGCAGTTCCAGTTTTATTTAAGTAATTACCTAGGGCTTGCCTAGGCGTGAACATGATTCAGTAGTTGTTCAGTGTTACTGACAGTTGGAGACTATTGTTATTACCTAAACATGCTGTTATAGGTGTTCATCACATAGAAGTTATGGCCAATAAGTTGTAACGACTAAATGAAATTGTTTTGTTCCTTTTCATGCATTCATAATTAGTCTAAGTGTGCTTAAGCGAATATAAGTGAGATCCTAAAGACATGGTATCTAAGTGAAAAGAGGTGCAGAATAATGTATATATGCATAATCCTAAACAATATTTCTATATGCAAAAATAATACAGTTACTAGGGCATGCAGAGATGATATATTTGTTAATGTTGTTTAGCCTAAAATAGGATCTCTAGGTGTACATGGCAGTAGGAACATGATTGCAGAAATACCGGTTATTAATACATTTAACGCAGGAATTGCTAAGTGGTATGATGGTGAAATGGACATGCTAAAAAATGATAAGTGTAAATCCAAAGGAACAGGATCTCTAATGCATGAAATAAGTCCTAAGCATGGATGCTATTGCGCAAGTAGGATTGTAAACCTAGCAACATACTTTCTACCCTTTTAATAGCTAAAACATGCATATTCCCCATCCCTTTTCACTAGCCAACCCCATAATGTTTACAAATTATTACAGACCAAATGATTGAATTACAAAAGAAGTGTAGAATAAGAAATTACAACCAAAGGAAGCCTGATCTTGACTTCCTCTCTGAGTTGTGTAATTAACCACCTCAAAAAGCCAACATTTCAAAGCCTTTCTTATATCTGGGTGTGTCAGAGTTCCCTAAGGGCCTCAAAGCATCCCGGGCAGTGCTCACACCCAGATTTGCATAATCAAACAGAATGAGTGCAATGTGGAAGGGCCGGCCCTTATGTGTCCAAGTTCAGAGGGAGCTCAAGGGTCCCAAGGCAAGGCTCACACAAGAGAGGCAGAACCTAGATTCTAAGAATATAGTGAAAGTGCAGAACATATGTTGAAAGACATTTATTTAAAGAAAGTTGTACTAACAGTCCATTTTGAAAGCAATTAGTGACAGAGGTGATTGAAATAGTTGTAAATGGAACTCAAATTCCCAAGATGGGATCACACACAGAATCACAGTCATACAAAAGGGGTCAAGGGGTTTGGGACACACATACATCTGACTCTGAACACATAACCCCATTAAGGGTCTTAGGACTAGTTGGACATGCACAGCAATGGCTGATACTGGCATGATCAACAGGCTAGTCAAAAAGAGCATAATCACATTGAGCGAGTAGGGACTTAGGATAGCAAGTTCATAGTAAGTGACAAACATAAGGGAGTGCATTAATCTAGAGGGTAGGGGGATATTATAGCATGCTAGTAATGTAACTTGGCTGCGGAACCACAAGCAGAAGTAAGCAAGACTGAGGGAAACTGAAACAATTAAAGAAGCATATTGTTGTTGAGGCTTAAAAAAATTAACTAGGACATACCAATAAAGAAAGCAAGGTGCAAAAAGGTACAATAAGCAGGATTTCACAGTCTAGCTTTGGCTTTCAGCCGGCTAGACAAAGCAGTAGCACAAGTAATAATAATAGAGAAGGAAAGAGTTTTGAGTGTGTAAGTGTCTGTTCGGAACTCAATTGTCCGTCTCTTTGAAAGAAAAGAGGGTAGGGTAATTATAGTTTTGAAAATGAGTGAAGAATAAGGTAATAAGTAAAGTCTTAACACATACATGGAATTAATCACAATCAGAATCAATTAACACATGTGATTCCCTTTAATTAAGGAATCACTACTTAACGGATACAAACGGGTTTAATTAAGGAACGAAATCAGTTTGGGGTATAGATTGATTATTGGCATATAAGGGGGCAGTAAAAGTATGAAGTAAATGACTTTGTCTGAGTACAAAAAATATACTTAATTTTGGGAAAGGATTCAAGGTACAATATCACAGTAATGAAGGGAAGGAAATCAATCATTTTAGACAAAAGCCAGTAAAAATTAGGCTTTATAAGGGAACCCTTTACAATCAGTCCCAACATTGAGGGAGTCAGAATCAATCACGAAAGGATCATGATTCTGCACCTCAACATATAAATAGCAAGGAATGAACAAGCTTGCAGGGTCAAACATGCTCACAAAAGAAACAACACAAACATACAGTAGCAGTAGGGGTAAGATAGGGTTCAGCAGTAAAAGAAAACTATTCGAAGCACAGTAATCAAGCAGGTTAAGTAGTCACATAGAATCAAAAGTGAAGAAGAACATAGTAACAGGTGAGATAGTCGGAAACGAGTAAAGGTCTCACAGAAACAAGCGAGGAAAACCTATTAAGAAATTAGGGTTTCAACAATAGTCGAGTTTAAGAGATGATAAGAACTCAGAATCAGATAAGTTAAACAAAGCAAAAAGATTCAAACGCAAAGAACTTAATCGAACCAAACATGCGTATAAAATAAAACCAAGACAGTTTCAGAAGCCCTGGTAGAGCTAAAACACTTAGGGCTTTTAGCATGATGAACCAGGTAGCAGCAAACATGGACAAACATAGTAAAAATCATAAAAACATACTGAAAATCGGAGAAAAGTTTAGGAAACCCTAATCGTTAAAAAATGGAGAGTCATTTTGAAAGAAAAATCGAGAACCTTCGAGAAACACATAAGAAGTTTGTTATATGCACAGATCTAAAATAGATCTGAAAGAAAAATCGAACAGCTCTTAGAGCTAGGGTCTCAATGAACCCAGAGAAAGTGAGAAAGGCTTTAAAAGATACCGATCTAGCCAGAAAAGTCAAGGATCTGACTTGAACAACTATGAATGGCCGGAGAAGGACCAGAGATCGAAGTCGAGCAAAGACTGGACCAGACCTCTTCAAGATTTGGCCATAGGATCACGAAAAATATATAACCAGTAGACATAGGAGACGAGTACACGTCCCAAAACTCAATGGGAAACCATGGATTAGGTGGGGATTGAGGTGGATTAGGGTGAAATGGGGTGGCGGCGGCTAGGGTTTGGGTGAGGCTCCAGAGATAATTTGAGAGAAAGGGATTCAAAGGCAGCGTTTGGGGAAAATTGAATTAGGGTAAGGGGTCGTTCAGGGTTTATTTTAAGAAGATTGAACGGTGGTCGTTGATCTAAATGATCAACGGTCTGGATTAAAGGGGTAGGTGGGGAATCCGGGTTTCAGTTGGTTTTAAAAGGGTTAGGGTCGAGTAAAAAATTAAAATGGACTGGAGAATTGGTGCTTGATTTGGGGTTAAATTTAGGCTGAAATTTAAACAGAAATGGACTGTTATTTAAATAGCCAGTTTTCCCCTTTTTGAATGATAAAAAATGGTAAATTAATTTCTAAGAATAAATTGAAAGCACTAAAATGACACACAGCATGTAAATAACAATTTAAAAACATAGGGCTTAATTTTATGAATATAAAACACAATAAAATCTTAAAAAGGCTAATATTGCAATTATATGCAATTAGCTTTAAAAATACTAAATAAAATTGTAAAAATATGCAAAAATCACCTTATCCGCATTTAGGCATAAATATAAGGATCCAATAAGTGAATCATCGATAAAAAATTTGGACATAATTAATAGGATTTTATGGATGAAAAAGGGAAATAAATCAGTTTAAAAACCTTAAAAATTATGGGAAAAATAATAAAATGCTTGGACGTGCTTATATATGCATATATATGCTATTTTGAAAGTATTTGGCATATTGAAAATATATATGGAAAAAATTGGGTGTCAATAGCTGCCCCTCTTTACCCGAGAAGGATGAAAGAGTTTTCGGGTAAAGATATGATGGCCAATTTTGACCGAGCGAAACGATTTGGGAAGATTCAGGCCGCACCCCGGCTTCCGAGTTGCCTACATATCCCTGGTATTACAGGAATCAGGCCGTATGTAGTTCACGATTCACCGGCGGAGTATACCGATGCGGCGATTTCAAGCATGGACGCAACATCTAGGGTTGTGTGAGTGGACGGTTTATGGGAATGGTTGGGTTTGATATGGCTGTGGGAACTGGAGCAGGATCGCTCCTGCCGGGATGGCCATTGCTCGCTGTCTTACCTGCAAATAAGCAATTCAAGCATATATTGAGCGTAAATTTAAACATGATGCGAATTCCCGTTGGACGATGAAGTTTGTCTTTGGACGATGAAGATGATGTCCTTAGACCATGATGTCCTGGGTGATGGGTTATATGATCAGGGATTCGCAGGCCATGAGATGATGTTCTTGGGCTATGAGGATGGTGCCTCCGAACCATGACGCCTTTTGAATAATGATATGCAATAGATTGAAAGATATCCTCAGGCCATGACATGGTGTTCTCGGGCTATGAGATGGTTCCATCGAACGATGACGCCTTTGGACGAGTTGGCGATATTTCGGCCCATGAAGGATGCGGTATGTGGCGGTTTTTCAGCCTATGAAATGCAGTATCTAGCGATCTTTCAGCCTATGAAATGTAGTATGTGGCGATCTTTCAGCCTATGAAATGCAGAATGGGGCGGTCTTTCAGCCATGCAGATGTAGTATGTGGCGATCTTTCAGCCATGCAAATGCTGTATGTGGCGATCTTTCAGCCATGCAATGCAGTATGGGCGATCTTTCAGCCATGCAGATGTAGTATGTGGCGATCTTTCAGCCATGCAGATGCAGTATGTGGCGATCTTTCAGCCATGCAATGCAGTATGAGGCAATCTTTCAGCCATGCAGATGCAATATGTGGTGATTTTTCAGCCATGCTGATGGGAAGGCAGAATAGTAGCCCTATGCAATGCGAATGAAGATGGAGACAACATTTAGTCTCGGAAGGCAGAATGGTAGCCTTACGAAATGTGGATGCAGTTGGAGGTAGAGCTTAACCTCGAAAGACAGAATGATAGCCTTATGCAGATTGGAAGGCAGAATAGTAGCCTTATGCAATGCGGATGTAGTTGGAGGTAGAGCTTAACCTCGCAAGGCAGAATGATTGCCTTATGCAGATTGGAAGGTAGAATAGTAGCCTTATGCAATGCGGATGCAGTTGGAGGTATTAACCTCGGAAGGCAGAATGATAGCCTTATGCAGATTGGAAGGCAGAATAATAGCCTTATGCAATGCGGATGCAGTTGGAGGTAGAGCTTAACATTGGAAGGCAGAATGATAGCCTTATGCATATTGGAAGGCAGAATAGTAGCCTTATGCAAGAAATAAAATAGCAAATGATAGTAGAATTTTCTTAGCTGATAGCGGATTGCGGCATGGTGATTACTGGGAGCGTTGTGACATACGGAACATTATGGGTGCGTGCTGATAGCAAATGTTCGTAAGTGCAATGACCGAAGAATCGTGTTCTTGAACATTGTTTGTTCAATGGGCGTACAGTATGTTCAATGATTTCGTAATCCTAGTGCCTGCATCCAAAGAAAAATCGTGAGTTTTGAAATGGGGAAGGTTAGTTCGTATCCCCGCTGGCTATGCTTGACTCGTTCAGCTTTGGATCTAGCTATACCATCTGTATCATTGGGGTAGCGTTGCTAAACAAAGTAGTTTCAATAATAAACATGCATGATTTTGTGAAAGTATGACATAAATGTATAATTAAAAGAAAATAGCTTTTTAGATGAACCGACGACTGTGATGTGGTTTGGGACATTGCAACCTCTCTCGCTACGGAATTTTGAGGGTCCTCCTCAAAATTCTGCCCCAGTTTGATGGGTCGACGCTTCTGACTGTTGCTCGTATGGCGATCGGCTGAAATTGCTTCAGAAATTTGAGGGTCCTCCTCAAAATTTTGCCCCAGTTTCCAATTTCGGGGGAAAATGAGAATTTTATTTAATTATGACCGAACCCATAGGTCTGCCTACGTATCCCCTCTTATACGGGAATCAGGTCAGGCATAGTTCAATTTACAACATATGAGGAAAGCATAACAATCACACACAGTAACGCTTGACTGCGTTTGAATTAATCGGCTTTGTCCAAACTTCTCCGTCTGTTTCTGCAAGTATGAGGGCTCATCCTGTTAAAACCCTGTGAACCATGCATGGGCCCTGCCAGTTGGGAGAGAACTTCCCTTTGGCTTCATCTTGATGCGGAAAATTTTTCTTTAACACCAGCTTCCCCGGTATGAACTGTCTTGGCTTGACTCTTTTGTTGAAGGCTCTGGACATTCTGTTCTGATAGAGTTGACCATGGCAAACCGCGTTCATTCTCTTTCTGTCTATAAGGGCTAGTTGCTCATAACGACTTTTTACCCACTCTGCGTCGCCGAGCTCAGCTTCTTGTATGATCCTTAGGGAAGGAATTTCTACCTCAGCGGGAATGACACCCTCTGTACCATAAACCAGCATATATGGGGTTGCCCGGCTGATGTGCGGACTGTGGTGCGGTATCCTAGTAGATCAAATGATAACTTCTCGTGCCACTGTCTATGCTTTTCTATCATTTTCCTCAATATTTCTTGATGTTCTTGTTGGCGGCTTCTATAGCTCCATTCATTTGAGGCCTGTAGGCTGTGGAATTCTTGTGTCTGATCTTGAAAGTTTCACACATAGCTTTCATCAAGTCGTTGTTGAGGTTGGAGCCGTTATCAGTAATGATTGACTCTAGAACCCCGAATCGACAAACCATGCGGTCGCGGACAAAGTCTACCACGACTTTCTTAGTTACCGCTCTGTATGATGCCGCTTCGACCCATTTGGAGAAATAGTCTATGGCTACCAGGATAAACCTGTGTCCGTTTGAAGTGGCAGGCTCGATTGGTCCGATAACGTTCATTCCCCAGGAGGCGAATGGCCATGCTGAGCTTGTTATGTGAAGCTCGCTCGAAGGTACCTTTATCATATCTACATGTATTGACAATAGTGGCATTTCCTGACATACTGGACGCAGTTTGTCTCCATGGTCATCAGGAAGTAGCCAGCCCGGAGTATCTTCTTTGCTAAAACAAAACCGTTCATATGTGGACCGCAAGTCTTAGCATGAATTTCCTCTAGCAGCTTGGAAGCCTCTTTTACGTCGACACACCTTATTAACCCCAAATCAGGAGTCCTCCAATACAGGATTCCTCCACTGTGAAAGAAATTGTTGGACAATCTCCGAAGTGTGCGTTTCTGAGTAGGATTCGCAAGCCCTGGGTACTCTCCATTTTCCAAGTATTCCTTGATATCATGAAACCAAGGCTTTCCGTCTGCTTCTTCTTCAACACGGGCACAGTAAGCTGGTTGATTATGGATTTTCACTTGAATGGGATCAATGAAATTCTTGTCTGGATGTTATATCATAGATGATAGGGTAGCCAATGTATCGACGAACTCATTCTGGATTCTGGGAACATGTTGGAACTCCGTCTTCATGAACCTTTTCCTCAGTTCCTGTACATGATGCAGATACGGGAGTATTTTGGAGTTCTTGGTTGCCCATTCTTCTCGTACCTGATGTATAAGTAATTCTAAATCTCCAATTACTAGCAGCTCTTGAACGTTCATGTCAATGGCAATTTTGAGTCCTAAGATGCAAGCTTCATACTCGGCCATATTGTTGGTGCAGGGAAACTTGAGCTTGGCAGACACTGGATAATGCTGTCCGATTTCTGATATCAAGACTGCTCCTATGCCAACTCCTTTGAAGTTTGCTGCTCCATCGGAGAACATTCTCTAACCATCATAGGATTCTGCAATGTCTTCTCCTATGAATGATACCTCTTAATCAGGAAAATAGTTTTCACGGGTTTGTATTCTCCATCCACGGGATTCTCAGCGAGGTGGTCTGCCAGTGCTTGTCCCTTGACCGCTTTCTGAGTTACGTAAACAATGTCGAACTCACTCAATAGGATTTGCCACTTGGCTAGCTTGCCAGTGGGCATGGGCTTCTGAAAGATGTACTTCAAAGGATCCATCCTTGATATGAGATATGTAGTATAGGCGCAGAACTAATGTCTCAACTTCAGAGACACCCAAGTTAAAGCACAATAGGTGCGCTCTAATAGAGAATACCGGGCCTCGTACGGGGTGAAATTCTTGCTGACATAATAGATGGCTTGTTCCTTTTTCCCTGTTTCATCATGTCGCCCCAGATCGCAACCGAAAGCTCCGTCTAACGCTGCAAGGTAGAGTAATAAAGGTCTCCCTAGCTCGGGCAGAACTAAGACTGGTGGTGTTGACAGGTACTCCTTGATTCTGTCGAAGGCCTTTTCGCAGTCATCGGTCCATTTGGTAGCGGCGTCCTTCTTTAACATCTTAAAGATTGGCTCATAGATAACTGTAGACTGTACTATGAATCGGCTGATGTAGTTCAGCCTTCCCAAGAAACTCATCACATCTTTCTTGTTCTTTGGCGGTGGTAATTCTTAAATGGCTTTGACCTTCGATGAATCCAGTTCTGTTCCTCGGTGGCTCACAATAAACCCAGCAACTTCCCAGCAGGAACCCCAAATGCACACTTTGCGGGGTTTAGTTTTAGATTGTACCTTCCTGTCTATTGAAAAACATCCTCAAAACTTCTATGTGGTCAGTGGCCTTTTTGAATTTGATGATAACATCATCCACATATACCTCTATCTCCTCGTGTATCATGTCATGGAAAATGGTAGTCATGGCCCTCATGTAGGTGGCCCCTGCATTCATCAAGCCAAATGGCATCATCTTGTAACAGTACATTCCCCACGGTGTAATGAAAGACGTTTTCTTAGCATCTTCTTCATCCATCCAGATCTGATAATAACCAGCAAAACAATCTACAAATGACTGCAGCTCATGCATGGCACAATTATCAATCAGGATGTGTATATTCGACAAAGGGAAGTCATCTTTTGGACTGGCTCGGTTGAGATCCCGATAGTCGACACAGACTCTGACCTTCCCATCCTTCTTTGGTACTGGCACAATGTTGGCTAACCATGTAAGGTACTCAACCACCCTGAGAACCTTAGCTTTGATTTGCTTGGTGACTTCTTCCTTGATATTCAAACTCATATCAGGCTTCAACTTCCTGAGCTTTTGCTTTACCGGTGGACACGTTGGATCGTTTGGCAATTTGTGAGCTACAATAGACGTACTCACACCAGTCATGTCATCCTACGACCAGGCGAATATGTCCTCATACTCTTTTAGAAATTTTGTGTATTCTTTCTTCTCCGATGACGATAGGTGAATGCTGATTCGCGTTTCCTTGACGTTTTCTGCATTTCCCAGGTTGACAATTTCGGTTTCTTCCAGGTTGGACTTAGGTCTGTTCTCAAAGTGCTCAACTTCTTTGACAATCTCGTCAGGTATGTCATCTTCCTCTGAATCAATGTCCATTTGTTGCATTGTCTCATTGCATGTCATAGTCATTGGTTCATCAAGATAAGTAATAGTAATGCTGTATAAGTAAAGTAAGGAGGAAAAAGATAGAAATAAACATTAATTCATAAGAAAAATCAAACATGCTTTTGATAAATTGAATAACTGTTTTGAACATTGAAGATCTTATTGCGGAAATTGAAAAATGCGCAAAGAAAATCATTTAGTTAAAGCAATGGATAATGCTTGTTTTAGCCTTGCTACCCCGAGGCTCGTCGGGCTCTGGTTGTCCTGATGGTCAAATTATTGAGGCGTGCCCCTCTGCTCACAGCCTGTATGGAAGGGCCTTCCTCCCCCTCCTCCTTGAGAATAACACAACAGTCCATGTCATTGTCCTCTAGGAACAAGTTCTTCATCGCTGCCAGTGCCTCTTCTTCATCTGACCCATAAATAACGTTAGCCTATTAGAAAGTCTACTCCAGACGCGGTATTGGCTGCTCCAGTGGGTAGTAAGGACCGCGCCACGGTGGCGATCGATTGTTGAATTCTTCCCAGGTGTAATCGTAACCCAACCCGAAGGCAGTGCCGTGTTTCTTGTGTTTTATGGGCTTAGCGATTCCTTGGAGGTTCTTGCCGAGTCCCTTGCCAGGCTCGTACCCACTCCAATTCAGTATACTCTCCATATTGTTATCCCACCATTTGTCTTTGTCGACATCATTGACCCTTTCGACGTGGTGGTAAGTTTCTCCGCCTAGTTTCCTTCTTCCCTCGATTGCCGGAATGGTCTGGCGACAGTATATAGGGTTGCTACCGTCACCGTGAATGATCACCTCCTGGTGATTCCATTCAAACTTCACTGCCTGATGCAGTGTTGATGCTACGGCCCCAGCAGCGTGAATCCATGGATGTCCCAGCAGCAAGTTGTAAGACGCTAGCACATCTATTACTTGGAAATCGACATCAAACCAGGTTGGTCCCATCTGCAAGCATAGAATAATCTCACCAATGGTGGACCTCTTGGAGCCATCAAAAGCTTTCACGTTGGTTGCTCCATTCTTTATCTCGTGCAGCCCTTTACCCAACTTCTTGAGCGTCACCAACGGACATATGTTAAGGCTGGAACCCCCATCGATCAGGATTCTGGTGATGAAATAGTCCTCGCATTGCACGGTGATGTGCAGTGCCTTGTTGTGCCCCAGCCCCTCAAGTGGCAGCTCGTCCTCATGAAAGGTGATCTTATGGCTCTCCAGCACTTGTCCTACCATGTTAGCCATTTTCCCGCCAGTGATGTTGCCTGGTACGTACGCTTCACTCAGCACCTTTTGCAGAGCATTCTTGTGCGCCTCACAATTTTGCAGCAAAGAGAGAATGGAGATTTGTGTTGGCATCTTGTTTAACTGGTCGATGATCGAATACTCCTTGGCCTGTATTTTTTTCCAAAGGCCGTCTAGTCCTGTCTCAATGATGGGTGGCCGTTCGGAGGCCTGCTTGCTTGACTCAGCTAGATGTTCAGGGGTATAGATTCTACCAGTTCTTGTCATACCCTGCGCTGCGACAGTCTCTTCGAACCTGACCTTTCCTTTCCTCCTAGCCTCGGCTGTATAGTCCCAGGGTACAGCTTTTGTATGGAATGGTGTCATGGTCGACATTGCCAATGGGATAGGCACGACTATCCTTACTTCAAATGGAACATATGCCTTGGGCGGCAGGACCATGACCTCAAATGGTGCGGGTGCATTCGCTGGAGACACGAGTTCAACCTCAACTGGTGTCGGTGCCTTCGCGGATGGCGCTGCTTCAATTTCAAGTGGTATAGACATATTTACCTCAGCATCCTCAAACGGTTAGATCTGGACTATAATCGGATTGAGAGTAACTGCTGGTTTCTTCGGGTCATCGCCTTCTGCGATCAACCCGATGGATACCTCGGGATCCCAGTCGTCCTCCACTTCAATCATGTGGGTACTCCCACCCTTATGGTCCAGCAGAGGGTTGTTGCGGACGTTTGGAACGGCTTCCTTTGCCACAATGACTTTGTTATCAATCAAAGACTGTATCTTGTCTTTTAAGGAGCGGCATTCATCGATGGTGTGTCCATTCATGCCGAAGTGGTATGCATAGGACTTGTTTAGGTTAACCCATTGAGAAGGATTCTCAGGGGTTGCAGCAGGGATGGGAGTGACATAACCAGCAACTTTGAGTCTCTCATACAACTGGTCAATAGGTTCGGCGATGGCTGTATATTGTTCTGGAGGTCTACGATCAAAATTAGGTCGAGGTCTAGGGAAGTTTTGGCGTGCAGGAGGCGACTGATAGTGGGACGGTTGAGCATCATAGGTTTGCAGAGATGAGCGGGTTGGGAGCATCTGGGTGAAGTAGGTTGATATGTGGGAGGTGGAGATGACTGATAAGTTGGTGGTGGAGCTTGGTATGAGGGTGAAGGTGCTTGGTAATTTGGGGTGGGCTGATATGTGAGTGGAGGTGTTGGGTAAGTTCGGTATTTGAGGGGAGACTTAGTCCTTTGTGCAACTATCATGGCCCCTACGTCCCTTTTCTTGGACACACCACCGGACTGTAAGGCCTTATTTGTAGCTTTCAAGGCCTCAATGTTTATAACCATACCGCTTTTGATACCTTCTTCAACTCTTTCGCCCATTTTGATAATGTCGGAAAACTTATGGTTCTCAATCAGCATCAACTGTTCATAGTATTGCGGGTCCTGAGCCCGGACAAAGAACTTGTTCATTTGTTCTTCTTCTAAGGCGGGTCTGACCTTAGCAGTTTCGGACCTCCAGTGAGTAGCATACTCGCGAAACGTTTTTGTGGGCTTCTTCCTTCAGATTCTGGATATAGAACACGTCTGGCGCATTCTCTGTATTGAACCTGAATCTATCCATAAAGTCAGATGCCATACCTACCCAGCTCGACCACTTCTTGGGGTCTTGGCTGATGTACCAAGATAGCACATCTCCTTTCAGACTCCTCATGGACAGTTTCATGCGGATCCTTTCATCTTTTCCTACTCCGACCAGTTTGTCGTGGTATGTCCTTAGATGGACCCTTGGATCACCTGTACCATCAAACATTTAGAACTTAGGAGGTTTGTACCCTTCAGGTAGTTCGACATCAAGTTGTATGCAGAGGTCCTCATAGTTCAACCCTTCGATCCCTTTGCTTCCTTCAGCGCCCTGAATCCGGCTGGTTAGTTTCTTAAGTTCCTCGGCCATTTTTGTGATGAGCAGATCCTTTTCATCAGACTCAGGTGTGCAAGATACAGGTTGGGTGGAGGGTGGCATGGTCTCCACGTAGATGGGATTGTTGTGGTGGCCTGGTGCGTGGGCGTGGAAATGGTCATTTGCGGAGTTTTGAGGCTCTAAGATGAATAGTGGAATGTTGTTTGGAGTATGGTAAGTGTTGCATTGGTTCTTTGTTGGAGCAAGGAGGTGATTCGGTTGTTTTTGAGGAGGTGTGGGGTTTTGAACATTGGGGAAGTTGGTGTTTGGGGTGCTGAGGGAGAAGGATAGGTTGGCCAGATTTCGAACCTGATCGAGCTCTTCCTGAAACTTCAACAATTTCTGCTCAAGTTGTGACACATTTTCGTTGGGAACCCGAATACCATGGCCATTAGTGGCCTCTACTGCTGTTTTCTCTTTTCTGATGTTGTTCAAATCTTCCGTCTTGCTTTTGTTCTTGTTCTTAACAGGACTAAGAGGAGGAGTGGGTGAAGGGCCCCTGGATCTCGTGGAATAATATTATGTTGCCATAGTGCACGAACTAACCTTTGGGAAGGGGAATAACAAAACAAAAAATAAAACAAAAAGGTAACCAAGTTAGTGAGGATCATAAAAAGTATTGCAATATTTAAACACGTAGTGCAGGAATGTAAAGCGTGTCCTATTTAGGGAACCTCGTTGTGCCCGAGGTGGGCCTAGCGACAAGTTGATTTGGAGAACTTGGAATGCTAAATGCCTCATTTCATTGATAAAGATAAAACGAATTCCAAATTGACATTAAATAAACAGGAAATAAAAGTTACTAATGGCCACTGGACTTGTTACATTTTAAAGCGGAAAAGATAAACTCCTATCTACTTGGTCCCAGAAGGACCTTCCCCAGATTCGGCATCCTTGGCTCCGTCAAACAGCTTCCCCAACTCGCGAGTCCTAGCAACAGGTATGCTCTGGCTAAATATCCACCTTCAGTTCCTTTAGCCTCTTGACAATCTTCGACCCTCTTGAGAAATTTCCTCTCCAGTTCTCTTATGCCTCACTCCAAGTGTCCTAGCTGTTTGTTGGCACTGATAGCCATGTCCTTCCATTCCTCGATCAGCTTCCGGTTGGACTCTTGTATCTCGTGGTGTTCGCTCTCGCACTCACTGATCCTTTTACACAGCTGGTTGTACTTGACTCGCGCCTCGGTCTTTTCATCTATAATCCGGTGACCTCGAACAAACCCTGGTTGGCCCAGACTATCATGATTGTCCTCCAACCAACCTGAGTAGAAAGGAGCGCAAATAGCATGATACCTGTCTGGCTCGATGGTATCTCTCCCCATTATGATCTTGCAGTGCCACATATCCTGGGCTTGGCACTTGTAGGGACTATCATCATTTTGGAAGTCAGCTCGAAAATGGCTCATCTTGTCGACCCTGGGTATAACTTGCTTCCTACCAACTTGCCTCATAACTCGAAGAGGGGCGTAAGGGTATGTTCCTCTTAGATCAATCAGTATCAGGAAAGGTGCATCTCTGGATCGGGCGATCAACTCCCCGGTTGGAAACCACTCGAACATCCATTGAACCTGTTCTTCAATCAGATTATCAAATAGCTCAACCCATCCTTTGGCATTCTCCGGCTGAGCGAACATATTGGGATGTAATTCATTCGCTTTTGATGATGGAAAGCGATGTGATCATCCCAGTCCCTTCGCTGAATCTCTTGTCGGTATTCGCCCTTTTGAGATGTTCCATGAGCCAGAGTGGAACTAAGAAATTGTCGCCTTCGAAGTGTTTTGCTCCTCGTTGACACTTCTCCAAGGCTCGTTATATGTCTGCAACGATCATGGGCACGATGCTGATTGGCTACCCACCAATCCCCTCCATTAGGGTCTTAGTTACTACAACCAGCCTGGTATGGATTCTACCTTTCTTCATCGGAAATACGATCTGACCTAGGAAGCAAAATATGAAGACAAACACCCTGCGATGGACGTGTCCCAAGGACGTGATGCCAAACTCGCCAGAGTAGGCACGATAAGACTTGCTGTGACCGTACCTTTCATACAACTAGTCAAACGAGATGTATGATTCCTTCCGGCATATTAATTCTAGCTTCTTCTTCAAACCCATTATTTTAAGGAAGCCCCTGCCTTTGCGATTCTCAGGCATTAGCAAACCCGGAGTTTCCCACACTAGACCAGCCAGTCCTCCTATCTCCTCCAGCAAAGGTGTTATTTCAATGCCCCCAAAGCGGAATACGGCCCTTTCACAATCCCAAAATAATGTGGCAGCTTCTATGATCATGTTATTAGGTTGGACCTCCAAAAGGGATGGTAGATTTCCCAGATATTTTCTGACGAGACTTTGATCACTAAAGTGTAAATCATTCCACTAGCTTAGCAATCTTGGGTGGATGTTGGTCACCATGCCGAATCTGGGGACTTCGTGCCTCATATTTCTGCAAGGAAAATAAGGTTAGACCCTTCCCCCACAGGACTCGACTATTTAATATCAATGATTAGCATGAAGAATCTAGTTCTCCAAATAAATGCACAGAACGTGATGACGCCCGTTAGGGATTAGGGAAACCTAATGGATTTTGGACAAGGCTATCTTAAAGGATCATTATGGGGATAACATAACAGATCCAGCTACGTTTTACCATGATGCATGCCCAATTTGAACAGAGTAAGGTTTCTATGGGGTTTTCGACTGGTACCCTTGAGCGGACAACTGAAGGGGGAAGGCTCGGAACTGTCGATTGCACTGCTGATTGACTAGTTTTACCGTAAATATGCCTTTCCGAATTTGGAGGTAATGATATAGGAAGAGCGCAACCACTCATTATATGCGTTGCTATAGTATTTGTTTGGCACGAGTGGAGTATGATGTTGAGCATGATTATGCAATAATTAAAAGCATGTTGACATATATTTGCATGCTTAGAAAGCGATAAATACATCAGTTTCATAATTTAAAGCAATAAAGGAAAGAAAACAAAGGAGATATGTCAGTTCTGCTTTTAAAGAAGAAATTAAATGCTTAAAGGAATTAAACAAATAATTGCACATAGGGAGAGGTACAAATTCAGAAGAACAATCTGAAATGCTAAAAGCCTAAAAATCTCTAGCAGAGTCGCCATGCTGTCGCGCCCCCTTTTTCCCTCCGCGGAGAGGAGTCCGGGTTTCGACATTCATGGAGGTGTAATGACTCATTTCCTTTTGGGAATTGGGTATTTTGAAGAGTCGCCACCTAACGATTTTTAAGGTGCGTTAGGACACCTATAAGGTTCAACTACAACTACATTTGATAACCAGAGTTAGGGTAAGGGCTTGAAATTATCCCAAAGGGAAGGTGTTAGGCATCCCTCAGGATCCACTAGTGTGGTTCCCGGCCTGATAGTTCTTTGTGAATTTGTGCAATTAGAAAGTAAACAAACAAGGCTCAAATAATAGGGGATTTTAAATTTTAAAAAAAACACAAGTGTTTAAAAAACAATAAAGCAAGATTTTGGGAAGAGTTATAATCTAAGCATGCTTGTGAATGAAAAAAAGGGTCTTAAGTTTGTTTGTAATATGGATCACATCAATGCAATACCCTGTAATCACTCCTCAAAAGAGGGGCTACACGTGGTATTAGCGCACCGGTCATCATATCCATATCTACCCTTCCCACCCCGTGAAGGTATTAAAGCGAGGATTGGTCTCGACCTCTATTGCATGCTGTTACCCATCCGATTCCTATCAGTCCCGGAGGAATTAGGACTACTATTCCTATAAGAAGGAGGTTCTAAGCTGACTCTTAGGTTTAAGGGTAAAATGCTAAGGCGACATACAAAACAAGTAGAACTGCATTTAGAGGGGAAACATATGAACAATTAAAAGGCGCATGTATACCTCCGCAAATAATGCATAAAGCAGCATGACTTAAACACAGTTAATATCTGAATTTTAAATCCTAAAGCAGGGTGTTTAAGTCAGAACCAGATTAATTATATAACTCAGAAAAGAAGTCCGAATGAAGCCTGTCTGTTGGTTGTAGCAGTTGATAATTAAACAGAGGCAGTTCCAGTTTTATTTAAGTAATTACCTAAGGCTTGCCTAGGCGTGAACAGGATTCAGTAGTGATTCAGGATTACTGATAGTTGGAGACTATTGTTATTACCTAAACATGTTGTTCTAGGTGTTCAGCACATAGAAATTATGGCCAATTAGTTGTAAAGACTAAATGAAATTGTTTTATTCCTTTTCATGCATTTGTAATTAGCCTAAGTGTGCGAATATAAGTGAGATCCTAAGAACATGGTATCTAAATGAAAAAAGGTGCAGAATGATGTATATATGCAGAATCCTAAATAGGATTTCTATATGCAAAAATATTACAGTTACTAGGGCATGCAGAGATGATATATTTGTTAATGTTGTTTAGCGTAAAAGAGGATCTCCAAGTGTACATGGCAGTAGGAACATGATTGCAGATACCGGTTATTAATACATTTAACGCAGGAATTGCTAAGTGGTATTATAGTGAAATGGACATGCTGAAAAATGATAAGTGTAAATCCTAAGGAACAGGATCTCTAACGCAAGAAATGAGTCCTAAGCAGGGATTCTATTGCGCAAGTAGGAATGTGAACCTAGTAACATGCTTTCTACCCTTTTAATAGCTAAAACATGCATATTCCCCATCCTTTTTCACTAGCCAACCCCATAGTGTTTACAAATTATTACACACCAAATGATTGAATTACAAAAGAAGTGCAGAATAAGAAATTACAACCAAAGGAAGCCTGATCTTGACTTCCTCTATGAGTTATGTAATTAACCACCTCAAAGCCAACATTTCAAAGCCTTTCTCATATCTGGGTGTGTCAGAGTTCCCTAAGGGCCTCAAAGGATCCCGGGCAGTGCTCACACCCAAATTTGCATAATCAAACAGAATGAGTGCAGTGTGGAAGGGTCGACCCTTATGTGTCCAACTTCAGAGGGAGCTCAAGGGTCCCAAGGCAAGGCTCACACAAGAGAGGCAGAACCTAGATTCTAAGAATATAGTGAAAGTGCAGAACACATGTTGAAAGACATTTATTTAAAGAAAGTTGTACTAACAAACCATTTTGAAAGCAATTAGTGATAGAGGTGATTGAAATAGTTGTAAATGAAACTCAAATTCCCAAGATGGGATCACACACAGAATCACAGTCATACAAAAGGGGTCACGGGGTTTGGGACATACATACATCTGACTGTGAACATATAACCCCATTAAGGGTCTTAGGACTAGTTGGACATGCATAGCAATGGCTGATACTGGCATGATCACAGGCTAGTCAGAAAGAGCATAATCACATTGAGGGAGTAGGGGCTTAGGATAGCAAGTTCATAGTAAGTGACAAACATAAGGGAGTGCATTAATCTAGAGGGAAGGGGGATATTACAGCATGCTAGTAATGTAACTGACTGCGGAACCATAAGCAGAAGTAAGCAAGAATTAGGGAAACTGAAACAATTAAAGAAGCATATTGTTGTTGAGGCTTAAAAAAATTAACTAGGACATACCAGTGGAGAAAGCAAGGTGCAGAAAGGTACAATAAGTAGGATTCCACAGTCTAGCTTTGGCTTTCAGCTGGCTAGACAAAGCAGTAGCACAAGTAATAATGATAGAGAAGGAAAGAGTTTTGAGTGTGTAAGTGTGTGTTCTGAACTCAATTGTCCGTCCTTTGAAAGAAGAGAGGGTAGGGTATTTATAGTTTTGAAAACGAGTGAAGAATAAGGTAATAAGTAAAGTCTTAGCACAAACATGGAAATAATCACAATCAGAATCAATTAACACAAGTGATTCCCTTAATTAATGAATCACTGCTTAACGGATACTAACAGGTTTAATTAAGGAACGAAATTAGTTTGGGGGACAGATTGATTATTGCCATGTAAGGGGGCAGTAAAAGTATGAAGTAAATGATTGAGTCTGAGTAAAAATAATATACTTAATTTTGGGAAAGGATTCAAGGTAATATATCACAGTAATGAAGGGATGGGAATCAATCAATTTAGACAAAAGCGAGTAAAAGTTAGGGTTTATAAGGGAACCCTTTGCAATCAGTCACAACATTGAGGGAGTCAGAATCAAACAAGAAAAGATCGTGATTCTGCACCTCAACATATAAATAGCAAGGAATGAACAGGCATGCAGGGTCAAACATGCTGACAAAAGAAACAACACAAACATATAGTAGCAGTAGGGGTAAGCTAGGGTTCAACAGTAAAAGAATACTATTCGAAGCACAGTAATCACGTAGGTCAAGTAGTCACATAGAATCAAAAGTGAAGAAGAACATAGTAACAGGCGAGAGAGTCGGAAACGAGTAAAGGTCTCACAGGAACAAGCGAGGAAAACCTTTTAAGAAATAAGGGTTTCAACAATAGTCGAGTTTAAGAGATGATAGGAACTCAGAATCAGATAAGTTAAAAAAGCCAAAAAGATTCAAACGCAAAGAACTTAATCGAACCAAACATGCGTATAAAATAAAACCAAGACAGTTTCAGAAGCCCTGGTAGAGCTAAAACACTTAGGGCTTTTAGCATGATGAACCAGGTAGCAGCAAACATGGACAAACATAGTAAAAATCATAAAAACATACTGAAAATCGGAGAAAAGTTTAGGAAACCCTAATCGTTAAAAAATGGAGAGTCATTTTGAAAGAAAAATCGAGAACCTTCGAGAAACACATAAGAAGTTTGTTATATGCACAGATCTAAAATAGATCTGAAAGAAAAATCGAACAGCTCTTAGAGCTAGGGTCTCAATGAACCCAGAGAAAGTGAGAAAGGCTTTAAAAGATACCGATCTAGCCAGAAAAGTCAAGGATCTGACTTGAACAACTATGAATGGCCGGAGAAGGACCAGAGATCGAAGTCGAGCAAAGACTGGACCAGACCTCTTCAAGATTTGGCCATAGGATCACGAAAAATATATAACCAGTAGACATAGGAGACGAGTACACGTCCCAAAACTCAATGGGAAACCATGGATTAGGTGGGGATTGAGGTGGATTAGGGTGAAATGGGGTGGCGGCGGCTAGGGTTTGGGTGAGGCTCCAGAGATAATTTGAGAGAAAGGGATTCAAAGGCAGCGTTTGGGGAAAATTGAATTAGGGTAAGGGGTCGTTCAGGTTTATTTTAAGAAGATTGAACGGTGGTCGTTGATCTAAATGATCAACGGTCTGGATTAAAGGGGTAGGTGGGGAATCCGGGTTTCAGTTGGTTTTAAAAGGGTTAGGGTCGAGTAAAAAATTAAAATGGACTGGAGAATTGGTGCTTGATTTGGGGTTAAATTTAGGCTGAAATTTAAACAGAAATGGACTGTTATTTAAATAGCCAGTTTTCCCCTTTTTGAATGATAAAAAATGGTAAATTAATTTCTAAGAATAAATTGAAAGCACTAAAATGACACACAGCATGTAAATAACAATTTAAAAACATAGGGCTTAATTTTATGAATATAAAACATAATTAAATCTTAAAAAGGCTAATATTGCAATTAGCTTTAAAAATACTAAATAAAATTGTAAAAATATGCAAAAATTACCTTAGCCATATTTTGGCATAAATATAAGGATCCAATAAGTGAATCATCAAAAAAAATTTGGACATAATTATTAGGATTTTTTGGATGAAAAAGGGAAATAAATCAGTTTAAAAACCTTAAAATTATGGGAAAAAAATTAAAATGCTTGGGTGTGCTTATATATGCATATATATGCTATTTTGAAAGTATTTTGCATATTAAGAATATATGGGGAAAAAATTGGGTGTCAACACTGATGATACCCTGATCTCAAGTCTATCTTAGAGAACACCCTAGCACCCTGCAACTGGTCGAACATATCATCAATGCGCGGCAACGGGTACTTGTTCTTGATGGTAGCATTGTTCAACTGGCGGTAATCAATGCACATCCGCATAGTCCCATCCTTCTTCTTCCCAAACAACACTGGTGCACCCCAAGGTGACACACTCGGTCTAATAAACCCCTTTGCTAACAACTCCTCAAGCTGCTCCTTCAACTCCTTCAACTCTTTCGGAGCCATACGGTACGGTGGGATAGATATAGGCTGGGTACCTGGAGCCAAATCAATGCAGAAATCAATATCACGATCCAGTGACATACCAGAAAGGTAAGAAGGAAACACGTCGGCAAACTACCGGACTAGTGGAACTGAATCAATCGTGGGAGACTCTGCGGTGGTGTCCCGAACATAAGCTAGATAAGCCAAACAACCCTTTTCGATCATTTTTCGAGCCTTCAGAAAAGAGATAACCCGACTAGATGCACTGACTGAGGAACCCTTCTACTTCAACCTTGGCAACTCTGGCATCACTAATGTAACAGTCTTGGCTTGGCAATCTAGGACGCCGTGGTATGGGGATAACCAATCCATGCCCAGGATGACATCAAAGTCGGTCATATCAAGCAACAGGAGGTCTGCTCTAGTCTCGAAACCACTGAATGTGACCACACAGGATCGGTAGATCCAATCCACAACCACAGAATCGCCTACAGGAATGGACACATGAATAGGAGTACTCAAGGACTCACGAGGAATATCAAGAAAATGAGCAAACAGAGATGACACATATGAATAGGTAGACCCTGGAACAAATAGCACTAAAGTATCCCTACCGCAGACAGAAATAATACGTGTGATAACGGCATCTGAGGCCAATGCATCTGGTCTGGCCGGAAAAGCATAGAATCTGGCTAGAGCGCCGGCTCGCTGGCCTCCAACTGACTGAGTGGTAGCTGGCTAACCTCTCCCTGCCTGGCCTCCACCTCTAGGACGGCCCTTACCAGTCTGTCCTCCGCCCTGGGCGGCTGGGCAACCGGTGCTGTAATCATAGGCTGCTAACCCTGCTGCACTGCCTTGCCTCGAAGCCTGGGGCAATATCTACTCATGTGACTAATGTCTCCACACTCGAAACAACCCCTCGATGCAGCGACCTGCAACCCTGATGTATGACCCTGATAGCCTGTAGACCAACTCGAAGAAGCTTGAATCGCCGGTGGGTGGTATGAACTCTCTTGCATGGCACTGAAGTAGGAACCAAAAGAGCCCTGGGGACCTGAATACCCACTGGAAGAACCCTGGATAGCTAGCGGGCGGTAAGAACTCTCTGGAATGGCGCTGAAATAGGGGCGCGCTGGAGCAACTCGAGGTGGTGGTGGTGCTGAATATGGGGACCTGCTAAGCTAACCCTGCCCAAACTGACCTCTGCCCCTAGCCGGGGCACCTCTGAACTCCCCAGAGAACCTAGCCCTCTTGTCCTGTTGCATCTGCTCCCTACCTCTCATATAGTAGCCCTCAATCCTCCGAGCAATCTCCACCACTAGCCGATAAGGAGTCCCCATCTCCACCTCTCAGGCCATGTTGGCCCTAATACTAGAATGCAACCCTGCAACAAACCTCTGAACTCCCCAGAGAACCTAGCCCTCTTGTCCTGTTGCATCTGCTCCCTACCTCTCATATAGTAGCCCTCAATCCTCCGAGCAATCTCCACCACTAGCCGATAAGGAGTCCCCATCTCCACCTCTCAGGCCATGTTGGCCCTAATACTAGAATGCAACCCTGCAACAAACCTCTGAACCCTCTATGCGTCAGTAGGAAGTATCATCAGTGCATGGTGGGACAACTCAGAAAACCTCGCCTCAGAGTCGGTCATTGATATCTGACCCAGATCAAGCTGCTCAAACTGATACAACAGCTCTTCCCTCTCGGAGGGTGGATATACCTATCCAGGAAAAGCTGTGTGAACTGACCCCAAGTCATGGAAAGAGAACCTGCTAGCCTGCGAAGAACATAAGACTGCCATTATCTACGGGCCCTGCCCTCCAGCTGGAATGTAGTGAAGTCAACCCCATGAGACTCCAATATCCTCATGTTGTGCAGTCTGTCCCTCCACCTATCAATGAAATCCCGGGCATCCTCATGACGCTCGCCTCCAATGATAGGAGGGTGTAGCCTTGTCCATCTGTGCAATAACTTCTGCGGATCAGAGTCCGCAGCCGGTCTGGGCTTGGGTACCACTGCAGCAACTGGCTGAGCCCCGTCCGCGGGTAGTGCAACCAGAGTCTTATACACTACAACTGCATGACCAGGAGGTGGAGTAGTAGGGGTCTGTGCTCCCCCTCCCGCCTGATATGTAGCTGGGTCTGCTGGAAATAAACCAGCCTGAGTCATGGTATCCATGAACCGCAACATACGGCCCATGACCTTCTGGAATCCCGGTGCTGTCATAAAGTCCGCCGGGGTAGGCTCAGCTGCGAGCACCTCGCCCTACTCCTCAATGTTATCATCCCCCGCAGGATCCGCCGGTGGTGCAACTGGGTCAGCTTTGAGATACCTCGTCCCCTACCTCGAGCCGATGCCCTCCCCCGGCCACTCCCTTGGCCTCTAGCAATGGGGGAGCAGCTCCTCCCGGGTCTGGAACGTCTGCCATGTGCGTCCTCACCATCTGTGAGAGAATAGGAGAAGGAAATTTAATATACCATCAACTACACGATAGAATATGAATAAAGAGGAGTTTCCTTACACCCAATAGCCTCTTGAAGATAAATGTAGACGCCTCTGTACCGATCCACAAGACTCTATTAGGTTTGCCCATGACTTGTGAGACCTACGTGAACCTAGTGCTCTGATACCATGTTGTCATGACCCAAATTCCATCATAGGTCGTGATGGCGCCCGGCACCGTTGCTAGGCAAGCCAATCCTAATTCAATTAATGAGTTCTTTTAACTTACCAAAACAACCCCAACATTTTTCTTAACAGTTAAGTTTTTAAAATAGTCAATAATCAACACGTTCGTAATAATATAATTACATCCAAAAATAATAGTCAGACGTGTGTGCCAGGAACTAGTGTCAGAAGTACTAGGGCAACTAGTAGAATGTACAAAAGAATACCACTATCCTACTGCCTGAAACAGAATAGACAGTACATAAAAACAACAAAAGAAGAGAAACTACGGTATGCTGGTGAACGGCTGAGAAGGGGGCAGCTCACCGTGAGATCTCGACCAGTAATCAGGAACGCGCGCCGGAGGGGTAACTAGATGCACCTGCCTCAGATCCTGTACAGTTTAGTATAGAAGCGTAGTATGAGTACATAAACAACATGTACCCAGCAAGTATCCAGTCTAACCTCGAAGAAGTAGTGCCAAGGGGTCGACTTGACATTTACTAATGTTAATATCAACAATATATGAGGTTTACACTAAGCATGGATGACATATATATAATCACATTCTCAGTAAAAGGAGAAACAAGATATATATATATATATATATATATATATATATATATATATATATATATATATATATATATATATATATATATATATATATATATATATATATATA
>NC_031994.1:71484462-71518101 GCF_001879085.1 Nicotiana attenuata
TATATATATATATTGGAATTAGTCATGTCATTTAATAACTTACATTTCAATGCATTTAAATAGAGTAAATCATGGGTGAATTCCACATAATTAACACGCGCACATTATGCCGAGGTCGTACGTCCCGGTCCAACATAATAATAACTGTGCACTGCCAGAGGGTCGAATGGCGCGAACCATAGATGCATCTATTTCTACCGAGGCGATCGGCCGGATCCACAGAATGCAATTATTATCAAGAAGGAACATAAAGGCGCGTTTACAATCAATACATTCATACAAGTTCTCAAGTAAGTGCATACATTCGTTTATATTCATTTTCAATCCCTAACATGTCCTAAGTGATCTCAGTAGCAAGCAAGAACGTAAGCATTTGCAAGCATGGCATGATACGGGTCCTAAACAACCCAGACAATTAGCATAATAGTAGCTACGCACGTACTCTCGTCACCACATACGTACGTAGTCCCCCACAGAGAATCACATACATTTATTTAATTCACCTAGGAGTCTATTTCCCTCATACGAGTTTAGAAAGGAGACTCACCTTGCTCTAAAGCTTACTTCCAATATCAAGAAGGCGCTCAAATCCTCAATTCGGAGCCGAACGATCCAAAACTAATCAAACGGGGTAGGAACTACTCAATACAAGCTCAAGAGTTTATATTCTAACTATTAAAGTGATTTCACAACCCTAAATACAAGTTTCCTAAAATCCATCCCACGGCCCACGTGCTTGGATTCCGGAAATTCTCGAGGGAAGTTGTTACCCATAACATAAGGATCAAGAATATATGATTTTTAATTCATTCCATAACAAATTTCGTGGTAAAATCTTGTCTTTATAAAAACCATAGGGTTTACTCTAAACCCATAATTTTCACTAATTTACAAGGTGTAATCTTCCCCTAAACTATGCATTCAACTCACATTATGTAGAATAACGTACCTCACAATGCTAGGCTGAAATCACCTCTTTGGAAGCTCCCAAATCGCTCAAGAATTGAATGAAATGTGTTAAAAATGACACATTTCCCGTATTAAATGAAGGCACTGCCTTCTGCGATTTCCGTACCTGCGGTTAGGGGACCGCATCTACGGTCTCGCTTCTGTGAGGGAAGGTCCGCATCTGTGAAATTGGACCGGTCTGGGGGCCGCTCCTGCAGTTCTGCTTCTGCGGAAGAGGAGCCGCATCTGCGGTTCCGGGGCTCCTCCCCTTGGCCGCACCTGCGCAGGCTCGACCGCTTCTGCGATCTCACACCTGCGGCTTTCCGACCGCAGGTGCGGTTATGACAGCAACCTGGAGCTTCAGCTCTTCCAAAGTTTCCTAACTCAACTCGAGCCTCGTCTGGTTGAGGCTCGGGGCCCCCGGGCCCCACCCGAACATACCGACAAGTTTGAAATCATAAAGCAGACTTGCTCGAACCCTCAGAACGCTCGAAATAACGCTATATCTAAGAATCACCCCCTAAAACCAATTGAATCATACTTATGAACTTCAAGTTCTTCAATTCACATCCAATGCGACGAAACACACTTATACTACTCGGATTGACACTAAAGTTTACGTGCAAGTCTTAAATGACAATACTGAACTACTCCCGGTGTTGAAATTCCGTTTGGACCTCGATAGCACAAAACCCACTCCAAACCAAATATTTAAGGACTTCAAAATCCTTAAGGAATCAACTTTCACTATTAGGCGCCAAAACGCTCCCGGGTTATCTAAAATCCGATCCGGACATATGCCCAAATCCGAAATCATCATACGAACCTGTTGCAACCTTCAAATCCGGATTTGAACATCGTTTACTAAAACGTTGACCGAAGTCAAACTTGACCTTTTAAGCCAACCTTAAGGAACAAAGTGTTCCGGTTTCAACCTAAACTCTTCCAAATCCCGAACCAACCATCCCCGCAAGTCAAAAATCAGTTAAAGCAAGTACGAGAAATCTTATTTAGGGGAACGGGGGTTCTAGAAAGCAAAACGACCAGTCAGGTAGTTACACTTCTCATAACCGTAGAACATTCAAATCCTCAAGCGGTGGTCTAAACCACCCTAACCCCTCCGGGATCCGCCTACACATGACAGGCCATAATACATGGATATTTCCAAATTAAATCAATTACTGCGGCCGTCAAGCCTCGCATGTACCGTCACAAATCACCTGCATAACTTAATCTCACTGAAGGAACTGATCACTGCCCTCATTATGCCGATTCAACCATGGTTAACCAATCTAACTTCTTCTAATTTATCCTTAACTTACCTTGGAAATAATAATAGCTCCATTCCTTACGTCACGAACCTAACTTCGCACCCATCCCGAGTGACTCCATTCTACGAGACCACATTATCTCCAAACCCATGAGCCGCTTTATGCCCTCCTTTCACACAAATTCGCATCCTCAACCAATACACCCATTCTGATAATTCCTCTACGAATCTGAAGTCATTTTCTCTCATTCCTCTAAATGCTACACTGCAAGCCAAAAATATCATAGGACATTTCGGGCCTCTTATCATAAGCCACTGCAAAAAGCTCGATTCTTAACCATATCGCGGGCTTTAAATACTTAGGCACCGCATTTTAACCCTTGAATTCACTAGGACCATTGTTGAGAGTCACCCACTCTGGCTTGGTCCCGCATGTAATCAACTCCAAGGCTCCGCTGGCACATGAACACCCATCTCAATGAAGCACCCGACTGAATCGCTTCCCTTGTAAATCACCTCTGTACGAAGCATAAACCGTGAATCTTCCCAAAGCCTGAACATGAGTCAATAAGGCCAAGTATAGCACACCTTTATCAATTCCTTTGCTCAAATTACCACTTATGTTATTTTCCCTTAGCTGAAATAACTTACCAATACGCCGATAACCCAAAACCTCGCAAGAAGATAACCATGCAACCCGATCGTAGCTTGTGGGACTCTCCCACTTAGCTTTAAGCAATCATTACACAACTCTGCAACCCATTAAGATTCTTTCTTCATCATTGACATGATCTTGCACCACCAACTCGCTAAATTCCTCTAAATCCTTCTGTTAGCATTTCATGAACGCTCTGAATCTCTAGAAACATTCGCATATTCGACCTCTTACCGGTTAGCTAGAAGAATTCTTCGCATAAGCT
This sequence comes from Nicotiana attenuata, assembly GCF_001879085.1. Taxonomy (NCBI): domain Eukaryota; kingdom Viridiplantae; phylum Streptophyta; class Magnoliopsida; order Solanales; family Solanaceae; genus Nicotiana; species Nicotiana attenuata. The sequence goes on from NC_031994.1 coordinate 71,487,601, forward strand.
TCGTCAACACCAGGCAACCGCTGATCTGCTCACATGAGATAACCCAAATGTAGAAATTACACACCGACATCTTTCAACGTCGCTACACTGGGTACAATCACTATAAAATCAGTAACCCGTCCAAAGTCATGTTGTATCCTTCTTCAAATCAAACAACTCATTTCTGTTGTACCCCAAATTTTCCGCCATATGACAACCCATATTTTAAATCAATCTAGTAGACCCAATCGCCGTCCACTAAAATTCTCGAATCACCCCAACTTGCCTCAGGGTGTGTAGTTATCTTGCCACTAAATTCATAGGCTACTCTGCCGCTCTCCCACTTTGACTAGACTCACTCCCTTTAGAAACTACTTGACTTTCACTTCTTACACCTGGCCTTCTAGAAGTTTAACCACCACATGACACTTCCCATATGTCCTTCCTCATCCTTTGGTGCTCAGCTGATGCCTTAGATCAAAATCTATCTCGGTAGCACTTGAACCAATAGATCGCTACTAACTTTAAACCTTTCCGAAGATCATCTTTCTCGAGCCGTCAACATTAGAAACACCGATTCAATCCTGAACCGCCGCACCCCGCGATCTCTGACTGCCGCTTCTTCGATACTAACACACAATATCCTGCCCCAAAGGCAAATTGTAGAAGATCATAACACCGGCGAACTTAGCATATTCAATCGAGGACGACGACACCACACCGCAGATGAAAATTCCACCACACTTGAAAACACCAATTCATGTTACTCTATCAACCCAAACTTGATCATTTATAGTTCAATTCCCTTTCCTCTTCTGGAAATAAAATACCGAATCTCTGAATCATGCATTGAGTAGACCTCCTTTCAAGTCATTCACTGCCCCGACACAAGGGCAAGTATCCTGCCATCACATCAATAGCAATAACCGTTCATAAGCATCAAAGCAACCTGTGCACAGCCTCAAAGCTCTCATGAGTACAGCTACTAAGCGGAAACAACAGGATATCCTTCCGCAAGGCAACGACAATAGCCCAAACAACCATGCAGGGGGAAACATCCCGCACCATATCTGTAGTACTATTACAATTACTCACTCACCAATTCAAAAGCAGCACTTCGCATCGCATAAGATTGAATGGAAAGGAAATGAAGGCATAAGCCTCAAAGGGATCAAATTGCATGATGAGGAAATCAAGAAGGGAAGTGCTCCTAACAACCCTGTAGCCTCTCGAAGATAAGTACAGACGTATCCGTACCGATCCATTAGACTATACTAGACTCGCTCATAACTCGTGAGACCTTAGGAAACCTAGTGCTTTGATACCATGTTGTCACGAACCAAAATCCATTAAAGGTCGTTATGGCGCCGGACACCTTGGTCAGGCAAGCCAACATTTAATAATTAATTAAACTCACATTTAATATTTTAGGAACCATAAATACTCCTTTATTTTAACTAGTAAAAAGTAATCTTCACTAAATAAATAAATGTTTTTACAACTTTCAATACTAAATATCCCATAATCACCCCATAACCCGGTGTCACAAGTGCATGAGCAATCACTAGGCGAATCAAATGAAATACAACAACTGTCCGAAACACAAATTTGGACAGAAGGTAAATACAGTACTCTGAAAGAGACTCTACTAGCTGCGGGTCGTCTCGAGAGATGCAGCTCACCTAAATCTTCATATCGTCCATGCTGCTACGCCCATTAGGCCACTAGAGGTACATGTGCCTGTGCAACAAAAACGCAGAACAAGTGTAGCATGAGTACGAAAACAATACGTACCCAGTAAGTATCCCGTCTATCCTCGAAGAAGTAGTGACGAGAGGTCGACTTCGACACTTACTAGTGGTCCAATAATATCTTTACAGAAAAGAAGTGAATAAGTATGAAACAGATCAAATACATGAAATAAACATGTATAAAACACATAGTACCATCCCCCTTCTTCATAATTTTACTCAAGTCTTCAGCTAGCAAGTTCCCTCCGTAACTGGAGCATATATATTGATATGGTGGATTTCATTAAGGAAGTTGTAATAATTCAAGTCAGGGAAAAATCACTCAGATTTACTGGCTTCTAGCCAAATGTCACGCACGATTCCATGAGAACAATATATATATATATATAGGAAATGCTGAGGCGTACAACCCGATCCAACATAAAAATAAACTGTGCACTGCCAGAGGGTCGAATGCCTAGGCGTATGTAGCCCTCACAAATAGGAGCACATATTTAATTATATCACCTATGGGGTTAATTCCCTCTTACAAGGTTAGAAAGGAGTCTCACCTTGCTCCGAAGTTCCATAACTGGCTTCCAAGACCTTCCGACGACTCAAACCGATGCACGACGCTCCAAAACTAGCAAATGATTATGCAAACCCATTAATATACGCTCGAATACTCATTATAATCCAATTTATTACAATTTTTAACCGCGATCGAAAAGTCGATAAAAATCACCCTCAGGCCCACGTGCCCGGATTCCGAAATTTTTCGAAGATAAAGTTTACCAATAACCTCACGAACTCAAATATATAATTTACTTTCAATTTCATGTCCAAAATCGTGGTCAAAATCCAAGAATACAAATTTCTAGGTTTTTCCTCAAAATCCAAACTTTCTACTAATTTCCATACTTTAATCCGTATCTAAATCATGTATTTAACTCAAAACTAGTGTAAACCACTTACCTCATTCTTGGTGATGAAAATGGCACCTCAAAGTTGCTCCGAGACCGGCTCCCATGAAAGAAATGGAGTGAAAAATGAGCCAAACCCCAATTTTAAAGAACCTCACCGCCTCCAACCCTTTCGCACCTGCGGTCACTTGACCGCTTCTGCGGTTCCGCATGTGCGGCCCCACTACCGCTTCTGCGGTCTTTCACCAGGCCTCTCAACTCCGCATCTGCGACTCCTCCAACGCATGTGCGGTCCCGCTTCTACGGACATTAACTGCATCTACGGCCACTCCTTCCCCAGCAAAAATCCGCTTCTGCGGGTCACTTCCTGCTCTTGTGGGCCCGCACCTGCGGTGCTCTTCACGCAGGTGCAGTTACACCAGAAGCCCAGCAGCTTCAGCCCTTCCTCAAATTCCATTTTAAGTCCGTTAACCACTCAGAACCCACCCGAGGCCCCCAGGACCCCGTCCAATCATACCAACCAGTCCCAATACATAATGCGGACCGACTCGAGGCCTCAAATCACATCAAACAATGCCGAATTCACGAATCACACCCCAATTCGAGTTTTATGAACTTTAGAACTTCAAACTTCTACATTCGATGTCGAAACCTCTCAAATCATGTCCGATTGACCTCAAATTTTGCACACAAGTCATATTCAACATTACGGACCTACCCCAACTTCTAGAATCGGAATCCAACCCCGATATCAAAAAGTCCACTTGCGGTCAAACTTCTCAAAAACCTTCAAATTTCTAACCTTAGCCAAATGACTCCAAAATGACCTACGGACCTCCAAATCCACTTCCGATCGCGCTCGCAATACCAGAGTCACCATACAGAGCTATTCCCAGACTCAGAATCCCAAACGGACATTGATAGCATTGGAATGCACCTCAACCCAAGTTTATGAAATTCACCCAAAAATGCTAGCTTCCACCATAGGCGCCGAAACGCTCCCGGATCATCCAAAACTTGATCCGGTCATACGCCCAAGTCCAAAATCGTCATAAGAACCTGCTGGAACTTTTAAATCCTGATTTTGAGGTCGTTTACTCAAAATTTCAATCTTAGTCAGTTCTTTTAACTTAAAGCTTTCGAAATGAGAATTTTCTTTCCAACTCAACTCCAAAATTTCCGGAATTCAATTCCGACCGTGCGCACAAGTCATAAAACCTAAAGTGAAGGTGCTCATGGCCTCAAACTGCCAAACGACACGCTAGAGCTCAAAACGACCGGTCGGGTGGTTACAAAAGCTTTAAGTGCGGACCACAAATTTCCATCTGCGGCCACAGATTGTTATGGCATTCATGTCAGAGGACTAGTGTAAAGTGCGGACCGCACATGACATGTGCGGTCGCAGAAGCTAACCAAGAGCATAAGTTCAAAGAGTTCTCAGTTTAAGAAACTAGCGGACTGGTCACTAAATAGATACAAATAGGTGCATATTCTGACATCACCACAGAAAACTTGGTTCTTTTGCTCCTTGCTGGTGGAGCGGCATACCGGAAGAAATTGGAAGATCGCCGACGTAACGAAGAACGCAATTTTATGACAGCAACACAACAAAGAAGAATTTCATGGGGCTTCCCTGTCGAGAATTAAAAGTTTTTTCTCTTAGAGAGGCATTTTCCTCGCTTAGAAAAGCGTTCCTTCTCTCAAGAGATTTCCATAACTCTCGTAACTCTAGGCGATGTTGCATTTCCAATCGCGCTTGGTGCTTTAAGTTTATAAAGCCACGAAAATGATGCGCTTGAGTTCCTTTTACATCTTGATAAAAAGGGGAATCATGCTTCTCGACACATAGACATTCTAAGACTTGGCATAGAGCAGGGTGATTGAATTCTAAGGGTTCAAGGTGCACCCTCAGTATGGAATCCAGGTCTTGTGGATCAATGAAGAATTGTGCATCCTCCCGAACATAAAAAAGGAGTTGATAGAGGGAGGAAATCTGCTCTCGAGTCGCAAAACACAATTCAGTATTGAGGAAGTCCTGCACCATGACCTCGTACTCCCTAGGTGAGAGTCCCTGGGTTTGTAGGCGCTGTCGTACGAATTCCACCCATTCCGGATCCTTATCCGGTTGATTCATATAGTGAGAAAGTAGCTGCAGCTCAGATGGGAGAATACCATATAGGGAATGAAGTAAAATAGCATCAAACAAGTTAGAATAGATCCTATATCCAAAAGTTACCAAGCAATAAAGACATGAAATATTTTAGAATACAAAGAGCCCGTTGTAACTTAGGCCTTGTTATATAGTAGCAAAATAGTTTCACTTCTAAATCCAAAGGGAGATAGAACCTAATAAGAATGAGGAAAAGGCATAACCAGAAGAATTGTGTGAAATAAGTGCATTTATCCAGTTGAGGCATTCTTGATTGATTGAGATAAAACGATTCCCTCAATACAGCTTAACTCCTTCAAGCCTGTACGAGTAGTGAAGAAGTATAGAGCACTTAAGTTGGTTGTTAACCAACGCAAAGCATGGGAGAAAGATGCACAAACAAAAAAGGGCTAAAAAAATGGACGAAGTAATTTCGTATATAAAGATATGGGTTTTCGGGTTTAGATCGAAAATACATCCCCCAAAACCTATACTCATTCGTGTTTCACTTGTGCGTTTACAACATCCATTGCTTCTGACTATGTCGATGAAATGGGAACGCGAAGACAACCCACCACTAGAGCTTGCTTTGCTCTCGCTCCGCTCGCTCCCAACTGTCTTCTTCCCACTATATTGAAAGATCTTTCACTTCACCGTAGCAGGAACCTCGCTAACCTTCTCGGCCAGTTAGTCTAACCACAGGGATCCCCTCCTGCTTACCCACCCACCATAAACAATTACTAATAAACTTGGAATACGAATGAGATCAAAAAGGCCATCATTGGGGCAAACGATGCATTAGCTTCGGTAAGAGCAAAGCCCAAAATGGCATAACCAAATAATTGTTTTGCCAATGATGGATTTCGCGCCACGGAATGAATGGAGGAACTAAGGACTTTGCCAATAACGATAGCAGCTCCCGCTGAAGCAATTGTAGCAGCTCCTGCACCCATTGATTTGGCACCTTCTAACATCTCGAGTTTAGAATTCTCCTCACGCTTTTTCCATCACGATTTTCTCTTCGAGAACACTCGCCTCGTCGATTCTTCCCCTCGTTCTTTTTATCTTAGACATTGAGATGTTCATGCAAAGCATAGGCTAGAAAAGCAGTACACAGAACACCAACCCAATCGTGAGAAAAAAATTCTTGCAACTACGAAAACTACAACAACCTTCGTGAACAGACGCTTTGTCAGTTAATTTTTTATATAAATTCAATTCAATAATTAAGAAAAAAGGTCAAAAAGGCTGAAGAATCAGCATTGGTGATTAAATCTAAGTATATGCCTTGGAGGTATTCAATGGAAAAATAATATTCATCTATCAGGGAAAAAAGGGACAATGAAATAACTTCGTCCAAAAAATAAAAATCCCACCCTTGAAATTCGGGAAATGGTTGGACTATAGCTATTATTTGTTCACATATATTATCAAAAAGGTCGTCAAATGGATTCGTAGTCTGCTTAAAACTCGGTAGCACGGGGAAATCCGCTTGGGTGAAAAAGGCGGGTAAATCTAGTTCAATCGGTAAATCCATCTCATGAGTAAGCTGCTCTGTTGTAGCCACTTCTGTACCTGTACCTGCTTGAGCAGCCGAAATATTGATACTGGGAGATTAGGGATCGGCTGAAACACTCGAAGATGCACATTTGGGGATTCGACGATAAAGATCGGACAACGATCTCACTTTCCTCCTCATATTCGGTTTGACTTATGTTCATTCGCTATGCTAGCGGAGCAGTATACCGAAAAAAAGAAGCGACTACCTTACTTAAGCAATTCTTCTTATTCTTCTTCTTTCTTAGTTGAAGTTCCCCTTCTCCGGATTTACCCGATGAGCACAACTCTTGCTCGGGTAGGTGGTGCCGATTTCCGGCAACTTGCTAAATTCTACCATGCAGCGGCCATCGCCTACCCTAATGCTCCTGCTCCAGACCTTACTGCTGGCTTTTAGATTTCTTGCTTGCTATGCGCCAGCTAGTGGAAAGCTTTACCAAATGCGCCAACCAACCTCTGGTGTCGGGCCTACGTGTGCCAATTCCAACTAGGAAACTACTTCCTCTTGGGCTTAAGCTCCTGAACCGGCAGGAAGAAGAAGCGCACCCGAACCCCCCTTCCTACTACCCTTTCAGAAGGTGAGGTAGAAGGATTGAGATTCTCGTAAGTAATGTTCGAAAGCACTGTTCCTTGATCAAGTAATTAAGAGATCTCCTTATTAAACCCTTATTCAATATTTTATTTTGCATACAAACCAGAGGTGCGAAGCGAAGGTGCGGTCCAGCTGCAGGAAAGACCAATCGCAGAGACAAATTCAAAGAGATTCCCGCCTCCGGGCGGGGGTTCCCCGCGGGGCTATTACACGTATTCCCCCCGGGGGTAGCTACAAGCATAAACCGGTTTATAAAATTACGTAGAGTGATCGCAGAAACTATTCGCAAGCTTGCGCACACGTGGGAAAGTTGAAGCTTTCTGAGAATGGAGAACCCCGGACGGCCGTGGAGGCCTGAAAACAAGACAGTCCGAAAAAAGGGCCTTCTGTCTACACGCTTTCGAGAATAGAATAGACGAGACGGCTGTGATTGACAAAGTAGGGGGAGGTGAGTCTTGTCTCCTTTCACTTTGTCGTACTCGGAGGAGTGGTGACTAGAGAGTACATGCCAGACGAAATGACGGTGGCTCCATACGGGGGATTGTCGGGTTCTTATGGGTGCATTAACTATAAATTGGTTGGAATTGGAAGTAACTGTAAGCAAGGGAGGGAAAGGAAAAGCAAAAAGTTTTATGCGTTCGTGCTCCACATCCGTGAAGCACTTCACTCGCTCAAGAAGACACATAAAATTACTAGCTTTTTGGAGTTGAATGAAAGAGGCTTTAAACCTTCATCGACGCCAACACACTGGCAGGGGGAGCAGCATGGAAAGCGAGGCTCCACACGTGGGCTTTAGGAATCGAAACCGGACCAAGCTCGCACACAAGCCTGCTACCAAGCAGGAGCAAAAAAAGGAATATGTTGAATTGGGACAGGAAACCATCATAAGCCAGCCAACAAGCAAAACGATTTCTCATTCACGGATAACTAAGCTTTGACAAGGGAGAATGGGACTCTTCTCATACCCGCCCTTACAAGAGCCTAACAGAGAAAAGGCTATGCCCAATAGGGGAAGACTGCGGTGAAAGGATGTCCGTCTGTTGATGGCTAGCTCGTACACGCAAATATTGGACCTAGGTTTTTTGATGGATCTGGTCTTGTCGAACAGGTCCGGATTCGAGGTTCGAACACAAAAGCCCACTAGCCAAGCTGAACTGGTTAGTGATGGAAGAAATTCCCACGAACTGTGAACAAAAGGATGTACTTGCCCCCTTCCCCAGCCATTACCGCTCATCCACCGCTTTTTATGTTGAAATCCTGTCTTTGTCTTTCCAGGCTGTCTTTTGCGTGCTATTCCTTACGCCCTGAGAAAGAACCTCCACATGGATTCATTTCAAGTCTCGAGTTCTTGGTTAGAATTCTCGTATATGAAGTTCGAACGAGAGCTTTGATGCAATTCAAATTGACAAGCAGTAGTGACAGCATAATAAATGTCCGGAGGACAGAACAAAATCTTGACTTCCTGGGTTTCCTTTGCCAATAGACCAATCAATGGTGCTCTATCGGAAACAAGATTCAGTCGCTACAAGCCCACGGCGGAGCACTCCTAAGGCTTGGTAAGCTAGGTTTAGTGACTAGGGCGGACTTCTATTCTATACCTGTCTCCTTCTGTTACTATTATATAACCTCCTCGAAGCAAGGAAGGGAAGGAGGAGGAGAAGCACAGATAATTAGGGAAGTGGAGTAATTGGGAAGACTAGCGTACATGTTACTAACTTTTTTTATGGAAGCTGAGACCCCTCTGTGACGTGGTCTTAGACTGGTTAATCGCGATGCACCAGTATTTCGAACTAAAAGTGATTTCAGACCCGGAGCGGGTACGTTTCATTACCACGAAGTTGAAGAAAACAAAAAGGCAGGTTTATGGTGAGCACATGTACGATAGAAGAGGGAGCTGGAGGAGAAGCGCTACGAAGAACAAGAAGTTCTGAAGTTTAAGGATTAATTTCTACCTGCTGATGTCGAAGCGGAATTCATAAATAAGTTTAAGAATCTGAAACAAGGTTTTTCAAAAATTTCTATGAGAAAGTACATGAAGGAGTTTAACCTATTGTCTCTACGATGTAGAGTGAAGGAGGAAGACAAAAGGCAATATTCGAGCTGACTTTTTGAATTGCTTTTGTCTTTTCTGAACAACATAGAAGGAGCATACCGTATTGCTTTGAGGGTAGAAGAACCTACTGCTTGAGCCAAAAACAAGAAAGCGAATGAAAGAAGCGAAGGTAAGAGTCAAAATACGCCGTGGAGAAGAGCTTACTTATGAGCAAAAAGGGAGGAAGAAGTCGCAGGAGATTCGGTAGAGGAGATAGAGCTGGTAAAGATGACCAGCAGAAGCCTCAACAGAGAAAGAATTCTGCACAAGATAACAAGGGACGTTAAGGAGGACATGGTAGAGGTGATAACCGTCAGGTGTGCCAAGGAGATGGCGATTGACATTCAATTACCTCTTCTGGTTTTAATACGAATTGACTCCGCTTTGGTCACTAGCTCCGTAGGTCCCTAAGCAACTTCTCTCGTCACTAGTCACTATGGCCGAAGGTTAGCAAGCCTACTCCCAGGTCAGCAGCGAGGTCAGCTCCATCTCCTCTTTTCGTTGTCTTTGTCTACTATTCATCCTTGACCTTCTTTCCTAACTCGTTAACACCGGAACACCCGCCATGAAGGTCACTCAAAGTAACCTACTCGAGCTTCCCCCTTTGTATTGTACTGCCTGGCAAGAGGTTTGCTAGCCTTTTTCTTTCCCTGCACCTAAAAGTTGCCTTAGTTCTCTTTAAAAAAAAAGACCTAAGCTTGAAGTCAAGGCTTTTATGCTGCTCGATCTTTATTGATGAAGAGAATGGCATACTTAAGTCTCACGTTAAGATTCTGAAAGAGTAACCGCAATATCAGAAGAAATTCTTCCTTGATTCCTTTGGCCTGAGACTGCTACTTGTATTTCCTTTACTACTCTTTCTCTCTCATCAGTTGCTTCTTGAGCCAATAAGGTTTTTTCATGTATTCCCTTGCTACTTTCAATCAATAAGAAAAGGAGGATTGAGCAGTGGCTTGGGAAATAAGACAACACTTGATGGGAATTGAGGAGTAGTAAGGAATGATAAAGAGTAAAATTCAGTCACCCTCTCCGCTTTCTTTTCTTGAGAAGAATGCTCTGGTCTGGCATAAATGCCACTAGATCATCTATGATTTAGATCTGCATGAGTGAAGGACAGAAGAATGGAAAACTAAAAAGAAAGCCAGGGCATCCGGTGGATGAAGTCTACCTTTGTAATGTCAGGCTGAAAAAGGGGGGATAGCACTAGAGAGTCGGCAACTTTCACTGCAACTGAAGAGGCTCACACCTTACATCAAACTAACCTATCAACAGAAAGAACCGATGTTGATTTCTTTGCAATAGGGAATGCAGTTGAAATAGAGATTCGCTTGAAAAGAGAGCAGTACTACAAGAAAGCTGTAAGAAAAAAATAAGTCGATTGCTGCCATTCCGAAAATCAGGGTTTAGAAGTCTTTCGTCCAGGAGATATAGCTCCTCAGCGCATACATACAGAGATCCTGTGATTTGATCTATACTAGAGACGGGAAGAAGCAGAAGAAGACTCCATAGCTGATAGAACCAAGGACAAGGTCTGGACTGACGAGAAAGTGAAAAGTGAGGCACTATAGCTTCTCCCATTCCATTTGTTATTGTTGCTTTTAGTGCTTAGATAAGTTTGTTTGTTTTGTAGCACGAGGGGGGGGGGGGGTAGAAAGTGCTTTTTCCCGCAGTAGGGTAGGGAGAGATTCTTTCTCTTTACTAGAGCCAAGACTGTACCAGGAGAGAAAGACTTAAGTCGACTCAAGTGGAAATAATCAAACTGCTTCCATACCTTATTTTAGGTTACCCCTTTGTGCGGGTATGGGGCACTTCGTCAGCAGTGGTTTGTTTAGCAAGCAGTCTTATTGCTTGAAAGCACACACAGCACACAGTAGGAGAGTTCGAGTAGCAGTGTACTCATGCCCCTGAGATAAGGTATGCTTTTAGTGCCTTATCTAACTATAAGAGTAGGAGCAGCAAGAACTTACTTTCCTTAAGACGCTAACTGCCACAACAGCTAAGAATTATCTCAGGTTTTCCGTTAGTACGCTCCGGAAAGAAGGAGCAAAGGCGAAAAAGCTCAAGTGATTTTCCCTTGACTACTGTCAGGCCAGGGAAGATAACTGCATAACCTAGGGAATACAACTTCATAAGAGCGAGAAAGTACGGTGATAGAAAGAATCACACGATTCCCTATCGTGATAGAAGCAACAATAGGATAGGAGTGCACAGGTTCGCAAGTGCACTCTTCTCTGACTAGAAGAGCTGCGGCTAAGACTCTGAAGCGAAGGGAGGTGGTCCCGAGCCTTGCCTATATGGCTATATAGCGTTAGCGTTGTTTGCAAGTCATGTAGTGCAGGCGCAGCGTAGCGTCATGGTAGCGTTAGCTATGCTCGACTAACAGGATGAGTCATGTGATTGACCTGACATTTTATTGAGATGAACTTCGAGATGTTGAACCGACAACGTGTTTTTCTGCTTGTTTTGGAAGCTTGAAACGACAGACAAGTGGTGACTATGAGACGGCGTTGCTACTGAGCTTCTTGTCTTCCATCTTTCTTTATTGTGGGGTCCGCGCAACAAGAACAAGAGCGCTTCCTCTTTCTTTTCCTTTGCCACCATGAGACCGGAAATCAATGCTTTCGCGCGAAGTCATTGTCACTGTGGAAAACTGGTACTTTCCTATTGTTTATCAAGGCTGCTTGAACTTTCAAACCTGGTCAGTTCTTGGAATCGGGCTAAGAGCAGCTATTGAATCTGGTGATGGCGGTGTGATAATGCCTGTTGAAAGAGAAAGAAAGGGTAAGACTTTGGTCAGGCAATTGTTGCAGTTTCTCATTCCGCAGATCATCCAATCCTTCTTCTTGAGCCTTTTAGAGGGCTTTCGGATAGTTCGGTACCGGCTATCGGTAAAGGAAGCATATGCCTCTAACTCAGTTCATTCCCTATATGGTAATGGTAGGTATGCCGGTACCCTTTTTTGGTTCAACCAAGGTAGGCTCGTGCCCGGGTTCACTCGTGAAAGGAAGGTTCTAGCAATAAAGTAAAGAAAATACTCCCTTCTTGCTTCCTTAGGGTACGCCCCCTATCGCCTTTCATTCGGAAAAGGAATTATTTGCACTTCAATTAGCCGTGAAGTATGTTGATACCCCAGTTGTCTATAAATCGTCACAATAAAGTGTGATAACCTTAAAGCGGTTCTCTCTGTACTTTGTTTCAAATAAGCGCCTTGAAGCTAGCTAATCCAGCCAGCAAGCCATAAAAGAAAGGGGAAAATTAGTAAAGGTGCCCTGCGCGAAACTAACTCTTCTAAAACCTGAAATGGGGAGGGAGAAAGAAAGGAAGGACTAGCGATTCGATTGATTTACTTTTTATTACCCCGTCTGCTCTCTTGTTCATGTATTGGTTTTTAGATTTGATTCCCCGTATGCTCTAGTATAGAGAAAGGTAGACTTCTTTTCTCTATACTAGTAAGAGAGATTAAACCTGCAAGCGCTAACCTAACAGAAAAAAATGTCCTCTAGGGAAATGACCCCGATGCGTGTAATAGAGAATAGGCATGCTTGGCTTACTTGAATCTGCGTTGTAGATGGGATTGCCTACCTGTCTAGTTAGCTTGAATGAAAGCGTAAGGCAAGCCCAAGGGCTAGTAGTAAGGCATTGGGGATCATAGAGCACTAAGGAGAGAGGCCAGTCTTCCTACTCAGCATATGACTTAGCTGGGAAGAGACTTTCTTCTTCTCCTCCTATCGATCTGGGAGCAGCCTTGTCTTTTCCTTTGTACTATTTGTAGTTGGATTTTCAAAGGCCTCCGATGTATCAACAAACAAACAACCCAACTCCTTATGATAAGAATGATTTGATTCCCACAAGAACGGTGACCGGGTGGAGAGTGTGTATGGACTATCGCAATCTCAACAAAGTCACAAGGAAGGATCATTCCCACTTCCCCAACTAGATCAAATGCTTGATAGATTGGCCGGCCATGCTTTCTATTGTTTTCTTGATGGGTATACCGGCTACAATAAAATTCTTATCCCTTCTGAGGATCAAGAGAAAACTACTTTCACATGTCTTTATGGTTCTTCCGCATTCTCGCGGATGCCATTTGGATTGTGCAATGCACCGATGACTTTTCAAAGGTGTATGATGGCTATCTTCACGGACATGGAGGAGGATTACCTTGAAGTCTTCACGGATGACTTCTCGGTGGTCGGGAATTCGTTTGATGATTGTCTACAAAACTTGGATAAAGTGTTGGCAAGATGTGAAGAAACAAACTTGGTGCTTAATTGGGAGAAATGTCATTTCATGCTAGGAAGGCATTATCCTCGGCCACAAGATCTCAAAGAATGGCATTGAAGTTGATAAGGCAAATATTGAGGTGATTTCTAAACTTCCACCTCCAACTTCAGTGAAAAGCGTGCGGAGTTTCTTAGGCCAGGGATTTTACCGGCGTTTCATCAAGGATTTCTCTAAAGTAGTAAACCCGTTGTGCACGATTTTGGATAAAGATGCCAAGTTTCATTTCAATGATGAATGCATGAGAGCCTTTGAATTGCTAAAGCTCAAGTTGACTACTTCTACCATCATCACCGCTCCAAATTGGAGTATTCCTTTTGAGCTCATGTGTGATGCAAGTGATGTAGTGGTAGGGCTATTTTGGGGCAACGATCAACAAGATTTTTCATCCAGTTTATTATGCAAGTAAGACCATGAACCGTGCCAAAGTCAACTATACCGTTACAGAGAAAGAGCTCATTGCCATTGTATTTGCTATTGAGAAGTTCCACCCGTACTTGATGGGTGCAAAAGTAATAGTCCATACGGATCATGCGGCACTTTGCTATCTTATGAGAAAGAAAGATTCCAAAGCCTGGTTGATGAGATGGGTACTTTTGTTAGAAGAGTTTGATATAGACATCCAAGATCGAAAAGGGAGTAAAAACCAAGTGGCGGACCACTTGTCTCGTTTGGAGAAGGAGGGGAGGCCACATGATGGCCTTTAAATCAATGACTCCTTACCCGCTGAGCAACTCTTTGCTATTTCAACGAAAGAGGTGCCATGGTTCGCGGATCTAGCAAATTATCTTGTGAGCGATATCATTCCGGTTGATTTCTTTTCAAACTAAAGGAAGAAGCTCAAACGGGATTGTCAAGTCTATTATTGGGATGAACCGTACCTTTTCCGAATTTGTACGTATGGAGTGATTAGAAGATGTCTACCGGAGGAGGGACAAGTTGAAATTCGTGGGGCTTGTCATTCTTCGCCTTATAGTGGACACCATAGTGGAGCAAGAACGGCGGCCAAAGTGTTAAGTTGTGGTGTCTATTGGCCCACTCTTTATATGGATGCAAGTGATTTCATCAAGAGTTGTGATGAATGTCAAAGGGCCGGTGGAATCTCAAAGAAAAATGAAATTCCTCTCACCACCATTTTGGAAACTGATATTTTCGATGTGCGTTGTATTGACTTCATGGGTGCTTGTGTGAGTTCTTGTGGAAACACTTACATCTTAGTCACAGTTGATTATGTGTCCAGGTGGGTTGAGGTTGTTGCTTTGCCCAACAATGAAGCGATAAGTGTGGTGGCGTTTTTGGAGAAGAACATTTTTACAAGATTTGGTACTCCAAGGGCTATCATAAGTGATGGCGGATCGCATTTTTGAAACAAATCTATACCTTACTCACCAAGTATGGTGTCACTTATAAAGTCACGACCCCCTATCAATCTCAAGTAAACGGTTAAGTGGAAGTCTCCAACCGGGTGATAAAGAGTATTTTGTCCAAAACAGTGAATGCTAACCGGATGGATTGGTCCAAGAAACTTGATGATGCTTTATGGGCTTATAAGACGGCTTACGAAACAGCGATTGGAATGTCTCCATACCGGTTGGTTTTCAGAAAAGCTTGTCATCTTCCGGTGGAACTTGAGCACAAAGCTATGTGGGCTTTAAAGAAGTTGAATCTTGAGTGGGATGTCGCCGCCAACTTAAGGGTGGCCCAATTGAATGAGTTAGATGAGTTCCATTACCATGCATACACAAGTTTGTCCTCATACAAGGAGAAGATGAAGTACCTCCATGACAAGTACATTCAGAACAAGGAGTTTAAAGAAGGTGATCTTGTGTTGTTGTTCAATTCTCAATTACGGATATTTCCGGGAAAGTTGAAGTCTAAATGGAGTGGCCCGTTTGAGGTTGTGGGTGTGACACCCTTTGGTGCATTGGACTTGAAGAATAAAAATGATGAGGTGTTTGGAGTCAATGGTCACCGGGTGAAGCATTATCTGGGAAAAGTTGATGATGGCCACGTCATGGCGGTAATTCATTTCAAGTGATGGTAATCTGCGTTGTGCCGCGATGTTCAGGCGCTTCTTGGAAGGCAACCCGTGTTTCTTTTCCTTTTTCTTTTTCTTTTTCTTTTTCTTTTTCTTTTTCTTTTTCTTTTTCTTTCTTCTTCTTCTTTAGATAGGTCTTATTTTATGCTAACTGGTTTTGAAGTGTGTTGCTAGAATGAGTGTGCTTTACAAGGACTGTGCTAAAAAATTGGCTAAGTATGGAAAAAGGGTTGACCACACATTTATTGTGCGGACCGCCACAGAAGAAGAGATATGTTGCCGCACAATTGTTGTGCGGACCACAAAACTGGAAATAAAAAAATTGCACACTCTCTGAAGTTTGCCTGTTAGAAAAAGGGCCAAAGTACGGCCGCACAAGGAAATGTGCAATCCGTACCAACATTTGCGGTCGCATACGCAATTCTGCGGACCATAGATCATTGAAAGGAAAATGGCAACAGGTATCAAAATGCGGACTGCAAAAGGAATTCTGCGGCCGCACTCATCTCTTGAACTTTTGGCAATCCCGTTAAGTATAAACACTAGGTCTCTTTCTCCTGTTAAAACTTTACGAACTTTGAGAAATTAAAACAAAGGCAAAAATAGTGCACTCAACTGATTCACTCATCTGACACTTAGTTCATCATCTTTAATCATTCAATAACACCTTTATCACTGGTATGTTCAATTCATGTTCACAAATTTTCAATTTTCTTAATTTGGTTTATAGTTTGTTAAGTTATTGTTAGACCATTTGTAAAATTCATAACCATGTGGGCTATAATTTGTGTTGGGTAACTTCCTATTTGCTATATGGGGGATGGGTATTTGTTTTGTCATGTTTAATTGCTACTACCATGTCAATTTGAGTGCAAAAAATTGAAACCCTAAGTTTTCTGCCAATAACTTCTGAATTGTGTGGTCTGCTGAAATTTAACCGCGGCCGCACAAAAGTGTGTGAGGCCGCAAATCAAGCAATTCTCTGTCTTCAGAGAGTTGTCATTTTTGAGATCCTAATGTGCGGCCGCACCAAAAATTGTGCGGTCGCACTCAAAATTGTGTGAACCGCAAAATCATCACTACGGCCGACTTTCAAGTTGTGCGGTCCACACAACCCCATCTACGGCCGCACTCAAAAATGTGCGGACCGCACTTCCCTTCCCTCATACTGTTTTCTGCAACTATCTGCTATTGTGCACTTGAAATATAACTGACTCCTGGTATTGTTTATTGCAGAAAATGGTTAGATCTCAGGGACGTGGTGATACATCAAAGGGTAGGGGTAAACACTCCCGAGGATGAGGTAGGGGTACCCTACCACTCTCCGTGCAAAGAGTTATAGCAAAAAAAGCAACAGCCGGGAGAGCTCCAGAACCTGCTGAGTCTAGTTCTTGAAGGTGTTTTGATTGGCTTATTTTAAGTTCTTATTGGCTTTTAAGCACTTTTTTAGTTTGTGTGGTGGTTGACAATGATAAAAAGTGCTTAAAAGCACTTACTTTTAGGCATAAAAAAAACAAAAATAAGCCAAAAGCCAAAAGTTGGGTATTACCAACTTATGGCTTTTGGCTTTTAGCTTAAAAGCTACTTTTTATAAGCCAATCCAAACATCCTCCTTTTGTCCCGTCTAGGGAAGCATCAGAGGGCGACTCTGTGCAAGAGCAGCCTGATGTTCAATCACAACTAAGGCAGCTTCAGGGGAGATTTCAGCTCCGGGATGAGCCTTCCACCTCAGCAAGCACTTCCGAGGGTTCAAAACATGATACATAGGGTTCAGAACCCTCATCTACACATGCCCCCGATGCACCATCTACTTTAGTTGATGATGATGATATTCCAGATGATGGTCGAGGGGGTGATACTAGAATTGCCGGCCTTGAGAGGTCGAAGAAGAAAGAAGTTTAGGAAGATAGGTTTGTGAGCCTGACTGCATTCAACAGGTTTCGAGAGTAGTGGCCTCAGAGATCGCTCACACTTGAGCATCAATTTGTATTGAATGACTTGGATAGGTACAACCCAAATGTGTCAAGACAAATCCGGGAGAGAAAAGGGTGGACATCGTTCACTCAGAGTGTGGTGGATGACAAGGAGCACTTGGTCCGGAAATTCTATGCCAATGTGGCGCATAACAAGAAGGGGACCGAGGTGACTAAATTAAGGAACGTAAAAGTGAGAATTGATCAGAGCACCCTGAACACATATTTAGGGCTTTAGGATGTGGAGCCGGTGCAATATTTGGAGAAGTTCGCACTGGGTGATGCAGCTCGCCCTTGGCTAGCAGACATTTTGGCAGCTCCACGCCAAAACCACCATGGATCACAGCAGGGGTTCCTATCCAACGGAACACCCTTAACTTTGAAGCAAAATGATGGCTGACCTTTGCGTGCAGTAGACTAGATCCATGCCAAAATGAAAACATTCTCCAAATCCCGAGGGCAGTTCTAGTGGATTCCATAATGGCCGGGTAACCAATCAATGTGGGTGCCATCATGTCGGCCAACATGTCTCTGGTTGGTAGGCAGGGTGATAGCTCCTACCCGTATCCCAACACTATCACGGAGTATGCATTGTCTATTATGTATAAAAAGTAATTAGCTCTAAAAACTCTTCGAGAGATTTTGAGAATTCATTGTCAACATTCTCATCAAATTGTTTCTTCATATGTATCTGTCACGATCCGGATTTTCCACCATCGGGATTGTGATGGCGCCTACTCGTGGTAGCTAGGCAAGCCAACTTATTTACCTTTTCATCACTAAATAATTATTTTAACAATTTATAGCATCAATATAGAACATGAAATTTACTAAGAATAATAGCGGAAGTCTGATTTATAAATCTGAATCAAAACGCGGAACAGTTAATAATAGCCTCTACCCAAGATTTGGTGTCACATCACTCACGAACCACTAAGAATATACTAAATACAAAGGTCTGAAAGAAACATAGAAGCTGTCTGTCTCGAGACAAGGAGGCAACAGTCTAAAAGAGAACATAAAGAAGAGACGCCGGGCCTGCGGACGCCTGCAAGGCTACCTCGGTCTCGTGATAATGAAAGCCTGCTCCCGTACTAATGCTGCAGCTGCTCCTCAGAACCTGGACCTGTGCAAAAATGCACAGAAGCATAGAATCAGCACAACCGACCCCATGTGCTGGTAAGTGTCTAGCCTAACCCCGGCGAAGTAGTGACGAGGCTAGACAGGACACCACATAAACCTGTGCAGTTATAAATATACAACGGAAACAAAATACCAAACAACTAGCAATATGGGAGGGGAAACATGCTGTGGGGAGATAACAATAGTAACAGTAATTCCGAGTAACAAACTAAAGCAGCTTAGATTCACAATGAACAAGGAAAACAATACTCAATATAAACACATGGTATCAATAACTGTTGTGGCGTGCAACCCGGTCCACAATTTACCATTGTTGCGGCGTGCAACCCGATCCACAAATACCACTGTTGCGGCGTGCCACCCGATCAACAAATACCACTGTTGCGGTGTGCAACCCGATCCACAAATACCACTGTTGCGGCATGCAACTCGACCCACGTCATTTATCATGTATCATTGTTAGGGCGCGCAACCCGATCCTCACATATTATTGTTGCGGCGTGCAACCCGATCCTCAATATCTTTATTGTGGCGCGCAACCCGATCCACATCATCTAACAGTCTGACTCCCCAAAATACAGTCACGATTAAGAGGCATCAAAAAAATAAGCAAATATTTGACAAAAATCCCGGCAAGGGAAAGAAACCAACAAGTTCAACCAAACGTCCCGGCAAGGGAATAATCAACAACGCTTGCTCTTTCTTACTTTTCTTATCTTATAATCCACTCTACCATCTTGAGCCAACGCTCCACAGATTCAAGTCATTTCATATACTTTCAATATTCGTATCCCAATTCGAGCCAATGCTCCTAGGATCAAATGATCATATCACCGTTCACAGGTTATTCACAACATATAGAAATCCTCCAATAAATACGGAGTTCACGACCAAGCCATGATAATCACATTATAAGGACTCATGGTCATGCTAGACACCAATGTATAGATACTCGTCACCATGCCTATACATCGTACTCGATCACATAGCAATTAGCAACAAGACTCAACTCCTATTCCCTCAAGCTAGGGTTAAACCAAACACTTACCTCAAAGCCTTGAAATCCACTTAATCCTCAACTATCACTTACCTCGCGATTCCACCTCCAATTCGCTCGAATCTAATCACAAATTGTTCAATTACTTTAATAAACACTATATGAATCAATTTGAATGCATAAAAATGATTTTCCCAAGTTTTTCCCAAAAATTCCAAAAATGCCCCCGGGCCCACGTGGTCAAAACCCAAGGTTCGAACCAAAATCTGGTTACCCATTCCCCCACGAGTTCAAATATATAATTTGTTTTGAAATCGGACCTCAAATCGAGGTCCAACTCCCCAATTTATGGAAAACCTAGGTTCTACCCAAAAATCCCAATTTCACCCATGAAAATCTTTGATTTCAAGTGAAAAACATGTTTAATGATGTTAAAGATTGAAATAATTGAGTAAAAATCAACTTACAAGTGATTTGGGATGAAGTTTGCTCTTAAAAATTCGCCTATGGTGTTTGGGTTTTGAAAGAATGGTGAAAAGTGGTGAAAATTCGACTAAGTATAAAATTTGCTGGGCCTCGGATATGGGAAATGCGAAGNGGTCAAAACCCAAGGTTCGAACCAAAACCTGGTTACCCGTTCCCCCACTAGTTCATATCTATGTTTTGTTTTGAAATCGGACCTCAAATGGAGGTCCAAATCCCCAATTTTAAGAAAACCTAAGTTCTACCCAAAATCCCCATTTTCACCCATGGAAATCCTTGATTTTAAGATGAAAACATGTCTAATGATGTTAAGGATTGAAGAAGTTAAGTAAAAATTGACTTACAAATGATTTGGAGAAGATAGGTTTCTTGGAAAATCGCCTATGGAGTTTGGGTTTTGAAAGAATGAAGAAAAGAGGGTTAAAATTCGTCTAAGTATGAAAAATTGCAGGTCTCAGATGTGGGAAATGCGAACATGGGTTCGCAATTGCGAACCCAGCAGGCTTGGGAATTGCGAAAATGGTCTGGGAATTGCGAACATGGGAATTGCGAAGAAAGTTTGGGAAATGCGAACAGGCTTGGGAATTGCGAAAATGGTTTGGGAATTGCGAACATGGGAATTGCGAAGAAAGTTTGGGAAATGCGAACAGGCTTGGGAATTGCGAAAAATGTTTGGGAAATGCGAACCTGGGAATTGCGAAGAAAGTTTGGGAAATGTGAACAATCCTGGTAATTGCGAAAAATGTTTGGGAAATGCGAAACCTGCAGACCTGCAATTCCTTAAGTCCAAAATTTCACCTCGTGGCCTATCCAAAACTCACCCGAGCCATCGGGGCTCCAAACCAAACATGTACACAACCTCAAAAACATCCTACGGACTTATCCGTGCGATCAAATCGCCAAAATAACATCAAAATCATTGAATCAACCCCAAATTCATCATTTTTCATCATAACTTCATAAACTTCAAACTTTAGATATTTGGGTCCGAAACACGTCAAATGACGTCCGATTTCGACCAAATTTTATAGAAAGCGCTTAACACATATTTAAGACTTGTACCGGGCGTCGGAACCATAATACGAGCCCGATACCACAGTCTTTTAATCAATTTTCATTTCCTTTTTCCATAATAATTTCAGAGAAATAATTTCACAGAAAAATTCTTTCCTCGGGCTCTAGACATCGGAATTCGACTCCGGGCACATGCCCGAGTCCCATATTTTTGTACGGACCTTCCGGGACCGTCCAATCTCGGGTCCGGGTTCGTTTACCCAAAATGTTGACCAAAGTCAACTTTAATCATATTAATATCAAAATTCATCATTTTTCACACATAATTCATATTTAAGCCTTCCGGCTACACGCCCGGACTGCGCACGCAAATCAAGGCAAGTAACAATAAGGTTTTCAAGACCTCGGAAGCACGGAGTGGATGAGGAAATAGGTGATGACCCTTTGGGTCGTCACATCCTCCACCTCTAAAACAACCGTTCGTCCTCGAACGGACAAAAGAAAGAAGTACCTGAGCGGGGAACAGATGTGGATAACGGCTCCGCATATCAGACTCGAACTCCCAGGTCGAGGCCTCAGGGGGCTGACCTCTCCACTGAACACGAACAGAGGGAAAACTCCTAGATCTCAACTGACGAACCTGCCGGTCTAGAATAGCTACCGGCTCCACCTCATAAGATAAATCCTTGTCCAATTGGACAGTGCTGAAGTCTAACACATGGGTAGGATCGCCGTGATACCTTCGAAGCATAGACACATGAAAAACTGGATGCACGGCTGATAAGCTAGGTGGCAATGCAAGTCTATAAGCCACCTCTCCTACTCGATCAAGAATCTCAAACAGGCCAATGTACCTAGGGAAAAGCTTGCCCTTCTTTCCGAACCTCATCACGCCCTTCATAGGCGACACCCGGAGCAATACCCGCTCACCAACCATAAAAGCTACATCTCAGACCTTACGGTCTGCATAACTCTTCTGCCTAGACTGAGCTGAACGAAGCCTCTCCTGAATGATCTTGACCTTATCTAAGGCCTCCTGAACTAAGTCTGTATCCAATAACCGAGCCTCTCCCTGCTCAAACCATCCGACTGGAGACCGACATCGCCTACCATACAATGCCTCATACGGGGCCATCTGAATGCTGGACTGGTAGCCGTTATTGTAGGCAAACTCTGCTAAGGGCAAAAACTGGTCCCGCGAGCCTCCAAAATCAATTACACAAGCTCGGAGCATATCCTCCAAAATCTGTATAGTCCGCTCGGACTGACTGTCCGTCTGAGGATGGAATGCTGTGCTCAACTGAACCTGGGTGCCCAACTCTTGCTGAACTGTTCTCCAGAAGCGCGAGGTAAACAGCGTACCCCGGTCCGAAATGATGGATACCGGCATACCATGAAGGCGGACAATCTCCTGGATATAAATCTCAACTAACCTCTCGGATGAATAGGAGACTGCCACTAGAATGAAATGCGCTGACTTGGTCAGCCTATCAACAATGACCCAAATAGCATCAAACTTCTTCCGAGTCAACGGAAGTCCAGTAACGAAATCCATGGTAATCCTCTCCCACTTCCACTCGGGGAGCTCAATCCTCTGAAACAACCCACCGGACCTCTGATGCTCATACTTGACCTGCTGACAGTTCAAACACCGAGCCACATACGCAACAATATCCTTCTTCATCCTACGCCACCAATAATGCTGCCGCAAGTCCTGATACATCTTTGCGGCGCCCGGGTGAATAGAATACCGAGAACTATGGGCCTCCGCTAAGATCAATTCTCGAATCCCATCAACATTGGGCACACAAACTCGCCCCTGCAATCTCAAAACACCATCATCATCTAAGGTCACCTTCGTGGCACCTCCACGTTGCACCGTGTCTCTCAGGACACACAAATGGGGATCATCAAACTGTCGGTCCGGATACGCTCCAATAGAGAAGAACGAGCGACCGTGCAAGCTAACACTCTGCTAGGCTCAGAAATATCTAATCTCACCAATCGATTGGCCAAAGCCTGAACATCTAAAGCAAGCGGTCTCTGGCTGACCGGGATATAAGCAAGACTACCCATGCTGGCGGACTTCCTACTCAACGCATCGGCCACCACATTGGCCTTACCCGGGTGATACAAGATAGTAACATCATAATATTTCAACAACTCCAACCACCTCCTCTACCTCAAATTCAAATCCTTTTGCTTAAATAAGTACTGAAGGCTCTTGTGATCCGTGTACACCTCACACGTCACCCCATATAGATAATGCCTCCAAATCTTCAAAGCATGAACAATAGCTGCCAACTCTAAATCATGAACCGGATAATTCTTCTCGTGGATGTTCAACTGTCTCGAAGCATAGGCAATGACTTTGCCATCCTGCATCAATACTGCACCAAGCCCAACACGGGAAGCATCACAATAGACTGTGTAAGGCCCTGAACACGTTGGCAAAACCAATACCGGTGCCGTAGTCAGAGCTGTCTTGAGCTTCTGAAAGCTCGCCTCACACTCATCTGACCATCTGAACTGGGCACCCTTCTGGGTCAACCTGGTCATCGGGGCTGCAATAGACGAAAATCCCTCCACGAACCGACGGTAATAACCTGCTAACCCCAAGAAACTCCGAATCTCGGTCGCTGAAGCTGGTCGAGGCCAATTCTTGACTGCCTCAATCTTCTTCGGGTCCACCTGAATACCCTCTGCTGATACAATATGACCCAGAAATGCAACCGAACTCAACCAGAACTCGCACTTCGAAAACTTAGCATATAACTGACTATCCTTCAGAGTCTGGAGAACCACTCTGAGGTGCTGCTCGTGCTCTTCCTGGCTGCGGGAGTACACCAGAATATCATCAATAAAGACTATCACGAATAAGTCTAGATATGGCCTGAACACTCGGTTCATCAACTCCATAAATGCTGCTGGGGCATTGGTCAACCCAAATGACATGACTAGAAACTCATAGTGCCCATACCGAGTGCGGAATGCAGTCTTAGGGACATCAGACGCCCTAATCCTCAGCTGATGGTAGCCAGATCTCAAGTCTGTCTTAGAAAACACCTTTGCTCCCTGAAGCTGGTCAAACAAATCATCAATCCTCGGCAGTGGGTACTTGTTCTTTATCATCACTTTGTTCAATTGCCGGTAATCAATACACATCCGCATCGAACCATCCTTCTTCTTCACGAATAACACCGGCGCACCCCAAGGAGAAACACTAGGCCTGATAAAACCTTCTCTAGTAAATCCTGCAACTGGTCCTTTAACTCCTTTAACTCCTTTAACTCTGGCGGGGCCATGCGATACGGCGGAATAGAAATGGGATGCGTGCCCGGAGCCAGATCAATACAGAAATCAATATCCCTGTCGAGCGGCATACCCGGCAGGTCTGAAGGGAAAACCTCGGGGAACTCTCGAACAACAGGAACAGAGTCAATAGAAGGAACCTCTGCGCTGGAGTCGCGAACATACGCCAGATAAGCTAAACACCCCTTCTCGACCATGCGTCGAGCCTTAACATATGAAATAACACTGCGGGTGGTATGACCTGGGGTCCCTCTCCACTCTAGTCGGGCAATTCTAGCAAAGCCAAGGCCACGGTCTTGGCGTGACAATCTAAGATAGCATGATACGGGGACAACCAGTCCATCCCCAATATGACGTCGAAATCCACCATATCTAAAAGCAATAAATCAACACGGGTCTCAAGACCCTCAAACACAACCACACAGGAACGATGCACCCGGTCGACTACTATGGAGTCACCCACCGGTGTAGATACATAAACAGAAAAATCCAAAGCATAACTAGACATAGCCAGGTAGGGTGCAAAATAAGACGACACATACAAATATGTCGACCCAGGGTCAAATAGCACTGACGCATCTCTATCACAAACCAGAATAGTACCTGTAATAACGGCATCTGACGACTCGGCCTCTGGTTTGGCTGGCAAAGCATAAATCGGGGCTCAGCCCCACCTCCTTGAACCATGTCTCTGGGACGATCGGCTACCGGCTGACCCCTACCTCTGGCGGTCCAACCTCCACCTCTACGATCTCGACCTCCACCTCTATGATCCCTACCCCCGCCCCTGGCTGGCTGGGCAGGCTGTGGGTCACCTGGTACCTGAATCATGGGGCGAGGACCCTGCTGTTGCGACTGTGTACCCCTCAATCTCGGGCAAGCTCTCCTGATGTGACCATACTCACCACACTCATAACATCCCTCCGTACGATGAGACTGGCCCTGACGACCCGAATGACCTCCACGAAAACTCTAAAGAGGTTGTGCACTGATGGGAGCTGGCGGTGCACTGAGTGACTGCTGATCGGAATAATGCCTACGAAAACCACGATCACCTGGGGCACCCTGCAAAACCTGGAGGGCTGACTGAAAGGGCCTGGAAGGCTGACCCCTATCATAAGAATCCCTGCCTCCAGATGAGGCACCACTGAATCGACCTGAGTGACGGGGTCTCTTGTCTGCCCTATGACCACCCCCCTGTGGCAGAACCATCTCGATCCTCCGGGCCACATTGGCCGCCTCCTGAAAAGTAATGTCACTACCCGCCTCTCTGGCCATCTGAAGACGAATAGGCTGGATCAAACCATCAATAAATCTCCTCACCCTCTCCCTCTCAGTGGGGAGTATGACGAGGGCATGGCGAGCTAGATCGATAAACCGGGTCTCATACTGAGTGACCATCATAGACCCCTGCTGGAGACGCTCAAACTGTCTCCGGTAAGCATCCCTCTGAGTAACGGGAAGAAACGTTTCTAGAAACAACTCCGAAAACTGATCCCAAGTCAAAGGTGGCGACCCTGCTGGTCTGGCTAAACAGTAATCCCTCCACCAAGTCTTGGCGGATCCAGATAGACAAAAAGCCGCAAAATCAACTCCATTGGACTCCACAATGCCCATGTTCCGAAGAACCTCGTGGCAGCTATATAAGAAATCCTGGGGGTCCTCAGAAGAAGCTCCGTTGAATGTAGCAGTGAAGAGCTTGGTGAACCTGTCCAGCCTCCACAAAGCATCCGCGGACATAGCCGCTCCATCACCGGCCTGTGCAACTACCCCCGGCTGAACTGCCGCAGCTGGCTGACCCGGTGGAATCTGAGTCTGGGGAGCTACCTGCTCCGGAGTACGTGCAGCAGGAGTCTGGTCTCCTCCTCCAGCCTGGGAAGTGGCTGGTGCTATAGGAAGCAATCCTGCTCGGGTGACACTCTCCATGAGGCCAACCAACCAGACCAAGGCGTCCTGAAGAACTGGGGTAGCAATAAACCCCTTTGGGACCTGACCTGGGCCCGCCGGAACTATCTGGGCTGGGGCCGGAACCTCCTCGCCAAGGTCAACCTGATGCTCCGCCACTGGTGTTGCTATTGGTGGCTGGGCTCTGCCCCTACCTCGGCCCCTAGCATGGCCACGTCCCCTACCCCTAGCGGGAGCTGCCTGGGGCTCGGACTGCTGATCGGTGGATGAGGAAGCGCGTGTTCTCGCCATCTGCGAAAGAACAGAGTAGAAATTCAATCAGCATTGAGAAACCAAATCGCACGACAAGAAAGAACAAATGAGAGATTTTTCCTAACTCAGTAGCCCCTGGGGAGCGAGTACTGACGTCTCCGTACCGACCCCTCAGACTCTACTAAGTTTGTCCGTGAGTTGTGAGACCTATGTAACCTAGTGCTCTGATACCAACTTGTCACGACCCGGATTTCCCACCATCAGAGCCGTGATGGCGCCTACTCGTGGTATCTAGGCAAGCCAACTTATTTACCTTTTCATCAATACACAATTATCTTAACAGTTTGTAGCATCAATATAGAACATGAAATATACTAAGAACAGTAGCGGAAGTCTGTCTTATAAATATGAAACAAAATGCGGAATAGTCAATAATAACCTCTACCCAAGATTTGGTGTCACATTACTCACGAACTACTAAGAATATACTAAATACAAAGGTATGAAAGAAATATATAAGCTGTCTGTCTCGAAAACAATGAGGCAACAGTCAAAACAGAGAACATAAAGAAGAGACGCCAGGCCTGCGGACGCCTGCAAGGCTACCTCAGTCTCGTGTAAATGAAATCCTGCTCCCGTACTACTACTGCTGCTGCTCCTTAAAACCTGGACCTGTGCAAAAATGCACAGAAGTGTAGCATCAGCACAATCGACCCCATATGCCGGTAAGTGTCTAGCCCAACCCCGGCGAAGTAGTGACGAGGCTAGACTGGACACCACATAAACCTGTGCAGTTATAAATATATAGCGAAAATCGAATACAAAGCAATTAACAATATGGGAGGGGGACCCATGCTATGGGGAGATACAATATTAACAGTAACCCAGGGTAATAAACTAAAGCAACTTAGATCCACCATAAACAAGGAATCAATACTCAATATAAACACAGGGCATCAAATAACTGTTGCGGCGTGCAACCCGCTCCATAATTACCATTGTTGCGGCGTGCAACCCGCTCCACAAATACCACTGTTGCGGCGTGCAATCCGACCCATATCATTTATCATGTATCATTGTTGCGGCGCGCAACCCGACCCTCATATATTATTGTTGCGGCGTGCAACCCGACCCTCACATATTATTGTTGCGGCGTGCAACCCGACCCTCACATATTATTTTTGCGGCGTGCAACCCGATCCTCAATATCATTGTTGTGGTGTGCAACCCGACCCTCACATATTATTGTTGCAGCGTGTAACCCGATCCTCAATATCATATTTCCTCATCCAAACCACAGTCACAAATACGGGGCAAGAGAGTAAATAAACAATAATGAAAATCCGGCAAGGGAATACACATGACAAACAACTTAATAATCTCAGTATCCCGGCAAGGGAGAGAAAAAAACCAGCAACAGAATCAACAAAACGACCGGCAAGGGAATAACCAGTAACTCTTTCCCTTTCTTTCTTTTCTTACTCCACGATATCACTGGAGCCCAAGCTCCAAGAAATTCTTATCTCATATTCCGTCACAAACAACAATATAACGACATCCCAGTGAGGGAACAAAACATCATCTCAAATATCCCGGCAAGGGAATTACTATGCCCACATTAGTTCCAACATCTAACCACCACATTAGTTCCAACATCTAACCACCACAGCTATAACCAACCTATTACCACACTTGACCACCTCAGCTATATTTAACCGACTACCACACCCAACCACCCCATTTATAACTATAGTCATCATACGACACAAGGAAACATTAACCTAAGCGACCCTAGTATCCGTTAAGAACACAATGCAGAGGAATCACTGTGAGGCCCCGTAAAATTTTTGGCTCATAAACCAGAATCTTGTGGTGTCGGCTCCGAACACGTGTTAGGAATTCGAAGCCTTGGTATTGATCTAAGCTTGTAAAAATCAAAAGAGATCAATTTTTCCAGAAAATGCTATTATGCGGTCAAGAATGCGGTCGCAGATCCGGTATGCGGACTGCATTCCTACCGCATAGTGAAGCAGTGGTTTGGTTAAAACTTGAGGTCAAGATGCGGTCCAAAATGCGACCGCATAATTGATATGCGGATCGCATTTCTACCGCAGAGTGGAACAGTAGAGTTGTCAAAATTAATGTTGAAAATGCGGTCTATTATGCGATCGCATAACAAATATGCGGACCGCATAGTCGTCGTATACTCTCCTTTGAATTTTGTGAATGTCAGTTCTGCGGTGCACTACGCGACCGCAGAACATGAATGCGGACCGCATTCCTGTCGCAGACCCAAACAGAATCCTCAGAGTTTTGGGGGCAATTCTGCGGTCCAATCTGCGGACCGCATTTCAACTCTGCGATCGCAGAATGCGACCGCAGATCTTGCTCGGTTTCTATTTTTTTAAATTTTAAAACCCGACCCCTTTTGTAATAAAACACCCAACCCCTCATTCTTTAACGATCTTCTACACAAAATAAGAGAGAGGAAGAGAGGGTCTTGAGAGAGAAAGTCATCTCCTCCAAAATTTGATTCTTCAAAGCTATCCGGGCCGGGAAATCTCAAACTTATCTTCATCCCCTTTCTCTTGCAGGAAGAGAGGGGAATGTTATGGTACATAATGGAGCAGAATCGTCACTCGTAGCGGAAGTCAAGGAAAAGTAGTTTATCGATCCAGCATTGGCTCAAATGAAGGAAGCAGTTTTGAGTAACAAGACTTCGGCATTTTCACTCAACGGCAAGGATGGTGTATTGCGGTGTCAAGGTAGGCTGTGTGTTCAGGATGTGGATAAGCTTCGGGAGAGGGTAATGGCGGAGGCTCATAATTCCAGGTATTCCGTGCATCCAGGTTCTACGAAAATGTATCATGACCTCAAGGAGATTTATTGGTGGAACGGTATGAAGAAGGGTATGGCGGACTTTGTATCTAAATGTCCGAATTGTCAGCAAGTGAAGGATGAGCATCAGCGACCCGGTGGGTTAACCCAGCTCATGGAAATACCAATGTGGAAATGGGAGATGATCAACATGGATTTCGTGGTAAGATTACCTCGCACTCAGCGCAAGTTCGACTCTATTTGGGTAATAGTGGATCGACTCACCAAATCAGCTCACTTCTTGCCAGTCAAGTCCACCGATACTGCAGAACAATATGCTAGGTTGTATATCAAGGAGATAGTAAGGCTTCATGGCACTCCGCTTTCTATTATCTCGGATCGAGGGGCCCAGTTCACAACTAATTTTTGGAAGAAATTTCAGCAAGATTTGGGTACTCAGGTGAATCTCAGCATAGCTTTCCATCCACAGACTGATGGTCAAGCGGAGCGGACTATTCAGACGCTTGAAGATATGTTGCGGGCTTGTGTCTTTGATTTCAAAGGTAACTGGGATGATCACTTGCCGCTTATAGAATTTGCTTACAATAACAGCTTTCATGCCAGCATCCAGATGGCCCCATTTGAAGCATTGTATGGAAGAAGGTGTAGGTCTCCGATTGGGTGGTTCGAAGTGGGTGAAGCAGAACTGATAGGGCCAGATCTTGTGCACCAGGCTATGGAGAAAGTTAAAATCATTCAGGAAAGGATGAAGACTGCTCAGAGTCGCCAAAAGTCTTATGCGGACATTCGTCGGAGGGAATTGGAATTTCAAGTTGGCGATTGGGTGTTCTTGAGGGTATCCCCTATGAAGGGGATCATGCGCTTCGGAAAGAAAGGTAAGTTAGTCCTAGGTATGTCGGGCCTTATCGGATCGTTCAAAGGATAGGGCAGGTGGCCTATAGGTTGGAATTGCCTCCCGAAATGTCATTAGTGCATCCGGTGTTCCATGTGTCCATGTTGAAGAAAGTAGTTGGAGATCCGTCCACTATCGTGCCAGTCGAGACTATCGAGGTTAATGAAGAGCTGTCGTATGAAGAGGTTCCGGTTGCCATTCTTGATAGACAAGTTCGTAAATTGAGAAATAAGGAAGTTGCCTCAGTTAAGGTGTTGTGGCGAAGTCAGCAAGTCGAGGAAGCTACGTGGGAAGCGGAGAAAGAAATGAAAGAGAAATATCCCCATCTATTTGATCAAGTCTAGAAGAAAT
>NC_031994.1:71519660-71525685 GCF_001879085.1 Nicotiana attenuata
GAGTATTAATTGTGCACTATATTGCCGTTAGCTAGAGTTTTACAGTGAATTGGAGTAAAAATTAAAAGGGATTCAACTCCAGGTATGTATGGCTAACTTTAACCTTTGTAAAATCTCCATGCTTGGTGTCCAAATACTTGGTATGTGATATCTTCATGGATTAGTTGTGAAGTTGAACTCTTGTGAGTAGTATGTGTTTTCTTATGTAAACCATTTGTGAATTCATGTCAATGTCGCGCCTTAAACGTTGTTGGTTAAGACGTCCGATATGGTTGTGTAAGTAAATGGCAATAAACCAAGTTGTAATTGCGAACGTGTTATGTGGTAAGAACCGTGGAATAAATGATGGAAAGGAATCGAAAAATTGGTGATATTGAAATAACTGTGGTAACACCCTTTGTGGCTAGTTGTGGAAAATTATTGCTGTGATTTAAATGGTACAACGGGCTGTCGAAAAAGATGGAAATGGCATTGATAGTCATATAAACTCTGTGTGAGTTGTGTTGTTGTTCTTTGGGATGTGTGGCTGTTGTTATTGGGATTTGTTGTCGTATCTCCTGAAACTTGTTGCTGTTCTCCTTGTAAATTGTTGTTGTTGTTGTGCTATTGTTTATGAATTGTGATTGTTCGGTGGGATCGGGTTGCGCGCCGCAACACGAAGTAATAAAGTGTGGGTTGTGGTGATAAGGGTGGCCGAGGTAATAAGGGTGGCCGAGGTAATAAGGATGGAAAGTGATCGATATCACTATTGAAATGAAACATGAGAACATTGTGAAATTGAGAATATGGAAATGATGATGGGGAAAAGGAGAGATTGTCAACTTGTTTGCCTTGATTGTTTTTCCTTGTGTGTATTCAATTGTTGTTTCCCTCTATTGTTGTTATTCGTGTATGATTTGAGGTTACTCTGGGTAAAGTTTGTTATACATACCAGTACAATTCAAATGTACTGACGTCCCTTTTTGCCGGGGACGCTACATTCGTGTTATGATTGTAGGTGGATCCGTAGCAGGTACTCCAGTCCACCGATCGTAGCTCCCCTTCGTTCTCCATCAGCTTCTTGGTGAGCCGCTTTTCCCTCGGGGCCCTGCGTGGTTCAGGTCACTTGTTTTCGGAGTCTTATTTTGATTTTGTGTAAGGTATAGCCGGGGCCTTGTTACCGGCAAAATACTATATTATCCTGTTGTACTATTAGAGGCTCCGTAGACAGTAGATGTGGGTTTAGAGCTTGTGTAAGGCTATGTTCATATGTTGGGCAAGGAACTTGTAATTTCATAAACTATGAAGTACGCATGTATGTTTGAAAAAGGATGTTCTAACTTAACTATACGGCTAATTCTTGGAATATTGAGTAAGGAATACATAGGGTGACATGTGGGTTAGGAAAGGCATCCAGGTTCGCTTGGCTGGGGCTACCCGGTCGGGCGCCGGTCATGTCCCTCGAATTTGGGGCGTGACAATCACAACCCAACAATAGCCCGCCAAGAGGGCAACATAATGATCTCTCCTCTTTCTCACTTTTACTTCACAATTCTTTTCACAACTCGAGCAGATGCTCCAGAGGTTCAATTATCACTTATACTTTCGCAATTCGTTCTACAACTGGAGCCGACGCTCCTCAATGAATCAAGTCATTTCATATACTTTCAATATTCGTATCATAGTTCGAGCCAATGCTCCTAGGAATCAAATTATCATATCACCATTCACATGTTATTCACAACATATAGAAATACTCCAATAAACATGAAATTCACAATCAGTTCATGATAATCACATTATAAGGACTCACGGTCATGCTAGACACTAATGTATAGATACTCGTCACCATGCCTATACATCGTACTCGATCACATAGCAATTAGCATCAAGACTCAACTCCTATTCCCTCAAGCTAGGGTTAAACCAAACACTTACCTCAAAGCCTTGAAATCCACTTAATCCTCAACTATCGCTTTACCTCGCGGTTCCACCTCCAATTCGCTCGAATCTAATCACAAATTGTTCAATTACTTTAATAAACACTATATGAATCGATTTGAATGCATAAAAATGATTTTCCCAAGTTTTTCCCAAAATTTCCAAAAACGCCCCCGGGCCCACGTGGTCAAAACCCGAGGTTCGAACCAAAACCCGGTTACCCATTCCCCCACGAGTTCATATCTATGTTTTGTTTTGAAATCGGACCTCAAATGGAGGTCCAAATTCCCAATTTTAAGAAAACCTAAGTTCTACCCAAAATCCCCATTTTCACCCATGGAAATCCTTGATTTTAAGATGAAAACATGTCTAATGATGTTAAAGATTGAAGAAGTTAAGTAAAAATTGACTTACAAATGATTTGGAGAAGATAGGTTTCTTGGAAAATCGCCTATGGAGTTTTGGTTTTGAAAGAATGAAGAAAAGAGGGTTAAAATTCGTCTAAGTATGAAAAATAACAGGTCTTAGATGTGGGAAAT
Source organism: Nicotiana attenuata (assembly GCF_001879085.1). Classification (NCBI taxonomy): domain Eukaryota; kingdom Viridiplantae; phylum Streptophyta; class Magnoliopsida; order Solanales; family Solanaceae; genus Nicotiana; species Nicotiana attenuata. Next base: position 71,522,120 of record NC_031994.1, read on the forward strand.
GCGAACATGAATTCGCAATTGCGAACCCAGCAGGATTGGGAATTGCGAAAATGGTTTGGGAATTGCGAACATGGGAATTGCGAAGAAAGTTTGGGAAATGCGAACAGGCTTGGGAATTGCGAAAAAATATTTGGGAAATGCGACCCTGGGAATTGCGAAGAAAGTTTGGGAAATGCGAACATGCTTGGGAATTGCGAAAAATGTTTGGGAAATGCGAACCTGGGAATTGCGAAGAAAGTTTGGGAAATGCGAACTATCCTGGTAATTGCGAAAAATGTTTGGGAAATGCGAAACCTGCAGACCTGCAATTCCTTTAAGTCCAAAATTTCACCCCGTGGCCTATCCAAAACTCACCCGAGCCCTCGGGGCTCCAAACCAAACATGTACACAACCTCAAAAACATCCTACGGACTTATCCGTGCGATCAAATCGCCAAAATAACATCAAAATCATTGAATCAAGCCCCAAATTCATCATTTTTCATTATAACTTCATAAACTTCAAACTTTAGCTATTTAGGTCCGAAACACGTCAAATGACGTCCGATTTCGACCAAACTTTACAGAAAGCGCTTAACACATATTTAAGACTTGTACCGGGCGTCGGAACCATAATACGAGCCCGATACCATAGTCTTTTAATCAATTTTCATTTTCTTTTTCCTTAATAATTTCAGAGAAATAATTTCACAGAAAAATTCTTTCCTCGGGCTCTAGACCTCGGAATTTGACTCCGGGCACATGCCCGAGTCCATATTTTTCTACGGACCTTCCGGGACCGTCCAATCTCGGGTCCGGGTCCGTTTACCCAAAATATTGACCAAAGTCAACTTTAATCATATTAATATCAAAATTCATCATTTTTCACACATAATTCATATTTAAGCCTTCCGGCTACACGCCCGGACTGCACACGCAAATCGAGGCAAGTAAAAATGAGGTTTTCAAGACTCGGAAGCACGGAGTGGATGAGAAAATAGGTGATGACCCTTTGGGTCGTCACAATAGGCATGGTGACGAGTATCTATACACCGGTGTCTAGCATGACCGTGGGTCCTTGTATGTACTTATCCTGATATTTTTATGACTCCTCCATGTTAATTGATGAATTCTATGCAATGTGAAGAGTATGAGGACTAATTATGAATTGTAAATTCTTTGGAGCATTGGCTCGAACGATAAAAAGACTATTGAGTAAGAAATGAAAGAAAGAGAAAGTGATATGATTAATCCCTGGCCGGGATGGTTTGAGTATATTGATTATCCCCCTTGCCGGGATGTGAAAGTATTGTTGTTGCTCCCTTGTCGGGATTTAGCTGTTAATTGTGTAATTCCCTTGCCGGGACATTTCTTATTATTTGTTTATCCCCTCGCCTTGTTTGGTTGTGATTACTGGTTGGGTGAGGAAGAGTGATAATGCACGAAGGGTCATTCCGTGTCATGTTTTGATTATATTTGCACGAAGGGTCATTCCATGCCATGTTTTGATTATATTTGCACGAAGGGTCATTCCGTGCCATGTTTTGATTATATTCGCACGAAGGGTCATTTCGTGCCATGTTTTGATTATTTATGCACGAAGGGACATTCCGTGCTCTGATTTGATACTAATTGCACGAAGGATCATTCAGTGCCATGATATGAGAGTTACGTGAGGGAAAGCACGAAGGGTGATGTCGTGCACTTTATTTGATTGCTTTCGGTGAGGATGAGAGTAAAAGCACGAAGGTTGATGCCGTGCAACTGTTGATTTTCCTGCTCTCATTAATTTTTGTTATTGCCCTGTTTCTTATTTAGATTGTTGACTTCATATCCGGACTGTAGTCCTCCATAGTATGTTTCCCTCCCTCTTAACTGTTTAATTTCTTTGTTCTTTCCTTTTATTGCATATATATATATTGAACTGCACAGGTTGGTTTGGTAGTCCTGTCTAGCCTCGTCACTACTTCGTCGGGGTTAGGCCAGGCACTTACCAGCACATGGGGTCGGTTGTGCTGATGCTACACTTCTGTGCTCTTTTGCACAGATCACGGTACCGGAGCAGCTTTTGGACCACCGCAGTAGGATATTGATCGGGAGCTGACTTCAGTCCAGGGACTTACGAGGTAGCCTAGCTGGCGTTCGCAGGCCGGAGTCCCTTTCTATGTTTTTAGTTTGTTTTCATTGTACCGAGACAGACATTTAGGCATTTTCTATTCAGACTTGTTTGTAGCACTCTTTAGTAGTTCGTGAGATAGCCACACCAGTCTTGGGTAGAGAAATGTTAAACTTCCACATTTTTGGGTTTTCAGTTATCTATATTTTTAAAGACTTCTGCTTTTATTTAAATGATCCGTTATATTTATATTGTTATTGTTGAGGTGAAATCAGGGAATGTTTAAAATGTTTGGCTTTCCTAGCTCCGTTAGTAGGCGCCATCACGACTCCCGATGGTGGAAAATCTGGGTCGTGACAAGTACATCCATATTTCTAGATGAAAATATTTGGTTCCTAACCCTGAACCAATTGTGATGGGGAGAATTTATCATAACTTGTTGGCTAGATGCGTACAAGTGTTGTTGTATATTAAATAATATACTTAATACAAAATTTCTATTTGGAGTTTTGTTCTCATAACCAATGGTTTAGCTATAATTGGAGGCATACAATTTCTGCTAAACCAACTTGGATTTAAACCAGCATTATCAAGATAAATTATCATAATATATATTCTGGAACTGTGCTCTAATAATTTGAGCAAACAACCTTGCAAAAATCAAAGTGCAAATTTATAACAAACGCATATGTGGCCATACAATAGATGCATCTATTAAAATAACATAATAGTAAACGATCCACATGGTAGGTGACTGGGCCCATATATATATCACCTTCTATTCGTTCCAGAAATCAAGGGATTCAATCCCAACCTTAGCTGGTATATCATGAGAATAAGCAGCACAAGAGAATTCTTGAAGAATCTTCTATTTCTTCAATATATGCCAATGTGAATTCTCAATTAATTTTTGCATCAATAAATCGGGATGGCCAACCGGTCATGCCAACTAATATTTATTTCAGTAAACATTTGATTTACTATGGCATGTGATTTCATATCATGCTTATACATCTGTAGTATAAATAGAAGAAAAGTCGGGTAACCTTTTATATTTACCCGGTATGTTATACTAATATGAAGATAATCAATCTTCCTTTCATTTATAGTCTCAATATGCCAACCACTTTGACTAATACATTTGAAACTCAAAAAGTTTCTTTTGAGACTTACTACAATATCAATGTCATGAACAATTTCATTCATCCGGGTAGTAACAAATTAGTTCTTCCGGAGCTCTTAATTGATTTTGTACTACAAGATCTTTTGTCACACCATTCATATGGTGAATGTCTCCTTCACGGAGAAAATCATATCATAATAATTGTCATGGTCAAAATCATCATAAGCAAAATCATTTCTTGCTTTACTTTTGCCTTTAATAACCTTTTATAAGGCATGTCCCAATATTTTTTGGCGTACCACATGTACGCGACCGATGACATATTCATTATCTTTATTTCTCTCAAACC
>NC_031994.1:71525785-71526139 GCF_001879085.1 Nicotiana attenuata
AATGATCAGACCCTAGTTCTACTTGCTCAGGAGGCGCTGAAGAGGGTTTTGCCTTAGAATGGGTGACCTTTCTGGTGGAGGCGGAGGGGTTTTGGAGGTTTTAGCCATGGGAGAAGAGATGGTTTTCACAAACTGAAGAGAGATGGTGGAGATGAGAGTGACCCGAAAAGGCTTAACTTAAAGTAAGAAAGATTTGACGGTTGAGTACAAAAAGGAAAGAGTGTCAGATGAAACGATGTGATGATTGGCTTTCCATCTTCGACTGCGAACTGATGTGAAACAGAATAAAAAAGAGAGGGAAGGAATTGAAAGCGTAATTAATGCACTGAAAAGTAGTAATTATGACAAGTTTTT
>NC_031994.1:71527243-71532725 GCF_001879085.1 Nicotiana attenuata
AGCTTCCATACTTGATTCTTGCTGAATTGATCTAGATCTTCTTGCATGGCTTTCACCCAGCTTGAATCCTTCAAAGCTTCCTCTGCCTTTTTTGGCTCTATTTGAGAGATCAAAGCAATATTTGCTTTCTTTTTAAGGGCAGCCCTGGTTTTCATTCCTTCGTTTGGATCTCCTATGATATATTTCTGTGGATATTCAGTTTCATTTCTCCATTCATTTAGTCGAACAGTGCTTGTAGTTGACTCCGTACATTGTTCTGGAGTGTTATTGCTAACTTGTTCAGTCCACTCAACCACTTCTGCAGGATTAGTTGACTCCTGTGATTTTCCTTTGTCCTGAACTTCTTGAGTTTGATCTTCGTCACCTGCATTAATGCCTTTCTCGACCAAGGAATTATTTTCATCGAATATAACATGGACAGATTCTTCTACGCATAAAGTACGTTTATTAAAAACTCTAAATGATCTGCTATTTAATGGATAACCAAGAAAAATACCTTCGTCACTTCTTGGATCAAATTTTCCAAGATTATCCTTACCATTGTTATGAATGAAGCACTTACTTCCAAATGGATGAAATAACTGATATTCAGACGTTTACCGTTTCAAGAGTTCATAGGGAGCGTTTTTTCAGAATAGGCCTTATGAGACAACGGTTGAGAATGTGACATACAGTACTCACACCTACAGCCCAGAAATGATTTGGGAGTGAATGTTCTAACAACATGGTTTTTACCATGTCCTGAAGAGTTCTGTTCTTTCTTTCTACAACTCCGTTTTGCTGTGGTGAGCGTGGAGCGGAGAAATTGTGAGTGTAGCCTTGATTGTCACAGAAGTCTTCAAATGCTTTACTTTCAAACTCGCCTCCATGATCACTTTGGATTTTTGAGATCAGATAACCTTTTTCTCTTTCAATCCTTTTGCAAAAGACTTCAAAATTTCTTAAGGCTTCATCTTTATGAGATAGGAAAATCACCCAGGTGAAACGTGAAAAGTCATCAACAATAACAAAAGCATATTTCTTGCCTCCTATGCTAGCAGTTCTAGTAGGTCCAAATAAATCCATATGAAGTAATTGCAATGGTTTTGAAGTAGACACCATGTCTTTGTTTTTGAAAGAATTTCTAGTTTGCTTACCCATCTGACATGCATCACAAATATGAGTTCTAGAGAAATTCAGTTTGGGTAATCCAATAACTAAATTATGTTTGGATAATTTTTCAATCAAATGCATGCTGGCATGACCTAGTCTTCTGTGCCACAACCAGGGATCATCAGATATAGAAGTTAGGCAAATGTGACCATCTATATTTTCGAATCCATCAAGTATGTAAACATTTCCGTACCTTTTTCCATGAAGAATTATTTTACCTGATTCGTCTTCGATGGAACAACCTGTTCTCTTAAGTTTTACCTCATATCCTGAGTCACAGAGTTGACTTATGCTAAGAAGATTGTAGTTTAGTCCATCAACAAGATATACTTCAGTAATGTCACAGTTGTTGTTAAAGGGAATAGTTCCAGTGCCAACTATTTTGCCTCTTGAATCATCTCCAAATTTGACGCTTCCTCCATCAATCTTTGTAACCTCCTTGAAAAGATTTTTGTCACCTGTCATGTGACTGGAACACGCACTATCTAGATACCATTTTCCTTTGCGGCTTACTCTGTGGTGTTCCTGCAATACAGAATTATCACTTTCTTTTAGGTACCCAAGCTTGCTTGGGTCCTGGTGAGTTAGTGTTACTGGGTTCAGAATTTTTAGGTTTCCAAACCCATCCAGACATAAGAAATTTACGAAAGTTACAACCAGAGTATTTATGCCCACTTTTATTACAGTAATGACATTAGCCCCAGACCTGTTTTCGGGTCTTCCATAAGTGTTAGAACTAGCCATCATGAGATTAGCTGATTCCGTTCCAGTTGACTTGTAAGTCGACTGGTCCGACCGACTGGTCGATTTAGTCCTGATTGGTTCTTTTCCAGTTGACTTGTAAGTTGTCTGGTTTGACCTAACAGAACTGTGACTGGTGGATTTGCGCAAGCTGTTAAGCTGCATTTGCAATTACTCAAACTCCTCTTAAAGTACATCTTTTTCAATTTCACATACTTCATGTTTGAGTTTCCAGTCTTTGATTTCCATAGTGAGTCTCTTAAGCTCATTCATCATTTTTTGAGACTCTTTTAAGGTGGAATCAAGAATGTCCTGCAATTCATTACATCTTTCACAGTCATAAGATCTTACCTCGCTAGTTTCTCCTCTTGCCATAAAACAGTTTTCATTGTCTAAATCATCTTCATCTGTCCAGCATCCTGAAGTTTTGTTGATCTCATTTTCTAGGATTGTCATGAAGCAAAGATTTGCTATTTTTTCATGGTCTGAGTCATCCTCATCGCTCCAGCTTCCAAATGATTTGTTCTTGTTGAATCCTCTAGAGATCTTCCTTTTCAGTTCTGGACACTCTGCTTGGATGTGTCCAAATTTTCCACATTCGTAGCATTTTCCATCTTTCTTATGTTGTTCGTTGTATTGCCTAGATCTCCTTGGTGGAAATCTTCCTTTCTTAGTATTTCTATATCTTCTTATCAGTCCATCCATATTTCTAGACATCATAGCAATTTCTTCTTGTAGGGCTTCAGGATCATCAATTTCATTTTCAGTCGATTCAGTAGTGGTTTCGAATGCAACAATTTTCTTTTTCTCCTCTTGATTTGTCTTCTTCAGGTGAGTTCTTTCGAAAGCAATGAGCTCTCCTCATAGTTCATCATATGATAACTTGTTAAGATCTTGAGATTCCAGGGTGACAACTTTAGTCTGCCAAGTGGTTGGTAGACTTCTGAGAACTTTCCTAACCTGATCGCCACTGGTGTATGGTTTGCCAAAAGCTTTCAAGTCACTGATTATCTTACTGAACCTGGCAAACATTTCTTCGATGGATTCTCCATCCTTCATTGAGAACAGTTCATAGTCGTGAACTAGCATATTGATGTGAGTTTCCTTTACCTTGCTGGTACCTTCATAGGTAACCTCAAGTTTGTCCCACATCTCTTTGGCTGTATCATAGCTACATATTTTCTCATATTCTTCACCACTTATTGCATTGTGAAGCAGATTTCTTGCCTTGTGATTTATTTGGACGATTTCCAGTTGTTCCTTTGTGTATGAGTCTATATCATCAGGGTCAGCGAGTGGTGGAGTGCTGGCAGGCAGTGGGTAGTTTCCCTTCTTGATAACTCTCCATACCTTGACGTCGTATGCCTTGGTGAAGATTTCCATTCGGATTTTCCAGTGGGAGAAATGTTGTCCATTGAAGTAAGGTGGCCTTACTTGTGAAGTTCCTTCCTGAAAGAGAGCTCCTATGATAACCTGATTTGCCATGATCCTTTTCTCACAAGCTGTTAAGCAGAAAACAAAAGTGTGAGCCTTGCTCTGATACCAATTGAAAGTACAAGAGGGGGGTGAATTATCACTAATTGAAATTAATCGTTAGTGAGTATACTTAAAACTTTAATAGTCGACTAAATATGGCAATCTTGCAGATATAACAGTTTGAGGTAATATGCAGAAAGTAAATGCAGAAATTAAAGACACCAGGAATTTTATACCGGTTCGGATTCAATGTGAATCCTAATTCAGTCCCCTTGGGTTGCAAGGGATTTCTCTTCAAGCAATAAGTTTTCTTTCGAGTACAGATGTCACGACCCGGATTTTCCCACCCTCGAGGGTCGTGATGGCGCCTACTAATAGAAGCTAGGCAAGCCAACTTAATTAGCAATTTCATTAAACACCTGTTCCTTTTTAACAATTAACCGCATTAAATAAAGGCGACGAATTAAATCATATGCGGAAGACTTAAATGTAGATAAAAGATCGATAATACATATATCTCTACCCCGGGACTGGAGTCACATACTAACGAACATCTAAGGAGTACTACATACAAAGTCTGAAAGAAACATAATCTGTTTATCTCGGGTACAATGAGATGACAGCCAAATGTAAGGATAGAAGGGAGACGCCGGGCCTGCGGACGCCTGCAAGATACCTCGGGTCTCTCTGGACTGAAGGTTCACCCCCGTGCTAATGCTGCTGCTGCTGCTCAATACCTGGACTTGTGCAAAAATGCACAGAGTGTAGCATCAGCACAATCGACCCCATGTGCTGGTAAGTGCCTAGCCTAACCCCGGCGAAGTAGTGACGAGGCTAGACTGGACCTCACATAAACCTGTGCAATTATAGATATATAGCAGAAATTGAAGTACAGGGCAACTAAAAGTATGGGAGGGGAAACATGCTGTGGGGAGCTAACAATATTAACAGTAAATCCAAAGTAATCAATCTAGGTGCAATCTAAAATTTAAGGCGAACCAGAAACTAATACCAACATTAAACACATTTGCATCAATAACTGTTGCGGCGCGCAACCCGACCCTAATACATTTCAACACTGTTGCAGCGTACAACCTGATCCACAATTATCACTGTTGCGGCGTGCAACCCGATCCACAATTATCACTGTTGCGGCGTGCAACCCGATCCACAATTATCACTATTGCGGCGTGCAACCCGATCCACAATTATCACTGTTGCGGCGTGCAACCCGATCCTCATATAACATTGTTGCGGCGCGCAACCCGATCCGTAATGTATACCTCTCAACCTTGCCCAAGCAACAGTCACAAATAAAGGGCAAAGGAGTGAACAAGTAATTGGAAGGAAATCCCAACAAGGGTACACAAACAACCAATAACAACCATGCAAGAGTAAATCGTTATTTCTCTTTTTCTTTCATTTTCATATCCTAGTTCTCATTAGCATTCGTGACAAGCTCCAAGGCATTTCTCATTTCATATGCTCTCACCATTTTGATTTTCAGACCGAGCCAATGCTCCACGAATTTCTACAATCACAATATCTTTCACAAGGTGTTTACCACGTATAGAAGCCATCAATGAAGCATGGAAGGTATAACAATATCCAAACAACCCACATACAAGGACTCACGGTCATGCTAGACCCCAATGTATAGGAACTCGTCACCATGCCTATATATCGTACTCGATCATTTAGCAATTAGCAAACAAGACTCGACTCCTATTCCCTCAAGCTAGGGTTAAACCGAACACTTAGCTTAACTTCCACGGCCAATACAATCCTCCACATCGCTTTCCCTCTCGAATTCGGCTCCAACTCAACCAAATCAATGCAATAAGGACTTCATGATATCAATATATGCTAAACAAATCAAACCCAATGACTAATTATAGCTTTTTCATCAATTTACCCCAAAAGGTCAAAAATGCCCCCGGGTCCCACATGGTCAAAATCCGAGGTTCGAACCAAACCCGTTTACCTTTCCCCCGATCGAACTCAAATATGTAAGTTATTTTGGAATCGGACCCCGAATTGAGGTCCAAAACCCCCGAATTTTAGAAAACCCTAGGTTCTACCCTAAATTCCCAATTTCCCCATTAAAACTCTT
>NC_031994.1:71536158-71558719 GCF_001879085.1 Nicotiana attenuata
CACATAGGGAAAGAGCTGAAATCAAAATTGAGACATACCAGTTTTAGGGAAAACAAATAAGTAAAAACAGCAGTCTTGAAAAGCCAAGTTGCAAGCAAAGCAGTATAAAAGTCTCAACAGAGAGTAGAGAGTTTGAAAGAGTATTGTGATTGAAAGTATGTGTGTGAGAGTATGAGTATTGGACTTTTAGGATTCAGAAGTTCAAAGTTCTAAAGTTGTGAAGTTTTTCAAAGCTTAAAAGCCCTTCAATACAGAAGGGTCGAGCCCCTTTTATAGTGCAGCAAATAAGCAAGAAAAGGTAAGGAAATAACATTGTAATCAGTCTCCCTTTAGTTAAGGGATTCTGATTTCAAACGGGTAAAAACAATTAAGGAAAGGGGTTTGAAAAAATATTTTCCTAGCAGTATAATAGAGGGTAAGTACATAGAAGCTATTTAAGGCAACAAACTAATAGTAAACGGTTTGTAAAAAAAAAAGGAAAGGAAATCAACCAGTAAAATCAAGATTTCAGCCTTTTACTTGGATGAATCAAGTCAGGGAAGGGGTAAAGAAAGGTTCAAGTAGGGAAAATCAGTAACAATGAAGTGAACACAGTTAAAGGAATTCGGAATCAATTAGTAGTTGGCAAAACCTTTTTGAAAGAAGAGTTCTCATATATAAAATACACAAATACGTAAATCAAGAAAGGACTGTCAAGTTATTTAGAACAGAGTTTAAGCAAAGAAAAGTTCAGAATCATAAGCAAAGAGATACAGGTTCAATCTGCAGACTCATAGTGGGTCTGAGAGTCCAGGGTCCCCAAAGTGGAACCCTAACTCAAATATAAAATCAAAATCGAGGGAAACCCCCAAATCCTAGGGTTTCGCAATTGAGTCAGACATGGAGGTGAGAAAGCAAGCCATTTGTTTCAGAACCTCATCAAAACAGATATGATAGCATGCTTGAACGACAAAGGAAGAAAAAAATCATGAAGAACATATTTGAGAAAACTCAGAACCTAAACAAGTTCAGAAAAGGGGGAGATAATACAAACTTGAACACAAGTAGATGAAGCATGTAAGAACATGAACAGAATCCAGTAAACAAAATCAAATAACTTAACGGTAGACACATAAAGAAAAGGTAAAAGACAGTACATGCATAAAATAAAAGAAATCACACGAGCAGGATATAGACAAACACACATAAAGCAAAGAAGAAGAAAAAATCAGAAAGATTTTTTCCAAAAATCCTTTCAGAAACCCTAAAATCGGAGAGAAGCGATTTTGACAAAACTTTTGGGGAAAACACTTTAGATGGCAAGAAAAGCATAGATACAGTATAGATCTAACCAAATAATGGTGAAAGAACCTCGAATAGCTTAGGGTTTCGAAGAAACCCTAGAAATGAGAAAGTCTTGGAAACAGGTCCGATCTTGAGTCGGAGAGGTCAAGAATCAGGTTTCTGAGCCTTGAATCTGCCGGAGCATGGCCGGAGAAGCCATGGAATCAAAGATTGGAGAAGATCGGAGGGAGAACCATCGAAGTCAGCCTTCCAGACTTCGAACATTCAAGGTCTAATGGTGAGAGGGTGGGTAGAGACCATCCATGGCCTGGGAAGCCACGGATTCCGGTGAAAAATACGGTGAAGCAAGGTGGGAGGAGGCTAGGGTTCCGAAGAACTGATGAGAGGATTTGAGAGTGTTTTGGGATTCCAGGGCGGCGGGTCAGGTGAGAATGAGGGGGATTAGGGTAGGTCATTTAGTTTAATTATGGAAGGGTGAGTTTTGGCCGTTGATCTTGAGTGATCAATGGTCCAGATTTAGACGGGTAGGTGGGGAACGGGTTGGGTCGTTTGGAATTGGGTCGATTAATTGGGTAGAATTGGGTCAATTTAGGGGCCAAAATTGAAATAAAATGGGGCTGTAATTGAAATAGAAATGGGGCTAAATATTAAATAGCCAATTTTCCCTTTTTATTTATAAAAAATAGTAAAGATGATTTTAAAAGTAAATTAAAAATACAGGAACAATTAATAGTGTATAAATATTAATTTAAAAATACTGGACCTAATTTTACAATTATAAAATGCTATTAATCTTAAAGTAGGCTACAATTGCAATTATATGCAATTTACTCTTTTAAATACCAAATAAATTTGTAAAAAATATAAGAAAAATCACCTTAGCTATATTTTGGTGTAAACATGAGAATAAAATAGGCCATTCACCAAAATGATAAACTTTGGGAATAATTACTGATTTTTGTATTGCTAAAATGGACAATAAGTTGATTTAAAAAATTAGGAAAAATACCAAAACACTTAGGTATGCTTATGTATGCATATATATGCTATTTTGAAAGTACTTTGGATATAAAAACTTACATAGGAAAAAATTGAATATCAACAGCTGCCCTTCTTTACCTAGGAAGGATGAAATATGATGGCCAATTTTGACCGAACGAATAGATTTGAAGAATTTTGACCGAGCTCTGGTTCCTGAGCCGCCTACATATCCTTGGTTTTACAGGAATCAGGCCGTATGTAGTTCAGGATCCGTCGACGGAGATGGAGATTTTTTCAAGAGCGGACGAGATATTCAGGTTAGGGTAGCGTTGCTATGAGTTTAACAGGGCTACGGAAACTGGAGCAGGATCGCTCCCGCTGAGACGGCCGTTGCTAGCCGGTTTACCTGCAAATAAACAACACGAGCGCATATGTTGTGCATAGATTTAAACATGATGCAAGTTCCCGTTGGACCATGAATGCTGTCTTTGGATGATTAGGATGACGTCCTCGGACGATGATGTCCTGGGCCATGAAACATATAATACGGGATTCGCAGGCTATGAAATGATGTTCTCGGGCTATGAGAATGATGCCTCCGAACCATGATGCCTTTGAATAATGCTATGCAGAGATAAAGTGGGGTCCTCAGGCCATGGCATGACGTTCTCGGGCTATGAAAATGGTGCCTCTGAACAATGACGCCTTTGGACAAATTGGTGATCTTTCAGCCCATGAAATGCAGGATTTGGCGATCTTTCAGCCGATGCAAGACTTAAATGAAGTGGCGATATTTTAGCCGATGTAAAGTGTAAAGATGCAATAAAGTCACAAGTAGCATGAAATGGTAAAAGCCTAAAGAGTATCCCCAGCAGAGTCGCCATGCTGTCGATGCCCCCTTTTTCTAAAGGCGAAATCGGGTTTACGATATTTGGGCGGACAACTCTTTTCCTTTTGGGAATTGGGTTTGAGATTTAGAAGAGTCGCCACCTAATGATTAAGTGCATTAGGATACTAAGAAGGAAATGAAAAGAAGAAGAACCAGAGAATGGGTAAGGGCTTGAATTTATCTCGGGGGGAAGGTGTTAGGCACCCCCAAGATCCACTAGTGTGGTTCCCGGCCATGCTATAATTGTCACTTTAAATATAAACAACAAATAAACATACAAGACAATTCTCACATAACGATTGCAAGTAGGGGAAGTATAAAAGTTAAATAAACGAGCTGAAATTTGGGACTAGGCGATTTCATAATTTATTTAAAGAATATACAAGTGCAGAAAAATGGGGGGTCAAATAATTGATACAAATAATCAAACAAAGGGATGAAATGGGGTGGAATTTGGGAGAGAAAAACAGTACTGGAAATTTAAAGAGATTTTAAATGATTAAAGCAAAGGACGAGGTTTAAAAGAACTGAAAACTGACAATTTTAAAAATTCTGAAAGAAAGAAGTAAACACATAAAAAAAGAAAGAGGGGGGAGGGGGTCCTAGGCTTATAAATAACATGGATCACCCTCGCAACACCCGGTAACCAATTATACACGTGGTGTTACCGCGTGATCATCATATCCATGTCTACCCTTACCCACCCCGTTAAGGTACTAAAGCGCGGAATGGTCTCATTACTTATTGCATGCTACTACCCGCCCCAATCCTATCAGTCCCGGAGGCAATTAGGACTACTAATCCTAGAGGGAAAGGATATTGGCCTTTGAATTTTAAAAAGGACAAAATCTAGTGCGACAAACAAAACACATAAGAGCAGTTAAGGGAAAAACACGTAGCAGTTAAGGCTCAAATAGGCCTCCTCATTCAAAGCAGAAATTATTTAACACGACTTACAAGTACTGGTTAGTTCTTTAATTAAACTTTCGTAAAAGGGGGTGGCTAATTTATTACATATTTTCAGATAAGATGTTCGAATTAGACCTGCCTGCTGGTTGTAATTATTAAAGAATAGCATAATTAATTGATTACCTAATGGTTTGCCTAAGTGAAACCTATAGGCATGATGTCTAACAAGGTCAAACATACTGATTTTAAGGAAGATTACTGACATTAGAAATAAACCAATTCTGCGGATATTAACAACATTATTACTGATTTTAGACTTGCGGATGAATCAGATTTGAACGATTGTTCCTATAGGCATGAATTCTAAGCGTTACTGATTTTAAAACGGTTATGTAAGTGCGGTAATCTGATGGTAGTCTATAATTACGTATATTAGTCGATTATTACACTCTAATTTACTGCATTTTAATTGAGTTTGAGCTTTAATCGCTAGTGTTTTGCACTAATGGTGTGTTTTATGCCTTGTAGGAGTGATTACGAGCTATGTAGATGTTATGAAATGAATTCGAGTGACTTGGAGCTTTAAAGTTTGAATAAAAGTTCAAGGAATTAAGCCGGGATCGTGTTTGGGGGTCAACGAGTCATAGTTAGAGCGAACGAAGACTCCAGTAGGCATATTACGTACTGTCTAGTAAAATAGATATAACTTTTTGCTCAGAAATCCATTTGGACTCCACAATATATGGTTGAAAAGCTAACTCAAAGGGATACAACTTTCATGTTTTATGTTTTTCCAAATTCGAAATGGAACAGGGTGAAAAATGCGCGTCAATAGCAGGATCGCGCTCAGGTCGCGCTCGTCAGGCAGAACACTGGGCCACTAGCGCGACCACTAGCGCGATCGCGCTAGTCAAACCCGAGAAAAATGTCCTTTTTCACATTGGAGAAGGTATAATTATTTGGACCCAACCCTACTTGGTATATATACATGGAAAAATGGTATTTTGAGGGAGGAGGACGTTTTTGAGAGGAAAACACAAGCACAGAGCCGTCGTGGAGGCCGGGTTTCATCTTTTCTTCCACCAACTTAGTCTTTTTATGTTTCTTTGTATGATTTGTTGTTTTTCTACCATGTCTATGTGGAGCTAAACTTCACGTTCTAGGGTTGTGGTTCTTTCATGACTATTGTTATTCGGATATTGATTTTAATTTCTTAGTTTATCATATTGGTTTATTTATTCAATCCTGCACTTAATTATTTGATTGCTTGATCACCAATTGAATACTATCTACGAATCTTGAATTGAACTCGAAAGTGGAATTCTAGATTGCATATAGGATTGAATAGAGCAAGTTCTTGAACCTGGGCATCGGGGAATGGATTCGCGGTTAGGATAGACATATACCTAATTGCCTTGCTTGGTTGATTTACAGGAATTATAAATGCGTTCTTGTTGGTTCTAATTCCATAGACATATAGGAGTTAGGTTAGCTTGAATAGGCGAGTAAGAACTCGACAGATTCTTATGAGCAATATTAACCCTGTTAACCAATAAACTAGATAAATTAGTTAGTCAATTCAATTGAAGAATACAATAGGAATGTTACATAGCCCATAACCCTAAATCGTTTTCATTACATTAATATCATAAAAATCTTCTCTTTTTCTGTTTAAATTTTATTATTTATGTTTCTTTATTTAATTAGTTTAGAATCAAATATTTCTAGGTTTAATTCTTGTTTAGATAATTATGATCGTCTAATTTAGTTAATAGTTAATCACAAGTCCTCGTGGGTTCGACATCCGACTTTTAGTCACTTTATTATTTGACGGCCGCGTATACTTGCGTGTGCATTTGGCCGCAACAAGTTTTTGGCGCCGTTGCCGGGGACTTAGAAATTAACTATTTTTCTAAATTAGTTTTTACTTTTATCTTAACAAGTTTTTTCTTCTTCTCTTTTTGTAAATATTTTTAATTTTATAACTATTTGACTTTTCTCCTAGTGTGTTTCTAGTTCTCTCAACATGACATTTGGGAGGTCTGAATTTGAATATGGGAGTAAGGGTTGGTATTGGGACGTATATTCTCGATTAGGCGAATATGCGGAACGACGTTGTCTTCTGACAACGTTGGTGAATGATTGGTCTAAGGAGAGAGATGATCTTGCACATAAAATTGATAATTTTTGCTTGGCTGTGCATACCTTAGATGCAGATTTGAGTGCAAAGGTTGATGCGTGTAACGCCCAACAATTTAATAATGAGTTGTGTGAAGCTGAAAAAATCTTCTAGACCAAATTGAGGAGCTAAAACGAGAATACCAATCACTAGACCATATTTTTCTTGAGGATGCCAATATTGAGAGGAGTGCTTTAGAGTCATCTGAGAGAGTAGATAACATTACTTTGGGAGACTTGAGTGTGTGTATATATGGGGATATAAATAGTAGTAAAATTCATGAGTTAGGGCGCATTAGACCTCATTCCAATCATTTTTCCACATTGTGTTTAGATAGTGAGATACTAATCAAGCCATCTGAGCCTATAGAGGAGTCAAAAGGTGAGGATGAGAGTGCCTATATTCTTGAATTTGTTGTGCCAGAAAGCAAAAATTTTATTCCCCATCTAAAGGCCAAAAAGTGCAGAGTGAAAAAATTATTACTTCGCCTTGTTATCATTGTAGCCCCACCACTGGAGCATAGCCGCAGACTGGATGCCATGTTAGGGGTACAATTCATAAGTTCAAGGTGGAGGAAAAAGTGGTTCACGTCGTGCCGCGACGTTAAATTAGGCGCTTGTTGGGAGGCAACCCAGCTTTACTGCTTTCTTTTTAATTTTGATTTTTTTTCTTATTTTATTATTTTTGTATTGTTGTTTTATTTTGTAGGATTTTGAGCATAGGGAGCAAAGCCACAGGAAGTGTGCAAAAGTGAGTCATGTGGTTAGAACTAAGTGTGGGGTTCCCGCACAAAGGACTGTACCTGGGAGAAGTCTGAGTATCCTGTCAGCTACTAATGCTTCGACCTTTGGCCTACCAGGGAGTCTCTTTACCCTCTTGTTATTTTCAGTGTGCATTGAGGACATTGCACAATTTTAAGTGTGGGTGAGGAGATTGTCTGGGTGATTTTCTGTGCTATGTTAGCTTAGTTATAGTACTCGTTCTTAGTGTAGTAATTTTTTTTTGTTAAATAAAAAACGAAAAAAAAGAAAAAAAAATCAGAAAATTAGGACTTTTCCTGATGATGGATTTTGTGGACAACTTTCTTGAGGGATTGAGGTCCAATAAAAAAATCAAAAATATTTTATTTTTGTTTCTAGTTAGTTTTAGTTAGATAATAATCCCCCTTGGTTTTTCTTTGTGCCTCGGTTCTTTTCCATGGGATGTAGTTTGAACCGAGTAGCAGTATTTTTTTTAGAGTAGATTAGAATTTAGGGAATAAATGGAGGAAGAATGATGAACCTAGGCGCCCTTGACTTGTTTGATAGTAGCATATTTAGGCTTTGGCATGTGTAGTATCTTCCCTATGATTTAAAATTATTGATGATGCCTTGCTTAGTTGGATAGCATGTCTTGTGATGCCTATGTCTCATTTTCTTGACTTATGTGCACTTTGTGCTTAATGCTTAATATCACGTGGCTCCGTGAATACTTGCATTTGTTTGAAACTCGGAATGAGATCGCCCTTAGTGAGTCATGTGCCATGTGTGGTGAGGTTTTTGTATAGTCTATGTATTGTACTTGTGTCTAGAACTTTCCCGGTATGTGAGTTGAAGCAAAATTTTAGGTGATGTTCGGTTTGAAAAGTGATTTTAGGCTTTCTTTGATCTTTTTTGAGCTTTATTACTTATCACAAATAAAATTTATCCCTAATTAACCCTTTTGAGCCTATAGACTTTTATTTGGCACCCATATTACAAGCCTATACCCTTTTTATTTTTAATTGACATTATTTTGATCCCTTTTCCTCTTAAAGCACTTTAATTGTGAGATGAGCGCTAAAAGAAGTAAGAAGGAACTAAGTGTGGGGTGGCTTTTGAGTGAAACCAATAAAAGGAAGAAATGTGCACTTGTTTTGTAAAATAATACACCACTAGCAGAAATTGAAAAAAAAAAAAGAATAATCTGAAGGAAAAAAAATAAAGATGAATACATTGTTGTCTTGTTCCTGCTAGTGGGTATGAATTAATGTAGTGCTTAAAGAAGAAGGGAGCATTTTTGGGATGATATTGTTTGTGAAAGTGAAGTGGATTGAAGAATTTGCGCTTAAAGTTGATTATGTGGTGTGTTAAAGTGCTTAGGAGGATTAGTCTCTATTCCTAAATATATCCTACCCGTCCCTTAGCCCACATTACAATCATGAAAAAGTCCTAATTGATTTTAGATCGAACGAGCCTACATTAGTAGATATTTACATTAAGGGCAAGCCTATGGTACCAATTACATGCATGTGACTTCTTTTGTGAGGGTGAGCGATATTTTCTTTTGATATATATGAGTCCTTAAAATATATTTGATCATGAGATTCGAATGTGTGGATTCAACTTACTCTCTTGCCTTGGTTGTGAGAGCACATGGTTTCACGAAGGATAGGTAACATTATTAGACTTCTCTAGGATGTTGGGTGTTCAAGCCATGAGTGCATTGTGACATTGAGTCAGTTTTTGAGGCTAGGATTGTTGTGAGCATATTATCTTTGTTTGAATATTTTTGAAGAATCACATAAGTAAAGGGAAGTGTATGATGATTGCATATGCTAGAGCTTAATTGTTGCTATCAACCATAATCATTGGTGTAGTGTGCTTCGAATATGTTAAGTTCTCATAGATAGAATAAGTTTTTGGTTGACTCGAGGACGAGCAACGTTTAAGTGTGGGGTGTTGATGATAGGCTATAATTACGTATTTTAGTCGATTATTACACTCTAATTTACTGCACTTTAATTGAGTTTGAGCTTTAATCGCTAGTGTTTTGCACTAATGGTGTGTTTTATACCTTGTAGGAGTGATTCCGAGCTATGTAGATGTTATGGAATGAATTCGAGTGATTTGGAGCTTTAATGTTTGAGTAAAAGTTCAATGAATTAATCCGGGATCGTGTTTGGGGGTCAACGGATGATAGTTAGAGCGAACGAAGACTCCAATAGGCATATTGCGTACTGTCTAGTAAAATAGATATAACTTTTTTCTCAAAACTCCATTTGGCTCCACAATATATTGTTGGAAAGCTAACTCAAAGGGTTATAACTTTCAAGTTTTACGTTTTTCCAAATTCGAAACGGAACAGGGTGAAAAATACACGTCAATAGCACGATCGCGCTCAGGTCGCGCTCGTCNCACTTTATTGCTTGACGATCGCGTATACTTGCGTGTGTGTTTGGCCGCAACAAGTTTTTGGCGCCGTTGTCGGGGACTTAGAAATTAACTAGTCTACTAGGTTAGATTTTTACTTTTTGTCTATTCAAGTTTCTTTTTATTTTTATCTTAGTTTAATATTTTATTATCTTTGTTGACATGGCTTCTTGGAATGAGAATTGGTCGAATATTGGTTATTCTTATTATGATGATCCTTGTCCATATTGTGGAGGACCTCACTGGTGGAAAAATTGTCAGAATATTCCCGGGAGCGAGTTGTGCGCACAATCTCAATCCTTTGAGTGGAATATTTGTCATATATGTGGTGGTCAAGATGGCCATTGGGATGGTTGTCCTAATTCTTATTATCCTTCTCAGAGCTCTTATTATGATCTTTCTTATAATGTTTGTGAGTTTGATAGGGGCAATGAAGTACAGGATATGGAACGTGATGCATATTTTAGGGATATTCTGAGGCAAGTAGCAGAGCAACATGATGAACTTAGAAAAGATATGAAAAGAATGAGGGCAGCAATCACAAGAATGAAGGCCAGTATGGAAGAATTAAATGAAGAGAGCGAGCACCAACAAGAGGAAAATTTTGAAAAAGAGGAGATTTTGAGTCAAACTTGGCTGGTGGAACAAGCTGAAAGATTGGAAATATATGAGGCTCAACGTGAGAAAATTACAGATGGGATACAAGACCTAATAGAAGGAAGAGCTAAACTAGGACAAGAGATCGAAAAATTTGGCACTGCTATTCACGACTTGGATGCAGATATGAGTGCAAAGGTTGATGCATGTAACGCCCAACAATTTAGTGATAAGTTGTGTGAAGCTGAAAAAGATCTTCTAGACCAAATTGAGGAGCTAAAACGAGAATACCAATTATTAGACCAAAATATTATTAATGATGCCAAGGTTGACGAAGAGTGCGAAATTGAGGATGTCAAAAATAATACAATTTTGGAGTTAGAGCGTATTGGACCTCATTCTAAATATTTTTCAATATTGTGTTTGGTTGGTGACATGGGAATTGATCCATTCGAGAATACAGAGGAGTCAATGGATGAGGAACAAAGTGTTTATATTCTGAAATTTGCGATGCCAAGGAGACAAAACGACATTCCTCACTTAAGGGCCAAGAAGTGCAAGATGCGATATCTATTGCTTGGTTCCTTTATTTTCACACCACCGCCTCATGAACGTGATAGAAACATTGATGCAAAATTGGGGGCGCAATTTATATCCTCAAAGTGGAAGGAAAAGTGGTGAAAGTGATGGCGTCAAGCCGCAACGTTAAATCAAGCGCTTGTTGGGAGGCAACCCAATTCCATTTTTTTTTCTTTTGTTTTTTGTTTACTTTTTTTTATATTTTATTGTGTTACATTTTTTTTATTGTATTATTTTTTTTTGTAGTATTATTTTTGTATTTTGTAGGAGTAAGAGCATGGAGTCAAAGCCAATAGGCGAGTGCAAAAGCGAGCATGTGTTTGAAACTGAGTGTGAGGTACCCGCACAAGGGATCATATGTGGGAGAAGTCTGAGTATCCCGCGAGCTGCTAATGCTTCGGCCTTTGGCCTACCGGGGAGTCTCTTTTTCCCTCTTGTTATTTTCAGTGTGCATTGAGGACATTGCACAATTTTAAGTGTGGGGTGAGGAGATTGTCTGGGTGATTTTCTGTGCTATGTTAGCTTAGTTATAGTACTCGTTCTTAGTGTAGTAATATTTAATAATAAAAAAAATTTGGACTTTTCCCGACGATGGATTTTGTGGACAGCTTTCTTGAGGGATTAAAGTCTAAACAAAAAAAAAATACAAAAATATGTCTTTTAGTTTCCTTTAGGTAGTAATAATCCCCTGTGGTTTTTCTTTGTGCCTCGGTTCTTTTCCATGGGATGTAGTTTGAACCGGGTAGTTTTTTCTTTTAGAGTAGTTTAGAGAATAAATTGGAGGAAGAAAGATGAGATAAACCTAGGCGCCCTTGACTTGTTTGATAGTAGCATATTTAGGCTTTGACATGTGTAGTATCTTTCCTATGATTTAAAATTATTGATGATGCCTTGCTTAGTTGGATAGCATGTCTTGTGATGCCTATGTCTCATTTTCTTGACTTATGTTCACTTTGTGCTTTATGCTTAATATCTCGTGGCTCCGTGAATACTTGCATTTTTTGAGAGTTGGAATGAGACCGTCCTTAGTGAGTCATGTGCCATGTGTGGTGAGGTTTTTGTATAGTCTATGTATTGTACTTGTGTCTAGAACTTGCCCGGTATGTGAGTCGAAGTGAAATTTTAGGAGATGCTCAGTTTGAAAAAATGATTTTAGGCTTTCTTTGATCTTTTTGAGCTTAATTGCTTACCACAAATAAAATTTATCCATAGTTAACCCTTTTGAGCCTATAAACTTTTATTTGGTACCCACATTACAAGCCTATACCCTTTTTGTTCTTAATTGATATTGTTTTGATCCATTTTCCTCTTCAAGCACTTTAATTGTGAGATGAGCGCTAAAAGAAGTAAGAAGAAACTAAGTATGGGGTGGCTTTTGAGTGGAACCAATAAAAGGAAGGAAGGTGCACTTGTTTTGTAAAATAATACACCACTAGCAGAAATTGAAAAAAAGAAAGAATAATCTGAAAAAAAAAAAATAGAGATGAATACATTGTTGTCTTGTTCCTGCTAGTGGGTATGAATTAATGTAGTGCTTAAAGAAGAAGGGAGCATTTTTGGGGTGATATTGTTTGTGAAAGTGGAGTGGATTGAAGAATTTATGCTTAAAGTTGATTATGTGGTGTGTTAAAGTGCTTAGGAGGGTTAGTCACTGTTCCTAAATACATCCTACCCGTCCCTTAGCCCACATTACAACCATGAAAAAGACCTAATTGATTTTAGATCGAGCGAGCCTACATTAGTGGAGATTTACATTAAGGGCAAGCTTATGGTACCAATTACATGCATGTGACTTCTTTTGTGAGAGTGAGTGATTTTCTTTGATATATGTGAGCATGAGATTCGAATGTGTGGATTGATTTTACTATCTTTGCTTTTGTTGTGAGGGAACATGGTTACACGAGTGATAGGTAACGTTATTAGACTTCTCTACGACGTTATGTGTTCAAGCCACGAGTACATTGTGACATTGAGTCGGTTTGTGAGGCTAGGATTGTTGTGAGCATGTTGTCTTTGTTGTAAATAATTTTTAAGAATAGTATGAGTAAAAGGGAATTGTTTCATATGTTGGAGTTTAATTGTTGCTATCAACCATGGTCATTGGTGTAGTGTGCTCCAAATGTGTTAAGATGTTAAGTGCTCAAAGACAGAGTAAAGTATTGGTTGACTCGAGGACGAGCAACGTTTAAGTGTGGGGTAGTGATGTTTGGCTATAATTCCATATTTTTAGTGCATGACTTACTTTAGATTTTGATGTTTTAATGTTAAATTGTATTACATTTATGCCTAATTGAGTTTGAGCTTTAATCGCTAGTGTCTTGCACTAAATGTGTGTTCTATGCCTTGTAGGAGTGATTCCGAGCTATATAGATGTTATAGATTGAATTCGAGTGATTTGGAGCTTTAAAGTTTGAGTAAAAGATCAAGGAATTAAGCCGGGATCGTGTTTGGGGGTCAATGGATGATAGTTAGAGCGAACGAAGACTCCAGTAGGCATATTGCGTACTGTCTAGTAAAATAGATATAACTTTTTTCTCAGAACTCCATTTTACCTCCACAACATATGGTTGGAAAGATAACTCAAAGGGATACAACTTTCATGTCTTACGTTTTTTCAAATTCGGAACGGAACAGGGTGAAAAATGCGCGAACTCTAGCGCAAAGTTAGCGCAAAGTCGCGCTAGTTAAGGAGCTGGAGGCAGGATGTCAAGGAATATGCGCGAAGTCATGCGCGAAGGATGCGCGAGCTCGCGCTAGTCACCCGGGAAAAGTGTCCTTTTTCACATTGGAGAAGGTATAATTGTTTGGTCCCAACCCTATCATTATATATAAATGATAGTGTATACGGTTAAAACCAAGCCTAACCGATTTTACTATTTGATCGAGACCAGGGAGATGCATCGAAGCTCGGCCTTGTAGTGGATCAGACCAGAGCACGAGGACAAGGTACCGAGCTTAAGAATCAAGGTGCCTATCGAGATCGGAGGCAGTTGCGATCGAGACCAAATAGGGCAGACTTCGAGCAAAGTGCAATAACAGAAAAGCGAGATATCCGTGACCGGTCGAAGATCATGGCGAAAATTCCGGAACAGATCAAATCAAGGGCGGTTGTTTAGGCTAATCATGGGATTTACTTCGGTAATTAGAATTGTACCATAGATAGGATTCTTCTACTATATAAAGAGGGTTCTAATCATTTTTTAGACACCTTACACTCTGAGATATCAAAGCAATATAACGCCTTTTCTTTAGTTCATATTCTGGTTCATCAGCTTGTTATATTTTAACCGTTCTTGCACCAATCAGTTCGAGGGTATTCAAGATCGAGGACTGAATTCCGTTCAAACACTAGTTTGCTTTATCTTATTGTTAATTTCTATTACAAATCTTTACATTTATCAATTGGTACTAGGTGAAATCACGTGTCCTTAGAACCACATTATAAGTTTAATTGTTATCCAATTTTAAGGGCAAACAGTTTGGCGCCCGCCGTGGGGCTAAGGATAATAGTGATTGCCTGATATTAATTCCCATAACACACACTGCTTTACGTTTGTTCTCGTAAGTGTCTTTGATTTCAGGAATCAACATGTCAAACTCTCAAGTAGCACCCACTCACACAGACAACGGCCTTGGTTTTCATGGCGAGAACAAAAACATAGTCGCCCCGAGAAACAGAGTACCTCCAGTCAACCCCGATGGACCACGGGCCGTAGACCTAGTCGATGTCAGCTCTCATATTGCCATTAATGGGAATTTGGGTGTCGACCATGAAAATAGCGTCTGCAGAGATTCCTGGGCGGCCGATCAGAATGCACAGAGCGGTGAAGAAGGCGGAATTAGCCTTCGAATGATATTCGGAATGTTGCAGACTCAACAAGCTGCGATAGTGCAACTCCAAAATCAGAATCGAGCACCAAGCAGAATTGAGCTTGAAACATCACAAGAAGTTGTTCATAGAATCGAACCTGTACCAGAGAAATTAAAGCCCAATAAATCGGGGACTGACCCTGCCATCATAAAGATGCTCGAGGAGCTCACTAAATGGAACAAATCAGGTGAAAAGAAAATCGAGGCTAATGACATAAAGGTAGAAACGTAGAACTCATGGGTTGACCAAATGTCGGGGCACCCCCGATTCTAAAGGGATTGGATTCGAAGAAGTTTGTGCAGAAGCCTTTCCCTCCAAATGCGGCTCCGAAGCCCATCCCGAAGAAATTCTGTATGCTAGAAATTCCCAAATACAATGGGACCACCGACCCTAATGAGCACGTTACTTATTATATGTGCGCAATAATGGGGAATGACTTAGAAGACGATGAGATTGAATCCGTTCTATTGAAAATGTTTGGAGAGACTTTATCAAAGGGGGAGATGATACGGAACCACAATTTGCCGCCCAATTCCATCGATTCCTTCGCCATGCTTGCAGATTCGTTCGTAAAGGCACACGCCGGAGCAATAAAGGTTGCGACTAGGAAGTCGGACCTCTTTAAAGTGAGACAAAAGGACAATGAAATGTTAAGGGAATTCGTATCTCGGTTCCAGATGGAACGCATGGACCTACCCCCGGTCACAGATGATTGGGCTGTTCAAGCCTTCACTCAAGGTTTGAACGAGCGAAGTTCGACAACATCACGACAAATAAAGCAGAATTTGATTAAACATCCAACTGTGACCTGGGTCGATGTACATAATCGATATCAATCGAAGATCAGGGTAGGGGATGATCAACTGGGAACCCCTTCCATTTTCGTTTACTCAAATAGTCCGTCAGCAGAATTCAAATTGACATCGATAGAGAACCTCGATCGAACAGAGATCATTACCAACCATACAACGCAGATCGTAAAAACAGTTGCCCAAGACGTAATCCCGTTCGAAATGATCGAAGGAATGATCGAGGGCAAAGCTCCCGAGGTCTCATGAGTAATAGTGCCTTCGATAAACATGTCGAGCCCACAGAAGCACCACGACTATCAGAATACAACTTTAGCATCGATGCATCAGGTATTGTGTTAGCCATTGGGCGAATCAAGGATACCAGATGGCCCAGACCGCTATAGACCGATCCAGCTCAAAGGAACCCTAATCAAATATACAAATACCATGGTACCCATGGACGTAAAATCAAAGACTGCAGACAGCTGAGGGAGGAGGTAGCTCGTTTATTCAACGAGGGTCACCTTCGAGAATTCTTAAGTGATCGAGCCAAGAACCACTTCAAAAATAGAGATTCAAACAGACAGAACAAATAGGAAGAGCCACACATGTAATTCACATGATCGTTGGTGGGGTCGATATTCCGCAAGGACCGGTATTTAAACGCACCAAGGTGACAATCACGAGGGAGAAGCGAACTCGGGACTACTTACCAGAAGAAACCTTGTATTTCAACGACGAGGATGTAGAAGGGATCGAACAACCTCACAATGATGCACTCGTAATATCTATCCTTATGAATAAAATTCAAGTCAAACATGTGTTGATTGATCCACGTAGCTTGGCAAATATTATTCGATCAAGGGTCGTAGAGCAACTCGGCCTCTAAGATCAAATCGTGCCCGCAGCTCGGGTACTTAACAACTTCAACATGGCAAGTGAAACCACCAAAGGAGAAATCATTCTACCAGTAAATATGACCGGGACCATCCAAGAAACAAAGTTCCACGTGATCGAAGGCGACATGAGGTACAACGCACTGCTCGGAAGTCCTTGGATTCATAATATGAGAGTAGTACCCTCGACGCTTCATCAAGTCTTGAAATTCCTAACGTCAGAAGGAATCAAAATGGTGTACGGTAAACAACCCGCCGCCAAAGAAATGTTTTCAATCGATGAGGTAATACCAATATCGGCTATTTCATCAGCAAAAGGATCGGAGTCGAAGAGAAAGCAAGAAGTCAAATAGCAACCACAGTCACCGGCCTCGGCCCGATCAGAGGAGCAAGAAACTTTCGAGGATGATGATTATATGATACCTTGAACCTTCATAATCCCCAATGATTCCAATGCAACAAAGAGTCATCGGGCGAAGAGCTGGAACAAATCATACTGATCGAGCATCTGCCCGATCGGAAGGTATACCTTGGCATGGGTTTAACTCCCGAGCTCAGGAAAAAACTCATTCAATTCCTTTTAAATAACATGGATTGTTTTGCTTGGTCCCAACTAGATATTACAGGGATCCAACCGGAGATCACTACGCATCGACTAAGCTTGGACCCGAAGTTCCGCCCGGTGAAACAAAAGAGAAGACCTCAGTCCAAGGTAAAACATGCATTCATTAAGGACGAGGTAACAAAACTTCTCAATATAGTATCCATACTAGAGGTAAAATATCCTGAATGGTTAGCAAACGTAGTTGTAGTCCCTAAAAAGGGAAACAAACTTAGAATGTGCGTAGACTGTAAGGATTTAAACAAGGCATGCCTTAAAGATTCTTTTTCTTTGCCGAATATCGATCGCATGATCGATACCACGGCCGGCCACGAGATCCTTAGTTTTCTCGATGCCTACTCCGGATACAATCAAATACGAATGAACCTGGAGGATCAGGAAAAGACTTCGTCTATCACTAAATATGGCACCTATTGCTATAATGTAATGCCGTTCGGACTCAAAAATGTTGGTGCTACTTATCAACACCTAGTGAATCGTATGTTCGAAGAACAAATAGGTAAATCAATGGAGGTTTATATTGATGATATGTTAGTCAATTCCCTGCGAGCAGAGGACCATTTAAAACATTTGCAGGAGACGTTTGACATACTTGTTGCGACCAAAACACTCACGCAAGTGCACGTGATCATCAAGTAATAGAGTAGTGAGTAGAGTATCGTCCCCACGAAGACTTATGATTAATTGTTGACTGATTCAAACCCAATTACTTTATCTATCCAAGATGTTTTTTCACAAAATCGAGATGTACTTGTTGTACTACCTAACTATCAAGAAATAATCTAACTAGAGCAATTTAAACGAATAGCAAGTTCAATTAACAAACAATAGGAGAAGATATTCCAAGGTCACGGGCTAGTTAACAAT
Organism: Nicotiana attenuata; assembly: GCF_001879085.1. Lineage (NCBI taxonomy): Eukaryota > Viridiplantae > Streptophyta > Magnoliopsida > Solanales > Solanaceae > Nicotiana > Nicotiana attenuata. Next base: position 71,553,794 of record NC_031994.1, read on the forward strand.
CGTGTTGTGTTCTTGGCTTAAAACGACTAATTAATTTATATGGATTGTTGATTGACAGGGTTTATATTACTCATAAGAATCTTCGAGTTCTTACTCGCCTATTCAAGCTAACTCAATGCCTATATGTCTATGGAATTAAGATTAACAAGAACGCATTTACAATTCCTATATTCCAACCAAGCAGGGCAATTGGGTATATGTCTATCCCAATTGCGAATCCATTCCCCGAGGCCCGGGTTCAAGAACCTGCTCTATTTAATTCTATATGCAATCTAGAATTCCCACTTTCGAGTTCAACTCTAGATTCGTAGATAGTATTTCACTATTAGCTACTCAGCAAAATAATTAAAAGCAGAATTAAATAAACAATCCAATTTGACAAACCAACTTCGTCGAATTAAACGTCAAACAACAACTTTCATGTTTCACCCATGGCCCCAGAATAATGGGTTTTAGCTACTCATAACAACGTAAAGATAATCTATGAAAATATTCATCATGGAGAATTGCAAGAAAAAGAAGAAATGAAGAACTCTGATGTTTTTGGGGGATCTCTCACACTTGTGTTTCCTGCCCAAGAACTCTCCAAAACAAATCTGCCCTAATATGGCCGAATTCCTACTTTTATAAGGGTTTTACACCAAGTTTTCCTGACTTGACACTTTCGTCCCTGGCTTTTTCGCGTTCTGCCGCGGTCCCACCGCGGTTACGCCAGGACCGCGACCAAATAGGTTCTCTGAATCTGCAGCTCTGCTCTGCCGCGGTCCTACCGCGGTTACGGCTTGACCGCGGCAGACCAAGTTTAGCTCTGCTTTTGTCTCTTCACTTGGTGCATTTCGTGGGCATTGTTTGATTGGCCTCCTTTTCTACGTAATTGATCCCAAACTTGCTCCATCGACTTCATTAGTTGGATATAGCCTGCAAAGCATAAAAAGCACTAATAAGAGCATTTGGTTATCACTTTTTACCACAAAACTATACAAAAATGTGGTTCTTTTAGGGTCCAATTATAGTATAATTCACCTATTATCAACACCCCACACTTAAATCTTTGCTCGTCCCCGAGCAATTTGAACCACACTTCTAGGCCTAATCGTTTGATGCATTAGCCTTTTTATGTCACACCTGCTATTATGAAAGAACAACCTAAGCAGTGCAACAGCCACACCTCAGATGAAGACTCTAATGCCATGCCACACTCATGCTTACTCTATGTACTCTAACAGAAGTGAAGACTTGCTTTTTCTTCCCGAGTTAAATGCCCTCACATCACATTTTTGAGAGGAGTTCCACACACATGAAATCAAACAACAAGGAACTGTAGATAGAAAGAATTCACTCACTCTCAGCAAAGAACATTCATATGCCACACAGATACACCATAAGCTTGCCCTTAGTGTAATACTCTACTAATCGAATTGCTCAGTCTAAGATCAATAGGGCTTCATTTGGTTGTAATGTAGGCTACGGGATGGGTAGGATACATTTAGATATAAAAGTGACTACACCTCCCTAAGCACTTTAATACATACATTTTATCAATTAAACCTCATCCTTATGTCACCCCAAAGTTCCACCTTCACATCAGTATAATTACCCCATTCTTCTTTAAGAACACTTGCATCAAGAGCCACCACTTATTGAGGTATTATTATATATACATATCTTCTTTTTTTTTTCAATTCAAGTGGCTCTTCCTTTTTCAAAACAGGGCACCTTTCTCCTTATTTCATTAGTTCCACTCAAAAGCCAAACCGACCACCCCACACTTTAACTTTACAAGGTTCATAACAATTCAAGTGCTCATGAGAGGTGAAAAGGTTCAAATAGATGGTTAATTCAAACCAATGGGTAAGGCTTGTAATGTGGTTGCCAAAAAAAAACGGATTATAGGCTCAAAGGGGTTAACTATGGTAATATGTACAGGTGGATTAATGATTATATGGGACTACACAANNCCCTACGAGCACGGAACCAAGCCATCACCCGGCTCTCAAACCTGGCCTGCCGTCTAGGCATGGCATCCAAACGAACATGCAGGCTATCCACAGAGGTGCGAAGTTCTGCCACGTCTCCTCCACAGAAGTCAACAAGGGTCGCCTGGAGTATGTTCTAGAGAACTCCGCCCCAGTTTGGGGTTGCCGTGAGGATCCAGCTGCATCATAAGACCTCCTGGGTGGTGCCATGGGTGCTGGTCGTCATCATCATCATCCAGGTCAATGGGCGTAGGTGCATCTCTGCCCACTTTGATCTTGGAAGCTTTGAAAGCTGTTTTTGGGGGTAGAGTGCCATCCGTAGGACTGACTGGGACATCAGCCAGCAGACATAACCTGGTCACCAGGGAGGGGAAATAAAAACCCTTAGTCATCAGCGGTGACCGGAGGATCATTTCATCTCCAATGATTTTAGCAACATCCACGTCCTTCCTGGTCACGAAGCACCAAACCAATAAAGCCCGCAAGCTGTTCACATCTTTTGTGTTGCTCGTGGGCAATAACCTGCTGCAAATCATAGTAAACCAGCACTTAGCTTCCTATGTGAATGACTTGGAATGCAAGGTCACGTTTTTCTGTATCCACACTGGCCGACCCCCTGAGCATATGGACTCAATCAGAGTGTCCAAATCGACCCCTGGAGAATTGTGGTAATAATCATTGTCACCTGTGAAGGGGGGCAGCTGCAGGACCTGGCGAATTCTATGTACTGAGGCATTTACCACTTTGCCCCGCACAATCACAGAATGACACATATGTTCCGGTCAGTTCGCGTAGAACTCCCGGACTATCATTGGGTTTGTTGTATCAGCTTCGTCAAACAAGTACTCCATCCCCCTCCGGCAGATTTCCTCCTACATGTCTGCTTTTTCGACACGGAGGGCAGCCCTGTCAATACCAATTTCCGGGACAAAGTTTTTGGTGGCCTTCGCATGAAACCTGTTCTGGGCCTCCTCGGATGTGAACCGGGTGGCATCATAAGTCGGGGCGTCGGAAGTGCTTTTCGAGCTTCTTCGCTTCTTTCTGGCCATCGTACCTGAAATCAGTTCATCATAACAATCAGGGCCAGCCAAACATGTGCCAGTCGGATGGATACTCAGACTTCTCCACCCGCTGGCACCAAACGATTACCCAAAGTGGACAACATCCACTATTGTCCCTACACCACTCATCAACGATACAATTTCGCCCTATAAAACCCCCACCGCAAGCTTCCATGAATACATACAGTTAAATGCTACCACCACCCACCCCACACACACAAATTATCAACTAGAAATACACCCCACACCTATACAAATCAACCCCAAACACCAACTACAACACCAAACTTGGAGTCTAAAACCCCATTGCAACCAAAATCAAGAATTGTCTACAATAATCACTACATAATGCAAAATACATACAACATAAGGAAAAGTAGAACAACTACCTTGAGGATTACCGCGGAGTCTTGAAAAAGAAAAGAAGAGGAAAAAATTTGGGGGGTTGTGGCTGGGTAGGGGGTGGGGCATTTTTTTTGGGGGGGGGAGGGTTTGTGGGTGGGTAGGGTTTGGATGGAGAAGGGGGTAAGAAGAAGGGGTAATGGGGGTTTTGGGTTATGGGAAGAAGAAGAAAGAAGAGAGAGTAGGTTGTTGGGAAGAAGAAGAAGGAAAAAAAATGGGGGAAAAGAGTTGGGGAAGAAGAAGGGAGGAGAAGAGTGGGGGGAGAGGATGAGAGAAGATAGAGAGAATAGAGAGAATAGAGAGAATGGGGAAAAGGGGGGCGGATGTTTTGGTTGGGGAGGGTTAGTTTAGGTTATATTAATGAAAGGGAGAAAAAGAAAAGAAAAAAAATAAAAAATTTCTGCGTTTTCATACCTGGGCTCGTTCTGGTCCACCGCGGTCCTGCCGCGGTTACGCTGTGACCGCGGTGGGATAACTTTAGAGAGGGGTCACGACCGCGGTCCTACCGCGGTTACGCCGCGAATGCGGTGGGATAACTTCAGAGAGGGGTCACGACCGCGGTCCTACCGCGGTTACGCCGCGACCGTGGTGGACCCGTTACTGGGGGCCTATTGTTGGGGTTCTGTTCATTATTTTGCCCCTTAGGCACTATTTTTACCTCTTTTAATGCCTACCTTACCCATGATATGTCCAGGCTCGTGATGCAATATCCTCCGCACTAACCTGCATATATACAACAAGTTAGAAATTCTACTATCGTGGGTTGCCTCCCATGAAGCGCCTGATTTAACGTCGCGGCACGACAGTTACAATAATGCAATGGGTTGCCTCCCATCCAGCGCCTGATTTAACGTCGCGGCACGACTCAACACGTTCTCAAGCATCTGTCAAGTCCACCTAGGTCTTGTGACGTGCAAAGTCACCACCCCAGTAATGTTTTATCCTTTGACCATTCACCAAAAAGGTACCAGTTGAACTCATATCTCGCAATTCCACAGCTCCATGATGTTTCACACTTACTACAACAAAAGGGCCTGGCCAACGAGATTTTAGCTTTCCGGGGAAAAGCTTCAACCTCGAATTGAACAAAAGAACTTCTTGCCCTGGCTCGAACTCTCGATGTTGAATGTGCTTGTCATGCCACCTCTTAGTCTTCTCTTTATACAATTTGGCATTCTCATACGCGTGCAATCGAAACTCATCAAGCTCATCGAGTTGTAGCAACCTCTTCTCTCCAGCTAGGTCCCCATCCATATTCAGCTTTTTAATCGCCCAATAGGCCTTGTGCTCAAGTTCGACGGGCAAGTGACATGCCTTCCCATAAACTAGTTTATACGGAGAAGCACCTATGGGAGTTTTGTATGCAGTTCGATATGCCCACAATGCGTCGTCTAGCTTCCCGGCCCAATCTTTTCTATTTGCACTCACTGTTTTCTCAAGAATCTGCTTTACCTCTCTGTTTGACACCTCCACTTGACCACTCGTCT
>NC_031994.1:71558878-71558992 GCF_001879085.1 Nicotiana attenuata
GTTCATTTGAGTTGGATTTAGAGTTTTGCTTGCATATTAGATGGAGTGGAAGACTTTGTTTCTCCTTTTCCCCAAAACAGCTCCAATAGCCAAGTCACTCGCGTCGCACATCAA
>NC_031994.1:71560487-71588760 GCF_001879085.1 Nicotiana attenuata
GCCAGCTAATCTATCAAGCATTTGGTCAATAAAGGGGAGGGGGAAGTGGTCCTTCCGGGTGGCATTGTTCAATTTTCTATGGTCAATGCAAATTCTCCACCCGGTGACAGTTCTTGTAGGGATTAAGTCATTATTCTCATTAACTACTACAATCATCCCCCCTTTCTTGGGTACACATTGGACGGGACTTACCCATTTACTGTCTGAGATAGGAAATACAATACCTGCATCAAGCCACTTAATCACTTCTTTTCTTACCACCTTTTTCATGATTGGATTGAGTCGTCGTTGTTGCTCTACACTGGGCTTGTGTCCGTCCTCCATGAGGATTTTGTGCATGCAAAAGGCTGGACTAATGCCCTTTATGTCAGACATCGTCCATCCAATTGCTCGCTTGTGTTCACGTAGCACTCTCAACAGCTTTTCTTCCTGCAATTTAGACAAGTCAGAGGAAACAATAACAGGTAAAGTGTCAGAGTCTCCCAAATAAGCATATTGCAGGTGAGATGGGAGAGGTTTAAGCTCCAAGTTCGGGGCTTCCTCAATTGACGGCTTTGGAGGAGGTCCCTCTGGCCTGTTCAAGGGTTCAAAGGGGTGTATCCCCTGCATGTATGCACAAGATGTATCAAAGATGTGCTTCATCTCCTCGACCTCTTCATCATTCCCCAGGCTATCAAACAACATAAGTGCTTTCTCTAGAGAATCGTCTAGATATACACTTGGATCACGAATTTGCTCATCAGCCTCAACAACAGATATCATGGAAAGCTCCTCATAGTGACGGGGAAGTTGGATTGCTTTGTAGACATTGAAAACTGCTTCCTCGTCATCTACCCTCAAGATCATCTTTCCCTCTCTCACTTTGATAACTGCGTCACCAGTAGCCAAGAGAGGTCGCCCCAATATGATTGGGACCAGTTCATCAGCCTCATAATCGAGGATAATGAAATCAGCAGGGAAGATAAATTTCCCAATTTGCAGCAACACATCTTCAATCACCCCCTCATGGTGTGCTATCGATCTGTCAGCCAGCTGCAACATCACAGTAGTTGGCCTTGGAGTTCCCAGACCCAATTGCCTGAACAACGATAGGGGCATCAAATTTATGCTTGCCCCCAAATCACAAAGAGCACGACCCACATCAATATTACCAATGCGCACAGGAATCGTAAAGCTGCCAGGATCTTTTAGCTTTTGAGGGAGCTTATTTTGGACCCTAGAAGTGCACTCCTCAGTAAGTGCAACTGTCTCAAATTCAGTTAATCTTCTCTTGTGAGCCACTATATCTTTTATGTACTTAGCATACTTTGGAATTTCACGAAGCACATCAACAAGTGGAATATTCAATTGCACTTGGCTCAACATGGAGAGAAATTTGCTGAACATGCGATCATCATTCTTTTTCTGCAATCTTTGGGGAAAAGGTGGTGGTGGCCTTGGGGCCTCCACTGGCTCTGGAATTTCAGCAGTCTTCTCTGGCTCGTTTGTCACTTTAGGGATCAACTCCCCCTCAGGTACGGACTTATGTTTCTTTTTCTTTGGCACTTCCTCAAGCTCCCTCCCGTTTCTAAGTGTAACTGCATTCACTTGCGGATTCTTTTCTGTGTCACTGGGGAGAGCGCCTACAGGTTTAGTATTTTGATTTGTTGCTAACTGCCCCATCTGCCTCTCAAGATTTTTGAAGTCGGTCCTGAGCTGCTGATTGTCAGTCAACAACTTCTTTAGTAAATCATTTGTGCTCTCTTCCATTTGTTGGGGTGGTCTCTGAGGCTGATGGAAACCCCCCTGGGGTCTATACTGATTCTGATTCTGCTGATTTCCACCCCATGAGAAGTTGGGATGATTCCTCCAATTTGGATTGTAAGTATTCCCGTATTGTGCATGCTGGTTCGGTGGACCCCTATTTTGTTGCCCCACATAATAGATGGATTCTGGATTCGTGGGGCACATATCACTCATATGACTGTCGCTACACAGTTCGCAGCAAATAGTCATCTGTTGTACCTGTTGCATTGGTTGTGGCTGTTGCATTGTTATCCTAGTCATCTGATTGGCCAGCTTTGCAATTCCGGCTCTCATTGCTGACACCTCGTCGAGCTCAAGTAACCCATCTGATTTTTGCTTAACTGCCTTTCGTGAGTCACCATCACCTTGCCAGTTATTATCATTAGCAGTGAAAGTATTCAGCAAGAGTTGGATTTCACTGTACAGTTTGGCCATGCAGCTACCCCCACAAGCTGAATCTAGATTTATCTTTGAAGCATCATCTAGCCCAGATACAAAAGCGTGACCCAATACCTCATCCGTCTGGCAATGGTGAGGACAATCTCTGAGCAACTTCTTGTACCTTTCCCATGCTTGACGAAGTGTCTCGCTAGCTTGTTGTTCGAACCCAAGAATTTGACTCCTCAACATCTTTGTTTTCTTGGTGGGGGAAAAACTTGATTAAGAATTTCCTTGCCAAATCATCCCAAGTGCGGATTGAATTAGCTGGCTCCTTATTCAACCACTCCTTAGCTTCCCCGAGCACAGAAAAGGGGAAAAGTGTCAGCCTGACATAGTCCTTGGAAACATTCGGATAGTTGTAAGTATTCGTAATTTTTAGAAAATTCTGAATATGCCTCTGCGGGTCTTCATGAGGTAGGCCCACAAATTGCCCTGTGGACTGGATCAGCTGCACCATGTATTGTTTCAGCTCAAAGTGCCCAGTGATATCAGGCTTCACGATAGCCTGAGTCATATTAGCCAGACTGGGCCTTGCAGCTTCAATCACCGCGCGTTCCTCATTACCCGCTATCTCAATTGGCTGTGGTTGAACTACCATGTCCAACTCTCTTTCAATTTTGGTTCTGGCGTCCACCTCCCTCCTCAATCTATGAAGTGTTCGTTCAATTTCGGGATCGAGAGGAAGGAGATTGTTTGCGCTTCTACTTCTTCGCATTCAATAGAAAATCCTGTATTAGCAAAATCAAAGTGAACTAAAGGTTAAAACTCGAATAAATAAATAATAAAAGCTCAATTCAGTCAAGTAGCTAATTTCTAAGTCCCCGGCAACGGCGCCAAAAACTTGTTGCGACCAAAACACTCACGCAAGTGCACGTGATCGTCAAGTAATAGAGTAGTGAGTAGAGTATCGTTCCCACGAAGACTTATGATTACTGTTGACTGATTCAAACCCAATTACTTTATCTATCCAAGAGGTTTTTCACAAAATCGAAATGTACTGGTTGTACTACCTAACTATCAAGAAATAATCTAACTAGAGCAATTAACCAAACGAATAGCAAGTTCAATTAACAAACAATAGGAGAAGATATTCCAGGGTCACGGGCTAGTTAACCATCGTGTTGTGTTCTTGGCTTAAAACGACTAATTGATTTATCTGGATTGTTGATTGACAGGGTTTATATTACTCATAAGAATCTGTCGAGTTCTTACTCGCCTATTCAAGCTAACTCAATGCCTATATGTCTATGGAATTAAGATTAACAAGAACGCATTTACAATTCTTGTATTCCAACCAAGCAGGGCAATTGGGTATATGTCTATCCCAATTGCGAATCCATTCCCCGAGGCCCGGGTTCAAGAACCTGCTCTATTTAATTCTATATGCAATCTAGAATTCCCACTTTCGAGTTCAACTCTAGATTCGTAGATAGTACTTCACTGTTAGCTACTCAGCAAAATAATTAAAAGCAGAATTAAATAAACAATCCAATTTGACAAACCAACTTCGTCGAATTAAACGTCAAACAACAACTTTCATGTTTCACCCATGACCCCAGAATAATGAGTTTTAGCTACTCATAACAACGTAAAGATAATCCATGAAAATATTCATCATGGAGAATTGCAATAAAAAGAAGAAATAAATAACTCTGATGTTTTTAGGTGATCTCTCACACTTGTGTTTCTTTCCCAAGAACTCTCCAAAACAAATCTGCCCTAATATGGCCGAATTCCTACTTTTTATAAGGGTTTTACACCAAGTTTTCCCGACTTGACACTTTCGTCCCTGGCTTTTTCGCGTTCTGCCGCGGTCCCACCGTGGTTACGCCAGGACCGCGACCAAATAGGTCCTCTAAATCTGTAGCTCTACTCTGCCGCGGTCCTACCGCGGTTACGGTCTGACCGCGGCAGGCCAAGTTTAGCTCTGCTTTTGTCTCTTCACTTGGTGCATTTCGTGGGCATTGTTTGATTGGCCTCCTTTTCTCCGTAATTGATCCCAAACTTGCTCCATCGACTTCATTAGTTGGATATAGCCTGCAAAGCATGAAAAGCACTAATCAGAGCATTTGGTTATCACTTTTTACCACAAAGCTATACAAAAATGTGGTTCTTTTAGGGTCCAATTATAGTATAATTCACATATTATCAGTCTATAAGGGCCAGTTGCTCATAGCGGCTCCTTATCCATTCTGCATGGCTGAGTTCGGCTTCTTGTATGATCCTTAAAGAATGAATTTCTACTTCAACTGGAATGACAGCTTCGGTACCATAAACCAGTAAATAGGGAGTTGCTCCAGTTGACGTGCGGACCATAGTGCGGTACCCCAATAGGGCAAAGGGCAACTTCTCATGCCATTTTTTGTGGTTTTCTACCATTTCCTTAGTATCTTCTTGATGTTCTTGTTAGCGGCTTCCACAGCTCCATTCATTTGAGGCCTGTATGTTGTGGAATTTTTGTGCTTGATTTTGAAGGTTTCACACATTGCTTTCATCAAATCACTGTTGAGATTGGCAGCATTATTAGTAATAATGGACTCGGGAACCCGAACCGGCAAACAGTACGATCCTTGAAAGAATCTGCGACGACTTTCTTGGTTACAGCTTTGTAGGATTGATAACTAGGGAATCTGATGCATTTTACACTCCTTCAAGCTCAAGTTTTGATTAGAAATGTGTACAAAATAGTCCCAAAGGCTCACAAGTTGTGCTTGATTGCAGGTTTGATCAACAAGGTGACAAGGTGTCAAAGATCAGCTCAAAAAGGAGTGAAACTTGCACAAGTACCAAGACAAGACAAAGCTCAGGCAAAACAGGGCTAATGCGGCCGCACACCATTCTGTGCGGTCCCCACAAGTGAGGTTCAGAGAGGCTGCTACTCAGGCACAAAGGCAATGCGGCCGCACTCGATTTAGTGCGGTCCGCAGAAAGAAATTTCAGAGAGTTGCCGATTTCAAGTTTGAAGCCCAATGCGGTCCGCGCTCCATTTCATGCGGACCACACCAGAAGCCACCGCGGCTGCACTAGACTTTGTGCGGTCCGCATTGCCCAAGTTTAGAGAGCTGGAAATTCAAGTCAAGAGCCTTAGTGTGGCCGCACGTGATTTTGTACGGTCCGCACTAGCCCCGCAGGGGTATTTTTGTCCGATATTTTTAGCCTAGTATAAATAGATTCTTTCCCATTTCTAGGTAAGCAGATAGTTTTGTACGCAGAGCTGCGCTCGTGACTTGGGTTATTTTGCTATTTTGAGTAATTTTACCTTAATTTTACCATTGAATCTTCAAGTTCTTCTTAGTAATTAATTTATGAGTTTATCTTCATCTATTTCTTCGTTTTTCTCTCTGATTATGAGTAGCTAGACCCATCAGCTAGGGTTGTGGCTCAACCCTAGTGTGGGTAATTGATGGGTCTTGAGTTTTAGGGCTTGATTGACTATGGGTGTTTGATATTTGGGCTAATTTCATGTTTAATTGCTAAATTAGTGGTTGCAAACACTAGTTTGTGTTTAGTTGACTTTGGTTCTTCTTGAGAAAGAGAGCCTAAGTCTCTAAAATTAGTCCAACAAGGAATTGGGGCATACTCAAGAGAATTGATAGCCCCAATTAAAGGGTTAAACCAAGAGATCGTAATACTCGACTTGAACCTTAATTGCTTGTGCAAATTTGCATACCCAATTGGTCTTGAGAAAGTCAATTCGGGCAAAATCACTCAAACTACCGAGAGGTATAGAGTGAGTAGAATCGAGCAATGGTTATATCATACTTCCGAAATGTGACAATCTAGCTTTAGACTTAAGAATCTGTCAATTGACTACCTAGGCGAAAGCCACCACCCTAGTGCCTTTTAATCATTTGAACAACTCGCAATAGTTTAATCCTAGCTTATTTTAGTTTAATTGAGCATTGTAGTTTTATAAAAATTAGATTCATAATTAAAACCAAAAATGTGTAGAAGTGCAATTTGGAGCAAATACACAACTCCACTTTGGATAGACACCCAACTCCAATATCTAGCTCCCTGTGGAAATCGATCCCGACCCTAAATCGGGTAAAAGCTACTTCGACCCCTCTCTCGCTACTCAATAGTAGTGCAGGGTTGGCTTCAATCAACTTTTTGGCGCCGTTACCGGGGAGCTAACGGTTTTGGCTATCTATCTAAATAGTTTTGTGTTTTGTTCTTCTTTCCTTCTTTGTTACTAATTTGTGTGTGTCATAACTTCAGGTACAAAATGGCATGAAATGCTAATGACCCTCTTGGAAACGTGATTGTGGGGGAGGAGGTTGTTGATAATGGAGAGGATGAGGTGCCTCTTGTACCTCAAGGACAACATAAAGGCCGCCAGGCCAATGCAAATGAGAACGTCCCAGACCCTCCTCCGCCACCTCCAAGAGTGGCTCTAGAGTTCTTCCCAACCAAGGCTATGCAAGTGTAATTGTTTTGCCCCGGATGCGGGCTGGCAATTTTCAAATAACCAACGTGATGCTGACATTGTTGGAGCAGCGAGGGTACTTCATGGGTGCTCCCACTCAGAATGCTTACAAACATCTCAAATGGTTCGTGGATACCTGTTGGGGGAGCAAGCAAACCAATGTGTCCGAGGATGCACTTCGATTGAGTCTCTTCCCATTTTCACTTAGAGGGAAGGCATTGGATTGGCTTGAGCGACTTCCCAACCATTCCATCACAACATGGGATGAGTTGGCGGATAAGTTCATTGCTAAATTTTTCTCACCGGGGCACATGGCAGCACTACGGGATGAAATCTTAGCCTTCAAGCAGGAGCCCGCCGAACCATTGCACGAGATTTGGGAGAGATATAGAACTATGGTGAAGGAATGACCCAAAAATGATATGACCGAGGCTATGATACAACAGACCTTCTATCGGGGCATCAATACAACGAATCAGTGCATAGTGAATCAATTGGCTGGGGGTAATTTCATGAAGCTGCCTCATGATGAAGCTTGTGCTATTCTTGACGAGATGGATGACACATCCTCCGCTTGGTAAAGTAGAGCCAATGTGCCACAGGGAGACCCCACGGTCACTCATTTACACAAAGAACTACATGACCATGGACAGGCCATAGCCGAACTTACAACAACAATGAACCAATTAGCAAAGGCACAGTTGCAACAAGTTCAGAATCCTCGCCAAGTAAATGCCATGGAGGGTGTCAACATGCTTGTAAACAATAGACGACAAAGAGGCCAACAGAACCAAGGGAATTCGAATTAATTTGATAATGATTGTGGTAGATTCCAAGATGATTGTTATGATGGCAGAACGAAGAGGTGCAATATGTTAATAATTACCAAGGCCAAAGAGGCAATTCTTCTAACCAACAACAACAATGGAGATCCCAGGGCAATTGGGGTAACCAACAACAAGGCAACAATAATTGGAACAATCAACAACAAGGGAACAACAATTGGGGAAATCAAAATAACAATCGGTACAATCAGGGAAACTGGGGAAACAACAACAATTGGGGTGGAAACAACAACAACCAGGGTGGATGGAACAATAACCAAGGAAATCAGGGGCAAGGCTTTCAAAGGCCCCCAATGTACCAACAACCGAGCAACCCACCACCTTTTCCATCCCAGGGTCCTACTTCTTCCAACAATGAAACGGGTAGAATTGAAATGATGTTTGAACAGATGATGAAAAAAAATGCTGACTCCAATGCGCAATTGGCTTCTCACAATACTTTAATCAGGAATTTGGAGGTCCAGCTAGGCCAAATCTCACAGTCATTAAATACTCGCCCTAAGGGGGCTCTACCGAGTGGTACGGTAGTTAACCCAAAGGGTGGTAACAATCATATTATGTCAGTAACTACAAGGAGTGGACGAGGCGGTGATGTGAATGCCTCCAAACAAAAGCAAGTTTTGGGTAATGAAGTTGAGTTGCAAGAAGATGAAGTTCCTTTGGTGGTTCAGAATATGGTTGATGAAAATGTGAACGAAGAAGTGAGGATTGATATTCAAGATGCCGAGGTGGAAACGCAAAATGACGTGAACCCGTCTAGGGAACACGAAATAGACATGCCGGAGCCGGTTCTACCAAAAGCCAAGGCACCCTTGCCTAGGCCACCTCCACCTTATCCTCAGAGGCTAGCCAAGCAGAAAAATGAGAATCAATTCAAAAAGTTCATTGACATGATGAAGAGCTTATCCATTAATGTGCCTTTGGTGGAGGCTTTAGAGCAAATGCCTGGCTATGCTAAATTCATGAAAGATTTGGTGACAAAGAAAAGATCCATGGACTATCAAACTATCAAGATGATCCACCAAGTTAGTGCTATTATACATTCAATGGCTCCGAAGTTAGAGGATCCTGGTGCTTTCACTATCCCTTGCACTATTGGGAGTGCAGACTTTGCTAAAGCTTTGTGTGATCTAGTGGCTAGTATCAACTTGATGCCCTACTCAGTTTTCAAGACTTTGGGTATTGGGTCACCGAGGCCAACTTCCATGAGATTGCAAATGGCAGACAGATCAATAAAGCGAACATTGGGTATTGTTGATGAAGTGTTTGTCCGGGTGGAAAAATTTATCTTGCCAGCTAATTTTGTGATCTTGGATTGCGAGGTAGATTATGAGGTCCCGATCATATTGGAAAGACCTTTCCTTGCTACGGGGAAGGCTCTAGTGGATGTGGAAGCAGGGGAACTCACTTTCATGGTGGGTGATGAGAAGGTCGTTTTTCATGTGTGCAAGTCAATGAAGCAGCCCAATTGTACAGAAGTGTGCTCATTTGTGGATCTTGTCACGGCTGTGATAATTGATGATACTAGTGCAATGATCAATGTGGAGGACCCTTTGGAGGCCGTATTGTTGAATCTTGATATCAATGATGATGAAGGCCGAGTGGAGTGCGTGAATGCTTTACATGGAATGGGCTCTTATTCTTATGAGCCTAGGAAACTCTCTTTGGATCTTGAAAATAGAAAGACCCCTCCAACANGGTTTTCTTAATGCCACGATTCTTTCCAAAGGTGGAATTTGTGTGAACCGGGTGGCTCTTCCCAATGATAGATGGCGTGACAACCTTCTTAAGGGTTTGAGTCCGTTTTTCTTTTTGTTTTTAGTATTTAGTGGTTAAGGGTGCCTCAAGAAAAGCTTCACTTGGGCCTAGCACATTTGCCTTTGATCTCATGGTCAAAAACAAATTGTTGTGTTTAGGATGGTTATAAGCTCTCCTTGATCCAAATGATAGATTGAACATTTCCATAGCCTACCAAAGATAAAATCCCTAGTCAACCCTTTTGAGCCTTAAACCTTTTTCCTTCAAGAACCATGATACAAGCCTTTACCCGTTCTAAAAGATACCCTCTCTTGGCACCCGATCTTTCCTTAGCACATGGCAGAAGTATAAGTTTGGGGGGAGAGACGAGGATTGCAACAAAGTGGTAAAAAGGTACAAAATGAAGAAAAGGAAAGGCAATGAAAAAGAAAGAAAAGCAAAAATACAAAAAGAATACTCAATGTGGAAATGAATAAAAGGGATTCAAGAAAAGCAAAGAATGAAAGGTGTGAAAAAATGAGAAAGGACAAAAGATTTGAAATGTATAAGAAAGAGTGACAGTGTGTCTCTCTAACCCCTTGAAAGAAGTGAAAAGACTCAAAAAGTCAATTGAATTTGTGCCAAAATGAAACAAAAGAAGTGCTTAAGGGAAGATGGAACCTACTTAGACCAAACATTGCCTACCCGGAACCAAAAGCCTTCACCATGACTCCACAAAAGCCCTATATGATCTCTAGTTGAATGAAGCTTACATTAGTGGTGACTCACATAAGGGGCAAGCATATGGTACTTAGAGCCGGACTTGTGACTTTTATTTTTGAGAGATGAGTGAATTTCCATTAACCACGTTCTGAGTGCCACTATTCTAAAGGTGAGGTTTGCTTAGGGAGAGCTGAGGATGTGTGAGTTTGGGTTCCACAATAACCAAAGTAATAGAAAGAGTTCTTTGATGTGTCGAGCCAACTCTTGATGCTCTTGTGTCGCACTTAATCCATGGTGTTTGAAAGAGTAAATGTTGTTAATGATTCATTTGTATTGAGGTCAATTGTTAGTCCCAATTGATGCGAGATGAGGTCACTTTAGGATAACTGAATTTTCTTGGATTTTCTCTTAAGGGTGTGTCTTATTTTGTTTGCTTGAGGACAAGCAAAAGCTTAAGTTTGGGGGAGTTGATAACTAGGGAATCTGACGCATTTTACACTCCTTCATGCTCAAGTTTTGATTAGAAATGTGTACAAAATAGTCCCAAAGGCTCACAAGTTGTGCTTGATTGCAGGTTTGATCAACAAGGTGACAAGGTGTCAAAGACCAGCTCAAAAAGGAGTGAAACTTGCACAAGTACCAAAACAAGACAAAGCTCAGGCAAAACAGGGCTAATGCGGCCGCACACCATTCTGTGCGGTCTCCATAAGTGAGGTTCAGAGAGGCTGCTACTCAGGCACAAAGGCAATGCGGCCGCACGAGGTTTTGTGCGATCCGCACTGGGATCAATGCGGCCGCACTCAATTTAGTGCGGTCCGTAGAAAGAAGGTTCAGAGAGTTGCCGATTTCAAGTTTGAAGCCCAATGCGGTCCCCGCTCCATTTCATGCGGACCGCACTAGAAGGCACCGCGGCCACACTAGACTTTGTGCGGTCCGTATTGCCCAAGTTCAGAGAGCTGGAAATTCAAGTCAAGAGCCTTAGTGCGGCCACACGTGATTTTGTGCAGCCCGCACTAGCCCCGCAGGGGTATTTTTCTCCGAGATTTTTAGCCTAGTATAAATAGATTCTTTTCCCATTTTTAAGTAAGCAGATAGTTTTGTACGTAGAGCTGCGCTCGTGACTTGGGTTATTTTGCTATTTTGTGTAATTTTAGCTTAATTTTACCATTGAATCTTCAAGTTCTTCTTAGTAATTAATTATTGTGAGTTTATATTCATCTATTTCTTTGTTTTTCTCTCTGATTATGAGTAGCTAGACCCATCATCTAGGGTTGTGGCTCAACCCTAGTGTGGGTGATGGGTCTTGAGTTATAGGGCTTGATTGACTATGGGTGTTTGGTATTTGGGCTAATTTCATGTTTAATTGCTAAATTAGTGGTTTCAAACACTAGTTTGTGTTTAGTTGACTTTGGTTCTTCTTGAGAAAAAGAGCCTAAGTCTCTAAAATTAGTCCAACAAGGAATTGGGGCGTACTCAAGCGAATTGATTGCCCCAATTAAAGGGTTAAACCGAGAGATCGTAATACCCGATTTGAACCTTAATTGCTTGTGCAAATTTGCATACCCAATTGGTCTTGAGAAAGTCAATTCGGGCAAAATCACTCGAACTACCGAGAGGTATAGAGTGAGTAGAATCGAGCAATGGTTATATCATACTCCCCAAATATGACAATCTAGCTTTAGACTCAAGAATCCGTCAATTGACCACCTAGGCGAAAGCCACCACCCTAGTGCCTTTTAATCATTTGAACAACTCGCAATAGTTTAATCCTAGCCTATTTTAGTTTAATTGAGCATTGTAATTTTATAAAAATTAGATTCATAATTAAAACCAAAAATGTGTAGAAGTGCAATTTGGAGCAAATACACAACTCCACTTTGGATAGACACCCAACTCCAATATCTAGCTCTCTGTGGAAATTGATCCCGACCCTAAATCGGGTAAAAGCTGCTTCGACCCCTCTCTCGCTACTCAATAGTAGTGCAGGATTGGCTTCGATCAAGCAGCCTCTACCCATTTCGTTATATAGTCAACAACCACAAAAATGAACGGGTGCCCGTTAGAAGCGGTGGGCTCAATTGGACCGATGACATCCATTCCCCAGGCGGCAAAAGGCCAAGGTGCATTTGTTGCATTGAGATAGTTTGGTGGTACCTTTATCATGTCTGCATGTACCTGGCACTGGTGGCATTTCTGTACGTACCGGATGCAATCCGTTTCCATGGTCATCCAAAAGTATCCAACTCTGAGTATTTTCTTGGCTAGGATAAAATCATTCATATGTGGTCCACAAGTTTCGGCATGTATCTCCTCGAGCAATATGGAAGCCTCCTTTGCGTCAACACACCTTAGCAACCCCATATCAGGAGTTCTTTTATATAGGGTCCCTCCGCTTTGGAAGAAGTGATTGGATAGCCTCCGCAGAGTGCATTTCCGAATATGGTTTGCCTGCTCTGGATATTCTCCCTTCGTCAAATATTCTTTGATGTCGTGGAACCAAGGTTTTCTATCTGTTTCTTCTTCAACGTAAGCACAGTAAGCCGGATGGTTATGGATTTTCACCGTGATGGGATCGATGAAATTCTTATTTGGATGTTTTATCATTGATGACAAAGTGGCCAGTGCGTCTGCGAACTCATTTTGAATTCTGGGTACATATTTGAATTCTATCTTTGTGAATCTCTTCATTAAATCCTGTACATGATACAAGTATGGCAGTATCTTGGTGTTCTTCGTAGCACATTCTCCTTGAACCTGGTGTACCAGAAGATCCGAATCACCAATTACCAGCAGCTCTCGTATATTTATATCGATGGCCTGATTGAGCGCCATGATGCAAGCTTCGTATTCTGCCATGTTGTTGGTGCATGGAATCCTAAGCCTACTTGAGTAAGAAGTTCACACCTTACGAAGCACGATACTCTCTGCTAGAACGCACCTGCTATGCCTTGACCTGGACGGCTCAAAAATTGAGGCATTACTTCTGTGCCTATACCACATACCTCATATCCAGGATGGATCGTCTGAAGTACATCTTTCAGAAGCCCATGCCAACCGCGAAGTTAGATAAATGGCAGATAGTGTTAAGTGAGTTCAACATCATTTATGTAACTCAGAAGGCGGTCAAAGGACAAGCATTGGCATACCATCTTGCCGAAAATCCCATGGAAGGAGAATACGAACCACTAAAAACGTATTTCCCTGATGAAGAAGTATCCTTCGTAGGGGAGGACATTGCTGAAGCTTACGACAGTTGGAGAATGTTCTTTGATGGAGCTGCAAACTTCAAAGGAGTGGGAATTGGAGTAGTGTTGGTATTAGAAACAGGTCAGCATTACCCTGTAACTGCGAAGATGGGTTCACATATTACTTTGGACTGTGCTATGAAGCGGCTAATGTAATTGAGGCATCCTAGGAAACTCATCACGTCCTTCTTGCTATTTGGTGGTGGTAACTCTTGGATAGCCTTAACTTTGGATGGGTCCAACTCGATTCCTCGGCGGCTGACAATAAATCCTAACAGCTTTCCTGCGGGAAACCCGAATGCACATTTTGCGGGGTTCAATTTTAGATTGTACCTCCTTAGCCTTTCAAAGAACTTCCTCAAGTCTACTATGTGATCAGCGGCCTTCTTGGATTTGATGATGACGTCATCATCTTACACCTCTATTTCCTTATGTACCATATCATGGAAGATGGTTATCATGGCTCTCATGTAAGTAGCCCCAACATTCTTTAGACCGAACGGCATTATCTTGTAGCAGTATACTCCCCACGGTGTGATGAAAGATGTTTTCTCTGCGTCTTCTTCATCCATCCAGATTTGATAATAACCCATGAAGCAATCCACAAAGGATTGGAGTTCATGCTTGGCACAATTGTTGATCAGGATGTGTATATTTGGTAGTGGAAAGTCGTCCTTGGGACTTGCTCTGTTTAAATCCCGATAGTCAACACACACCCTGACTTTCCCATCTCTCTTCGGAACTGGCACAATATTGGCTAGCCAGGTTGGGTACTCAACTACCCTGAGAACCTTAGCTTTGATTTGCTTAGTGACTTCCTCCTTGATTTTCAGGCTCATGTCTGGTTTAAACTTTCTGAGTTTCGGCTTTACAGGCGGACACATTGGATTGGTAGGCAGCTTGTGAGCCACTATGGATGTGCTCAGACCGGTCATGTCATCATATGACTATGCAAAGATATCCTCATATTCCTTCAAGAAACGAATGTATTCTTCATTCTCTAACGGTGATAAGTGAATGCTTATGCGAGTTTCCTTGACGGTTTCGGCGTCTCCCAAATTTATTGCTTTGGTTTCGTCCAGGTTGGACTTAGGCTTATTCTCAAAGTTCTCAACCTCCCTGACAACTTCCTCAGGTATTTCATCTTCTTCTTCTGAATCACTATCCTTATGTTGCGTTGTCTCATTATAGAAAATGTGAAAGATAATAATGAATGATAAATAGCAATGCACTGATTAAATTTTGAAAATACCCCAAAACAAGTACGGCTCGATGAATCGAGCAATTATTTTAAAACAAAATGCGTCTCTTAAACAAAATTACTAAAAACATTTGAAATGCCTGGCATGGCTATAGAAATAAATTAGGCTAAGTACCAAGCTACCCAGGGACTCGGCGGACCCGAGATGGTGTGGCAGTCCAAATCCTGAGAACAGCTCCCTTCTCCACAATCTGAATGGTGAGGCCTTCTTCCTCTTCCTCCTCAATTATCGCACTGCAATCCATATCCTCGTCTTCCTGGAACAATTTTCTCAACCTAGCTAAAGCTTCTTCTTCTGCAGTCCCCCATATTGTATCGGCTTGATGAAAATTCTGACCCAGATGTGGCACTGGTTGCTCGAGAGGGTAATAAGGACCACGCCATGGTGGCGACCAGTCATTATATTCCTGCCAGGTATACGGGTACCCCAGCTCGAAAGTTGTGCCATGGAGTTTCAGCTGTATTGGCTTAGTAATGCCCTGGAGGTCCTTCCCCAATCCTTTGCTAGGTTCATACCCAGACCATGCCAGTATGCTTTCTATTTTGTTACTCCACCACTTGTCATTTTCAATCGCGTTGAAATGTTCAATGTGGTAATTAGTTTCTCCACCCAGCCTTCCTCTATTCTCAATGGCCGGGATAGTTTGACTGGTGTAAATGGGGTTACTCCCATCTTCGTGAATGACTACCTCCTGGTGGTTCCACTCGAACTTCACGTCCTGGTGTAGTATGGAAGCCACAGCCCTAGCGGCATGTATCCAAGGTCGGCCCAACAGAAGATTGTATGTACCTGATATGTCAAGCACTTGAAATTCAACATCGAACCAAGTTGGATCCATCTACAGGCAAAGGTTAATCTCCTCAATCGTGGCCCTTTGAAACCCATCAAAGGCTTTCACGTTCATACTTCCTGCCCGTATCTCGTGGAAATCTTTGCCCAAACTATTCAGAGTAGCTAAAGGACAAATGTTGAGACTCGAGCCCCCATCTATTAGGACCCTGCAATGAATTTATCTTCGAACTGTACCGTGATATGCAGTGCCCTGTTGTGACTTAACCCTTCAGGCGGTAGTTCATCCTCAGGGAAGGTGATCTTATGACTCTCCAGCACTTGCCCTACCATGTTGGCCATTTCTCCACTGGTGATGTTGCTGGGTACGTAAGCTTCATTTAACATCTTCATTAGAGCACTCCTATGTGTATCCGAATTTTGCAACAGCGACAAGATGGATATCTGGGCGGGAGTTTTGTTTAAATGATCGACGACTGAGTATTCCCTTGCCTTTACTTTCCTCCAGAGATCATCTGGCACGGTTTTAATAACAGGTTGCTTAGTAGCAGCCTCTTTGCTCGATCCTCCCAAATGTTCGGGTGTATAGATCCTTCCCGTTCTGGTCTTTCCTTGTGCGGCATTAGATTCTTCCATGTTTGCTTTTCCCTTTCGCCTGGCTTCTGCAACATAGTCCCATGGTATGGCGTTGGAACTGAAAGGAGGTGCGGTTTCTACTGTCAATGTGAAGGGTGTGGCCACTTCTACCTCAAATGGAACGGGTGTGGTTGCAGGTGGTGGTACCTCTACCTCAAATGGACCCGATGTAGTTACCTCAACTTTGATTGATGGTTGTATCTGTACCACATTAGGAGTGAGTGTGACTGCAGGCTTAAAGTCATAGCCTTCTCAGATGAGCCCGATTGACCCCGCAGGATCCCATTCTTCATCCATCTCTATCACATGTACTCCATCACCTCTATGATCTGGAAGAGGATTGTTGCGGACGTTGGGTTCAGCTTCCTTCGCTTGTATGACTTTGTTATCAATCAATGTCTGGATCTTATCTTTCAATGTCCGACACTCATCAACGGTGTGCCCCTTCATACTGGAATGATATGCAAAGGTTTTATTTGGGTTGACCCATTGAGATAAATTCTCTATTGCCACTTTAGGAATAGGGGTGACATAACCAGTAGCCTTCAATCTTTCGTACAGCTGGTCGATGGGTTCAGCAATGCCGGTGTATTATCTAGGTGGTTTTCGATCAAAGTTAGGTCGGGGTTTATGGTAATTTGGATGAGTTGGAGGTGAATGATAGTAGGTTGGCTGGGTGTTATAGGTGTGATAGGCGGTGTCGGGTTGGGAATATCCGGGAGGTGAAGGTTGGTATGTGGGTGGAGGTGTTTGGTATGTGGGTGGAGGTATCTGGTATGTGAGCGGAGATTTTGGGCCTTGGGCCACCATTACTGCCCCCACTTCTTTTTTCTCTGATATGCCGCCTGATTGTAATGCTTTATTCGTGGCCTATAGTGCCTCGAAATTTGTCACCATCCCGTTTTTGATACCCTCTTCAATCCTTTCTCCGAGTTTGATGATGTCGGAGAACTTGTGATTCTCAATGACCATTAGCCTTTAATAATATTGTGGGTCCTGTGCCCTGACAAAGAACTTGTTCAACTGTTCCTCATCTAACGTTGGTCTGACCTTGGCATCTTCTGACCTCCACCGAGTAGCATACTCACGGAAAGTCTCAGCTGGCTTCTTCTTTAAGTTCTGGATATAGAAGACATCCGGTGCGTTTTCTGTATTAAACCTAAACCGATCCATGAATTCTGATGCCATGCTCACCCAATTGGCCCACTTCTTAGGGTTCTGGCTTATGTACCAGGACAGGGCATCTCCGGTGAGGCTTCTCATGAAGAGCTTCATTCGGATCCTTTCATCTTTTCCGACCCCCACGAGCTTGTCACAGTAAGTTCTCAGATGAACCTTGGGATCACCTGTTCCATCAAATATTTCGAACTTGGGAGGTTTGTAACCCTCCGGCAGTTCCACATCTGGTTGTATGCATAAATCCTCGTAGTTCAGACCTTCTATCCCTTTACCTCCTTCAACACCCTGAACTCGACTTGTCAATTTCTTGAGCTCTTCAGCCATGTTCTTGATGAGCATGTCCTTCTCAGCGGATTCTGGTGTATAGGAGATTGGTTGAGTGGAGTGAGGCATGGTTTCCACGTATATGGTGTTGTTTTGGTGAGTGACAGGGATTTGGGCGTAGTGGTGATCATTGGTGGAGTTTTGAGGATCGGGAACAAGGTGAGGTGTGTTCTGAGGGGTATGATAGGTAGTGGCTTGCGGGTACTGGGTTGGTTGATGGTGGTGTTGTAGAGGAGTCGGTATCGGTAAAGGATTGGGATTTTGAGGTGGGGTATCATATTGATGGGGTGAGGGAGGATTTTGCGGATGTTGGTTTGGCGTATTTTGGGGGAGGTGCTGGGTTTTTGGTATTTTGTTGGTTGATGTCGAGGACAGTTAGAGTGAGAGAGAGGTTTTCTAGGTTGCGGACCTGCAAGTTCTCCTTGTAACTCCAATATTTTCTGCTCTAATCGCAGAACCAATTCATTCTGGGCCGGAGTGCTTTGACCGTCTGAAGTTTCGATATTCTCGACATTTTCCTTTCGAATGCCGCTCAAGTCATCCATCTTAGCTTTCCCTTTGATTTTCATATTACTTGGAGGAGGAGGAGGTGGAGGGCCTCTAGATCTGGTGTGGTATGCTAATGATGCCAGTATGTGCGAACCAACCTTAGGGGATGGGAATAATAAAAAATAAAGAAAAACAAAAGGTAAACAAGTCAGTAGGGATTTGGAAAAGTCTGCAGTATTTAAACACATATTGCGAGAATGTAAATTCGTGTCCTAATTTGGGAGCCTTGTTGTGCCCGAGGTAGGCCTAGCGACAAATAGATTTGGAGAAATTCAGTGACAATAATTGCCTCATTTCATTAATGTAAAAATAGACGAACCAAAACGACACTAAAAGATAAGTCACTAATGGCACTTGGCCTTATTACATTTGAAAAGCATGTAAACCTAATCTACTTGGTCCTAGAAGGACCTTTTCCAGGCTGGATGCTCTTGTCAATCAGATCCCCCAGTTTGCGTAGGTTCAGCAATAAGAATGCCCTCGCCAAATGTCCTCCTTCGTTTCCTTCAGCGTTCTGGCAATCAGTGACTCTCTTCCTCATTTTACCTTCCAATTCCATCAGATTGTACTCCAGATACTCCAACCTTTCACTAGATTTAACGGCCCTCTCTTTCCACTCATTGATCATTTCCATATCATCCTTGTGTTGCTCCATATGCTAGGCTTCAGACTCGCAGATTATTTCGCACAGTTTGTTATATTTCACTTGTGCTTCAGCAAATTCTTCTATAACCTTGTTTCCCGGACCAACTCTTGGCTCGAAAATTCCCCCTATGTTATCATCCAACCATGAGGGGTAGAAGTACGCATGACCATCATGATATCGATCTGGCTTAATAGTATCCTTTTCTACGATAATCTTCAAGTGCCACATGTGTTGTGCTTCATTTTTTGTATGGAATGGCATCACCCTGAAAATTAGCTATGAAGTGACTCATTTTAGCAACCCGTGGTATGACTTGCTTCCTGCCTACCTGTCTCATAATCCTAGGAGAGCATAAGGGCATATGCCCCTCAACCAGATTAGCACCAAGTGTGGAACGTCCCTAGATCGAATAATTAACTCGTCGGTAGGGAACCATTCAAACATCCATTGAACCTGATCCTCGGTCAAATCGTTGAAAAACTGCACCCATCCTATAGCATCCTCTGGTTGAGCCAACCTGTCCGGGAGATAGGTCATTTTCTTAGGATGATGGAAGGCTATGTGATCGTCCCATGGCCTTCGTGGAAACTCTTGACGGTGATGACCCTTTTGGAGATGTTCTAACAGCCAAAATTGTAGCAACAGATTGCAACCTTCGAAGTATTTGTACCCTTTCTGGCAGCGCTCTAAGGCCCGGTAGATGTCTGCAATGATCATAGGGACAATGGTTGTCTGCCCTTCGATCCCTTCCATCAAAGTTTTGGCCACCAGGTCCAGTCTGGTGGGGATTCTGTCCCCTTGGATTGGGAATACCAGCATACCCAAAAAACAAACGATGAACACAAAGGCCCTGTGGTGAATCCAACCTAAGGAGGTGATGGAAAATTCATCATCAAAGATACGGTAAGATCTGTTGTGACCATATCGTTCATAGAGGAAGTCGAAGGGTATGTAGGAGTTTTTCAGGCACTCCAAGTCATCATTCTTCTTTAACCCCCATCATCTTAAGAAATCCCCTAGTAGTGCAATTTTCAGGCGCCAGTAAACCAAGTCTCTCCCAAGGTAGCCCAGCAAATCCCCCTATTTCTTCCAAGAGAGGGGTCATTTCTATGCTTCCAAAGCGGAACACGGCTCTTTCTTAGTCCCGGAACATTGTGGCAGCCTCGATCACATTTTGTTCGGCTGGAGGTCCAACAAAGAAGGCAAATTTCCTAAGACCCTTTTCACGTGATTCTGGTCACTTGATGGAAGATCCCTCGACCAATCTAGCAATGATGATGGTATGTTACTGACCATGCCAAACTGGGGGACTTCGTGCCTCATTTTCTGCAAAAAAAATATGGTTAGGCCCTTCCCCCTCCGGGTCCGACTATTTATACAATAATGATCAGCATATTGGCACTTATTTCTCCAAAATTAATGCACACAATTGTGGTTTTGTGCGTTGGGATTATGGAAAACCCGATGGACTTTTGGACAAGGCTTGTCTTAAAGGGTTATTATGTGGACAACATATTAACCCGGCTAGGTTTCTATAGAGGTCTAGACCGGTACCCTCAAGTGGACAACTTGAGAGGGAAAGGCACGGAACCGTCGACTGCACCGTTGATTGACTAGTTTTACCGTAAATACACCTTTCCACATTTAACGGAAGATATATATAGGAAGAGCGCAAACACTCATCAAGCATTGCAATGGGATTGATTACGCATGAGTGGAATATGATGTTGAGCATGATTTATGCAATAATAAATAGCACGTTATCATGTATCTGCACGTTTGAAAATGATAAATGCGGCATTTAATAATTAAAAACAGTTAAGAAAAAAAACAAAGAGACAAGTCAGTTTCGGTAGTAAAGGAAATCATAATGCTTAAAAAAACGGCAACTAATTCAGATAAAAGGGGAAGGGGAAGGGTTCCCATGTGTTGACAGGATAAAGCATGTTCTTATGGTAAGAGCCTAAGAATTCCCAGGCAGAGTCGCCATGCTGTCGCGCCCCTCTTTCCTCGCGGAGTCCGGGTTTCGTCATTTCTTTGGGACAACTCATTTCCTTTTGGGAATTGGGTACGGATTTGAAGAGTCGCCACCTAACGGATTTAAGGTGCGTTAGGGCACCTAAAGCAAATAACTCATAGACCGATTTGCATTACCGGAGATTGGGTAAGGGCTCGAAATAACCTTGAGGGGAAGGTGTTAGGCACCCCTCGAGGTCCACAACGGTGGATCCCGGCCAAACTCAAATTAGGTGAATTAGTCTTATAAGCAAACAAAGCAATTTAGACAAAAAGATATTACGTTTAAAACAAGGGGTAAAAAGGGTCCTAGGTTTTTTAGCCTATAGGATCACTTATGTGCAATACTTGGTAATCGTCCCCAAGTTGGGTGATACACATAGCATTAGCACACAGGTCATCATATCATTTACTACCCGATTACCCTCCCCTTAATGGTTATATATGTGATTCTAATTAAACGTACTCTATGCGTGCATTACCCGTCCCCTACTTAAGGTCCTGGAGGTATTTAGGACTTCTAGTTAAGGTGGATCTAGACTCTCCTATGGTGTTTCAAAGGAGAAAAATCTAAGCGACAAGCAAAACAAATAGGACTGTCAGATAAAGGAACAGTTAAAGGCTCACATTTACCTCCACAAATAAGCAGGCAATTGCACGTCTCAAACAACAGTATTTCAGACACTTTAAAAGTCCTATAGATGGATATCTAGGTGAGCACAAAGTAGAACATATGCAGCATTTTTATTAAAGCGAGGCAGAAGATACTAAGTCAGTTTGCCTACTGATTTTAGAACTAGCTGAATCTGGGCAATTCACAAATAGTTCAACAAAAGCACAGTTTTATAATTTCAAGATTTTAATCGCCCTACAGGCTTGCCTAGGCATGGATCAGAGATGTCCTATGAACAAGATATCTAATCGTTAATTAGAAATGCAAATAACCAGTAAACGATTTTAAGAAGGCAATTGGTTCATTAGGTCCTATAGGCATGCTGTCTAGGTGCTGAAAATAATCACAAATGTTGCAGAACTAATTTTATATAAATCTGATATCTAGGTGTTGGGATTGTTTTTATACTTATTTCCTATAGGCATGATTGCTTCTGAAGAAACTGATTTTTATACAACTTGATTGCAGGTATGGTATCAAGGTGAGTGCAATGAAAATCCTAGAACATGGTTTCTAATACATATAGGAGAATGATTGTTAAGGCTGAATCAATAACAACCTAGAGACAGGATTTATAGTGTGGGTGTGAACATGCATAAAAAAAATTTAGAGCAAATAACATGTGTCGCGCCCCATTTTTTCCCCTCCCCTTTTTACGGGGGAAGAAAGGTCTGGGTTTCGACATTTATGGGGGGTAATAACTCGTTTCCTTTAAGGAATTAGGTATTTTGAAGAGTTGCACCTAACAGGTTATGGTGCGTTAGGGCACCTAGAGCGATTAACTCTTGGATTGGTTTGCATTACCAGAGATTCAGGGTAAGGGCTTGAAGTAACCTTGAGGGGAAGCTGTTAGGAAACCCTCTCGGTCCACAACTATGGGTCCCGGCCAAACTTGTACTTGTGAATTAGTCCTTTAACAAATAAGTAGTTGAAACAAATAATTGCAAATAAAGCATGTTGTACATTGCATGACTCAGATAATAAGACAAAGGATTTGAACAAGTTGTGTACACATAAAATAAAGTTCTAAGCAAATGGAATTTTGGAAAGGAGGGGTCCTAGGTTGGTTGGCCTACAGGATCACCACACGCAATGCCTGGTAAACACTCCTCAATGAGGGGATACACGTGACATTAGCTCGTAGTCATCATATCCCATTCTACCCAAGTCCCTCCCCTTGGTTATAGCCTAAAGTGTTCTAGTAACCTCGATAATGCCTATGCGTGCACCACCTGTCCCTTCCTCGTGGTCCTAGAGGTATTTTAGGACCTCTAAATCTGGGCAGTTCTAGACAACACCTAAGGTGTTTAAAAGGAGAAAATTCTAGGCGACAGGCAAGAACACGTAGGACTTAACAGATAAATGCAGCAAAAGCAGTCAAGAGGCCCAGGTTTACCTCCACAATTAATGCACATAAACAGCACGTAGAACACAAACAAGAGTAGTTTTTGTTAGAGAAAAGACCTAAACAAGATATTTAAGTGGATGTTAACACCCAGAGATATGTAACCTTATTTTTTATAAACTTGACAGTAAGGTCCTAATCAGTTTGCCTACTGATTTTAAACCTGTTAAGTTTGGACAACTTAAAATAGCAAAAATACAGTTTCAGATTTGCAGAATTTAAAATCGCCCTATAAGCTTGCCTAAACGCAGAACAGTGATGTCCTAAGAGCATGATAACTACGTTGATACAGTAGAACAGTGAGCAGTTTTTAAAATGGACTCTTGAATTCCTATAGGCATGCTTTCTAGTGGTAGTGAATGAAGACAGTGTTTAAAAGACTCATTAAAGAAAGCAGACATTTGATTAAACCAGTTCAAAAGGGAACTAACATGGATCAACTGACTTGTCTAACTAAATTGATTTTAATTCTATAGGCAGAATTTCTGATTTTATTCCCTATAAGCATGATATCTAGTTGTTAAGAGCTGATGTTAGAAACTTATAGGCATGATTTCTAGTGAAAACAAATGTGAATATCCGTTGTAACAAAAATTGAACTTGATCACATTCCAAGGCATGGTATCTAATTACAAAGCCTTTTAAGTCCTATAGGCATAATTTCTATTATTGCAACCATTTAAACCCTATAGTCATGGTTACTAGTATGGTAAAGCAGACATAGCAAGTGTACTAATAAGATCCTATAGGCATGGTTTCTATTATTGAAATCTTTTAAACCCTATAGGCATGGTTACTAGTATGGTAAAGCAGACAGAGCAAGTGTATTAACAAGATCCTATAGGCATGGTTTCTACCCGTATTACCCCACAAATATATAACTACCCACCCTTTTCACTAATCAACCCCAGTATTCGTTTATAAATAATCATTACAGACCAGCTGAATAAATTACATAAATAGATAAAAGAAAAGAAGAAGTTACACTATAGGGAGCCTGAAGCAGGCCCAAATGATTTCCCAAACCTCCAATAGCCTCAAATGCCAAATTCCATAGACAATCTCATTGTCTAGGTGCGTCAGAGTTCCCTAAGGATCTCAAGGATCCCGGGCAGTGCTCACACCTAGACTTTATATCCAAAACAGAGTAAGTGCAGTGTGGAAGAGCCAGCTCCAGTGCATCAGAGTTCAGAGGGATCTCATAGGGATTCCAAGGCAGTCACACACTGGAGGGGCGAAACTTAAGGACCTAAGAGTAAAGTGGGAGTGCTTGGCATGGTTTTGAAAAGGTTTAGATAGAAAGCAGTATTTGAAAAGACTCAGTAGTTTTACAAATGAGAGGATTGTTCAGTAAAACAGTTTTAACCAGAGTTGTGTAACAACAGACCACACATAAAGCCAAACAGGTTCAGCAACACTAAAGTAATAAACCTTCATAAAGGGGTAATTGGGGCTGGGAACACACAATACAAGTAAACAACATTCTTTGCAATTGAGGGGTTGTTTATAATGGGTTCAGGGGTGCTAATTAGGACATAGTGACAGAATCAGATATGCTTTAGGGGGTCATGGGATTAGGGATAACTAATGAAATAGGAACTCCAGAACCAACATAGAATCAAACAACTTAGAGTAACAAAATCACTTTGCAAAGAGAGGTTCGGACTGGATAGCAAGTGAACCAATATTCAAAAAAGGGTAGAGTCAAGTTTAAACAAACTACTAGTTCATAAGACCTATTAATTTTAGAAGTCATAAGACATAACTAGGTGAAGTAATAGGTCCATTACATGTTGAGCAGCAAAACAAAAGATAGAAACAGATTAAGAATATGAAGAACTGAAGCAGTATGAAACACATTGGTTAACTTGAATTTAAAATCAGAATATACCTGTTAAGAGAGTAAATGAAAGGTAAAGAGCAGGAGAGTGCAATAATTAGCCTTGGCTTGCAGCCGGCTAATTTAGTAACAATAGTAAGTAACAAAGAAAGCAGAAGAGCTTTTTAGTGTGAGAGAGATGTGAACTAATGTCTGTGTGTTAAGACTGTAGAAGAAAGCCATTTATATAGTAGTTCAAAACTAGGTATAATAAGGCAAGAATCACAACTGTATAGTAATTATGGAACTCAGAACCAATTAGAGCAAAATCAGTACAAGTATTCCCTTAATTAAGGGAATCAGTTCAAACGGTAAGAACAAGTAACAAATAAGGAAAGAAATCAATGTGTAACTGGAGCATAAGAGACAATCAAATAATTCAAACATAGTAGGCATAGAGTAAACAATTAGGGCTAGGTTCAGAAAATTCTAATTAAGGAGATAGTCGGTAAGAATCAAGTAACCATGCAGACAAGGTAAGGGAAAGTTAGTTTAGGCAAGTAAATCAATCACATTGAGTAGGAAGGTAAGAATCGAAGGTTTAAAGGAAAGTTTTCAAATCAAAACAAGAAATGGGGAATTCAGAAACAATTAAAGAGAAAGTGGTGAAAAGAGTTAGCGTTTAGCATATAAATAAAGTAAGACATGGATAGTCAAGAGTCGACATACAACTCTAGCAAGCATGAAAGTTAAACAATATTGATTTAATGAGAAAGAGGCAAGTCTTGAATAGTCAAGATGAACACAAGCACATAGAATCACTATAAGTTTAGGCTAAGAAACTCAGTAGAAACATTTCAAAGCGAGATAGTCACTTGAAATCACAGAAACTCAAAAACGAGAACCAGTCAGTCATGATGATACATAGAACCAAACGAAGAACCTTAAAAAATTTAGGGCTTTCAACATAGACGAGTGAAGATGTAGTAGACTCATAGAATCAGTCAAAATATGTAAGAAATAGAAGTTTAAACACAAAGAATCAGTTAGACAAGGTTTTAAAAGAAGTTCTGAAAACCCCGGTTTTAGAAGAAAATGAAAAACACTTGAAATCACATGATTCTCGTAAAGAACCTTGAGGATAGTGTAAAACATTCAAGAAACAAACTCAAATCGTCCTAGATCAGTACAGATCTAGGAGGTGTAGAAAAGAAATTAGGGTTTCGAAAGAAATCCGTATAGAGATGAAGAAACCTGTCTAGAATCCCAATGATCGTAGCAAATATAGAATGATTTCGCTTGAAATCACACTAGAATAACCAGGAACAGGAAGGAGATGAACCCTAGATACAAGTCGGCATGGACCTGGGCCCTTGAGGACCTTAGAGAAGGCAGGAATGGCATGAGAGAAGCCATTGGAGGCGTAAGAGACGATGAGAGGTCATCGCAGATGACCGGAGATGGGAGGTCGGCGTTTGAAGATTAGGGTTAGGTTGAGAGTGTTCTAAGAGCAGAGAGGATTTTAGGGCGGCGGGTGCATAGAAATGATTAGGGTTGGGGGTCGTTTGGAATTAAAAAATGTAAGTTTTAACGAGGGTCGTTGATCTTTTAGATCAACGGCGATGATCTGATAGGGTCTTGGGTCGGGTAGGTGTAGTTAGGGCCTGGGTCGGGTAATTTGATCTGAAATTGGGCTGGGGTATTGGGTTGAATTGAGGCTGAAATTGAAATACAATTTGGCTAAGTTTTAAATAGCCAACTTAACCCTATATAATTTATAATAAATAATAGATGATTTCTAAAAAATATTTCCGTGTACTAAAATTATTTTAAATAGCTATTTAACATTTTAAAAAATATAGAAGATCATTTTGTGCATATAAATGTAATTATGCATTAATAAGGCTAGTATTGCAAATATATGCAAATTAGTTTTAAAAATACAAATGCAATTATAAAAAATACAATAAAAATATTTTAACAATATTTTGGCATCAATATAGAATCTAGATGGCTAAATCACCACAAAGATAATTTGAAGGATAATTATTGGAGATTTTATGAGTAAAAAGAGAGGAAATAAATCGATCTGAAACCTTTAAAATTATAGGAAAATTATAAAAAAGCTTATGCATGCTTATATATGTATATATGCTATTTTGAAAGTATATATGTGTATTAAAAATATATAGGAAAAAATTGGGTATCAACAGCTGCCCCTCTTTACCCGGGAAGGATGAAAGAGTTTTCGAGTAAAGAAATAATGGTCAATTTTGACCGGGCGGGATGCTTTGAAAAACAGAGGCCGGGATCCAGTCTTCGAGTTGCCTACATATCCCTGGTTTTACAGGAATCAGGCCATATGTAGTTCTGGATTCATCGGCAGAATATGCCGATGAAATCATTCCAAGAACGGACACGAGATGCGAAAGCGGATATGGTGAGTGGTTAAGGTTCGAGACGGTTGAAGGAACTGGAGCAAGATCGCTCCTACTAGGATAGCGGTTGCTTACTGGTTACCTGCAGATAAAAGATGCTACAAACATGTATTTGCAAAAATTTAAACATGATGCAGATTCCCTTTTTGGACCATGAAAGTTGCCTTTGGACGGTTAAAGATGACGTCCTTGGACCATGACGTCCTGGGCCATGAATTGTTTAGCAAGGGATTCGCTGGCCATGAAATGTCGTTCTCGGGCCATGACAAATGGTGCCTCCGAACCATAACGCCTTTGAATAATGATATGCAAATTTGAGGGATCCTTAGCCCATGGCATGATGTCTTCCGGCTATGAGGATGATGCCTTTTAGACTATGGCGCCTTTGGATAGATTGGCGATATTTCAGCCCATGATATATAATAACATGATGTTAACAAGACAGGGCTCAGTCTTGTGAAATGGAGGGCAGAGCTTAGCCCGATCGAAAAGCAAATAAATAGTACTAGAAATAGAGCAATATTTGTGTGAAAAGGGACAGTGCTTAGTCCTATGCGAATGTGGGGGCAGGGATTTGCCTCATGCAGATGTGGAGGCAGGGATTAGCCTCATGCAAGTATGGCGGCAGGGATTAGCCTCATGCAGATATGGAGGCAAGGATTAGCCACATGCGAATATGGAGGCAAGGATTAGCCTCATACAAGTAGGAAGGCAGGGATTAGCCTCATGCAGATTGAGGCAGGGATTAGCCTCATGCAAGTATGGAGGCAGGGATTAGCCTCATGTAGATATGGAGGCAAGGATTAGCCTCAAGCAAATAGGGAGGCAGAGATTAGCCTCATGCAGGTATGGAGGCAAGGATTAGCCTCATGCAAATAGGGAGGCAGGGATTAGCCTCATGCAAATAGGGAGGCAGGGATTAGCCTCATGCAGGTATGAAGGCAAGGATTAGCCTCATGCAGGTGGGGGGTGTTGATACCCAAATTTTCCCTATATATTTTTTATATGCAAAATATCTTTAAAATAGCATATATACGCATATATAAGTATATCCAAGCATTTTACTATTTTTTCCCATAATTTTAAGGTTTTTAAAATGATTTATTTCCCTTTTTTCATCCATAAAAACCCAATGATTATTTCTGAAATTATTATTCTTTGGTAATTTACTTATCGGAATTTTATATTTATATTAAAATATAGCTAGTATGATTTTTGCACATTTTTTACAAATCTATTTAGTATTTTAAAAGCTAAATTGCGTATAATTGCAACATTAGCCTATTTTAGGATTTAATTGCGTTTATAATTATAAAATTGGCTCCAATATTT
>NC_031994.1:71591879-71789348 GCF_001879085.1 Nicotiana attenuata
AAGCCTTAGGGACTAAAATTATAAACTGAATCAGATTTTATTAGCTACAACCAGCACGCAGGCCTGATTCGGGCATCTTATCTGAACTATGTAATAAATCAGCCTGCCTCAACCTTTAAGTTTTAATCAGACCTTAAACAGTATGTGTAAGTCATGCTAAATTATGTGCTTTCTTTGGTCTAAAGGAGGTCTATCTGACGCCCTTCACTTTGTTTATGTGCTCCTACCCCCAACTTGCTATACGTTCTTTTTGTATGTCGCCTTAGTAGTTTTTGTCCTTTGAAACTATAAACAAGCCTAATATCCCTCCCTTTTAGGATTAGTAGTCCTAACTGCCTCCGGGACTGATAGGATTGGGGCGGGTAATAGCATGCAATAAGTAAACGAGACCATTCCGCGCTTTAATACCTTAACGGGGTGGGAAAGGGTAGATATGGATATGATGACCATGCGATAACATCACGTGTAGCCCCTCACTGAGGAGTGATTACCGGATGTTATGTGGGGTGATCCATATTATTTATAAACCTAGGACCCCCTTCCCTTTGTTTCTTTGATTCTTTTTTTTTCAAATTTTAAACTATTTCTCTAAGAAAAAAAAATCAGTATCCCTTTCGTTCTTTCTAACTTTGTTTATTTGTAACCATTATGTGAAAATCCCCTTACTTGAAGTTTTATTTGCCTATGTGTTATTTGCACTTAAGTCACAACAATAGTTTGGCCGGGAACCACACTAGTGGATCCTGAGGGGTGCCTAACACCTTCCCCTTGGGATAATTTCAAGCCCTTACCCAATATCTGGTTACTTGACTCAAACCCTTCTTAGTGTCCTAATGCACTTAAATCAAGGTGGCTACTCTTCAATTCAAAACTCAATTCCCAAAAGGGAACGAGTTGTCTTCCCAGATGTCATAAACCCGATTTCGCGAGAAAAAGGGGTGCGACAGGGGGCAGGGATTAGCCTCATGCAAATAGGGA
This sequence comes from Nicotiana attenuata, assembly GCF_001879085.1. NCBI lineage: Eukaryota > Viridiplantae > Streptophyta > Magnoliopsida > Solanales > Solanaceae > Nicotiana > Nicotiana attenuata. The sequence continues at coordinate 71,592,858 of NC_031994.1, forward strand.
GGCAAGGATTAGCCTCATGCAGATAGGGAGGCGGGGATTAGCCTCATGCAAATAGGGAGGCAGGGATTAGCCTCATGCAGATAGGGAGGCAAGGATTAGCCTCATGCAAATAGGGAGGCAAGGATTAGCCTCATGCAGATATGCAGGCAAGGATTAGCCTCATGCAAATAGGGAGGTAGGGATTAGCCTCATGCAGATAGGGAGGCAGGGATTAGCCTCATGCAGCGGGCGAGTAGTAAGTAAGAGTAGCATATGTCTTAGCTGGAGATGTATATTTGGTGTCTGATGGCTTGATTGATAGTAATCCTGCTACATGCATATATTTGCGGATGTTATCGTTACGTCAGATGTGCCTGCGTTCAAAGAAAAATTGTAAGTTCTGTGAGGGGGAGGTTGGTTCGTGCTTCGTCTGCTGGCCTTGCTCTGCTCCGTTCTTAAAGCCCTTTCGAGTTCCCCTAGGTAACACCTGACTGTTATAGAAATAGAGTTTTCGAAAAATATGTACTTGTTGATAAAAAATAGAGTTATTCCAGAAATATATTTATACATTTAGATGAATTAGTGACTGTAACACATCTCAAAGGCATTGCAGCTCTCTTATATTTGGAATTTTGAGGGTCCTCCTCAAAATTCTGCCCCAGTTTGGTAGATGATCTTTTGACTGTTTGCAGATAATATGCCTTGCTAAATCTTCTTCGGAATTTTGAGAATCCTTCTCAAAATTCTGCCCCAGTTCCTTAACTGATTACTAACTTTCTGGCATGCGATGGCGTTGGCTGGACTTGATCCGGAATTTTGAGGGTCCTCCTCAAAATTCTGCCCCAGTTTCTGAGCTTGGGGGGAAATGGAAATTTTAGTATGATATGACCGAACCCATAAGGCTGCCTACGTATCCCCTCTTAAACGGGAATCAGGTCAACCGTAGTTCAATTACATCATATGAAAAATGTAGATAATCTAAGCATAATATCTCTTGACTGGCGTCTGAATTGATTGGTTTTGGCCAGACTTTTCCGTCCATTTCTGCAAGTATGAGTGCTCCTCCTGTTAGTTCCCTATGAACCATGTAAGGACCTTGCCAGTTGGGAGAGAACTTTCCTTTGGCTTCATCTTGATGTGGGAAGATTTTCTTCAATACCAGCTACCCTGGTGCGAACTGTCTTGGTTTGACCCTTTTGTTGAAAGCTCTAGACATTCTGTTCTGGTAAAGTTGGTCGTGACATACTGCGTTCATCCTCTTTCCATCGATAAAGGCCAATTGTTCATAGCGACCCCTTATCCGCTCTACATCGCTGAGTTCAGCTTCCTGTATGATTCTCAAAGAAGGAATCTCCACCTCGGCTGGGATGACAGCCTCGGTACCATAAACCAGCATGTAGGGAGTTGCCCGGGTTGATGTGTGAACAGTAGTGCGGCATCCCAATAAAGCAAAAGGTAGCTTCTCATGCCATTGTTTGTGGTTCTCTACCATCTTCCTTAGTATCCTCTTGATGTTTTTGTTGGCGGCTTCTACGGCTCCATTCATCTGAGGTCTATAGGCTGTGGAATTCTTGTGTTTGATTTTGAAAATTTCACACATGGCCTTCATCAAATCACTGTTGAGATTGGCGGCATTATCAGTAACAATGGACTCGGGAACTCCAAATCGGCAAACAATACGATCCTTGACAAAATCTGCGATGACTTTCTTGGTTACAGCTCTGTAAGATGTAGCCTCTACCCATTTTGTGAAGTAATCAATGGCTACCAGAATAAGCATGTGTCCGTTTGAAGCAGTGGGTTCAATCGAACCAATAACATCCATTCCCCAGGCGGCGAATGGCCAAGGTGAGCTTGATGCATTGAGCTCATTTGGCGGCACTTTTATCATATCGGCATGCACCTGGCATTGAAAGCACTTGCGAACATACTGGATGCAATCTGTCTCCATGGTCATCCAAAAGTAACCGGCCCTGAGTATCTTCTTAGCCAAGACAAAACCATTCATGTGCGGGCCACAGGTCCCGGCATGCACATCCTCAAGTAGCTTAGAAGCATCCTTTGCGTCGACACACCTTAGTAAACCCAAATCAGGAGCTCTTCTGTACAGGTCCCCTCCACTGTGGAAGAAGTGATTGGACAATCTCTGGAGTGTGCATTTCTGAGTGTGGCTTGCATGCTCCGGATACTCTCCCTTTGACAAATACTCCTTGATATCATGGAACTAAGGCTTTCCATCTGTTTCTTCTTCAACATGAGCACAATATGCCGGCTGATTATGGATCTTCACGAATGGGATCGATATAATTCCTATCTAGATGTTGTATCATAGATGACAAGGTGGCCAATGCATCGGCAAACTCATTCTGAATTCTGGGCACATGTCGGAATTCTATCTTCGTGAACCTCTTTCTCAATTCCTGCACATGGTGCAGTTATGGAAATATCTTGGAATTCTTGGTGGCCCACTCTCCTTGTACTTGGTGCACGAGCAAATCTGAATCACTGATCACCAGAAGCTCCTGAATGTTCATGTCGACTGCCATATTGAGTCCTAGTATGCAGGCTTCATACTTTGCCATGTTGTTGGTGCAGGGAAATCTGAGTTTAGCAGATACCGGATAATGCTGACCCGTTTTTGATACCAGAACTGCTCCAATGCCTATTCCTTTGAAATTTGCAGCTCCATCAAAGAACATCCTCCAACCGTCATATGCTTCGGTAATGTCTTCCCCTACGAATGACACCTCTTCATCAGGAAAATACATTTTCAAGGGTTCTTATTCTCCTCCCACCGGATTTTCAACAAGGTGATCTGCCAATGCTTGTCCCTTGATCGCCTTCTGAGTTACGTAGGCGATATCAAACTCACTTAATAGTATTTGCCATTTCGCCAACTTTCCAGTCGGCATGGGCTTCTGGAATATGTACTTCAGAGGGTCCATCTTGGATATGAGGTATGTAGTATAGGCACAGAAGTAATGCCTCAATTTCTGAGTTGTCCAAGTCAAAGCACAGCAAGTGCGTTCCAGCAGAGAGTACCGTGCTTCGTAAGGTGTGAACTTCTTACTCAGGTAGTATATGGCCTGCTCGTTCCTTCCTGTCTCGCCATGTTGTCCCAAAACACATCCGAAGGCTCCGTCCAATACAGATATATAGAGTAACAAAGGTCGTCCAGGTTCTGGTGGGACCAGAACTGGTGGTGTGGACAAGTACTCCATGATCTTGTCAAAAGCTTTCTGACAATCCTCTGTCCAACTTGTTTCAGCATCTTTCCTCAGCATCTTGAAGATGGGTTCACATATGACTGTGGACTGTGCTATGAATCGACTGATATAGTTGAGACGTCCTAGGAAGCTCATCACGTCCTTTTTGCTCTTAGGCGGCGATAACTCCTGAATAGCTTTAACTTTAGATAGATCCAGCTCGATCCCTTAACGACTGACAATGAATCCCAGTAACTTTCCTGCGGGGACCATGAATGCACACTTTGTGGGGTTCAGTTTCAAGTTGTACCTCCTTAACCTGTCAAAGAACTTCCTCAAGTCTGTTATGTGGTCTGCGGCCCTCTTGGATTTGATAATGACATCGTCCACATACACCTCTATTTCTTTGTGTATCATGGAAGATGGTTGTCATAGCTCTCATGTAAGTGGCCCCAGCGTTCTTCAAATCGAATGGCATCATCTTGTAACAGTATACACCCCAAGGTGTAACAAAAGCTGTCTTCTCTGCATCTTCTTCATCCATCCAGATCTGGTGATAACCCGCGAAGCAATCCACAAAGGATTGGAGTTCGTGCCTGGTGCAGTTGTTGATCAAAATCTGTATGTTCGGTAGTGGGAAGTCGTCCTTGCGACTTGCTCTATTCAAATCCTGGTAGTCAACACATACTCTGACCTTCCCATCCTTTTTAGGAACTGGCATAATGTTAGCTAACCAAGTTGGGTACTCAACTACCCTGAGAACTTTGGCTTTGATCTATTTGGTAACCCCCTCCTTGATTTTAAAACTCATGTTTGGTTTGAACTTTTTGAGTTTCTGCTTGACTGGTTGACACATGGGATTAATAGGAAGCTTGTGAGCCACTATGGACGTGCTCAAACCGGTCATGTCATCATATGACCATGCGAAAATTTCCACATACTCTCTTAGGAACCGAATGTATTCTTCCTTCTCTGTCGGTGACAAGTAAATGCTGATGCGAGTCTCCTTGACAGTCTCGGCGTCTCCTAATTCACTGCTTCTATTTCATCTAGGTTGATTGTAGTCTTGTTCTCAAAATTCTCAACTTCCCTGACAATTTCCTCGGGTATCTCATCCTCTTCATTTGAATCACTATTCTCATGTTGCGTTGCCTCATTACATGTCACAGTCACTAGTTCATCAGGAAAAGTAATAATAACACTGTAGAAAGAAAAGGTATAAAAATATTAATGAACAATGATAAAGAAAAAATGTACTTGATTAAAACATGAGAAAGTCGTCCAGACAAAGTAAGTCTTAAAACAAAAGTACTGGAGTCTTAAATGCCTAGAACGGCTATAGAAGTAAAAGCTGCCAGGCTACCTAGGGACTCGGCGGGCTCGGGATGGTGTGGCGGTCCAGTTCTTGAGAACAACTCCCTTCTTCATGGTCTGAATAGCGAGGCCTTATTCCTCCTCCTCCTCTATTATGGCACCGCAATCCATGTCTTCATCTTCCAAGAACAAATTCTTCAACCCAGCTAGTGCTTCCTCCTCCGCGGTCCCCCATATCGTATCAGCTTGATGAAAAGCTTGTTCCAAACGTGGCACTGGCTGCTCAAGAGGGTAATATGGTCCACACTATGGAGGCAACCAATTCCTATATTCTTGCCATGTATACTGGTATCCGAGCCCAAAAGTGGTACCATGATTTTTCAACTATATCAGTTTAGTGATACCTTGGAGATTCTTTCCCAAACCTTTGCCGGGTTCATATCCAGACCAAGCCAATATGCTTTCTATTTTACCACTCCACCATTTATCCTTCTCGACGGTGTTGACCCGCTCAATGTGATGATAGGTTTCCCCTCCTAGCCTTCTTCTATGTCCAATGACAGGGATGGTTTGACTGGTGTAAATGGGGTTACTTCCATCTCCGTGAATGATTACCTCCTGACGGTTCCATTCAAACTTCACGGCTTGATGTAGTGTGGAAGGCACAGCCCCAGCGGCATGGATCCATGGTCGGCCCAACAGAAGGTTATATGAGGTTGGTATGTCGAGCACCTGAAATTCGACGTTGAACCAAGTTGGCCCCATCTGCAAGCAAAGGTTGATTTCCCCAATTGTGGCCCTCTGGGACCTATCGAAAGCTTTCACATTCATGCTTTCTACCCGTATTTCATGAAAACCTTTGTCCAACCTTTTCAGAGTGTCCAATGGACAAATATTTAGGCTTGAACCTCCGTCAACCAGGACCCTGACAATGAACTTATCTTCAAATTGCACTGTAATATGCAATGCTCGATTGTGATTCAATCCCTCAGGCGGCAGCTCATCCTTGTGGAAGATGATCTTATGACTTTCCAATACTTGTCCAACCATGTTGGCCATTTCTCCGCCAGTGATGTTATTGGGTACATAAGCCTCGCTCAACACTTTCATTAAAGCGTTCTTGTGTACCTCCGAATTCTGCAACAGTGACAGGATAGATATCTTGAACCTCCCAAATGTTCGGGTGTATAGATCCTTCCGGTTCTAGTCATTCCTTGTGCAGCGTCAGATTCCTCTACCTTGGCCTTCCCTTTCCGCTAAGCCTCGGCGATATAATCCCAGGGTATTGCTTCGGAATCGAAGGGAGGTGTGGTTGATACTGTCACTGTGAAAGGTGTGACCACTTCTACCTCAAATGGAGCGGGGGTGGCTGCAGGTGGAGCCACCTCTACCTCGAATGGAACTGATACAACCACTTGAACCTCGCCTGGTGACTGAGTCTGTACCATAATAGGAGTAAGTGTGACTGCAACTTTAAAGTCATCGCCTTCTCGAATAAGCCCAATCGACCCCTCAGGGTCTCATTCTTCATTTGTCTCTATCATATGTACACCATCACCTTTATGATTAGGGAGGGATTGTTGCGGACATTAGGTGCGTCTTTCTTCACCTGTATGACCTTGTTGTCAATTAGTGTCTGGATCTTATCCTTCAATGTACGACACTCAGCAGTGGTGTGCCCCTTCATACCGGAATGGTACGCACNAATCCGGGTATTTGGAGTTACGAAGGTGTAGCTGGAGCACATATTGTGTTTTCTGGCTTATGCTTTTTGGCAGCTATCTGGCATTGGGTGTATTGGGATCTAGAAATATTTTGTGATGAACGTACAGGAAAACCCTCTTTGGATTTGCCAAAGATCTTTGGAATTCATTTATTTCTCTCAGGGGTGGCTTGCTTTGGTTTTGGTGCATTTCATGTAACAGGCTTGTATGGTCCCGGAATATGGGTGTCCGACCCTTATGGACTAACGGGAAAAGTACAACCTGTAAATCCAGCGTGGGGCGTGGAAGGTTTTGATCCTTTTGTTCCAGGAGGAATAGCCTCTCATCATATTGCAGCAGGAACATTGGGCATATTAGCGGGCCTATTCCATCTTAGCGTCCGTCCGCCACAACGTCTATACAAAGGATTGCGTATGGGAAATATTGAAACCGTCCTTTCCAGTAGTATCGCTGCTGTCTTTTTTGCAGCTTTTGTTGTTGCCGGAACTATGTGGTATGGTTCGGCAACAACCCCGATTGAATTATTTGGGCCCACTCGTTACCAATGGGATCAGGGGTACTTCCAGCAAGAAATATATCGAAGAGTTAGTGCTGGGCTAGCAGAAAATCAAAGTTTATCAGAAGCCTGGTCTAAAATTCCTGAAAAATTAGCTTTTTATGATTACATCGGCAATAATCCGGCAAAAGGGGGATTAGTTCAGAGCGGGCTCAATGGATAACGGGGATGGAATAGCGGTTGGATGGTTAGGGCACCCTATCTTTAGAGATAAAGAAGGGCGTGAACTTTTTGTACGTCGTATGCCTACTTTTTTTGAAACATTTCCGGTCGTTTTGGTAGATGGCGATGGAATTGTTAGAGCCGATGTTCCTTTTAGAAGGGCAGAATCGAAGTATAGTGTTGAACAAGTAGGTGTAACTGTTGAGTTCTACGGCGGTGAACTCAACGGCGTCAGTTATAGTGATCCTGCTACTGTGAAAAAATATGCTAGACGTGCTCAATTGGGTGAAATTTTTGAATTAGATCGTGCTACTTTGAAATCCGATGGTGTTTTTCGTAGCAGTCCAAGGGGGTGGTTTACTTTTGGGCATGCTTCGTTTGCTTTGCTCTTCTTCTTCGGACACATTTGGCATGGTGCTAGAACCTTGTTCAGAGATGTTTTTGCTGGTATTGACCCAGATTTAGATGCTCAAGTCGAATTTGGAGCATTCCAAAAACTTGGAGATCCAACTACAAAAAGACAGGCAGCCTGATATGGTACGCACAAGTTTTGTTCGGATTGACCCATTGGGATGGATTTTCTAATGCCACAGCGGGAACAGGAGTGATGTAACCCGCGGCTTTTAACCTTTCATACAACTGGTCGATGGGCTCGGCAATGGCGGTGTATTGTCTGGGCAGCTTGCGGTCGAAGTTGGGTCTTGGTCTTGGATAGTTTTGGCGAGCTGGTGGTGATTGGAAGTGGGATGGTTGGGAGCTATAGGTGCGATGGACAGAGGCTGGTTGGGAATATCTGGGAGATGAAGGTTGATATGTGGGAGGTGATGCTTGGTATGTGGGCGGAGGTGTTTGATATGTGGGTGGAGGTGTTTGATACGTGGGAGGAGGTGTTTGATAGATAAGTGGAGATTTCGGGCCCTGAGCCACCATTACTGTTCCAGCATCCATCTTCTTTGATATGCGGCCTGACTGTAATGCTTTATTTGTGGCCTACAGTGCCTCAAAGTTCGTTACCATCCTGCTCTTGATTCCTTCTTCGATTCTTTCTCCCAGTTTGATTATATCAGAGAATTTGTGATTTTTGATAACCATCAACTTTTCATAATATTGCGGATCCTATGCTCTGACGAAGAATTTGTCCATCTGTTCTTCGCCTAAAGATGGCCTCACCTTGGCCGCTTCCGACCTCCAACGAGTAGCATATTCACGAAAAGTCTTAGTAGGTTTCTTCTTAAGAATTTGAATGTAGAACCGGTGCACTCTCTGTGTTGAACCTGAACCGGTCCATGAAATCTGATGCCATACTTACCCAATTGGACCATTTCTTGGGATCTTGGCTGATATACCAGGACAAAGCATCCCTAGTAAGACTCCTCATAAAGAGCTTCATCCGGATCTTTTCATATTTCTAGACCCCGACAAGCTTGTCATAATAGGTCCTTAGATGAGCATTGGGATCACCTGTGCCGTCGAACATCTCAAACTTGGGAATTTTGTACCTCTCAGGCAGTTCCACATCTGGTTGTATGCACAAGTCTTCATAGTTTAAACCATTTATTCCTCTGTCGCCTTCAACACCCTGAACTCGGCTTGTTAACTTCTTGAGCTCTTCAGCCATGTTTTTAATGAGCAGGTCCTTCTCGAAGGATTCCGGTGTATAGGAGATTGGTTGGGTAGAGCGGGGTACAGTTTCCACATATATAAGGTTGCTCTGATGGGTGCCAGGGACTTGGGTGTAATGATGGTCATTGGTGGAGTTTTGGGTATCGGGAATGGGTGGTGGTGTGTTTTGGGGAGTGTGGTAAGTGGTGGTTGGTGGGTAATGAATTGGTTGATGGGGGTGTTGTGGTAGAGCTAGTACTAGTAATGAGTTGGGATTCTGGGGTGGGGTTGCGTATTGATTTGGTGCGGGAGGATTTTGTGGATATGGGTTTTGTGTGTTTTGGGGAGGTGCTGGGTTCTTAGTGTTCTGTTGGTTGATTTCAGGGATATTCAAGGTGAGTGACGAGTTTGCCAAGTTGCGAACCTACTCAAGTTCTCCTTGCATTCCAGCATCTTTTGTTCCAGTCTCAAGACTAGATCATTTGGGGCCGGAGTACTACGGCCATCTCAGGTTTTTGCGTTCTCAATATTCTCTTTTCGGATACCACTTAAGTCGTCCATTTTTGCTTTTCATCTGCCTTTTGTGTTGCTTGGAGGAGGGGGAGGTGGAGGGCCTCTAGATCTGGTATGATACGCTGATGAGGCCAGTATGAATGAACCAACCTAAGGGGATGGGAATAATCAAAATAAGGAAAAACAAAAAGGTAACAAGTCAGTGAGGATTTTGAAATGTTTGCAGTATTTAAACACATATTACGGAAATGTAAATTCGTGTCTTAATTTGGGAGCCTCGTTATGCCCGAGGTAGGCCTAGAGATAGATAGATTTGGAGAACTTTAAATGCCAACAAATGCTTCATTTCATAACATAAAAATAGATGAATCCCAAAACGACACCGAGATAAAGAAAATAAATCACTACTGGCACTTGGCCTTATTACATTTTAGGAAAAAGCAAATAAATCTAGCCTATTTGGTCCCAGAAGGACCTTCCCCAGATTCGATCTTCCAGACTCCATCATATAGATCCCCCAGCTCGCGCAGCCCCAGCAGCAAGTAGGCTCTGGCTAGATGTCCTCCTTCAGCTCCTTCAACGTTCTGGCAATTTTCAATCCTCTTTATGACTTTACCTTCCAGCTCCACTATTCCTCGCTCCAGATATTCCAGTTTCCTGTTGGAAGTGACTGCCATTTATTTCCATTCCTCGATCAACCTCACATTCCTCTCATGTATTTCCCGGTGCTCATTCTCAGAGTCATGGACCCTCTTGCGTAGCCTGTTATATTTGACTTGAGCTTCGACTTCTTCATCTATGATTCTATTCCATCAACCGGCCCCTGGTGTCTCCATTCCTTTCAGATTGTCCTCTAACCATGCCGGGTAGAGAGGCTCGCACCCTATATGATACCTGTCTGGCTCAATGGTGTTCTTTTCCATAATGATTTTGCAGTGCCACATATGCTGAGCTTGGCACTTGTAAGGGACGTCGTCGTCTTGAAAGTCTGACCTGAAATGACTCATCTTGACAACCCTTGGTACAACCTGTTTCTCGCCTGCTTGCCTCATAACTCGGATAGGGACATAGGGGTATATCCCTCTCAACCCGATCAGCACCAAGTGCGGAGCATCCCTGGATCTGATGATGAATTCGTCTGTTGGGAACCATTCAAACATCCATTGCACCAGTTCCTCGGTCAGATTGTCAAAGAACCCTACCCATTCCTTAGCACTTTCCAGCTGAGCGAACCTGTCTGGAATGTAAGTCATCCGCTTGGGGTGATGGAAGGCAATATGGTCGTTCCAAGACCTTTGTGGAAATTCTTGGTGCCTTTTGGAAATGTTCCAACAACCACAACTGGAGAAACAAGTTACAACCCTCGAAATGCTTGACCCCTCTTTGACAGCGCTCCAGAGCCCTGTAGATGTTGGCTATGATCATGGGGACTATGGTATATGTCTGTCCATTAATCCCTTCCATCAAAGTCTTGGCGACCATGGCCAACCTAGTGTGGATTCTTCCCTTTTTCATTGGGAACACTATCAGTCCTAAGAAGCATACCATGAATACGAACACTCTGCGGTAGATGTGACCCAGAGAAGTGAGAGAGATCTCATCATGATAGGTACGGAAGGACTTGCTATGGCCGTACCTCTCATATAGGTATTCGAAAGGTATGTAAGATTTCCTCAAGCATACTAGGTCGACATTCTTTTTCAGCCCCATCATCTATGAAAACCCTTTGCCAGTACGGTTTTCTGGTACCAATAGCCCGGGACTGTCCCAAACTAACCCCGCAATCCCTCCAATTTCTTCTAAAAGTGGTGTCATTTCTATGTCACCGAAACGAAACACAGCCCTTTCACTATCCCAGAATAAAGTGGCAGCCTCGATTAACTTGTTGTTTGGCTCAATATCTAGCAAGGAAGGCAAGTTACCCAGGTACTTTCTCACATGTTTTTTGTCTCTTGAGGAAAGGTCCTCCCACCAATCTAGTAGCAATGGTGGGATGTTGCTAACCATACCGAATCTGGGGACCTCATGCCTCATTTTCTGCAAAACAAAAGGGTTAGGCCTTACCCTGACCAGACTCGACTATTTATACATTTACGATCAGCATATCGGCATTTAGTTCTCCAAATTAGTGCACAGAACGTGGTTGTGTCTGTTGGGATTATGGAAAGATGGACTTTTGGATAAGGCTTATATTAAAGGATCATTATGTGGACAGCATATCGATCCTACTAGGTTTGACCATTATGCATGCACAATTTTAACCAGAGTAAGGCTACTATGGGGTTTTAGACGGGTACCCTCAAGCGGACAACTTGAGGGGGAAGGCATGGAACTGTCGACTGCACCGTTGATCGACTGGTTTTACCGCAAATAAGCCTTTCCGAATTTAAAGGTAATAAATAGGAAGAGCGCAACCACTCACTAAGCGTTGCTATGGGATTTGATACGCACGAGTGGAATATGATGTGGAGCATGATTTATACAGCATTTAACAACTTGTAGTCAAGTATTTGCACGTAGGAAAAATAAATACAGTATTTAAATAATTGAAAGGCGGTTATAGAAAAAAGAAAACAAAGAGACACGTCTATTTCAGGGATAAAGAATCATAAATGCTTAGAAGAAAACGGACAATTTAAATTCAAACAAGGGGAAAGGGGTACGGGATAAAGCATGCATGGACTAATTCATAAAAATAAATTCGTTGTGGTAAGAGCCTAAAGGTATCCCCAGCAGAATCGCCATGCTGTCACGCCCCCTTTTTTTCCCTCCCCTTTTTACGGGGGAAGAAAGGTCATGGTTTCGACATTTATGGGGGGTAATAACTCGATTTCTTTTGACAATTGGGTATTTTGAAGAGTCGTCATCTAACGGGTTATGGTGCGTTAGGGCACCTAGAGCGATTAACTCTTGAATTGGTTTGCATTACCAGAGATTTAGGGTAAGGGCTCGAAATAACCTTGAGGGGAAGGTGTTACGCACCCCTCTCGGTCCACAACTGTGGGTCCCAGCTGAACTTATACTTGTGAATTAGTCCTTTAACAAATAAGTAGTTGAAACAAATAATTGCAAATAAAGCATGTTGGACATTGTATGACTCAGATAATAAGACAAAGGATTTGAACAAGTTGTGTACACATAAAATAAAGTTCTAAGCAAAAGGATTTTGGGAAAGAAGGGGTCCTAGGTTGGTTAGCCTACAGGATCACCCCAACGCAATGCCCGGTAAACACTCCTCAATGAGGGGCTACACGTGACATTAGCGCATAGTCATCATATCCCGTTCTACCCAAGTCCCTCTCCTTGGTCATAGCCTAAAGTGTTCTAGTAACCTCGACAATTCCTATGTGTGCACTACCCGTCCCTTCCTCATGGTCCTGGAGGTATTTTAGGACCTCTAAATCTGGGCAGTTCTAGAAACCCCTAAGGTGTTTAAAAGGAGAAAATTCTTGGCGACAGGAAAGAACACGTAGGACTTAACAGATAAATGCAGCAAAAGCAATCAAGAGGCCCAGGTTTACCTCCACAAATAATGCACATAAACAGCACGTCTTGAACACAAACAAGAGTAGTTTTTGTTAGAGAAAAGACCTAAGCAAGATATCTAAGTGGATGTTAATGCCCAGAGATATGCAACCTTATTTTTTATAAACTTGACAGTAAGGTCCTAATCAGTTTGCCTAATGATTTTAAACATGTTAAGTCTGGACAGCTTAAAATAGCAAAAATACAGTTTCAGATTTGCAGAATTTAAAATCGCCCTATAGGCTTGCCTAAACGCAGAACAGTGATGTCCTAAGAGCATGATGACTACGTTGATACAGTAGAATAGTGATCAGTTTTTAAAACGGACTCTTGAGTTCCTGTAGGCATGCTTTCTAGCGGTAGTGAATGAAGACAGTGTTTAAAAGACTCATTAAAGAAAGCGGACATTTGATTAAACCAGTTCAAAAGGGAACTAACATGGATCAACTGACTTGTGTAACTAAATTTAATTCTATAGGCAGAATTTCTGATTTTATTCCCTATAAGCATGATATCTAGTTGTTAAGAGCTAATGTTAGAAACTTATAGGCATGATTTCTAGTGGAAACAAATGTGAATATCCGTTGTAATAGAAATTGAACTTGATCACATTCCAAGGCATGGTATCTAATTACAAAGCCATTTAAGTCCTATAGGCATGATTTTTATTATTGGAACCATTTAAACCCTATAGGCATGGTTACTAGTATGGTAAAGCAGACATAGCAAGTGTATTAACAAGATCCTATAGGCATGGTTTCTATTATTGGAATCTTTTAAACCCTATAGGCATGGTTGCTAGTATGGTAAAGCAAACATAGCAAGTGTATTAACAAGATCCTATAGGCATGGTTTCTACCCGTATTACCCCACAAATATATAACTACCCACCATTTTCACTAATCAACCATAGTATTCGTTTACAAATAATCATTACAGACCAGCTGAAAAAATTACATAAATAGATAAAAGAAAAGCAGAAGTTACACTATAGGGAGCCTGAAGCAGGCCCAAATGATTTCTCAAACCTCCAATAGCCTCAAATGCCAAATTCCATAGACAATGGCATTGTCTAGGTGCGTCAGAGTTCCCTAAGGATCTCAAGGATCCCGGGCAGTTCTCACACCTAGACTTTATAACCAAAACTGAGTAAGTGCAGTGTGGAAGAGCCAGCTCCAGTGCATCAGAGCTTAGAGGGATCTCATAGGGATCCCAAGGCAATCACACACTAGAGCGGTGGAACTTAAGGACCTAAGAGTAGAGTGGGAGTGCTTGGCATGGTTTTGAAAAGGTTTTGATATAAATCAGTATTTGATAAGACTCAGTAGTTTTACAAATAAGAGGATTGTTCAGTAAAACAGTTTTAACTAGAGTTGTGTAACAACAGACCACACATAAAGCCAAATAGGTTCAGCAACACTCAGGTAATAAACCTTCATACAGGGTAATTAGGGCTAGGAACACACAATACAAGTAAACAGCATTCTTTGAAATTGAGGGGGTAGTTAACAATGGGTTCAAAGGTGCTAATTAGGACACAGTGACAGAATCAGATATGCTTTAGGGGGTTATGGGATTAGGGATAACTAATGAAATAGGAACTCCAGAACCAACATAGAATCAAACAACTTAGAGTAACAAAATCACTTTGCAAAGAGAGGTTCGGACTGGATAGCAAGTGAACCAATATTCAAAAAAGGGTAGAGTCAAGTCTAAACAAACTACTAGTTCATAAGACCTATTAATTTTAGAAGTCATAAGACATAACTAGGTGAAGTAATAGGTCCATTACATGTTGAGCAGCAAAACAAAAGATAGAAACAGATTAAGAATATGAAGAACTGAAGCAGTATGAAACACATTGGTTAACTTGAATTTAAAATCAGAATATACCAGTTAAGAGAGTAAATGAAAGGTAAAGAGCAGGAGAGTGCAATAATTAGCCTTGGCTTGCAGCCGGCTAATTTAGTAACAATAGTAAGTAACAAAGAAAGCAGAAGAGCTTTTTAGTGTGAGATAGATGTGAACTAATGTCTGTGTGTTAAGACTGGAGAAGAAAGCCATTTATATAGTAGTTCAAAACTAGGTATAATAAGGCAAGAATCACAACTGTATAGTCATTATGGAACTCAGAACCAATTAGAGCAAAATCAGTACAAGTATACCCTTAATTAAGGGAATCAGTTCAAACGGTAAGAACAAGTAACAAATAAGGAAAGAAATCAATGTGTAACTGGAGCATAAGAGACAATCAAATAGTTCAAACATAGTAGGCATAGAGTAAACAATTAGGGCTAGGTTCAGAAAATTCTAATTAAGGAGATAGTCGGTAAGAATCAAGTAACCATGCAGACAAGGTAAGGGAAAGTTAGTTTAGGCAAGTAAATCAATCACATTGAGTAGGAAGGTAAGAATCGAAGGTTTAAAGGAAAGTTTTCAAATCAAAACAAGAAATGGGGAATTCAGAAACAATTAAAGAGAAAGTCGTGAAAAGAGTTAGCGTTTAGCATATAAATAAAGTAAGACATGGATAGTCAAGAGTCGACATACAACTCTAGCAAGCATGAAAGTTAAACAATACTGATTCAATGAGAAAGAGGCAAGTCTTGCATAGTCAAGATGAACGCAAGCACATAGAATCAGTGTAAGTTTAGGCTAAGAAACTAAGTAGAAACATATCAAGGCAAGATAGTCACAAAAAATCACAGAAACTCAAAAATGAGAATCGGTGAGTCATGCTGGTACACAAAACCAAACGAAGAACCCTAAAACTTAGGGCTTTCAACATAGATGAGTTAAGATGTAGTAGACTCATAGAATCAGTCAAAATATATAAGAAATAGAAGTTTAAACACAAAGAATCAGTTAGACAAGGTTTTAAAAGAAGTTCTGAAAACCCTAGTTTTAGAAGAAGATGAAAAGCACTTGAAATCACATGATTCTCATAAAGAACCTCGAGGATAGTGTAAAACATTCAAGAAACAAACTCAAATCGTCCTAGATCTGTACAGATCTAAGAGGTGTAGAAAAGAAATTAGGGTTTCGAAAGAAACCCATATAGAGATGAAGAAACTTGTCTAGAATCCCAAGGATCGTAGCAAATATAGAATGATTTCGCTTGAAATCACACCAGAATAACCAGGAACAGGCAGGAGATGAACCCTAGATGCTAGTCGGCATGGCCCTGGGCCCTTGAGGACCTTAGAGAAGGCAGGAATGGCATGAGAGAAGCCATTGGAGGCGTAAGAGACGATGAGAGGTCACCGGAGATGAGAGGTCGGCGTTTGAAGATTAGGGTTAGGTTGAGAGTTTTTTGAGAGCAGAGAGGATTTTAGGGCGGCGGGTGCATGGAAATAAATCGATTTGAAACCTTTAAAATTATAGGAAAATTATAAAAAAATCTTATGCATGCTTATATATGCATATATGCTATTTTGAAAGTATATAAATGTATTAAAAATATATAGGGAAAAATTCGGTATCAACAACGTGATGCACCTATAAGCATGTTTTCTAATGCACACAACAACCTGTTGGCATGGTTTCTAATGCAGGTAAATAATCATAACATTTCTAAGAACAGGATTTCTACCCGATTTTCCCACAAAACATATATGACAATCCCTCCCATTTTACTATATCCCAACATCTATTTTACAAGAGTTATTATTATAGATCCAAAATGAATGAACGAATTACAGAAAAAAAATATTGCTAAACTATAGGGAGCCTAGATAGGCCCAAAAGTGAACCTAGAAAACCAGGCCTTCAACCAAATATGCAGTACCCCAACAACTCATAGTATCCAAGAGAGTATTCTGGTGCATCAAAGTTCCCAAGGGCCTCAGGGACCCCGGCAATGCTCACACCCAGACTCTCTTTAAAGAGAAACAGTCTTTGTGTAGTGTGGAAGGGCCAGACCCCAGCGTGTTAGAGTTTAGAGGAGTCTCACGGACTCCTAAGCAGTGCTCACAGTAGAGGGGCAAGATCCTAGATATTCTAAGAGTATGAGTGGAAGGTACTGCTTGAAAGTCTAGAAATAGTTTTAAGAAAATAGTTCAGAAGTAAAACAGTGCAGAAGTAAAACAGTTTAGGAGTGAAAACAATTTAGGAGTAAAAAAAACAATTAGAAGTATTCTAAATCAAAGGGACTCAGCAGAAACATAGTCACAAAGCAAAGGCCCATATTGCCCAGATTTAACAGAAGGAGCTTAGCCCTGAACTCCATCAATCAACAACAGATAGGATCAATTAGTTTAAAAAGGTTTCTGGTCTTGATCCCTTAGCTATTACTAGGTTAACATACAGGCATGTATTAATCATATGACAACATGCTAGGATCAGACAATCACACAGAAAAGCAAGCAAAGTTGAGGGCGTAGAGACCATGACTTAATCAGAAGTTTGTTAAGGATGAGCACTTAGAACAGGGCAAGTAGACATAGGTCTAATGGCATATAGGCAGACATGTAGACATGTTGAAAGTAGGAAAACACATAGGTCTAGTAAATAGAAGCAGGCATACTGACATGCTGGAAATAGAAACCCTCTTAGTCTAATCATATGTAAGTAGGCATGTTGATTAAGAGTATTAACATGAAGCACATAGGTCTAGTTAAAGTACACACGTTGATAACAAAGAACATACTGATTTAATAACATGAAAGTAGACATGCTGAGAATAGGAAGTACACAAGCTAAATCATATAGAGGTTGGAATGATAGTAAAGTGGAGGCATACCAGTTAACAGATAGCAATAGAAGAGTGAAGCAAACAGGGTCCAAAGGTCTAGCCCTGGCTTCCAGCCGGCTAGACAGTGCAACAAACAAAGAGTAGAAGATTGTGATAGATGAAGAGAGCAAAAACTTTGTGTGTTTTTCTATGTCTGTGTGCGTGTGTGTTAAAGAAAAAGGGTGAAGCTTATATAGCATTCAATAGAGTATAGTCAACAAGGTAAAGCAGTTCAAAGGCTTGCAAATAAGGCAAGAAAATAATCACTAAATCAATTAGGCATGACAAGGCCAATCAATAAGCAAAAAATTATGAGATTGTATCCAAATAACTCGGAATTGAGGTCTGAATAAGGCAAATGGTAAGTCTGATAGCCAATTAGAGTCAGAACAGTGAAAATCCGGCAAGCAACAGGGCAATTAATCGCACAAATAAGGTAACACAAGTAAATAGAGACTAATTTAAGGTTGCTAATGTAGTCACCCCACTAATTAAGCTTAATAGGAACAATTAAGGCAAGTAACGTCAATTAAGAGTCCCAAAATAAGGAAATTAGATAAAATAACAATAAATAATTATCTCAGTAAAACGAAACCCTTTCAAACCCTAGACGGTTTGGTTAATCATTCAATTATTCAAAAATAATAGGCAAATATTGAAGCGAGTAATGCAACAATCAAACAAACTAAGACTGGAACACAGTTATGGAAGAAATCATTGGAAAAAGGTTAATCAAACACATAGGAGTTTTATAAAAAGTTTCGCAAAAACGGACGAGGTGAAAATCCTAGTTATTAAGAACATAAGGATCGATTAACAGTAAGGAAAGCAGAAAACCTTTAAAGAATTCCTTCCATGGATTCAGTACCGGTGGTCGTGAGTTTCCAGAGGTGTTTCCTGCAGACCTATCGGGGAAGCCACTCGATAAAGATATCGACTTCTATATTGATTTGGCTCCGGGCACCCAGCCCATTTCTATTCTGCCATACCGTATGGCCCTGCCAGAGTTGAAAGAATTGAAGGTGCTGTTGTAAGACTTGCTTTATAAGGGTTTCATTAGACCTAGTGTCTCGCCCTGGGGTGCGTCTCTGTTATTTGTGAAGAATAAGGATGGATCGATGAGGAAGTGCATAGATTATCGGCAGTTGAACAAAGTCACCATCAAGAACAAGTATCCATTGCCAAGTATTGATGACTTATTTGATCAGCTTCAGGGGGCAAAGGTGTTTTTAAAGATCGATTTGAGGTTTGCTACCATCAGTTGAGGATTAGGGCATCTGATGTCCCTAAGACAGCTTTTCAGACTCGGTGCAGGAATTATGAGTTTCTAGTGATGTCATATTGGTTGACAAATGCCCTAGCAGCATACATGAATTTGATAAACCGGGTGTTCAAGACCTATCTGGATTCCTTTATGATTGTATTTATTGATGATATTTTAATCTACTCCCACAGCCGAGAGAGCATGAGCAGCACCTTCGAATAGTTCTTCAGACTCTGAGAGACAGCCGGTTATATGATAAGTTTTCGAAATGCAAGTTTTGGTTGAGCTCAGTCGCCTCCTTGGGGCACGTTGTATCAGCATAAGGGTATTCAGGTGGATCCTAAGAAGATTGAGGCAGTCAAGAACTGGCCTAGACCCGTATTAGCTACAAAGATCCGGAGTTTCTTGGGATTGGCGGGTTATTACCGTCGGATTGTGGAGGGCTTCTCATCTATAGCAGCCCCATTGACCAGGTTGACCCAGAAGGGTGCCCTGTTAAAATGGTCAAACGAGTGTGAGGCGAGCATTCAGAAGCTCAAGACTGTTTTAACTATGGTGTCGGTGTTGGTGTTGCCCACTGGTTTAGGGCCTTACATAGTATATTGGGACGCACCTCGTATTGGACTTGGTGCGGTATTGATGCAGGGTGGCAAGGTAATTCCATATGCTTCATGGCAACTGAAGGTTCACGAGAAGAATTATCATGTCCATGACTTAGAGCTGGTAGCCATTGTTCACGCGCTGAAGATTTGGAGGCACTATCTTTATGGCGTGTCGTGTGAGGTGTTCACGGATCATCGGAGTTTGCAGTATTTGTTCAAGCAAAAGGAGCTCAATTTAAGGTAGAGTAGGTGGTTAGACCTATTGAAAGACTATGATATCACCATCTTGTATCATCCCGGGAAGGCCAGTGTGGTGGCCGATGCTTTGAGTAGGAAGTCGGTGAGTATGGGCAACCTTGCGTACATTCCAATCGGTGAGAGACCGCTTGCATTAGATGTTCAATCCTTGGCCAATCAGTTCTTGAGGTTGGATGTTTCTGAGCCCAGACATGTTCTAGCTTGTACAGTCGCTCGGACTTCATTGTTTGAGCACATCAGGGAGCGCAGTATGATGAACCTAATTTGCTTGCCCTTAGGGATACAGTGTGGCACGGTGATGCCAAGCAGGTTACGGTTGGAGATGATGGAGTTTTGAATATGTAGGGTCGTTGTTTGTGTGCCTAATAAGGATGGACTTCGTGAGTTGATTCTAGAGGAGGCCCACAATTCCCGGTATTATATTCATCCGGGCGCCGCCAAGATGTATCAGGACTTCGGCAGCATTATAGGTGGAGGAGAATGAAGAAAGACATAGTGGAATATGTGTCTAGGTATCTAAATTGTCAGCAAGTAAAGTACGAGCATCAGAGACCTGGTGGATCGCATCAGAAGATAGAGATTCCTGAGTGGAAGTGGGAGCGTATCACTATGGATTTCGTTGTTGGACTCCCACGAACCCAAAGGAAGTTCGATGCAGTTTCGGTTATTATGGATAGACTAACCAAGTCAGCGCATTTCATCCCTGTGGCAGTTACCTATTCTTCAGAGCGGTTGGCAAAGATTTATATCGCGAAATCGTTCGTATTCACGGTGTGCCCGTGTCTATCATTTCTGATCGAGGTACGCAGTTTACCTCGTATTTCGAGATGGCAGTGCAGCGTGAGTTGGGCACGCAGGTTGAGCTGAGCATCGCAATTGATCCTCAGACCAGTGGGCAATCCGAGCGCACTATTCAGATATTGGAGGATATGCTCCGCGCTTGTGTTATTGACTTCGAAGGCTCATGGGACCAGTTTTTGCCGCTAGCGGAGTTTGCCTAAAACAATAGCTATCAGTCGAGCATCCAGATGGCTCCTTATGAGGCATTATATGGTAGATGGTGTCGATTGCCAGTTGGATGGTTTGAGCCGGGGGAGGCTCGGTTATTGGGGTATAGATTTGGTGTAGGGTGCCTTGGATAAGGTTAAGATCATTCAGGATAGACTTCGCGCAGCTCAGTCCAGGAAGAAGAGTTATGCCGACGTAAGGTCGGTGATGTTGCATTCTTGGTCAGAGAGAGAGTGTTGCTCCGTGTGTCACCCATGAAGAGTGTAATGAGGTTTGAAAAGAAGGGCAAGTTGAGCCCTAGATACCTCGGGCCTTTTGAGATACTTGAGCGAGTGGGAGAGGTGGCTTACAGACTTGCGTTGCCACCTGGTTTATCAGTGGTCCATCTATTGTTCCATATGTCCATGCATCGGAAGTATCACGGCGATTCATCCCACGTGTTAGACTTTAGCACTGTCCAGTTGGACAAGGATTTGAGCTATGAGGAGGAGCCGGTAGCTATTCCAGACCGACAGATTCGCTAGTTGAGATCGAAGAGTTATCCTTCAGTTCGAGTGCAATGGAGAGGTCAGCCCGTTGAGGCATCTACCTGGGAGTCCGAGTCCGATATGCGGAGTAGATATCCCCACTTTTTCACCAGCTCAGGTAGTTTTCTATGTCCATCGAGGACGAATGGTTGTTTTAGAGGTGGAGAATGTGATGACCCGAAAGGTCATCTCATATTTTAGAACTCAATTCTGCGCTTTTAAGCCTTAAAATCTCGTTTTTACCCTCATAGATTTGCGTGTACAGTCCAGGCGTATTTTCGGAAAGATTTTATGTTAAAAGTTGATGAAAAATAAGAAATTTTGCCTAAAAACTTCATTTGAGTTGACTTCGGTCAACATTTTTCGTAAGCGGATCCGAATTCGTGTTTTGGCTGTCACGGTTGGTCCATATCGTGATTTGGGATTTGGGCGTATGCCCGGAATCAAAATCGAAAGTCCCTAGCCCGAGTATCGGACATTTTCGAAATTTGGAAGTTAAAGACTTAATGAATTTGACAGGTTTGGCCCATAGTTGACTTTTTGGATATCGGGTCTGTATTTTAGTTCTGAAGCCAGTCCAATACCACATTTATGACTTGTCTGTGAAATTTGATAATAAAATGGAATTGGTTTGACGTGATTCGGATGTCCGTTGAGAAATTAGAAGTTTCAAAGCTTTCTTGAAAATTTCATTTGATTTGGGGCTAAATTCGTAGTTCTAGGTGTTATTTTGGCAATTGATCACGCGAGCAAGTTTGTATGATGTTATAAGACTTGTCTGCATGTTTGGTTTGGAGCCCCGAGGGCTCGGGTGAGTTTCGGATAGGCTATAGAGTGAAAATAGGACTTAGAACATTGCTGATGTTTCAGTTGCTGGTGTAGGCCTCTGATCTCGCAAATGCGAGATCAAAAATCGCATATGCGAACTCTGCAGGTTTTGCATTTGCGAGCTAATTCTCGTATTTGCAAGGAGTATCTGGGCCATACAGTCTTCGCAATTGCGAAGAATTCTTCGCATTAAACCTGGGAAGGGCAATGATCGCAAATCCGATCTTAGAGTCGCAATTGCAGAGGTCAATGTTCGCATATGCGAACAAACCTTCGCATTTGCAAAAGCAGTGGAGGTGTGAAGGACTTTGCATTTGCGATGGTCCCTTCGCATTTGCGAGCTTCGCAATTGCGAAGCGCAGGTCGCAAATGCGACATCTGCAGTTGTGTAAAAGTGGCTTAGTCGGGATTTTTCTCCCATTCTTCAAATTTTCAAAATCTAAAACACAAGAGGGGATTTTCCAAAGACCATTTCTTCGCCAAAACATCGGTAAGTGATTCTAAACTAGTTTCTTTTAATCTTTCACTTTATATTACAATCTAAGGTTTTCATGGTGGAATTAGGAATTTTTGGGTAGAAACTAGGGATTTGGAAATTTGGGGGTTTAGACCTCAAATTGAGGTCGGATTCCAAAACCAATTATATATCCAAACTCGGGGGTGAATGGGTAATCGGATTTTGGTCCGAACTTTGAGTTTAGACCAAGCGGGCCCGGGTGTTGATTTTTGTTGACTTTTCAATAATGACCTAAATTGACTTTTTATTATCGTGGGTGATTCCTAAGGCTTATTTTGAATTTTTTAGGTTGTAATTTGCTAGATATTGTTGGTTCAGAGGCTAGTTTGAAATGCAAAGCCGTGGTTGAGCTTTGAGTGGTCCTTGGAGCGAGGTAAGTGTTGTGTCTAACCTTTACTTGAGGGAATTAGGAACCCTCGGACTATTTGCTATGTGATTCTCATGTGAGCGGCATATACGCGAGTTGAGGAGTGCTTATACGCTGCCAAATTATATGTTTTTCCCTGAATTACAGTTTTCCTTAACTGTTTCCTTCCATGCCTTAATTGTTATATGCTCTAAATGATTTCCATGCTTAAATGCTACGTGTTAATTAATATCTTCTTCTGTTAACCATGTTAGCTCTTTTCATAGTTCCCCTAATCCCTGTTATTTGCTTAATTTGACTTGTTTGCACCTTCTAGTTGTAAATTGTTGGGTTGGTCTTGCTATGTAGTATTATTGTGTAGATTCTATATTGAACAAAGTTTCCTTTTCTTGGTTGAGTTTGGTATTTATTCATCGTAAAAGCCTTATGATTTAGATTGTTGATTTGACTGTGTACATTGAGTGTTTGGTACTGATATGGTGGGATCGGGCTGCACGCCGCAGCAGGCGTAATAAGGGAGGATTGATATGGTGGAATAAGGGTGAATATGTTAATATGGTTGGATCGGGTTGCACGCTGCAATAGGAGGACTAAGGGTGGATTGATATGGTGAAATAAGGGTGAATTAATGATATTGATATATGGTGGGATCGGGTTGCGCGCCGCAACAACCTATATGTTTCCATTTCCTGAGCTGTGTCGTTTCTCAGTAATATTATTTTGAACTGGTAAGGATTGGTAATTCTAGACGACACTAGTGTATTTTTTGAGGATGTGGTTATCATTTTCTGTTGGCTGTTTAAATTCTGTTCAGTATTCCCATTATTCTATCATTATTATATACCGCGTACAGGTTATAGTGTAGGTGACCCGCCTTAGCCTCGTCACTATTTCGTCGAGGTTAGGCTCGGCACTTACCAGTACATGGGGTCGATTGTACTGATACTACACTCTGCACACCGTGCAGATTTTGGAGTCGATCCCAGTGGTGGTTATTAGCATGCCCGAATTGGACATCGGCGGAGACTTAAGGTACGGTTGTTCAGCGCCCGCAATTCCTGGAGACCCCATCCATTTTCTTTTTAGTTGTACAACTTTATTTAGACAGCTTTGTACTTATTTCAAACCTTTATGTGTATTACTTTAGAAGCTCGTGCACTTGTGACACCAGGTTCAGGGATTTGTAATAGACGTTTAGTAGTTTTATCTTCCGCATTAATATTTCAGTTATTCTAGTTATCTCTCGTATTTAATTCAACTGTTAAAGATGGATAATATGTTCTAACGTTGGCTTGCCTAGCAAGTGAAATGTTAGGCACCATCACGGTCCCGATGGTGGGAATTCTGGGTCGTGACAAGTTGGTATCAGAGCACTAGGTCACATAGGTCTCATGAGTCACGAGCAAACTTGGTAGAGTCTGGAGGATCGGTACGGAGACGTGTGTACTTATCTTCCAGAGGCTATGGAGTTTGGAATAGTTTCACTTCTATTCTTCTATGTCGTGCGATTTTTATTCTATCATTGCAGATCGAATCCTTCTATTTTATTCTCTCGCAGATGGCGAGAACGTGTACCGCATCTTCAGCAGAGCAGCAGCCAGAGCCCCTAGCAGCAGCTCCTACGAGGGGTAAAGGAAGAAGCCGAGGCCGTGCCAGAGGCCGAGGCAGGGGTAGGGCTCAGCCCAAATCTTGAGTAGCAGCACCAGCGGTGGAGCCTCAGGTGGAGTTTGACGAGGAGGCTCCAGCCCAGACCGTTCCAGCAAGATCAGCTGAGGTCCCAGAGGGGTTCATCGCCAACCCAGTACTCTAGGATGCTTTGATCCGTCTAGTGGGCCTCATGGAGAGTGTGGCTCAGGCTGGCACATTTCCTGTAGAACCAGCCGTCTCTTAGGCTGGGGGAGGAGCACAGACTCCCGCTACTCACACTCCGGAGCAGATGGCTTCTCAGTTTCAGAATCCAGCAGCACAGCCCGTTAGAGTAGTTCTGCCAGGTGTTGCGGCACAGACCTATGATGGATCAGCTATGTCTTCTAAGGCTTTGTGGAGATTGGATACGTTTACCAAGCTTTTCCTGGTTCACTTCAGTGGTGCATCTTCAGAGGATCCCCAAGACTATCTAGACAATTTTTATAAGGTGTTACAGAATATGGGGATAGTGGAGACCACTAGGGTCAACTTTGCTCTATTTCATTTGTCGGGTTCCGCCAAGAAATGGTGGAGGGATTATATGTTGACCAGTCCAGCTGGGTCGCCTGCTCTCACTTGGGACCAGCTCTCTCAATTATTTCTTGAGAAGTTCCTTCCTATCATTGAGAGAGAGGACTATCGGAGGCAGTTTGAGCATCTATAGCAGGGTTCTATGACTGTCACTCAGTACGAGACTCGCTTTCTGGAGCTGACCCGTCATGATATTCTTCTATGGATCTGAACCGTCATGATATTTTTCTGCTTCCTACCGAGAGGGAGAAGGTGAGGAGGTTTATTAAGGGACTTGCTCAGCCTATTAGAATGCAGATGGCTAAGGAGAATGGGAGTGAGATTTCTTTTCAGACGACTACCAATGTTGCCAGGCGAGTCGAGATGGTTCTAGCTCAAGGGAGTGGTCATGGATCTGACAAGAGACCTTGTCATTCAGGTGGTTATAGTGGTGCCTCGTCTGGAGGCAGGGGTACTTTTGGTAAGGTCCCTCCTCCCAGGCCATATCATTCAGCGCTTCAGGCATCCCACAGTGTTTCAGGGAGACGTGGCCCTTATGTGCCTTATTCTGGGAAACCAGCCTATAGTGCACCGCCAGCTCCTATCAGTGCACCCCCTATTCAGAGTTATTACCGTGGTCATCCGGCCCGTCCAGGTCAGTCTCAGTTTCAGCAGCCACAACACCAGGATGGATGTTTCGAGTGTGGTGGTTTTGGGCATATCAGGAGGACTTGTCTGAGATTGTTGGGCGGTGCGCCACATCAGAGTTCTCGTGCCATGATTCTGGCACCAGTTGCATCACCGCCTGCTCGGCCAGCTAGAGGTAGGGCTTAGGGAGCTAGAGGTAGAGGTCAGACCGCTAGAGGTGGAGGTCAGCCCGTTAGAGGTGGAGGCCAGGCCGCTAGAGGTGGGGGACAACCAGCAGGAGGTCGTCCTAGAGATAAGGTTTAGAGTGGTGGGGCCTAGCCCTGATGCTATGCTTTTCCAGCCAGGCCAGAGGTTGAGTCATCTGAAGCGGTTATCACAGGTACGGTTTCAGTTTGCAGTAGAGATGCCTCAATTCTATTTGATCCGGGTTCTACTTATTCGTATGTGTCATCCCATTTTGCTTCATATTTGGTTGTGCCTCGTTATTCTTTGAGTGCTCATGTGTATGTGCCCACCCTTGTGGGAGATGTTGTTGTTGTAGATCGCATTTATTCTTCATGTGTGGTTACCATTGGGGGTCTTGAGACTTGTGTAGATCTCCTACTTCTCGATTTGATCGATTTTGGTATCATTTTGGGGATGGATTGGCTGTCACCTTATCATGCTATATTGGATTGTCACGCCAAGACGGTGACCTTATCCTTGCCGGGGTTGGCTCGATTGGAGTGGAGAGGGACTCTAGTCCATTATACTAGCAGGGTTATCTCTTACATGAAGGCTCGACATATGGTCGAGAAAAGGTGTTTAGCTTATTTGGCTTATGTCCGTGATTCTAGTGCGGAGGTTCCTTCCATGGATTCAGTACCAGTGGTCGTGAGTTTCCAGAGGTGTTTCCTGCAGACCTGTCGGGGAAGCCACTCGATAAAGATATCGACTTTTATATTGATTTGGCTCCGGGCACCCAGCCCATTTCTATTCTGCCATACCGTATGGCCCCGCCAGAGTTGAAAGAATTGAAGGTGCTGTTGTAAGACTTGCTTTATAAGGGTTTCATTAGACCTAGTGTCTCGCCCTGGGGTGCGTCTCTGTTATTTGTGAAGAATAAGGATGGATCGATGAGGAAGTGCATAGATTATCGGCAGTTGAACAAAGTCACCATCAAGAACAAGTATCCATTGCCAAGTATTGATGACTTATTTGATCAGCTTCAGGGTGCCAAGGTGTTTTCAAAGATCGATTTGAGGTCTGCTACCATCAGTTGAGGATTAGGGCATCCGATGTCCCTAACACAGCTTTTCGGACTCGGTGTGGGAATTATGAGTTTCTAGTGATGTTATATGGGCTGACAAATGCCCTAGCAGCATACATAGATTTGATGAACCGGGTGTTCAAGACCTATCTGGATTCCTTTATTATTGTATTTATTGATGATATTTTGATCTACTCCCGCAGCCGAGAGAGCATGAACAGCACCTTCGAATAGTTCTTCAGACTCTGAGAGACAGCCGGTTATATGATAAGTTTTCGAAATGCAAGTTTTGGTTGAGCTCAGTCGCCTCCTTGGGGCACGTTGTATCAGCATAAGGGTATTCAGGTGGATCCTAAGAAGATTGAGGCAGTCAAGAACTGGCCTAGACCCGTATTAGCTACAAAGATCCGGAGTTTCTTGGGATTGGCGGGTTATTACCGTCGGATTGTGGAGGTCTCATCTATAGCAGCCCCATTGACCAGGTTGACCCAGAAAGGTGCCCCGTTCAGATGGTCAGACGAGTGTGAGGCGAGCTTTCAGAAGCTCAAGACTGTTTTGACTACGGTGTCGGTGTTGGTGTTGCCCACTGGTTTAGGGCCTTACATAGGTTGTTGGGATGCATCTCGTATAGGACTTGGTGTGGTATTGATGCAGGGTGGCAAGGTAATTCCATATGCTTCACGGCAGCTGAAGGTTCATGAGAAGAATTATTATGTCCATGACTTAGAGCTGGTAGCCATTGTTCACGCGCTGAAGATTTAGAGGCACTATCTTTATGGCGTGTCGTGTGAGGTGTTCACGGATCATCGGAGTTTGCAGTATTTGTTCAAGCAAAAAGAGCTCAATTTAAGGCAGAGGAGGTGGTTAGACCTATTGAAAGACTATGATATCACCATCTTGTATCATCCTAGGAAGGCCAGTGTGGTGGCCGATGCTTTGAGTAGGAAGTCGGTGAGTATGGGCAGCCTTGCGTACATTCCAATCGGTGAGAGACCGCTTGCATTAGATGTTTAGTCCTTGGCCAATCAGTTCGTGAGGTTGGATGTTTCTGCGCCCAGACGTGTTCTAGCTTGTACGGTCGCTCGGACTTCATTGTTTGAGCACATCAGGGACCGCAATATGATGACCCTAATTTGCTTGTCCTTAGGGATAGAGTGCGGCACGGTGATGCCAAGAAGTTTACAGTTGGAGATGATGGAGTTTTGAGGATGTAGGGTCGTGTTTGTGTGCCTAATGAGGATGGACTTCATGAGTTGATTCTAGAGGAGGCTCACAATTCCCGGTATTATATTCATCCGGGCGCCGCCAAGATGTATCAGGACTTGCGGCAGTATTATAGGTGGAGGAGAATGAAGAAAGACATAGTGGAATATGTGTCTAGGTGTCTAAATTGTCAACAAGAAAGTACGAGCATTAGAGACCTGGTGGTTCGCATCAGAAGATAGAGATTCCTGAGTGGAAGTGGGAGCGTATCACTATGGATTTCGTTGTTGGACTCCCACGGACCCAAAGGAAGTTCGATGCAGTTTGGGTTATTGTGGATAGACTAACCAAGTCAGTGCATTTCATCCCTGTGGCAGTTACCTATTCTTCAGAGCGGTTGACAGAGATTTATATCGCGAAATCGTTTGTATTCACGGTGTGTCCGTGTCTATCATTTCTGATCGAGGTACGCAGTTTACCTTGCATTTCGAGACGGCAGTGCAGTGTGAGTTGGGCACGCATGTTGAGTTGAGCACAGCATTTCATCCTCAGACCAGTGGGCAGTCTGAGCGCACTATTCAGATATTGGAGGATATGATCTGCGCTTGTGTTATTGACTTCGGAGCCTCATGGGACCAGTTGTTGCTGCTAGCGGAGTTTGCCTAAAACAATAGCTATCAGTCGAGCATCCAGATGGATCCTTATGATGCATTATATGATAGATGGTATCGATCGCTAGTTGGATAGTTTGAGCCGGGGGAGGCTCGGTTATTGGGGTACAAATTTGGTGCAGGGTGCCTTGGATAAGGTTAAGATCATTCAGGATAGACTTCGCGCTGCTCAGTCCAGGCAGAAGAGTTATGCCGACGTAAGGTCCGTGATGTTGCATTATTGGTCGAAGAGAGTGTTGCTGCGTGTGTCACCCATGAAGGGTGTAATGAGGTTTGGAAAGAAGGGCAAGTTGAGCCCTAGATACCTCGGGCCTTTTGAGATACTTGAGCGAGTGGGAGAGGTGGCTTACAGACTTGCGTTGCCATCTGGTTTATCAGTGGTCCACCTAGTGTTTCATATGTCCATGCTTTGGAAGTATCACGGCGATCCATCCCACGTGTTAGACTTCAACACTGTCCAATTGGACAAGGATTTGACCTATGAGGAGGAGCCGGTAGCTATCGGCAGATTTGCCAGTTGAGATCAAAGAGTTATCCTTTAGTTCGAGTGCAGTGGAGAGGTCAGCCCGTTGAGGCAGCTACCTGGGAGTCCGAGTCTGATATGTGGAGTAGATATCCCCACCTTTTCACCAGCTCAGGTACTTTTCTATGTCCATTCGAGGACGAATGATTGTTTTAGAGGTGGAGAATGTGATGACCCGAAATGTCATCTTGTGTTTTAGTACTCAATTCTGCGCTTTTAAGCCTTAAAAATCTCATTTTTACCCTCCTCGATTTGTGTGCGTAGTCTGGGCGTGTTTTCGAAAAGCTTTTATGTTAAAAGTTGATGAATAATAAGATATTTTGCCTAAAAACTTCATTTGAGTTGACTTTGGTCTATATTTTTGGTAAACGGATCCGAATTCATATTTTCACGGTCCTGGTGGGTCTGTATCGTGATTTGGGACTTGGGCGTATGTCCGGAATAGAAATCGGGAGTCCCTAGCCCGGGATATTGGACTTTGTCGAAATTCGGAAGTTAAAGACTTAATGAATTTGAAAGGTTTGACCCATAGTTGACTTTTTGGATATCGTGTCCATGTTTTAGTTACGGAGCCCGGTATAGGCCCAATGCCATTTCTGTGACTTGTGTGTGAAATTTGATTAAAAAACGGAATTGGTTTTGACGTGATTCGGACGTGCGGTTGAGAAGTTAAAAGTTTCAAAGCTTTCTTGAAAATTTCATTTGATTTGGTGCTAAATTCGTAGTTCTAGGTGTTATTTTGGCGATTTAATCGTGCGAGCAAGTTCGTATGATGTTTTAAGACCTGTGTGAATGTTTGGTTAGGAGCCCCGAGGGCTCGGGTGAGTTTCGGATAGGCTACGGAGTGAAAATAGGACTTAGAACATTGCTGGTGTTTCAGTTGCTTGTGTAGGCCTCTAATGTCGCAAATGCGAGATTAGGAATCGCATATGCGACCTCTGCAGGTTCCGCATTAGCGAGCTAATTCTCGCATTTCCGAGGAGTAGCTGGGCCATACAGTCTTTGCAATTGCGAAGAATTCTTCGCATTTGCGAAGTAAACCTGGGAAGGGCAGTAATCGCAAATGCGATCTTAGAGTCACAATTGCGGAGTTCCATGTTAGCATCTGCGAACAAACCTTCGCATTTGCGAAGGCAGCAGAGGTGTGAAGGACTTCGCATTTGGAACATTTTTGTATAAAAAAAAAAGTTTTAAAAAAATATAATTTTATATAGTTATTAATCTTACTACCTTCGAATATGCTTTAAATTATATACATAATATGAAAAAGTTTATGAGATTTTCTTTATTGTAAATTTTTTCATAAGAAAAAAAGATTTTTTTTTTTACCATTTTAAGAATCAAGCGTACGAAAATTATACTCTTTGTATGAGATTAGGCAATTGAGAAAATATATGTATTTTTACATGGGTATTTTAATGAAAAAATAATGTATATATTTATTTTATATGGTACCACATGACCATGATAGTAAGATATATAAGGTGTGTTAAAAGTGAGTAGTATTTTAAATAACTTGATATAATTTTTAATTACGTGGATAATATTGTGGTATTAGGTAAAACTAAGTGGATAAAGATCCTTTTTGGGGCTACCACATGGCATTAAGCCAAGCCAAAGTGGCACCAAATTAAAATGATGAGTCATAAGACATGTGCTGCCTTGATCACACGTAAGGGATTATAAATGAGGATAGAAATAAACCAAAAGAGGAAAAATTGATGTACTTTTGTTCAATTCTCCCCTTCCAATTGGATACTTGTCTTTTTTTTTTTTTTTTATACATATGACATACCTTTTTAGAGCTTGGTCATTTAATAACTTAGAGATTTGAAGCATAGTATTATCTTCAGGCTTATCTTTATCTTTTCTATTGCTCTAAGGATAGTGGATCAGGTGTTTCAAATGTTCTCTCAAGTACATTGCTCATTAACTGATTGGAATTTCAGTGCTTACTATGTAGTGCCTGAGGAGTTTCTTTATATTAGTCACTGTACTGTCGTTTTCTTATGTATAGCTGCCCCAAAAATCAATAGAGCAAGTTTTGCATATAAGTATAAGCATTACTATGGTATAGTGGGGAATAGTATGATTATCAGGGAGGTTATGAGGTGTAAGCGGGAAATTAAAAGGTTTTGATAGTTCGGAGAGATTATACTATTAAATCTTATGAGGTTGTTATCTTCTTATATGGTGCAACAACACAATGAGGATTTCTATGAGGGAATTTTGGTGAAGGGATAGAGCTCGAATTTTATAAGAGAGGATATAGACTCGGCTCAGGTATGTTAAGGCTATTCCTTTTTTCTTTTTTTGGCATGATCCAAATGATACAAAAAGAAACGAGCAAACGCACATCTTTCATAAACGACTCTATTCATTGAAATATAAGGCCTATGTTCTTGATTCCCCATGTGACATATTATTTATATCTCTTGTTCATGGGTCTCAAAATAATACGCAGTTGATAAAGTTTATCCGAAAGGAATATTGAGATTATTAACGTATTTTTATGCATTTCATGCATTTATACATGTACATAGACCCATGACCAGATGGCGTTATGTACGCGTATTTATATGTATATATATATATATATATATATATGGGATATGGGAAAGGTAATGGCGTTATATACGCACCACCACCTGATCAGCTGGTATACGATGATGATATTGCCCATAGTGACTGAAATGGTATAATGGGATGCCTTCAGAGGCTTGATGATATTATGTACGTACAGACCTATGCACTTCATGACATTCATACGCATATGCATGACACTATAAGCATTTCATGATTTATAGAATTATCCAGACTTACAGGTTGAGTCATGTACTCCATGCTTCTTCCATGTCTTTTATATACTTATTTATGTGCCTTACATACTCGGTACATTATTCGTACTAACGTCCTTTTGTTGGGGACGCTGCATTCATGCCTGCAGGTATAGATAATCAGTTTGACGAGCCCTCATAGTAGACAAGATTGGCATTCAGCGAATGATTGGTAAGACTCCACCCCATTCGGAGTGCAGCCGAGTCTATGAGTCATCATGTCAGAGTTTTGCTACAGACTTACGGGTAGGCCGGTACCTTGTCCCATTTGACGTCAGATAAATCTTAGAGGCTTTATAGACAGAGGTTTATTTTGTACATTATGTCAGAGGCCTTGACGGCCCATATGTATTCATGTTTTAAGAACGATAGTTTATTGATACAGTGTTGCCCACTTATAGTTATACACTACAAGTTGTGGCCATATTGACCCATGATAGTTACAAAAGGAATGAATAAGTTACACAGTGGTTCGCTCGGGGCACTACGGCACCAGGTGCCAACCACGCCTCCCTAGGTTTGGGGCGTAACATATACGCCGCCAAATTATCTGTTTTTCCCTGAATTACTGTTTTTCCTTAACTATTTCCTTCCCTGTCTTAATTGTTATATGCTCTAAATGCTTTCCATGCTTAACTGCTACGTGTTAATCAATATCTTCTTCTGTTAACCATGTTAGCTCTTTTCATAGTTCCCCTAATACCTGTTATTTGCTTAATTTGACTTGTTTGCACCTTCTAGTTGTAAATTGCCGGGTTGGTCTTGTTGTGTAGCATTATTTTGTAGATTCTATATTGAACAAGGTTTCCTTTTCTTAATTGATTTTGGTATTTATTCATCGTAAAGGCCTTGTGATTTAGATTGTTGATTTGACTGTGTACATTGAGTGTTTGGTACTGATATGGTGGGATCGGGCTGCACGTCGCAACAAGCATAATAAGGGAAGATTGATATGGTGGAATAAGGTGATTATGTTTATACGGTGGGATCGGGTTGCACGCCGCAACAGGAGGAATAAGGCTGGATTGATTTAGTGAAATAAGGGTGAATTGTCGATATTGATATATGGTGGGATCGGGTTGCGCGCCGCAACAAATCTATATTATTTACTGTTATTGATATTGTTACGGTGGAATAAGGGAGAATTATGTGTTGTCTGGTGGGATTGGGTTGCGCGCCATAACAAACTATATGTTCTCATTTCCTGAGCTGCGTTGTATCTCCATATTATTATTTGAACTGGTAAGGATTGGTAATTCTGGACGATACTGGTGTATTTTTCGAGGTTGTGGTTACCATTTTCTGTTGGATGTTTAAATTCTGTTCAGTATTCCCATTTTATGTCATTATTATATACTGCGTACATGTTATAATATAGGTAACTCGCCTTAGCCTCATCACTACTTCGTCGAGGTTAGGCTCGGCACTTACCAGTACTTGGGGTCGGTTGTACTGATACTACACTCTGCACACTGTGCAGATTTTGGAGTCGATCCAAGCAACGGTTATTAGCATGACCAGACTGGACATCGGAGTAGATTTGAGGTACGACTGTTCAGCGCCCGCAACTCCTGGAGTCCCCATCCTCTTTTCTTTTTAGCGGTACAACTTCATTCAGACAACTTTGTACTTATTTCAAACCTTTATGTGTATTACTTTAGAAGCTCGTGCACTTGTGACACCAAGTTCAGGAATTTGTAATAGACGTTTAGTAGTTTTATCTTCCGCATTAATATTTCAGTTATTCTAGTTATCTCTCGTATTTAATTCAACTGTTAAAGATGGATAATATGTTCTAACGTTGGCTTGCCTAGCAAGTGAAATGTTATGCGCCATCGGCGCATCACAGTTCCGATGGTGAAAATTGCGGATCGTGACAATAGTTCAATACTATTCATATAATATTTTAAAGTTTTTATACTTATTGAGATGACCCTAAGACTAGTATAATTAAAAGTATAAACTACTTATAGAAAAGAAAAGAAACACATTCATTTTTATATTTATTTAGCCTAATGATTGATTCTCTTAAAATTAATCAAATTTTTGATTTTCCAAATATTTACCCTCTTATGGGCAGTCTCCTATTCCCTTTAGCTAAAACAACCCTAACTAGAAATTCCTGTGACCAAATCAAGACGCAGTCCACAAAAACCCACTTCGAAGATTTAACACACTGATAAAGAAGATGAAATTTAGGGCTCCTCAGAGAATTCCTTGCTTCGGTTATAATGGACGCCTCAATCATCTACATGCACAGCGTTACTATTTTACTACCTTTTTTCGTAAGGTACAAGCCACCGAAGCTCGAGCTTCGCTCAACAGTGGCGGCAGCAGTAGTAGTAACAGCAGCTCTCAGGGTACAACTCTATTTTACTTCTCTGCTTGAAAAACAATCTGTGAATGAGTTGCATTTTATATGAAATGAGGCCATCACGAGCGATGAGAACTTTAATGTATTGTGAAAGTTCAAATTATTTTTGTAATTCTTATTCTATTGATGAACTTTCTGATTTATCTCTGGAAGTTGGTAAAATTGTATCAATTGAATAGTCGGGATGCACACAAGCTTCCTTAGACACTCTGTCAACAAACAAGGAGGTAAAATAAAATAATATAGACAATTCAGATTCTAGGTTTATTCTTCTGGACAATGTGCTCGATAAATTTAAAATGAGATGGTTGAAATGGAGGAGTACTATGAGAGTCTATGTGATGCCAGGGTACCCACCCAGAGTGAAAGGTAAAATATTATGTTACTTTAAAATGTTGTTTGTCAACTCATAGAGTATGATTTATAATTTGAGTACACTTTTTGGTCAAATAAACGTTCAGAGGCTGCAAATCAGATTCTGTTGGAAGGTAAAGAATCCTAAAACAGTCAAGTGAATATTCTATTTGATGCAGGAAAATTATTACCAGTATGAAGTGTTGGGTTAAAGAAACTCAGTGGATTGGAATAAAGTTAGTATACAATATTATCTTGTGCCTTATTCATATAGGCACACAAATTAACACATTAACAAAATAGAGCACAATGACTTATGTGGCAAATTCCAAACTAAATCTAGTGAAAGTGGAGTTGATAGCTGGAGTGAGCTGCGCATACTGGAGGTCTCCTCTTGCTTTTCTTTTTCTTTTTTCTTTTTTTTAGATTTTGAATTGATGATGGTCATATGTAAGGGTCGTGTCTGATTGGTTTTTTCATGGTAATCTTTTACCTGCCCAGAATAGCTATTGTGAACTGCTAAAAATTCAATCTGGTTCTTGGTTCCTTAACTATAAAACTATATATAATGCTCCATCAGATTATAACTTAATAGTGCTTAATCCAGTTACTTGTTCACCTGTCCCAATATTATCATGCGGCACAACAGCTGAGATCTGAGGCTACTGGCATGCAGGTAGCAATCTCTTATTGCCTGGTGCAACAGTCGCAACTATAGTTATGCTTGGTCTTCTCCATGCCCGACGTCTTTATGATGATCAAAAGGTATTGTTCTAACTCATAAACCTAATGCCGTTTGCAAACTATTGCCTGTTGGGTTTCTCTTTTGGTTTGTGCAAAATCAGATGACATCAAGTTAAGATATTATGTTTTCTCCCATGGAGCATCCTAACCCTCTTTGAGTCGCAGGTTGAAGAGGCAAGAGAAAAAGGAACTTTAGAATTCCGGCCTGATGCAAAGGTAAGAACGCATTTCTATTTCCTATGCAATTAATCTTTCAGCTTGCCACATTATTCTATTTTATGTTGAACTTATTTGCCTTCTCAATTGTAGGCTACTTTCATGAGATTGCTTCCACTACGCTCCATTTCTAGATTCTGGGGTACCTTGACCAGTGTGGTAAGTCTCTAGCAATTTCAAATAGCAGAAGATTCGTCAAAAATTCTGGATCAATTTGACTCCATGCAATGCTCAACCAGGAACTTCCGATGTGGCTGCGCCCATATGCATATAAAGGATGGGCTCGGGCATTTCATTCAAGTAAGCAGCCTTTCTAGTTTCTACTTCGTGATGCTCTGAGCATTCTTCTTACAATCTTTTTTTATTTATTTTTGATAAGTAAAGATTTTATTATAACTGGTACAAGATGGTACATAGAAAAAAGTACAGGACCAGACTACAACTCTTACTTAATTCATACTATAAATTTTCTCCTAACAAGTGCAGAAAATCCAAATACTGGTCCATCTCATCTAAAGAACTGCTATAACACCAGAAATACAAGTTTTTAATACATTTGATTTTGACTCTGGCAATCTGCAGTCTCTTTCCCTCAAAGCATGCTTTATTTCACTCCAGCCATAATGTCCACATTATGCAGTTGGGAATAGTTTTCCATATTAGCTTTAAGCTCCTTTTTACTCTATGGGATTGCCACATTTCCAGCAAGCTACTAATCTTCTGAGGTAGCACCAGAGATATGCCCATTATGTTCAAGAAAAATTCCCAGCATTGTCTTGAAAATTTGCAATGCAAGAAGAGATGCTCAACTGTTTCCTCCTCTGAGTTGCAAAAAAAACATCTACTGCACAGAGAAAACCCTCTCCTCTGTAACTTATGTTGAGTTTGGCAGGCATCCTTAGCTGCTAGCCAACCAAAAAAAAGCTGCTTTCATAGGTGCTTTAGTTCTCCAAATCATCTTCCAAGGCCAGTTTAGAGTTCCCTGACTAGTTTGTTGTTGCAACATTTTGTAACAATTATTCACTGTGAATATATTATCCCTGCTGCCGATCCAAATTAGCCTCTCTGTTTTGTGTTGATCTATTGAACATGAATTCAGAAGTTGATGCAGTTCACAGAAACTATCCACTTCCCAGTCGTTCAGATTTCTTCTGAAAGTAACATCCCATCCTGATTCTGCTTTAAAACCTGCAACATAGCCCTCTTTATTCAACGCACAGTTAAATAGATCTGGAAATCTGCTTTTGAAGCTCTCATTACCACACCAAATATCCAGCCAAAATTTAATCCTACCACCCACCTCCAAACTAATATGCTGTAAAAATTCATCCCACCAGCCACCAATCATTTTCCAAATCCCGCCACAACTTCTCAGTTGAGAAGGAATTTGTTTCCACCCAATCTTTGCACCATAAGTGGCATCTATTATTTTCTGCCAAACTTCCTCACCCTCTCTACTATATCTCCATAGCCATTTAAATAGTAAGCTTTTATTGTGCAATTTCAGATTCCTCACTCCTAGTCCACCTCTCTTTTTATCTTCAATAACCATTTGCCATTTAACCAGATGTGTCTTCTTCTTGTCTGAGCTTCCATGTTCCATCCCACAAAAAGTTCCTTCTTATAGAATCTAATTTCTTTTCTACTGCTTTAGGCCTACTGAATAAGGACATGGTGTATGTGGGTATCCCATCCAAGACAGTATTTATTAGAGTCAGCCTGCCCCCAAAAGATAAGTATTGCTTCTTCCATGGAGTAAGTTTATTGCTGCACCTTTCAATGATGCCTTGCCAAATGTTTTTATCCTTTCTCTTTGCCCCTAAAGGTAACCCCAAATAGACAGTAGGGAAATTTTCTACTTTACACTCATCAACATTTATACTAAAAATGCTACTTTTAGCCAAATTAACTTTTAATCCAGTGACTGCCTCAAAACATAGTAGCACCCCTCTCAAATACAGGATTTGTACTCTCTCAGCTTCACAAAACAGGAGAGAGTCATCAGCATAGAGGTAAGTATCATCCCTTCCTGATCATTCTTGCCAATTCTGAGACCTCTAATCCATCCCAGAGCTTCTGCTTTCCTCAGCATACTGCTAAGGATTTCCATTACCAAGACAAATAAATAGGGTGAAAGGGGATCTACTTGCCTGATACCTCTGTGAGAACTGAAAAAGCCTTGTGGATTTCCATTAATTAAAATGGAAAATTTCACTGATGAAATGCAAAATCTTATCCATTCCGACCATTTTTCACCAAAATTCATCAGTTTTAACAATTTCAATAAGCAATCCCAATTGACATGATCATAAGCCTTCTCTTAATCAAGCTTACAAGCTACTCCTTTTTTCTTTCTTCTCAACAGATTATCCAAACTTTCATAGCTTCTTCTTACAATCTTGATGCTTTAGATTTTCATAGTTATTCTTTGACACATTGAGAATGTAAAGATAAGCTTTTGATGATGGCAATATTTAAACTCCATTTTTGAATCCAGACTTGGAAGAAGTAGCTTTGCCTTTGGAAGAATATGCATCTTTACGGGAGTTCTTTGTCAGAAGATTGAAAGAGGGTACCAGACCTATTGATTGCAATCCATGTTGTCTGGTAACTGGTAACCAGCTTCCTAGTTATCTCTTGGTTCTCTTGGTGTTTCTAAATATTGCAGATTATCAAATATTCTGACCTTTTTGAGTTGGTTTATATGGCTGTAGGTTAGTCCAGTTGACGGTACTGTTCTCCAATTTGGGGAGTTGAAAAAAGCTGGGGCTATGATTGAGCAAGTCAAAGGATTCTCTTATTCTGCTTCTTCACTTCTTGGTGCCAGCTCCCTTCTTCCCATGGCTGTGGTTGATGACAATAAAAATGAAGATGGTGGGCAAGAAGGTTCTACAGATGATGCAAATCAAAAGTCTTGGTGGAGAGTTTCATTGGCTTCTCCTAAAGTCCGAGATCCTGCACCAGCATGGTAATCACATGAATGTTAAACTGTGTGCTGTGAGGGTATCTATAATATACTACAACATGTCAACACCTTAGGTGTACTATGAAAATGTCTGTTTCCCTTAATTAATCATCTCTTTGATGCATAGCGCTTGTTGGCAGAATAGGCCAACTAGGCTAGTTTGAATATAAAAAACTGCCAAGGCACTTGTTGATCTTCTCTAGGATCCTTCTTCCATCTCCTTATTTTTGACCAAAAAAAAAAGCTCTATGTCCAGTTCTCCTTTAAAACTGTATATTTTAATTCTTAAACCATTCTGGACAACATACGTCTTTTTATGGGAATGAGCATCTATACTCCTAGACAAATTATATCTAGTTAGCAGGTGCCTAACATGTAGTACTCGGTCATCAGATGAACCTTTTATCTTTTTATTTCCTTATGTTTTCTACTTTTTGTTTGCGTTTGGTAATAATTTCTTGGTGATAAAGGAGAGAATGCTACTTAATTTGAAACTGAAAGTTGACTTATTGCAGTCCATTGAAAGGTCTCTTTTACTGTGTGATTTACTTGAGACCTGGAGATTATCATCGCATACACTCACCAGTTGATTGGAATGTTCTTGGTCGTCGGCATTTCTCTGGTAAGTCTTCACGTTTGCATCCATCGGTTCAAAAGAGTTCATCCACAATATTAGGCTTGCAGTTCGCGTCATTTTCTATTTGTCCTATCTTTTTGATCGCTTCACCTCACGCCCTTTACCCCACCCTGCCCAAAATAGTCATGTTTCAATGATATAGAAAGGATACACCGGTCTTGCAGAAAGGATCTTTTGGGTACCATAATTTATTGATACCGAAACAACCTAGGAAATGTTGTCAGCCTATATAGACAACTACTTATACCAAGAAAGCCAGGTATCAGATCCCTGTAGTTTGAGCCCTTTTTTTTCCCAGTTCCTGTACATGGAATGATTACCAGTGAGTAAACTAGTCTGGGAAAAGATGAGCCATACCCACTATCCTTTCCCCCCAGAAAAGGGTCTAGAAAACTGTGGCTGATTTGTTCTTTTACCTTGTCAGCCACACTCTCATTTAGTCGATATTGATAGTCCGGTATATCTATATTTGTGTCTTCAACACATGAGGGTTGGTTACTGGTATTCTTTGTTTTCACGCATATTCTAACCGTATTTGATATGATAATGAAAAGATATTATGTGACTGAAACTAACATAGAGGACTTTAGTATAATGACCATCGTGTTTGTATACAATCAGATACTTGTACCCGATAGGAAAATGTATTAACATATCAATTTGCAAAACTTAAGGCCACTCAGTGTGGTTGAGTCACCTGTTAAGGAATTATGTGACTTGTTAGTGAGATTGTCCAATTGGCTAAATTCTTTTTTTAGATTCATTCAAGAGACCCCTAAAGGGCGGGGAGCCTTGGAGCAACAGTAAAGTTGTCTCCTTCTGACCTATAGGTCACGGGTTCGAGCCGTAGAAGCAGCCACTAATGCTTGCCTAAATCACACCTCTTGGGGTGCGGCCCTTCCCGGGACCCTGCGTGAATGCGGGATGCCTTGTGCACCGGACTGACCTTTTTTTTTTCCTACCGGTGGTTTATTTATTCCATTCATTTGTTTGATAGGTTGTCTCTTTCCCATGAATGAACGAGCTACCAGGACAATAAGAAATCTTCACGTGGAGAATGAAAGGGTAAAATCTGATTAACCATGCTGTAGTTGCGTTCAATTCCCTGTTTTCTTCTTGATCTTTTTAAGATGGTGACTTATCCGAAAGAGGTTATAAAGTAGTTATTGCTGTTGTTATTTGCACCAGAAGCAAGTTATGCATAAATTTTTAGTCTCATGGAATGTTATGATTGAACCAGCCATGTATGTCCCTCTTTATGGAGAACTTGGTGAGCCAGTTGAAAATTAACATCTGTTAAGTTTGAAGGTTGGTTTTGTCCCTATTGTATTATCTTGAGCATATAGGGTCCTTAAAGTTTTCTAAAACTAAGCACTCTTAGTTCAATGGGCGGAACATCCAAATGGGGCCACTAAAACTAACAGAAATCACGTGTTTTTCATGTGACTAAAGTAAAAAGTAATTCCATTTTTTTCCTCCAAGTCACCAAAAAAAGAAAGCCCACAAAATCGAAGGAAAAAGTCTGCCAGCAACTAAAATAACCGTGGTTGGGATAGAATGAAATTGGGCAAGAAGACCCAATTGCGTTTTGTTTGCAAAACAAATGACATTTTCCATTACTTTTAAATAATTCATTTGGGAATACAGTTAGACAAAAGGAGTCTGTTGCATCAAGAGTATAAAGATTGATTGGGCCTGCTACTTTTTCTAAAATAAATGAATATATGTGCTCAAGGTATTACAATAAGGACGATAGTAGTCCCACGTGTGACCTAGTGGTCTATGAAGTAGCTGCAAACCTTGGAATTCAAGGTTCAAATCCCGTAGAGAAGTCCTCCTAATAGAAAGTTTTTACTTGTTTGTTCCTTTCAAATGTCAATGTTCTTGTTTTCAGTTACATATTCCTAGTTCGTCGCATATCCAGTAAATTTCTTTTTTCTTCTGATTATTCTTGCTCATTCTCTCTGTGACTATCAATGTCTAACAAAATTGTTAGATAGTTATGTGTAAATAGTCCTAGTCCCATATGTAGTAGGAGTAGAGTATGTCCTAGTCCCGTATGTAGTAGGAGTAGAATATGTCCTAGTCCTATATGTAGTAGGAGCAGAATATGTATTATATATAGGGCTTATTGTATCATTGTTAATAAATAGATTTTTCTCCCGTGCATTCTCACATGGTATCAGAGCTTCAGTGAGAAAATTATCGTTGTGCGTCATTCCAGCGACATCCGGGAAGAAAGATCTCATCGCCGTGCAAATTTCCGGCAACTTCGTTTTGTTCCAAGGGTTCATCACTGCTAAGTGGTACTGTGCATATACCAGTACCACCATCAGATCTGAAACCCTTGTGCGACTAAACCCCAGAAATTTCAGTCCCATCGGAACAGAAAAGTCAGTCACCGTGCGTCTTTCCGGTTGACGACTCAAGATTGATTTGCGTTATCTCCTCATCGGTGACTGTTGCGCGAAAACCAACACTACCAACTTGTTCGGAATAGTCAGGCAACAAAATCCCAGTCAATCACTCCGGCAGAAAGTCCCTCATGCGCCACCAAAACTAGGGTCCCGACGAGCTACAGTAACTTTTCCGGCGCGTGTGAGCCATTCCGGCCATTTTTTGACAGAACTTCTTCAGGATAACTACTTGTCCAGTGATTCCGATCCTACCATATAAATTACATCAAATTCTGACAACTTTTTATTTTTTTACGGCGTGAACAATGTACTTTTACCAGCGTGAACAATAATTTCCTAGAAAAGTTTATGTTTTCTGGTGGTGTTTCAAAACCTATTTTGTAGTTTGGAATTTGGCTTAGTCTCACTATTTTAAGATTTTTCCGGCGACCTTTCGGCCAACTCCTGTTTATCAGCAACCACCTGGTTTTGTTGCTCAGGGGGAGTCTAGTGGCCTTGTATGTCGAATGATCAGCTTGTAAATATTTTCACCAAGTCCCTCACTGGTCCTCGTATTAGTTACATATATAACAAGCTCGGTACATATGATTTGTATGCACCGGCTTGAGGGGAGTGTTAGATAGTTATGTGTAAATAGTCCTAGTCCCATATGTAGTAGGAGTAGAGTATGTCCTAGTCCCGTATGTAGTAGGAGTAGAATATGTCCTAGTCCTATATGTAGTAGGAGCAGAATATGTATTATATATAGGGCTTATTGTATCATTGTTAATAAATAGATTTTTCTCCCGTGCATTCTCACAAAAATGATGTGTGTTCTCCCTTTTGTGATTTCTGCCTATTATCAGATTGTGCTCGAAGGTAAGTGGCAAGAAGGTTTTATGGCAATGGCAGCCATAGGTGCAACAAATATTGGCTCCATTGAGGTAAGCTATGATGCTTGTCCCTTGGCGGAACACTTAATTTTGTATCTTTAAAGTGTGTCAGTTATCTGTTTGTATACAAGTATTCATTTTTTTCTCTGTAAATATATTTTTAGACTGCCCACTGGATCTTTTTCATTATCAAGTTACTCAATTTTGTTAAGTTAAACTGAGCAAGGGGGGTTTTAATAAAAAACTAAGCTTCCTTTTGCGGCCGGGGGGGGGGGGTGTAGTTGTGTTAATATTTCATTTATTACTTGTGCAGAAACTTATCATCAGTCTTTTAGGCTTTTGCACTATAGGTGCCTTAGTGATAATATTGCATTATGAATCATGAGATGAGATTTATTCCTCCACACTAATAATGACCTGAAGAATTTCTATAAGCAAGCTGTGACATTCAAGTGCATTGTCATGGCTATGATTTTTTCAACAAGGATCATGGCTATGAAATTCTACAATATAAACTAGCAAGGACAAAAATTTCCGGAGCTTAATATAATATATAATTAGAAAGAGAAACTGGAGTTGGATGACCAAGACAACAGAGGGGCATCGGCTTTTGATTGTCATCGACTTTACCATTAGAAACCCCGGTAGTAACCAGGCTAGTGAAGCATAACTGACACTGTTGCATATAATTAACTGTTGCTGTCAATACGGGCTGGCCCGGCCCAGCTTAGCCCAGCCCACATGGGCTTTGGCATTTTACGAACTGGGATGAGCCGGCCCACTATTTCAATGGCCTTAAAATGGTCAGCGTGGCCCAGCCCCACGTGGGTCGCGGGCCCCACGGGCCGGCCCATAATTTTAAAATTATTTTTCATATTTTTTAAAATTTTAGTTTTAACCTAAAATGCAATACATGTATATATACACGTGCGATGCACGTGTACCCATACCAATAAATATATAGTTTTAAAAAACATAGATATTATCAAATAATGTTTGTGAGTTATAAATAAAAAAGGTGCAAGTCTTGAAAACAATGAATATTAATCTCATTTAGCTATCTCTAAAAACTTGATAACTGACAGTATAAAGTCTAACATGACGAATATTAATTTAATTTTTTGCAACAAATAACTTAACTTATAAAACATATAAAAGGAGCTGTCATTTTTGGAATAAATGTAAAATGATAATATTAATAACAACTAATATATTAGTTGATAAATACTAAACTTTTCATACCCAAACCATCATAGCTGGAATTGAAATTATCCAAAACTTTATAACATACTTTCATAACATAATAAATGAAACTTAAATATTTTTGTTAAGACTAAACTAAAAACTAAAAAGTATTTTCAAACAAAAAAAATCAAAATATCAAAAATAAGAAAGAAAGAAAGAGTGAGGAGAATTAATTTCAAATAATGAACAAAATATTGTATGTCAAACAACAACAAATTTAAAACTAAGAGAAAGTCAAAGGATTACTATTTCTGTGGTGCCTATAGGTTTGTGGGTTCAAACGATAGATAGATAGGATAGTACTCTTTAACATTGTTACTTGTTAATGATCTCCTCCATTATATAATTTACGCAAGCCACTTTATTCCTGCAAATTCCAAATGTGCAACGATAAAAAGATAA
The DNA here is from genome assembly GCF_001879085.1 of Nicotiana attenuata. Classification (NCBI taxonomy): domain Eukaryota; kingdom Viridiplantae; phylum Streptophyta; class Magnoliopsida; order Solanales; family Solanaceae; genus Nicotiana; species Nicotiana attenuata. The sequence goes on from NC_031994.1 coordinate 71,637,095, forward strand.
CGTGTTAAGTTTAAATTTAATCTCTTGCTCATCAAAATAAAACACGTTGTCACCCCAAATTTAACAAAGAAATCATCCATAAAAGCACAAAAAGAAGCAAAAAAAAAGTTGGGTCTCAAATATAGTAATCTTCTAACTCATATTTTCTAACTTATCAACACAGAATTGTATAGCAGTTTGCTTTGTGGATCTTGAACTTGATTATCTTCATGTGTTTTTCCACATGCTTCGATGTAGCATAAATATGAGAAAATAGGCGACAAAGAATTGTCATTTGAATCGCTTTTTAAAGAGTTCCTCCTTGATTGTTGTTCCTCCTCAAGGACGAACAAAATTTATTGTTGAATCTTAATATTGTTAGATGTCCAGCGAAGGAACAAATAATAATTGAATAACTTGAATGCGGAGTTTTTCTAATTTTCTTACCAAAAAAGTAAAAAAGTTTCCCTGATTTTAGGTGACTTTAAAACCCTAAATATTATGGAAATAATAAAATGACTATTTTGTCTAGAATGAAATATATTTTTAAAGGGAAAAAAAGACGAACGACATTTCGCTAGGTGCCTTCGTGCTTTTAATATAGTGTGTGTGTACTACATGGTCGTAGTAGGTTAGCATTGTATACATATTTGATTTGTCCAAATTATCCCTGCTATTGGTTTTAAGTTCCTTGATATGTCATAGGTAATTATGTCTTTTTAGCAAAACAAAATTAAAAAAAGTTGCAGACAACTCCTTGTCATCATCTAGAAGTCCCTAGTAGCGCACCGCAGCTTCAGCTATCTCTTGGAAGAGAAGAGTGACTGAATAAGAAAAACCTAAGACAATTATTTTTCCGGATCTCTCAAAAATTCGTCGAAAAAGAAAAAACTGCAGCAATTATTCAAGATGGCAGATGGAGAAGCATTCTTTCTGGGTTATCTTCATATTTTTTATGCATTTTAGAAAAAAATTACGCTATGGAGTCTCAACCTTGCAACACAGCAATCAACTAAAGATGCTCATTCTAACAAAACGAAATTCAATTTGAAGTTTAGAATTGATCAACCTTGAAGCCTTAGTTCGGTGCTCAATAGTTAAATCTGATCTTCATATTTCAAACGTTTTGCGATATCAAAATTTGAGGAATATGAAAAATTGGGGGAATTTTGGTGAAATTCATGGAAGATTTAAATTACAGTTACAAAATTGATGTTGAAGGTAGAAGACGAAGCTTAGATTTTTCTTCTACTTCATATTTGCAAATATACACGACTCCATTTCCACGATGTGTTCTTCGTATGGATAGATTGAGAAGAGAAGAGAGGTGAAGGGGTTATGGGAAAGAATTTCGGAAAGTTTGGGGTTTATTTTTGGGAAATATAGAGATGAAATTTGGAATTCTGTAAAATGACAAGGATGTCCTTAAGTTTGATGTAGTGGCGGTAAATAACGAGGGATAATTCGTATATATACACACACACACACACACACACACATACATGTTGGATAGAAAGTTTATGCAAAACTTAATAACTTTTAGCATTGTTCCAATAGATTACTATAAAACACAAATTCATTAATAGTCAATATTCAAAACAAACTACTCAAAAATATTTTCAAGGTGCTCATGGCATAAGGGCCACGGGCATACTTGGGCCGGGCTTAAAAGCCTCGTTTTTGAATGGGCTCCAAAAATCATAGCCCAATACTATTAAATTATGGAGTGGGTTGGGCTGGCCCAACGGGCCCAACCCTTATTGACAACTCTATAATTAATCAACCAAGAGATAATAAGGAGTGTGGACAAATCATATAAGAAATCTCAATTACTAGTTCATTAAAGATGGACCCACCGATAGTGTGTATGAGGGTTAAATTCAAAAATAGCCAGATTTACAACTGGTCGCTCAAAAATAGCCCAGTTTTAAAAGTAATCGATATTTAGCCACTTTTCATGTAACGATAAATCTGAGCGAAAACACTGTTCAAAACCCGGAAAATACGCCAGTATATTATGCTGGAGTTCCGACATAAGTATACTTGAACTCCGGCATATTATACTGGAGTTCTAAGATAAGTATGCTGATGGAGTTCCAGCATAAGTACACTAGAACTCCAGCATAATATATTGGAGTTCCAGCAAGTATACCGGTCCAGCATAATATACTGGAGTTTGGAGCACGGTGCTCCAGTCTCCAGTATATTATACTGGAGCCAGCATAATATGCTGGAGTTCATACACAGGTGCACCGAATTCCAGTATATTATGCTGGACCGATCTCTGCTTCAGCAAAATAGTGGCTATTTTTCATTGACTTGGTAAATGCTGGCTATTTTTGAATGACCAGTCCGAAAACTAGCTATACCCTGCTATTTTAACTGTGGATGAAGTACGCGATGATACCCATTTGCAGATCCCACTGTGGCCTTCACCTGGTTCTATTTGACTCAAAATTGTTTTTTTGATGTTTCAGCTTTTCATTGAACCAACTCTGCGAACAAATAGGCCATGGAAGAAGATGCTACATCCAGAACCTCCTGAAGAACAGGTATATGAACCCAAAGGCACTGGTGTTTTCCTGAAGAAAGGAGATGAGGTACGATCCTGAAATTTGATCTTAGTTTGGAAGAGAAAAATGCATGCTAAACTTTAGTTTTTGTGGCATCTTTTGAGCATGCAAAATATCATATGATAAATTATATTACTTGGCCAGTTGATGTGGGTGTACCAGAAATAAATCCCATTTTGCCAGTGGCGACTCAACCCTAAAGCGACTAAAGCAGTGGCTTTAGGCCCCCAAAAATTAAGGCCCCAAATTTACTCAAATTATATATAGTATAAATAATTATGTATTTATTATTAGTGATAAATAAATTAGTTTTAATCATTTGTTGTTAATTTTTTAAGTTTATACTAAAAATTGTAGATTATTAAATTTGCATTCACTTCCTATTTTTTATTGTTCTTTTTTGTTACCTCACGCATGGTTAATGGGATCAACTTCTTAATTTGTCTAACTCACTTCAACTTGAATCAATTTTATTTATAACTATGATATTGTAGAGTCTTCTTCTATTCTTTAAGTGCTTTGTAAACAATTTTTCAATCTTAAGCTAATGAAATTATCAAAGGATTAGATATGAAAAAGCATTTCTTAATCTCGAATGTTGAGGCCTCTTTTTAAATTTTTGCTTTAGGCCACATACAGGGTGTTGAGCCGCCTCTGCATTTTGCAATGAATTGCAAAATCTATTCGTTCTTTTTTCACCTATGGTTTGTACTTAATACACCTGGTATTGCATGGATTTGCAGTTTGGCTTTTAGGCTTGTAATGCAGATATTACCAAACTAGACTAATGATCTCCTCTCCTTTTCTTTCCCCCTTTTTAATAAAGTTCCGTGTTTTATATATATATTACAGACTAGAAGAAACAGTTCATTCTGAGTAGTGCTATTGTGGCTCTAGCCAAGAAATTGATTTTGAAGCGCTCATCATAGTTTGCAATATGTTCATGGATATTCGGGAATACCAGAATAGTTTTGCTAGTCTGCGTATAACAATGTCAACATCTTATGGACAAAATAATAGTATGTAAATGTTGTACAATAACTTTATCCCATTTTTGATTTGATGAGCGTCGACAAACAATAGATCAATTGAGTAATTCTCTATTTAATAAATGCTTAACTTTGACCGTTGAACTCTGCAGCTAGCAGCCTTCAATATGGGTTCAACAGTGGTTCTGGTCTTCCAAGCTCCGATATCAGAACCTTCTGCAGATAAAAGCATGTCAGCAGAATTCAGGTTTTGTATTAAAAAGGGAGACAGGGTTCGCATGGGAGAGGCCCTGGGCAGGTGGCATGATCCCTAGTTACAGTGTCTCAATTATAGAATTACGGGTGGTGAATTTGTATTATAGAAAAAGCCTTCTAGGGAAATGCTTTCGCACACCCCTTCCCCTCCCAAGTCCTAAGAAAATCATATTACAAAATTTTGTTTTAGGTGGAGTACAGATCTGAAAAGGTCTTCGTTACAGGTAACTCCATTTTAAGGGTCGTATTAGTGGGAGCTCAGGTTATATTTTGCTAAGAAACTATTAGTAAATTTAATGTCTTTTGGGATGATGACACTGAGATACGCTTGCGGAAACACAGTTTCTTTCTCCCCATCGTCTGGGGAGAGTGAAGTTTAATTTTTTTACATGAAATGTGGAAAAATGTTTCCTTAAAAGACATGTTTTCTGGAGAAGCCGTTTCTTTTCCAGAAGAGATTTATTCTCACAAAATACTTGTAAATATTCAAAAGACTACGGGTGTGTTGCCTGTTTGGTACGAAGAAGAATACCTTGTGGAAAATGCTTTCCAATTTTTCCTTGTTTTGTTTGCTTAAATGTTCAAGAAAATATTTTCCTCGTGAACTTATTTTTCTCCAATTGGAGAAAAATATTTTCCCTATCAAGAAGAAAAAGTTTTCTACTCACCAACTAAATGTGAGAAAATAAGTGATAAAATTATTTAATTTCCGGTAAAATATTTTCAAGCAAACAATTTCCTCCATACCAAACACACTCTTTAGTAGCACTGAAATCTTTTTTGTACAAAAAGTCTTTTCAGAGTACTATTTTCCGAAGAAGTTCCCAATACTTGTCCAAAATTTTTGTAATGAAGGGAGCATAATAGTTACATGCAAAGGAAAACTGCCCTTCTTTAGTGGTGATATCACTTTCTTTTGTTCCAAGTAATTACGTATTTTTTTTTAATATTCGTTCCTGCGTATATTTCGAGCTTCAATCACTTTATGGTTCTTTGTATTCTGGCTTTGCTGTAAATAGTAGCTAACCTTCTTCCAACTTATTAATGCTTGGGATATTTTTTTAGAATCGAGTAAATTACATATTACCACCACATCGAGCTGCTTTTGGGGTGTGTTTGGTACGAAGGAAATCATTTTTCGAAAAATGTTTTTCCAATTTTCCCATATTTGGTTGGCTTAAATATTTTGAAAAACATTTTCCTTATCAACTCATTTTCCTTCAATTGGAGGAAAATATTTTCCTTATCAAGAGAAGGGAAAACATTTTCCAAAACTCCTTCTCAACCTACCCACCCTATCCCTCAACCCACCCCCACACCCCCACACCCACCCACCCAAACCCCACCCCACCTCTCTCTCCAAAAAGGATTTTTTTTTAAATTTCAGTTCCTGCTATCCCCGCCAAACCCCACCCTCACTGCCCCCCCCCCCTCCCCGCCNNTAACTCAAATTTCTATTTTTTTATTTTTCTGCACATACCTCCCTGCCCCTGCCCCCTGCCCCCCCCCAGGAAAAATATTTTTTTATATATATATTTTCAATTTTAATTTTTTCATGTGCCGGTTTACAAGTTCGAAATTTTACAAGTTCCAAGTTATGAGTTTAGAGGTTTATGTGTTTGAAAGTTTACGAGTTTAGAAATTATAAAGTTTACGGGTTCGAAAGTTCGCGGTTTTTACGTAAAAAAAGTAAAGCAACACATTAGTTGCTTTGGGTTATATCAATTTTTAGAGACTTGGGGAAGGGGTGCGCGAGGGGGAGGGGTGGGGGGGAGGGGGAGGGTTGAGGAGAGTTGCATAAAAAATATTTTCCTAAAAAAAATATTTCTACTCTCTAACCAAACAATAGAAAATATTTTCCAGAAAATGTTTTCCACTCACCAACCAAACAAGGAAAAATAAGTGATAAAATCACTCATTTTCCATGAAAACATTTTCTAGGAAAACATTTTCCATGGAAAACATTTTCCTTCATACCAAACACACCCTTAAATTCATATTACAACCATTGGCTTGATTCATTTTGCAAAATTTCCAGGATATTGACAACGTTAGCTTAATAATATCTTGAAATATTAAAGCTATCATTATTAGGGAGGTACATGGATCGAGTTGGTTCGGTTTTTATCAAGACCAAACCAAATCAACTATATCGGTTTGGATTGGTTCGATTTTGTCGGATTTTTGGCATTTTCGGGTTTTTTATTATATGAATATTATTTTAATCTTACTTCGTCAAATTTTTGATAAGTAAATTTATGTGTTAGTAAAATTAATTTTTTTTTACAAACATACGATCTATTAAAATATCCTTATAGGAGAATTTTTTAAGGTGAAATGCATAAATCGCCCATTTAAGTTGTCTCCAACGATCATTTGAACACTTAAACTAACCTACTGACCATTTAGACACGCCTTTTAAACACCTTGTGCTGACATGGCAAATTAATTGTGCCTCACTAAGCATTGAGGGCATGAGGAGGACACTAAATAATGTTGTTTTCTTTTATTTTCAGCTCAAATTATTTTTATGTGTGGCCCACACCACATTTTCCTTCTTTTCCTCCAAAATATTTTCATTGTCTCCCTCAATAAATCATCTCCACCAACCAACCTTGCTTCACCCTAACACCAGTGGCTCCTACTATTTTAGGGCCACCGTCTGCCATAAATCCACCACAGGATTAAGGAAACAAGCCAACACTCTCAACTATTTAGCGAAACCCTAGGTCGACCAGCAGTAACAAGTGAAAAAATAAGAGATTTGACCCAAGAAGGGCCACGAATTTGCAAATTCCCATCTCGGGCGAAGCACTTGATTATTGCAGCCATTTTTACCTCATTGTCGTTATCGTCTAGGAGCTATTTTTCAAGCTCTTGAAGCTAATTCATCAAGTTTTTCTGCGATTTCTAGACAAAATTGTCTATCCGAAAATAGATCTATTTATGAACCAGAGTTGGAGACAAAACCTATGTGGAATTATTCTTGATGAAGTCTGCTGGTAATTTCAAGGCTTTATATTAGGGAGATAAAAGTGAAGTGTTGTTTGGAACATGTAAAAGAAAACAAATCAAAGAGAGAATAAATGGAGAAAGATTATCGGGACGGAAGAAATGGGTGGGAAAGACGGTGAACATATCTTTTTCATAGAAGACGGCAAGCTTTTAGTGGAAGAATTGAAAATTTATGTTTTAGTCCTTTTTAGTATTTCTTAATTACATGTGAAATTATTTTTATTTAAAATTACATGTGTTCTTATTTAATTGGTTTATTTGCCATGTCAACAGCAAGTATATGTCACGCATGTGGTCTGCTTGACTTAAGTGTCCAATAAATACACTTCTGCCAAATAAAAGTGCTTAAATGGTCAATAGGTTAGTTTGAGTGTTCAAATTCGTTGGGGACAATTTAAAGGGGCTATTTATATATTTCGCCTTTTCTTAATAATACATGATAGTTATTTTTTTAGTCGTTTGACTAATTTTTCGTTGATGTACACTTTCAAAGTTAACCGAATTTAGTAATTAAACATAAAAATCAATATGATACCTAAATAGTGATATATTCTATTTGATTTTAAATTATCGAAATACCACTTCAAAATTCGAAAAAGATATATAAGAATTTTGATAGATTTTGAATATGAATATGGAAGAACAAAAAGATTGACACATTTTAGTAACACTTGATAAGAAAGTGATCCTCCAACCCATTATTTAAAGTTAATAAAAATGGAGCACTTCATATTTAACGAAATATTACATCCCATAAGAAAATTGGAAATATTTCTAGATATTTTTTAAAGAAAATTCTATAAAGTCTTAAAAGTATATATATGAAAATTATATTTTTGTATGTCGGTTTGGTTCGAATTTTTTTACTTAATACCAAACCAAATCAAAACCAAACCTAATTGAATTTTATAAGTTTGATTTGACTTTTTATTTTGGTGTAAATTTCCGATTAGATTTATACACCCTAACCATGATGATGCGTTGGATCATCCAAAATTGCAGGATAGAGCACCATTTAGTCCACGCCATTTCTTCCCCCTAGAGTAGTAGAGTAGCATAGGTGCTTGGAAAAGGGGCATCCCCTTTGCCATTTTAAATTCGAGTAAATTTTACGGGTGGTCATTCAACTTTGTGTTTATTACGCAAAAGTTACTTTTTTTCTTTTTGTTACGTAAAAATTATTCAACTTTGTGTTCATTATCCAAAAGTCACTTTTCTTTCTTTTGTTACACAAAATTACTTTACTTTGCTCTATTTATCACATAACTCACTTTTATTTAAAAAGTCTATTATGTCCTTGATATTAATCTTCTCATTTATGTAATACCTTCTATATTACAACTATAAAATATATTTTTACCTAGGTATTTTACTTATAATTAAAATAATTTTAAATTATTTTATTTATTATTTTTATAAATATTCATACATTTAATTTTTTCATGGCACTCAATTTGTTTAATCATATTCAAACATGAACATAGAAGGTATTGCATAAATGGTAGAATTTATAATGTCAAGGGCATAATAGACTTTTCAGGTGAAAGGTTTGTAAAATCTGATCAAAGTGAGTATTGCGATAACTAGAGCATAGTAAAATAATTTTTGTGTAACAAAAGAAAGAAAAGTGACTTTTGGGTAATGAACACAAAATTAAATGACGTTTACGTAACAAAAAAGAAAGGTAACTTTTGGGTAATGAACACAAAGTTGAATGACCATCCATGAAATTTACTCTTTTAAGTTCATCCTTTCTACCAGGAGATATGTCAAAATTTTCCATCACAAAGTTCATATTTGTCGCACTTCAAATTCAAATGAAGCAGTCAAGAATAGTTGGTTGTAGGGGTGGCATAATACCGATCGAACCGAAAAAATCGGTCGAACCAAAAATTTCGATTTATTCGATTTTGTTTTTTCGATTTATTCAGTCGGTTTTAAGTTTATAGTTTTAAAAAGTTCGGTGTTCCGTTCGGTGATCGATTTTAACAGTTCGGTTTTTGGTTAAACCGAAAAACCAAAGTTTTTTACCACTGTGCCACAGCCAAGCCACAGTGTTTTTACAAGAAATCAAGGAGAATAACAATATTATCATGAATTTGACATAGAGATACACGACAATTCAAATGTTAAACAAGTGTTGGACTTTTAAGCTTGTGTTGCTTAAAGAGGGTGAATGGGAAATGGAGGAAAAATGAAATATTTGAGTTTCCCTCCATGGCAAAGGGACATTGTTCCATATTGGAGGAAGACAAGGATTTTGATATGTATATATACAATTGCTCTTCTTCTAGCTCTTAAAGAGTTAAGAAGAAGGCAAGCTTCGCGCCGTCGTCGTCGCTCGGCTTCGGCTTCGGCTTTGGACAAAATTCCTTTCAATTATTTAATTAATTAATTTAATTAATTAACGAAAATTCAATCCGGAATAACCCATGACCTGCGACCCGGTCCGATCTATTTTCTTTCCCGGATTATTTTAAATCTGTTTTTAAATTTTCCCGCAATTTTCTCACCTATTCCAACAGCTATGGTTGTTCTGAAAGGTTGCAAACCTTTTCAGAAACAGTGCCGAATGGGCTATAAATATGCCTTGAATCCCAGAATTTTTACTTACTAAATTTTCGGATTATCTTCTTCTTCTTCTTCTTCTGCACAATATTTTCCAGTGTGTTTTTACGACCAATGAGTGGTTCGCCGTTCACTAGAGTTTTTGGTACCAATACACTGGTGAGTTTTTGGTACCAATACGCTGGTGAGTTAAATCGTTCTATCCTCGGAGGATATATTCCAGCACCTCGGGTACTTGAGGGGAATAATTTCCTTAAGGACACACTGTGTATTCAGTGGGCTCGATTTGTTCCTATATTATTTTTAAAATTTATTTTATCGTTTTAATTCTACTAACTTTCTGTTTCTATTTTTCCTAAAAGTTTACAGTTTTATTATTTATTACAGCAATACAGATTGGATAACAACAAGTCATTAAAAATTTGGTGGAATCATCAGCTTGCCACATGCCAACTAAGATCACTGAATATTTGTATCCTATTTGAAATCAATATCAGAATTGAAATAAGAATTACCTCATTTTTACATTCCTCCTACCAATAAATTGACAACAATGATTAATCTTTAAATTGGAATAGACGTATGAGCCAACAATCAACCATTTGAGTATCTTTAGATGAAAAACCTGACAACATTCATTACTCTATTAAAGTTAGAAAATAATTCCTTACTTTAAACAAGATGAAAAATCAAACAGTACACGGTTAAAATCGGGCCCACCCGATTTTACTGATTTATCGAGATCAGAGTGAAGGATCGAGGATCGATCCCATAATAAATCAAACCAAGGCACGAGGACAAGGTACCGAGTTCGAGATTCGAGGTACCTATCAAGATCGGGGCTGGTAGTGATTGAGACCAAATGAGATAGACATCGAGCAAGATCGAAGATATCATAATAACAGAAAGGCAGGGTATCCGTGACTGGTCGAAGATCATGGCGGAAATCTCGGAACAGATCAAATCAAAGATAGTTAATTAGCTAATCATGGGATTACCTTCTGTAATTAGAGTTATACCATAATTAGGATTTCTCTACTATATAAAGAGGAGTTTCAATCATTTGTAAAACGCTTACATTCTGGCATATCAAAGCAATAAAACACTTTTTCTTTAGCTCTCATTCTCGTTCATCAGCTTGCTTATCTCTTAACTGTTTTGGTTCCTACCAGTTCGAGGGCACTCTAGCTCGAGGGCTGAATTAAGTTTCAACACTGGTTTGCTTTATCTTATTGTTAATTTCTATCACTAACCTTTACATTTATCAATTGATATTAGGTGAAATCACGTGTCCTTAAAACCACATTATAAGTTTAATTGTTATCCAATTTTAAGGGTAAACAGTTTGGCGCCCACCGTGGGGCTAAGGATAATAGTTATTGCTTAGTATTAATCCTCATAACACACACTGCTTTATGCTTGTTCTCGTAAGTGTCTTTGATTTCAGGAATCAACATGTCAAACTCTCAAGTAGCACCCACTTACATAGACAACGGTATTGGTCTTCATGGCGAGAACGAAAACATAGCCGCCCCAGGAAACGGAGTACCTCAAGTCAACCCCGATGGACCGCCGCCGTAGACCCAGCCGATGTCAGCTCCCATATTGCCATTAATGGGAATTTGGGCGTCGACCCTGAAAATAACATCCGTAGAGATGCTCGAGCAGCCGATCAGAACGCACAGAGCGGTGAAAAAGGCGGTATTAGCCTTCGAATGATATTCGTGAAGCTGCAGACTCAACAAGTTATGATAGCATAACTCCAAAATCAGAATCGAGCACGAAGAAGAATTGAGCTCGAAACATCACAAGAAGTTATTCATAGAGCTGAACCTGTACCGGAGAAATCGAACGCCAATGAATCGGGGACTGACCCCGCCATTATGAAAATTCTCGAGGAGCTCACTAAATGGATTGAATCAGGTGAAAAGAAAATCGAGGCTAATGACAAAAAGGTAGAAATGTACAACTCCCGGGTTGACCAAATACCGGGGGCACCCCCGGTACTAATGGATTCGGATTCAAAGAAGTTTGTAGAGAAGCCTTTTCCTCTAAGTGCAGCTCCGAAGCCCATCCCAAAAAAATTCCGCATGCCAGAAATTCCCAAATGCAATGGAACCACCGACCCTAATGAGCATGTCACTTCTTATACATGTGCAATTAAAGGGAACAACTTAGAAGATGATGAGATTGAATCCGTTCTATTGAAAAAGTTTGGAGAAACTTTATCGAAAGGGGCAATGATATGGTACCGAAATCTGCCGCCCAATTCAATCGATTCCTTCGCCATGCTTGCAGATTCCTTCGTGAAGGCGCACGTCGGAGAAATAAAGGTTGTGACTAGGAAGTCGGACCTCTTCAAAGTGAAATAAAAGGACAACGAAATGTTTAGGGAATTCGTATCTCGGTTCCAGATGGAACGCATGGACCTAACCCCAATCATAGATGATTGGGCTGTTCAAGCTTTTACTCAAGGTATGAACGAACGAAGTTCGAAAGCATCACAATAACTAAAACAGAATTTAATTGAATATCCAGCTGTGACCTAGGCCGATGTACATAACCGGTACCAATCAAAGATTAGGGTCGAGGATGATCAATTGGGAACCCCTTCCGATTTCGTCTACCCAAATAGGCCCATTGGCAGAATTCAAAGGGACATCGATAGAGAACCCCGATCGAACTGAGATCCATATCAACCATACAACGCAGATCGTCGAAACAGCGGCCCAGGGCGTAATTATGTTCGAAGTGATCGAAGTAATGATCGAGGACAAAACTCCCGAGGGCTCATGAGTAAAAGTGGCTTCGATAAACATGTCGAGCCCACGGAAGCACCACGACTGTCAGAATACAACTTCAGCATCGATGCATCGGGTATTATATCAGCCATTGGACGAATCAAGGATACTAGATAGCCCAGACCCCTACTGACCGATCCAGCTCAAAGGAATCCTAATCAAGTATGCAAATACTATGGTACCTATGGTCATAGAACCGAAGACTGCAGACAGTTAGGAAGGAGGTAGCTCATCCATTCAACGAGGGTTACCTTCAAGAATTATTAAGTGATCGAGCCAAAAATCACTTCAAAAACAGAGGTTTAAATAGGCAGAACGAGCAGCAAGAGCCACAACATGTGATTCACATGATAGTTGGAGGAGTCGATATTCCCCAGGGACTTGTATTTAAATGCACCAAGGTGACAATCACAAGGGAAAAGCAAACTCAGGATTACTTACCGGAAGAAACTTTGTCTTTCAACGACGAGGATACAGAAGGGATCGAACAACCTCACAACGTTGCATTGGTAATATCTATCCTTATTAATAAAACCCAAGTTAAACGTGTGTTGATTGATCCAGGTAGCTCGGCAAACATTATTCGATCAAGGGTCGTAGAGCAACTCGGCCTCCAAGATCAAATCGTGCCCGCGGCTCGAGTACTTATCGGCTTCAACATGGCAAGTGAAACCACCAAAGGGGAAATCATTTTGCCAGTAAAAGTGGCCAGGACTATCCAAGAAACAAAGTTCCATGTGATCGAAGGTGACATGAGGTACATCGTGCTGCTCGGAAGGCCTTGGATTCATAATATGAGGGCAGTACCCTCGGCGCTTCATCTAGTCCTGAAGTTCCCAACATCAGAAGGAATAAAAATGGTGTACGGTGAACAACCCACTTCCAAATAAATGTCTGCAATCGATGAAGTAGTACCAGTATTGGCACTTTCATCAACAAAGGGATCAGAGTCAAAGGGAAAGCAAGAAGTTAAATAGCAACCACAGTCACCAGTCTCAGCCCGATCGGAGGAGCATGAAACTTTCGAGGATGATTATATGATACCTCGAACCTTCATAATCCCCGACAATTCTGATGCAACGAAGTCAACGGTCGAAGAGCTGGAACAAATCATACTGATCGAGCATCTGCCCGATCGAAAGGTATACCTGGGCACAGGGTTAACCCTCGAGCTTAGGAAAAAACTCATTTAATTCCTTTTAGATAACATGGATTGTTTTTCTTGGTCCTACCTAGATATGACAGGGATCCCACCGGAGATCACTACGCATCGACTGAGCTTGGACCCGAAGTTTCTCCCGGTAAAACAAAAGAAAAGGCCCCAATCTGAGGTAAATCATGCATTCATTAAGGAAGAGGTAACAAAACTTCTCAATATAGGATCCATTCGGGAGGTAAAATATCCCGAATGGTTAGCAAACGTAGTTGTAGTCCCTAAAAAGGGAAACAAACTTAGAATGTGCGTAGACTATAATGATTTAAACAAGGTATGCCCTAAAGATTCCTTTCCTTTGCCGAATATCGACCGCATGATCGAAGCCACGACCGACCACGAGATCCTTAGTTTTCTAGATGCCTACTACGGGTACAACTAAATACAAATAAACCCGGAAGATCAGGAAAAGACTTCGTTCATCACTAAATACGACACCTATTATTATAATGTAATGCCGTTTGGATTAAAAAAATGTTGGTGCTACATATTGACGATATGTTGGTTAAGTCCCTGCGAGCAGAGGACCATTTAAAACATTTGCAGGAGACCTTCGACATACTAAGAAAGTAAAACATGAAGCTCAACCCTGAGAAATGTGCATTCAGAGTCGGATCGGGCAAGTTCCTCGGCTTTATGGTATCAAATCGGGGGATCGAGATCAACCCCGATAAAATCAAAGCAATGACATCACAGTAGTTGATAATGTCAAGGCTGTATAAAGGTTAACAAGGCGCATAGCCGCCCTAGATCAATTTATTTCGAGATCCTCATATAGGAGCCACTGTTTTATCTCACTGCTCAAGAAGAAGAGCAATTTCGCGTGGACCCCAGAATGTCAACAAGCCTTGGAAGAACTGAAGCGATACCTGTCGAGCCCACCATTGCTTCACACCTCGAAAGCGGACGAGCAAATCTACTTATATTAAGAGGTCTCAGAGATAGAGGTAAGCGGGGTTTTAGTTCAAGAAGAGCAAGGTACGCAATTCCCTGTTTACTATGTTAGTCGAACTCTAGGAGAGGCTAAAACCCGATACCCACACTAAGAAAAATTAGCGCTCGCTCTGATAAGCGCCTCTAGGAAATTAAAACCATACTTTCAGTGTCACCCAATTTGTGATGTAACCACCTATCCCCTTCGCAACATTTTGCACATGACCGAATTCTCGGGTCGATTGGCTAAATGGGCAGTCGAGATCAGCGGGTACGATATCGAGTATCAACCCCGAACGGCCATCAAGTATCAAATCTTGGCAGAATTCGTGGCCGACTTCAGCCAGCCCTCATACCCGGGGTCAAAAAGGAACTATTATTAAAATCGGGTAAATCATCGGGGGTATGGACCCTCTTCACAGACGGCGCTTCGAACGTGAAGGGGTCCGGGATAGGTATCATTTTGAAGCCGCCCACAGGTAATACAATTAGACAGTCTATCAAAACTTCAAAATTAACTAGCAATGAGGCCGAGTATGAGGCCGTGATTACAGGTCTCGAGTTAGATATGAGCTTGGGAGCAGAGGTCATCGAGGCCAAGTGTGACTTCCAACTTGTCGTAAATCAAGACAACAGAACTTTCGAGGTTTGAGAAGATCGAATGCAGAGATACTTGGACAAACTACATGTGTCTCTACATCAATTTAAAGAATGGAACCTACAGCACGTACCTCGAGAACAAAACGGCGAGGCCTATGCCCTTGCAAATTTGGGGTTATCAATCGAAGACGACAACTTTAGCTCGGGGACTGTTGTATAACTTTCGGGTCAGTAATCGAAGAAGGACATGCCGAATCCTAAAGAATGAAGGACTCTATGCACGAAGGTCGCACGGTTCATATTAGTCGAGGATGGATCACTGTATAGGAGAATGTTCGATGGACCGTTAGCGATATGCTTGGGACCGGAAGACACCGACAACATTCTATGGGAAATTCACAAGGGCACTTGTGGAAATCATTCCGGTGCCGAGTCATTGGTTCGCAAAGTCATCAGAGCAGGTTACTATTGGGGCCGATATGGAAAAAGATACAAAAGAGTTTGTTCGAAGATGCAACAAATGATTCACCAACCCGGAGAGCAACTCCACTCAGTCCTATCCCCATGGCCGTTCATGAAATGGGGAATGAATATCGTCGGCCCTCTACTATCGGCCCAAGGTAAAGCTAAATTCATTTTGTTTATGACTGATTATTTTCTAAGTGGGTTGAAGCACAGGCCTTCGAGAAAGACAGAGAAAAAGAAGTCATAGACTTCATTTGGGACCACGTTATATGTCGATTCGGGATGCCTGCCGAGATCGTATGCGACATTGAAAAGCAATTCATCAGTAGCAAAGTGATAAAGTTTCTCGAAGACCACAAAATAAAAAGGATCCTGTCAATGCCGTATCATCCTAGTCGAAACGGACAGGCCGAATCGACAAACAAGACCATCATACATAATCTAAAGAAAAGATTGAACGACGCTAAAGGAAAATGGAGAGAAATATTTCTCGAGGTCCTTTGGGCGTATCGAACAACGTCGAAATCCAGCACAGGGGCAACACTATTCTCTTTAGTCTATGGTGTCGAAGCTCTGATCCCGGTCGAAGTCAGGGAAGCTAGCTTCAGGTTTCGGTATGCAACAGAAGAGTCAAATCACGAGGCTATGAATACGAGCCTCGAATTGCTAGATGAAAGAATAGAAGCCGCCCTCGTTCGAATGGCCGCACTGAAATAGCGCATCGAAAGGCACTACAACTGAAGAGCCAATCTTCGACACTTTAAAATCGGGGACTTAGTTCTGAGAAAGGTCACCCTCAATACTCGAGACCCAAACGATGGAAAACTTAGCCCGAACTGGGAGGGACCGTATCAAGTCCTCGATATCGTCGGAAAAGTATCCTACAAAATTGTCACGATGGACAACGAGCAATTACCAAACAATTGGAACGTATCACTCCTCAAACGATATTACTGCCAAGGTACGACCTTCTCCATTTTCATTTATACTTTATGCTAACCAATTGCAGGTGTTCAATCGAAGACATCGAAGGATTATTCATCACAAAGTCCTTAGGTATGGAAGCACGCATTACACTCTTTTTCCCTTAGACCGGTTTTTGTTCTAAATGGGTTTTTCCAGCGAGGTTTTTAATGAGGCAACCATTGCTCGTGCTAGTTAGAACAATTCAACAGTATCCGAGGTTTGTTTGCAATCAATCTCGAATACTGGGGGGCATCACCCAAGGATGTCAACTTTGTTACAAGGAAGATACTTCGTGTCAACTGGGTCTCGATAGGTAAAATTTTGTAAGGGCCAAACGGTCAAACGAACCATGCCAATGTAGATTACTCGAGCCCTAAAGGCAAACATGTATGCATGTATAATCTATTTAGAGAAGTATTTTTCCTTGCCAAATATTTCATGCCTTTGAGAAATTTTTACTTTACAATTTCATACTTTTGGTCTATTATGGAAGCAGGCTTAAGGACCGATCACAAGTGAAGTTCAAACAACTTACCTCATACTTGGGGACTGCCGTCCGAAAAATTGACGCAATCGAATTATTAAAGTCTCGAGATTGTAAGACCTTAAAAAGGCAACCCTCGTTTTTATAGGCCACGGCTACCCCACTCGGGGACTGACACTTCGAACAAGTTCGAAGTGTAATCGGGAATCAAGCCCAAGAGGCAAATCCCAAGTTAAAGACTACAGCCAAACTGATACGGTTCGGAGACGTCCGAATTCCGTAATAAAATAGGCCTTCGAATATTTTCATAAAACCGGTTTAAAAAAGACTACCCTCTGCAAAATTACAAAGGGTTTTGGTCACATCAACTCTCAAAAACCCTAAGGTGTACCGAATTATCCGAACTCTCGAACCATTTTCTTTGTTTCATACTAAGGCATTACAAAACAAAGGGTTTCGATGTCATCAACCCTCGAAAACAGTGGAATATGAATACAGATTTATCTCATACTAAGGCACAATAAATTTTTATGTGATTGATTTTTAAGCAAAAAGGGGTAGAAAGCCATATGTATATTAAAACGATCATTCTACAAAAGGCCACATCGGCTTAATACAAAATCCTAAGGGCAATCTTTATCGTTCTACAAAAGGCCACATCGGCTTAATACAAAAGCCTAAGGGCAATCTTTTGCTTTGAGTTCGAGGGATCATCCTTACTCAATAAAAACCTAAGGGTTACCTTACTTCGAGTTTGAGCAAGTACTCACTCAACACTAGTTCGGTCTCGGCCCAAAATTGCCTAGGCCTTGAACCTATGAATGCAACCTCGTAAGGCATCAATAAAATAAAGACAAAGCTAGGGAAAAAGGAAAAAATGACAAATTCAGAAATGAAAGGAAATATACCAAAGTTTTCCTTACAAGGACCACATGGCTCAATCAAAAACTCTTTACAAAGGCCAAAACAGCCTTAAAAAGAAACACTACTAATCCTAAAGGCCTAGTCTTCTTTGGGAGCAGCTTCTTCGCCCAATGAGTCATCTCCGTCGGATCCGCCCTCTTCCTCGGAATTTTCATCGTGAAATGCTAACTTCCGAGCCTTTGATTCCTCATCCTTGGTGATCTCGAGTTCAGCAGATATGTCGACATTTTGAGCAAGGATCCCCTCGAGAGCCTCCCTTCGAGCTTGCCACTTCGAATGATCAACCATGCCCCTAGCCTGCTCGAGGGTGGCTTCGGCGTCAACTTTGTATTGATCCGCAGTAGCTTGAGCCTTAATATTGGAAGCGGCCACTTCGGATCTAGCAACCTCGAGCTCCTTGGCAAGGTTGGCTAAATTGGATTCGAGCTCCTCGACCTTCTTTGCCTGGACCGAGGCATTGTCCTATGCATATCAAAGCTCTGACTTGGTAGAATCTAGCTCTGCTTGAATGGTCTCCTTTTATGCAGCCAGGATGTTCATACATCCATTGCAACCGATCGGCTTTAGCTCGCACTTCGTCTATTTGCCCTTGAAAGATCTTGATCTATTCGAGCCTCTGTCGAGCCTGCAGAATGGGATTGTTAGTCGTTATCTTCGACTCGTCCTCACTATCATAAAGAATTTGGAATACCTGCTCGGCCATCTCTTCATGCGCGTTTCAAGCTTCCACTAGGTCTACCTGAAGCTTCTCACAAAGAATCTTGTAAGTGTTGCACTTCTCAGTTGGACCGTAGACCTCGACCTTGCGTTCCTCTCGGGCTCGAAGAAAGGCCTCGTGGTGCAACACCGAATCCTGCAAGGAAGGAAAAGATATTAGAGATATCTACAAGTCAAAAATCAAGAAAAGACAATGTTCCTTGAGCTTACCCGATTCAGCGCATGCTGGGCCTCGTTGAAGAGCAGGCAACATCCACTGCATTCATTTTGGCTTGATCCTCCTTAGTGACCAAGCATCGAAGGTAACTTGACACCCTTACGGGGGCAAATAAAACTTGTGTGTCTTCCGGGATCGAGATGATAAGAGGCCGCTTTCGATTAGGGTCAACATTGGGAGACGGGAATTGGTTAGTCAGTGTATAGCTCGTGGAAGCCTCATTCTAGCTCTTTCTTGGTATGTCCAAATCACCCAAATCGGTGATATCTTCCACATCAGCAAAACAGCCACGGAAAAAATCTTTCCCTCCATGGGCCCCCTCCCCGTGAAGTTTCTGCAGCCTGAGCGTCACGTATCATTAAATCCGGAACTGGAGGAATAAGGAGGAGTCCCCGATCACTATTGCCCCAAGTGGGTCTGTAGAGGCATCATCTTCGTTCCGGGGAGCCTCGAGCTCGGTTTCTACCCCAGCCTCAACCGCCTCCTCAGTGACCAAGCATCGAAGGTAACTTGCCACCCCTACGGGGGCAGATAAAACTTGTGTGTCTTCCGGGATCGAGATGATAAGAGGCCGCTTTCGATCGGGGTCAACACTAGGAGCCGGGAATCGGTTAGTCAGTGTATAGCTCGAGGAAGCCTCATTCGAGCTCTTCCTTGGTATGTCCAAATCACCCAAACCGGTGATATCTTCCACATCAGCAAAACAACCACAGAAAAAATCTTCCCCTCCATGGGCCCCCTCTCCATGACAAGTTTCTGCAGCCTGAGCGTCACGTATCATCAAATCCGGAACTGGAGGGAATAAGGAGGAGTCCCCGATCACTATTGCCCCAAGTGGGTCTGCAGAGGCATCATCTTTGTTTCGGGGAGCCTCGAGCTCGGTTTCTATCCCAGCCTCGATCGCCTTCTCGAGGTTAGGCATCTTCAACTCTAGTTGGCTCGGGCTCATAAAACCGGGTCAAAGCAGCTTCGCCTCCCGCCTGTCCATTGGTTCTTTAAACCTAGATGCTAGACCGCACACGAGGCACCAATCTAGAGTTTTCTTCTTCATCTTCATCTTCGGTCTCATCCGACAGCTGGTGGACGGACTCTAGATTTATGGGGATAACGTCCCCCTTTGGCTTGCGGGGCCTCCTGGCTGGCTTTTTCTACTCCGGGCTTGAGGAACTCGGAGCCTTTTTCCTTTTCTTCTCTTTTCCTTGCTTCGAGGCAGACTGGGAAAGAAGCGCCATTTCTTCAGCAGAGGGAGGTCTCATTAGCACGTCCTTCCTAAGGCCTACAATATGGACAAAATGAGTAAGTACAAATAACAAAGTCTAAATGGAAACCTTGCCAAGAAAAATAAAAGATTACCATGGTTTCGAGCCTCCCATCGGCCCCTTGACAACTCCATCCAAGCGCGCTCGGAATAAGTTTTTTGTGACACCAATCCCTCGACCCATTGCCTCAAGTCTCGGATTACTTCCGGTATAACGACCTTGGCTACAACACAAGAACTTAGATGAAGAGAAAACAAGAAAGCTGAACGACAATAATAAATACACGAAAGGCCAAGAAATGCTTACGTTTCATGTTCCACCTTCCAGGGAACGACATATCTTTGGCGGGGAGTAGAACCAAAGTCTTTATTCAGACAAACCTGCCCATCCAACCTCGGTCTCGAGCCTCGTCTATAATTGAGAATAGGGATTTGGTGGCTCGGCTGTAAAGTTTGATCATGCCTCCCTGATAAAGTCGAGGGCCGTAGAGGCGCATGAGATGATCAAGGGTAAAAGGATGCCCCTCGATCTTACTGACAAAGAATCGGAGGAGGAGCACGATCGTCCAAAACGATGGGTAGATTTGGCCCATAGTGACATCGTACCTCTTGCAAAAGGCGATGATGATGGGTTCCAAGGGACTTATTGCGAAGGGGTAGGTGTAGACAGTCAGATATCCCTCCTTGTAAGTAGTGATGGATTCTTCAGGGCTAGGCACCACGACGTCCTTGCCCACCCAGTTGCACTCCTCTTTCACCTTCTTGAGGAGACGCTCGGTAATCGTACACATATACCTCGACATGGGTTCACATCGCCCCGGTGTCGAGGGTGTGTTCTCCACCTTGACATCAGCAGCAGTGGCACACTTCGTCGGAATGAAGTACGCAAGAGGATGTTCCTCCGCGGTGGCGACGCCGGCGGACTTTGACGAAGAGGCGGTTTCTTTCTGAGGCACAGTTTTGGATGTTTTCACCATTTTGTGTTTGAGTTTGAAGAAAGAAGAAAATAAGACTTGGTGTTTTGAGAGAAGGTTGACCACAAAACCTGAAGATTATGTACAACGGAAAAACTTAAAAGATGTAAAAAGCTTTGGAGATTGGAAGAAATTGAAAGTAAAGTTTGAATCAATGAGGAAAGGGCCTATTTATGGGTTTCACGGCAACGGTTCAAAACCACTAGTGGCCGACCATCAAATGGCATGCATTAAATGCTTGGGGAACTGCACCGATGGGACGTTTCGGTCACATCTGCTGCTTACGTTACGGAAATGACGTCATGACAGGTATAGGATCGAAGGCTCAATTCGTTTCTTGTCATTACACTCCAAAAAACGAGGGGACTATCTGTATACGGTTAAAATCTATCCCACCCGATTTTACTGATTTATCGAGACCAGTATAAAGGATCGAGAATCGATCCCATAATTGATCAAACCGAGGCACGAGGACAAGGCACCGAGTTTGAGATTCGAGGTACCTGTCAAGATCGAGGCCGGTAGTGATTGAGACCAAATGAGATATAAATCGAGCAAGATCGAAGGTAGCATAATAACAAAAAGGCGAAGTATCCGTGACTGGTAGAAGATCATAGCGGAAATCTCAGAACGGATCAAATCAAGGACGGTTAATTAGCTAATCATGGGATTTTCTTATGTAATTAGAGTTATACCATAATTAGGATTTCTCTACTATATAAAGAGGAGTTTCAATCATTTGTAAAACACTTACATTCTGACATATCAAAGCAATATAGCACTTTTTCTTTAGCTCTCATTCTTGTTGATCAGCTTGCTTATCTCTTAACTATTTTGGTTCCTACCAGTTCGAGGGCACTCTAGCTCGATGGCTGAATTACGTTTCAACACTGATTTGCTTTATCTTATTGTTAATTTGTATCACTAATCTTTACATTTATCAATTGGTATTAGATTTTCTTACGTGTCCTTAAAACCACATTATAAGTTTAATTGTTATATAATTTAAGGGTAAACAGCTTGGCGCCCACTGTGGGACTAAGGATAATAGTGATTGCTTGGTATTAATTCTCATAACACACACTGCTTTATGCTTGTTCTCGTAAGTGTTTTTAATTTCAGGAATCAACATGCCAAACTCTCAAGTAGCACCCACTCGCACAGACAACGACATTGGTCTTCATGGCAAGAACGAAGTCAATGAACAAAGATGTGTGAATAATTAATCATGATGATACCTGATTGTGTAGCAGAGAAAGAGGGATCGAAAGACTTCATATCCACATCGAACTTTAGAAGGAAATCTTATCTTAATTTTAAATAATATATCGTCTGTAGCCGATCTCGTCCCAAGTCGCAACTTTGTTTTTTTTCCGTGTATTTGATGACATTTTTTATTTTTTTTTGTCTTTTTCTGTCAACAATAAATATATTTTTGTTGTTTATTTTTGTTGTTTCGTACCATTTTTGCTATGGCTTGAAACCGAAAAACCAAACTGAACATAAATAAACCGAATTGAACCGAAGTTATTATGGTTTGGTTTTGATTATTGAAATTACAAATCGAAAATCGAATAAATCGAACCGAACTTCTACAAAACCAAACTGAACCGACCGACGCCTACCCTTAGTTGGTGGAGACCAGAAATGCTTACTTTTGACAAACTTAAAAGACCAAAACTATTTAGGAGTATATTTAAGGGATTATTTTAAACCAACCCAAAAATACAAGGGACCATGTTCGTCAATTTCTCTCAATTTTTGACTTCTAAAGAAAAAAAAGTACATTTACATTTTCTACAAAAGAAAATGTTACCCTCATCGTTTCATTTAAGAGAGGTACATGATAATTTAAAGAGAGGTACATGATAATTTAAATAAATAATTCCTTATTCTTATAATAAGATTGCTGAATAATTTTTCTTAAGTGATGTACAAGAATTTAAAAAAGATGCGATAAAAATGTAAGCAAACGTGCCCAAAAGGTGAGTCCAAAACCTAAACGCCAACTTTTTGGACTCAAAATACGTTTTTACTGTGTAAAAAAAAAGATACTTTTCTATATATAACGCGGTATTATACCGCGCTATAGTTTAACGGTGTTTCTGCCGTTAAATTATAGCGCGGTATAATACCGGTTTGTGGACCCACCAATTAGTCTCCTGAGTTTAACTGACATAACTGTAATTCAAATATATATAGCGCGGTATAATACCGCGCTATACCTGTTTCTGGGTTCACCAATAAGTCTACTGCGGTTAACTGACATAACAATAATTCAAATAGGTATAGCGCGGTGTAATACCGCGCTATACATAAAAAAATTCAAACCCTCGAGCTAGGCATTGCCTTATTTAAAGGCGTTAGGATTCTATCGAAATCCATTCAAAAAATATTCTAACTTCCATTCAAACTTTTCTCCTTGTTATCAAGCATTTTTTATAATGTCTGAAGAGTCAAAAATAAGGGTTTTATTATATTGGGGGGGAGGGGGGGTGAGGTTGTAGTGGAGAATAACTCTGTGAGATATAGTTTATCTCCACAGTGTCATGTTAAATTTTTGCTTACAATGGAGTACGATAAATCGGTATCGTTGTTACGTAAAAAAATGAGTGTGAGAAAACGTTTGGTGAACCTTAAAGTAACCGGTAGATATCCGTATTCTGTGACTCCGCAGGGGTTTACTTTTTATTCTGAGTTTAACATCGAAGATGATGAAACTCTTAGAGTTTTTTGCGGATTCCGGATGAATACAGGGAATTTATTGTGATAAATTTATTGGAAATGTACGTCAAGGTTGAAGACGTTCCCAATAATGACGTTCCCAATAGTAGGGATAACCCCCAATCATCGGGTGGTTATTCTGGAGCAGTTTTTGCCGGACAGATTCCGGATGAAAGAGTTTGCCTTGATTTAAACTTATCACCACCGGCGAATGAGCAACTAGGAAATAATTTCTCTCCTACTATACATAATCCACAAGACGACTGGTAAACTTCAATTTTTCTACGCTTTAACGATGTTTATTTTTTGTTGAATTGGATTTGTATTAATACTCATATTTTTCACAGGGGATGCCGTCCGGATATGAATTTTACAAGTTATGACCCAACTCCTAGTTGGAATATGCGTAGTTCTGGCGTGTTGGATCATGGTGGTCCATCCGGGAGTCATCACCAACAAGAAAATGTCCTTCATGGAATATCAACACAGTACGACTTGCAAGTGAAGTGATATAGCTATATGTAAAGTATTTATCAATTTGAGTAGCTTATCATTTTGTTCTTTTTGTGCAGTGAAAACGAGCAACATGATGCTCTTGACCTCACTCAATTGCCCGTAAACGACGTATTTACTCGTGATTTGGCAGATGCGCAGAGTCTGGAAGATAATAGTGATTATGACAACAATGCCGATGAGTCTAGAGAAGACACACCCTTCCCCGAGGAGGGTGATGATGAGGAGGAAGTGAAAGTTGAACCTGAGCTGACGAGGGAACATGCTCCTCCACTCCTGTTAGACCAAGAGTGTACGAGTCCCACGTGCCGTTTCATGAGCGGAATATTCCCTACCTTGATAATTTTCCAAGTATGCCGGATGTGGATGACTTCACAAGGGATCTTGACGAAGTTTGGTCAGCAATGTGGGATGAGTCTAGACCAACGGTGCTGGCAAAGGGCATGTATTTTCCCGATAAAGCTCGCCTAATCAGGGCTGTAAAAATCTACAGCGTAAGAGAGTGCCGTGAGATGACGGTAAGGGAGTCTACTCCGGAGGTATACAAGGTTGTATGCCGTAGAGACTTTATGGGTTGTAACTGGATGTTGCGTGCGAGCAAGAAGAAATCAGGGTTGTGGAAAGTGCGTGAATATATTCGCACCCACAGATGTGAAATGGACACATTCAATGAGAATCACTTCAACTTGGATGTAGACTTGATTTCTCTTGTCTTGATTCCATACTTGGAAGTGTCCATTAGGTTCAAGATCAAAGAGTGTATTACAGCCGTCCACTAGGAATATGGATGGAGGCATGAGCGAAGTCCGGGAATACCGGAATATATTTTCAACTATGTGTTCTGGTCATTTAAACCAGCAATTGATGGTTTTGTGCATTGTCGTCCGGTAATTTCCATAGACGGTACTCATGTTTATGGAAAGTATGATATTAAGCTTTTGATCGCAGTTGCAGTAGATGCCAACGGATAAATATTTTCACTAGCTTTTGCCATTTGTGCCAATGAAAGCGAAGAGACGTGGACGCTTTTTTTCAACCAATTGAAGCAGCACGTTGTCAAACAGCGTTCAGGTATTTGTCTAATATCTGACCGGCATGGTGGTATTTTAAGTTCTGTACAGCATTTGCGTGAATGGCAGGAACCCTATGCATACCACCATTATTGTGTGAGGCACCTGAAGGCTAATTTCTAGAAGAAATATCCCGACAGGGCATTGCATTATTTAATGTGGATGGCTGCAACTGAGCACCAACAGTGAAAATTCACGAGGCGCATGGAAGCGATCCGACAGTTAGACAAAAGAGCCTATACTTGGCTGATGGGACATGAGCTTCACAAGTGGACATTGCATGCTGATGGTGGCAGACGATGGGGAGCCCTGACTACAACTGTGTCGGAATCATTCAACGGCTTATTGAAGTCTGCACGTGGATTGTCTGTCACTGCCATGGTCCGGATGACATTCAAACATATTGCGGAGAGGTTTGTTGAAAGGCATAGAGCTACATCAGAATTAATGGACAGGGGTGTTCAGTTTATGCCAATACCGATGAGAAGATTTGAGAAATACAGGAGGCGAGCACATTGGCATTCATTTTTACAGTATGATCACGACCGGGGTGTTTTTGAAGTTCGCACCGCTATTCGCGGACACCGGGCGAATAATCTACAAACCGTGAATGAAGCCAGCAGGTTGTGTTCATGTGGGAAATGTACCATCTACCACATGCTGTGCGCACATGCCATGAAGTGCTTTCAACAAGTTGGTTTAGGGGCAACCAACTATGTTGATAGGCAATACAGTGTTGCTGCATACGTAAACACATATAGTGGGTAGTTGCAGCCATTGGGTGGAGAGCATTATTGGCCGTCGGAACCATTTCAAATGCTATGTAACAAGGACTATTTACGCAAGCTGCAAGTGCAAAAGAAAACGCGTATGCGGAACCAAATGGATGTTGGTGATACAGTTTATGCGCGTAAATGTGGCATATGCTCGCAAATAGGACACGACCGTCGTAAATGTCCTTCGGCTGGTCTGGGTGGAGGTGGTAATCCAGCTCCTGGTGCAAGTTCGTCTAATGTACCCAACTATCAAGGATACACCTAGTGTTTTGTTTTCGTAATATTTTTTGTAATAAGTGTCTGTACTTGTTTATGTTGCAATATCTATCAAAAAAAAATTATGTTCCACAGTCTTGTTACATCTTATTTTTTAACATGACCTTTTGAATTGGGATGATGATACAATAGTTCCAACATTCAACTTATTGGCGTTAGTAAAGAAGACCAATCTGAAGATTGAAATTTCATAACATAATATTCGAAGAGATAAAAGCACAACAACCATAGCTAAAGCAACATATATGAAAATAAAAGATAATAAAGGATAAATCAAGACAATGATGTTTCGTTTCATAAAAATCAATATGTATAGTGCGGTTAAATACTACGTTTTGTGTGCTGTCTTGTCGGTCTGAAAAGCTGACCGACTGCGAAAAAGCTGTTTTGTTTCAGAAAAAGTGAATATATATAGCGCGGTACAATACTACGTTTTGTGTGTTGTCTTGTCGGTCTGAAAAAGCTGACGGACTGCGAAAAAGCTGTTTCGTTTCAGAAAAAGTGAATATGTATAGCACGGTACAATACTACATTTTCTGTGTTGTCTTGTCGGTCTGAAAAGCTGACCAACTGCAAAAAAACTGTTTCGTTTCAGAAAAAGTGAATATGTATAGCGCGGTATAATACTACATTTTCTGTGTTGTCTTGTCGGTCTGAAAAGCTGACCGACTGCAAAAAAGCTGTTTCGTTTCAAAAAAATTGAATATGTATAGCACGGTACAATACTACGTTTTGTGTGTTGTCTTGCCTATAAATAACGGGTGCGTTCTAGTTATTTTCTGCGCTCAACAACAACCAACAACAAATATTTCCATAAAAGCAAGGTTTTTCTTTACGCTTTAACAAATGTCTGAACCCCTTTATGTGCCAAGGTGCGAGTGCGGCAAAAAATGCATGATGCTAGACTGTTGGGATGATGGTGAAGCTGGACGCCGCTACTGGGCGTGTATGAACATGTTTTATAGGGTTCCCGACGAACCTGTTTGCAATTTTGAGGTATGGATTGATGCACCCTGTCAGCAGGAATACTACAAAGAAAAGTTGCAGCTTCTTCATTGTTTGTGTTTGAAGCAGTGGAAAAGAGAGCGACAATCCAAACGAGAAGTTGCGGAGTTGAAGGAGAAACTCAAAGAGGTGGAAGAAGAAAAAAATAAGCTGGAACACAAATTTAAGTGGTTGGAGAAGAGAATACTAGGCGGTCGTGACTAAACAATGACATGTACGTTTTGAGCGTAGTAGTGTATCTTTATGTTTCCCGTGTCATGTGTTTTCATTAGTTGTACTGAATAAGTTATGTTAAGTTTGCTATATTTGTATTTGTGTTGTAGTGTTAAAATAAAGAAGAAACGGGGCACTATGTAAGCATAATAAAATTGTTGTTATTATTTACATAAAATACAAAAAAAAAAAATCAATGTGTCCCACAGCCTGTGTGCTTCAATGCAGCCACCGGACTGAGGCGCATCCCCTGGCGCCCGGGTACACTATCAGGATCATCCTCATCACGTCGCCCCTTTATATGAGGATGTGCTGTAGCATGATCGTCAGTAGGGCTGGTAGGATCGGTAGAAGGGTCCGTCGGTCCGTCAGCAACCTACAAAACAATTAGTAAGCTTAGTATATGAATATGTATATTAGTAATGTACGTATTAAGTCAAAAATATTTTTTCTTACCATGGTCTCGTCGGGCTCCTGAATATAAGCATCCGTGGTGTCCTCAGCATCGCATAAAGTAGCCTCCGTGACGGGCTGGGATGAAGCCTTAATAAGAAAATTAAAAATTAATTTATAGCAAATCATTGAGAAAAAAAAACAAATTAAAGTTTAATAGTAATACAAACATACTTGCGCCTGTGATAGATCCGCCGCACCCGACGACGATGAGCCAAAACTCAACCTGCGCCCACCATCCACGTCTCAGGTCGGCCGATCCTCAGCTGCGGTCGATGGGCCTGAAAAAAACTGCTCTATATCTGCGGTGAAGCTCGTGCCCGTGATCAACAATGAATCTGACAGTGTCACCTGTGATGCTGGCAGCTCCAGTTGAAGGCTGTACGACAGTATGCTGCTGGGATGCTCGTCTGGCTGAGGAATGTCACCCGGGAGATCAGCGCCAAGATCCTCATTAGGTGTCTCAAAAGGTGCCTCAACGCCCCCTTGCTGGGGACCACCTCCTCGCCAGCCCCTACGACCCCGTGGGGAACCCCTGCCTCGTGGGGCACCCCCGCCTCGTGGGACAGCCCTGCCTCGTCCCCGTCCCCTCGGGCGTGCGACAGGCCTACCCCGCTGGTGGTGCTCTAGCACCACATAAATTAAATAATTAATTTTTGTATGGACAGCTTATACATCTATCGGTTCCAGGCTCGATATTTGAGGCCCAATAGCACCAAGCTATCCTGAATTCTTATATGTGTCAATTTCAATATTTTTCATAATTCTGTGTGTTTGTTTTATAAATTAAATAATTAATTTTTGTAAATTGTAATTGGACAGAGTTTGTGTTTGATCTATCAATATAGTAGATACTTAAACTACATAGATTCTACGCTAAAAGGCTCTACATTTTACTACGCTAAAAGACTCTATATTTTACTACGCTATAAGGGCACTAGTCTTTAAACAAATGAATAATCTAAACAAAATAAAAATAACAAATATATTTTAATAGCATAGCATTCACGAAATTACATATAAAACAGTAAAAGAAATTTATGAACATTTTTATTAACAACAAAAATTATTTCTCAACTTTTAAAGACTTTCTTTAAAACACTAATAGCTTAATCCGGATAAAAATAACATGCTAATTTAATCGCAAACAAAACACAAAACAACATGGAAACACATTCAAGACAACTAATATGCATTATTATACGAGTTTCGATATAAACTAAATCGAAATACCTCATTTATGTTTTTAGAAAAGTCAGAAAATTGAAATTTTGAGCCCGAAACGAGGAAACCACAACAATGAAAGCTTGGGTTGGATGCAGAACCTACAATACTATCTTTTTGTGTGACGGGTAGGGTCCACTCAAATTGTTTTTGGAGAAAAAGAGGGGGGGGGGGGGGACCGCGGGCGGTATTATACCACACTATATATAGAAAAGTTTTTTTTTTTTTTCTTTTACACAGTAAAAACGTATTTTGAGAAGTTTCGGACTCCCAAAAGGTGGTTGTGGTGGACTTGTTGTGCCCCACATTTGGAAGTTGGACAGATGTCTGAAACAGATAAGACTATGATTTGACTGATAAACTTGGATATGAAATGTTGGTGATATTTTGGAAAGAGAAACAATTAGAACTGAAGGTGGGAGCGAGCGAGCGAGGACATGAACCTCCTCTGGAGATTGGTATCCCCAAACTTTGGTCCGCAATTTGCGAAAAGGTCACTCAAATCTGTAAAAATCCCATTTGGGTCCTCTTCAAATTCTCTGGTACATGGCATTCATGTCTTTCATTGCCCAGTAAGTAAGTGTTCATATGTGTATGCACAGTGCACTACCAGCATACATAAACAAGATTAACTTATTTGTCTTATATAATAGGACCACTGATTGGGAGATTGAGACGAGAATTGAATTCGTTTTTGTGAATAGGATGAAGTAGGAATCGTAGCAAAGCTATCAGAATGCATAGCATCAAGGGGTGGAAATATTCTTAACGCTGATGTTTTTGTTCCAGAAGACAAGAATGTCTTTTACTCAAGAAGGTATTTTCTCTTACTTTCTCTTTAGTTAGTTGTATCTCATTTGGGGTTGGGTTATGTGTAATCTTTTGCACTAGCCGGAGTACTATAGAAAATGGACTTTAAGTTATATGTGTAAAGATTTTTTATATGATTAGTGTAGTTTAACCTACTATAGCTGTTTAGTTACTGTTTGTATGAAGTTACCAATTACTTTTTATCATAGAGATTACTTGTAATTACCTTATAAGTGACTAGATTGTGTAGGTATGTTTTACATTGTAGCCTATAGAACTTAAAACTCATAAATTTTTTGATAATGTATAGCGTAGCTCGATTCTGTTTTTCAAAAAGAAAGTTATCAATCCCCTACCATTTATGCATCCTAATTGGATTCTGGCTAAGGAAAACATTTGAAGAGTTTATTCTTTACTAGGATTCTGTCAATTGTACAGTGTCATGCTTGGACATGTTTGTACCGGATTACTTCATTCCTCTTCTATAAAAAATTTTAATTTTGCAATCATGGTTAATCACAATGAGCTTTATTAAGTATGCTCGTCAAAAATAATGAGAAAAAATATATTGAATATTCTGCAGTGGCTTCTTCTTGTGATTGTTGTATTAATAAGAGAAAATTGTTATAGCAGTGACATAATACTGGTGAATCATCATTTGGTTAGTTCATAATAACATAAGCAGTAACAGAGGTATCTGTAGCAGATAAGGATGCTGAAGGACAATTTTGTCGACACATTATATAATCTTGCAGCTACAAGCTTCTATCGGTAGAGAGTGATTTTGAGAATCAATTAACTTAGCATGCTTGGAGAGTGGCAAACACTTCACAGACAATTTTATATTTATCTAGGTAGTCAAATGAGGCTCACCTTGCATGAGCCAAAAAGAAAAAAAAACATATCTATTGCAATGAGACCCTGGCCAGTAATATTCAATTTAAGATTAACCTATGTGAGTTTTCAGGGCTGTTTCAGGCGTCTATGAAAATGTTAACTCCATGCTTTCTTGACGATATACTCAGTTACTCTGTATCTTCTAATAACGAGAGATCTTCATAAAGATTATTCACTCAATGGTGTTGATCGAGCAATTGTCTTTTGAAGTTGATCTGCTTATAAAGGAAGAACCTAAGGACTGATCAAAAGTAAATGAAGAACCTAATGTCTTGCCAAGTATTTTTGTCAATTACTGTCTTATGAAGCATATTAAAATGAACTGTATTTTCTTTTCTCTTTTTATTTGTGGTGAAAGAGGTAAAATGTTCATTTTGCAAGAAGTAATGAACCAATGGTGCTTATATGTCTTTGTAAGCGGTACTATGTGGTATATTTATTCAGAATTAGCCGTAACGTTTTGCCAGATACCTAGAATATTATCTTTTGTTTTGGATTGGTCAGCTATGTTCATAGCTCTTTTATTTTTGTTTTTTCCTTTTCCTGGTAAGTCATAAGAATAATACAAAGTAAATCTTGCTTCAATTACAGTGAGTTTGCTTTTGACCCTGCTAAATGGCCCCGAGGGCAAATGGATGAGGACTTCTTTAAGCTATCAAAGATGTTTAATGCAATGAAGTCTGTTGTTCGGGTTCCTGAAATAGATCCAAAATATAAGATCGCAGTTCTTGCTTCAAAGCAGGTTCTGATCCCAAGACTGGTCAACAGCTGATTTATGTGCTATGCTGAAACCTTTCTTAGTACTATTTTTAATGTAAAAACTGTCATCAACTTGTTGCAGGACCATTGTCTTGTAGATTTGTTGCACAGGTGGCAGAATGGTAGGCTTCCTGTTGATATAACTTCTGTAATAAGGTTAAGCATATGCAATTTCTTCATTATACTATTTATTTGCTATTCAAAGAATCAGTTATCATGTAAAATACTTACCACAAAATATTTGTTATCATATAAAATGTATTCTTTGTTTAACAGCAATCACGATCGAGGTCCAGACGCTCATGTGATTCGGTTACTTGAAAGGCATGGAATTCCATACTATTATTTGCCAACAACTATGGGGACAAAAAGAGAAGGAGAGATCTTGAAATTAGTTCATGATACTGATTTTTTGGTACTTGCTAGATACATGCAGGTAATCAAAATTTTGGGACATTGAACTCCTACTTGTGCTTTCTCTTGATTATATCAAGGGGCTGTTCTGTTGAGCAACAGAGGCAGTTCTGTGTTACATAACTTTTTTTCTTTTGCTTATATTATATGGTTCAGTTTAAATGATTTAAACTGGTTGTTTATAATTTACATGATTCATGATGTTCACCATTATAAAACTCCTAATAAATGTTGCAGTTCCCTCCTTAAGTTGCTTTCTTAATTTAAAGTTGCACTTGTTATGCAGGTATTCTCTGCAGAGTTCTTAGAATGTTATGGGAAGGATATCATTAATATTCACCATGGCCTTTTGCCATCATTCAAGGGCGGGAGTCCATCTAAGCAGGTTCGATTTCTAGACTCCTTTTCCGTAAATGGTCATTTTCCACTCTCACTCTGTGGAACTTCTTTTCGTGATGGTTAACAAACTTGAGGCTTTTTATTCGTTCGATCTTTTGATAGGCTTTTGAGGCTGGTGTTAAGTTGATTGGTGCAACGAGTCACTTTGTTAGTGAAGGACTTGATGCAGGTCCCATCATCGAGCAAATGGTAAGTATTCTTATGTCAAACCATGCAATGTCTTTACTATTTGTAAGCTTTTTTATGTGCATTGGAACTCCAAAAATTAGTTTTAGGATCCAACCTGCATGTTCAATCTTTAACAGCTTATCATTCTATGGTTGCACTCCTACCTAGCTTTTCTCTTTCTTTGGATTCTGTTTCGTGAAGTTAAAAGCATGCCTTCAATCATAATTTATGTATCATTACTTCGTAAACTTATTAACCCATTTTTTCTTTTTACTTTTTTTGAAAAACAAATTATCTGTAAAACAAAGACAAGCTCTCATAAATGAGCAACAACTTAAACGTATTAATTTTTGGTTGAAAGTCTTATGGAGCAATAAGTTACAATTTGGTTGTGTGCTCTTAGAGAGAATACATTAATCCTAATACGAAAACATGGTCATCCAAACACATTCGCTTTTCAAAAATATCTTGTTCAAAAATATTTTCAAAAAGCTGTCCAAATGCCACATGGGTGTGTGCACGCGTGTGTGTGTTCATTGGCATAATGCTGCTTCATGTTCTTGATTGTTTCAATGCACTTCGTTTACTTGCATCCTCTTGAGTCTTGGCCTTGGATTTGATATTTTGACTTTAAATCCAGTAACTGTTCTGTAGAATGTATGAAGGTAGACCTGAGAGATTGGTTCTCTCGAAGGAGTACGAAGCAATGGAAAGGAGTTAAGAAGAGGATAATGCATTTTTAAGTTCAAAATATTCGAAATCGTTATACTAGTGTTCCCTTACCATCTTAGCAAATCGTCCCCCTAAGAGATCCATGTATCATTTGAGAAACTAGTCGATCATCATCTGCTAAATGTTCACCATCATTTTATGATTTCAGCTTCATGCTTTTATAGAACCTTTCTTCTTTCAGGTTGAAAGAGTTTCCCATAGAGACAATTTGCGGAGCTTTATTCAGAAGTCTGAGGATCTTGAGAAACAGTGTTTAGCAAAAGCAATTAAATCATATTGCGATTTGCGAGTTTTACCATATGGAAAAGACAAGACTGTTGTATTTTGAGTATAACCCAAGTGGGAATGGGGACACCATAAATCTTTGTACGTTTAGTCTGTTATACAGGGAAGAATGGATATTAGTGTTGTGACTTCAGTATATTGTACACACACTAGTCAGAAAAGAGAAGAGTTGACTGGTTTATACCAATACTACATGAGTAAAGAACTGTTCAAGAAAAAGAGAGAAAATGACAGGTTTCTTCCAATTCATCTTATCATCAAACTTGCTTCAAAGCCTTAACTGGGTGTAGAACTTTCTAAACTATGTGTTACTTGAAAAGGTCAGTGGGTTGAAATTTTCTTTCCTTATCGTCCTTTGTCTCCCTCTTCTTTCTTTCTTCTTCCCTTTTCTCCCTTTTCACCTTTTCTTGAGCCGAGGGTCTATCGGAAACAACCTCTCTACCACGCCAGGATAAGGTCTGTGTATACACTATTCTCCCAAAACCCCACTTGTGAAATTATACTGAGTATGTCATTGTTGTTGTTGTTTATTTCTTGTGTGGCCACTGTTATTTTAGAGTTATTTAGCTTTGTCTAAATTAATATACACATGCATAGGCTTTAGATACCCTCAGTCTTTCAAAAGAAACCAAAACATGATATTTCATTGGAAACAAACTTGTTGCATAGCATAATATACAAAGCTTAAAGAAAAATCAACATTGCAGTTGAAAACACACAAAGAAACATTGAAGAAGACTCTTCTCTTCTTTTAAGCATAGTCTTCTGAGGTTGGAAGTGGGGTGTGGCATCCAATGAAGACATCTCCATAAATAAACCCAGCCAATCCTCCACCAATGAGTGGGCCGGCCCAATAGATCCAGTTCTGGGAAAAGTCTCCTGCAACCACAGCTGGCCCAAATGATCGAGCTGGGTTCATTGATCCACCACTGAATGGACCAGCTGCCAAAATGTTGGCCCCAACAATGAACCCAATTGCAATGGGTGCAATGGTTCCAAGTGAACCCTTTTTGGGGTCTGCTGCTGTTGCATAAACAGTGTAGACCAGTGCAAAGGTTATGATTATCTCCATTACCACTCCTTGGAAACCATTGAGCCCAGCAGCAACTCCATGGGTTGGAACAGCCTGCCAAAAACCAACATATGAGGCCCAACTCCATTCAAAAATAGTGGGTCAGATTCATTGTTTATTTTTTCTAGCCGATATACGTAGAATATATATTGAATATACAAATATTATACATGAACTATACATATATTATACATCCGCCAGCTATTTTTAATTTAAGGGGTTGTATTGACGGTTATACTACCGGTTAGTTTGATCTTAGGTAAAGCTTTTATTTTTATTTTTATTGAAGATGTGAAAAATCGCAAAAGAAATAAAATATGAGTTGAAAATGATAGCAGTACATACCAATCCATTAGTAACGTATTTGAGGAGGAGGCAAGCAACTGTGGACCCAAGCAATTGGGCAATCCAGTAGAAGAATCCAGTCAAGATGGTGATGTTTCCACCAACAGCCAATCCCAAAGTGACAGCTGGATTCAGATGGCCACCTGAAATATTGGCTGCAATGGAAACCCCAACAAACAATGCAAATGCATGAGCCACAGCTACTGCTACTAAACCAGCTGGATCAAGAGCTGCATCTGCTGTCAATTTATCTGCAAAATCACCCCACAAAGCAAAATAAAGGTTAATTAGACAGATTTGGCGTAACTGCAAAAGTTATGTTATTTTCTGTCATTTATTAAGAAAACAGCCTCTGGTAAAATATAAGGTAAAATTGTGTATGATAGAGTCGGTTTGGTCTTTCTCAAGACTCCGTGGCCCATGCATAACGAATTAACGGGACCTTAGTGGCACCCCATTGCTATTTTTTCTCTGTAGTGCTAGAGTCAATAATTAAATATTTATGTCACATGCAAAGTTGAATTAGAGAAGTGTTACTTACTATAAGCTATAGCAGATCCAACACCAGCAAATACAAAGAGAAGAGTAGCAATAAACTCAGCTACATAGGCCTTCAATGATCCAACACTAAAAGAGTCACCAATGCTACCAAAGGCAATCTTCACCATTTTTAGTTCTCACTAGAAAAAAAATGCCCCAAAAGAAGCTCAATTTAAGTTCTTAAGAGTGTTTTGCTTAAAACTTGATGCTTCTCCTAGTTTCACATAACCTGTCTTTATATATCCATAGGATCTTAACAAAAATAACACATTTTGAAACTTTAACAATAAAAGAGGAAAAAAATAACACATTTTGTGTTAGGTTTTGCCGACCATGGGGCCTTATTTGAGTGGACTAGGACAAATGATTGGCGCCGTCCCACCGCCCTTTGGCTTTTTATGATTTATATTACACATTAATGGTTAGTTTAATGGAGACGACTAATTAAGTTATATTACATTTTAGTGGACATTTAAGAAATGAATTTAAAACTTTATTTAGATAAGCTTAATTAATATACAAGATTTAAAAAGTGATAATTTTTAAGATGAAAAAAAAGAAGGAAAAGAAAAGGTAAGCTCCACTAGAGTTATAATACTAGATGTCTGATGTCAAGAACAATTTCCTTCTTGTTTTATAATGAAGTTCCAACACATAGAGGAATCATTATAATGTTGATGCTGATGATAATGATAATTAAGATTATATATAATGCGGTTGTGTTTGGTATAGTGTAAAATATTTAATAAATTGTGCTCTTTTGCTAATTTTGTTTTTTTATAATCATATGATATCCGGTATGACCCAACTAATTCAAAATCACATTGTGTATGGCACATTAAAGAGCGAAACATTCTCTACTAGAAGTTTTTTTATTTTCAAGCCTGAAACCTTTGACTAAGATCTTCTCCACATCCCTTGGTTTTACAAATTATTTTCTACTTTTTGATTGTTTTAAATTGTTGTGAATATTTCCTAAAGGAAAATTGATTGGAAGAAAATGACTAGCTTCATGGTACCAATATTTTAAACCTACATGGGAACATTATATTGAACTCTGTCTACTCAAAATTATTACCGAAGTATCTAGATGCTACATTCTCACATCCGCTAATAGTACAAGTCACATATCTTAATATCCGACTATATGTAAAAAAAATTGATATAGAAAAAATTACTACCTACAACTACAAGCTGACAATAATTTTCAAGTAAATATCATTGGCGAAAAATATTTTACATTGCATCAAACGCATTCTAAAAGTATGCCACAAATTCAAAAATATGTGTGGTTTTTGTGCTAGTGTTTGGAGAGAGGAAAAAAAAAAAGAGTTGCAAATTTTTATTTTTATTTGTAAAATTTTGCAAGAACAAAAAGTTACTTCACATTTTTGCAAGAAATTATTGCAAAATGAACTCCCCAATGGTGTTTTATATTACATATTAATGGTTCATGGAGACGACTAATTAATTTATATTACATTGTTATGGACATTCAAGAAATGAATTTTAAACGTTGTTTAGATAAGCTTAACTAACACAGCATCTAAAAGGGATAATCTTTTAGAGGAACAAAAAGAAAAAGAGTTGAAGAAAAGGTAAACTCCAATAAAGTAGTAGTACTAGATGTCTGATGTCATGAGCAAAAAAGAAATTAAAATAACTAAAATGACGTTCCAAGACGCAAGAGAATAATTATAATGTTTAAGCTGATGATAATGATAATTAATTGAAGTACAATAAGGGGTATGAGTCAAAATTAGACCAGAGAAATTCGGCACGCGAAGACATAAGGCCAAGGTCGGACCGTCACCAATAAAGCCAAGGTCGGACCGTCATCAGTAGAGCTGAGGTCGGACCATCATCAGTAAAGCCAAGGTCGGACAAGCCGAGGTCGGACAGTGATGAAACAACTAGTCTGCTTTGGAATCCTCAAAAGGAATATTCTACCGAATATTCCCTCTAATTGTACCTTTTCTTTTAATGTTTTTCTAGGAATACCCCTTATAAATAGGAAGGGAGGACTTCCCAATAAGGGGCTCTCTCTCGGTCTCCCTCTCCCTTTTTCTAGAAAATATGTAAACACATCTCTCAAAAGAGAGAAGAGGATCTGTGATCCAAAACCTTCATCAGATCCAAAAAGGATCCAATGGTTCTTGTATTTTGTCTATCATTCATCTTTATCAAATGAAAGAAGATCCGACTAACTCAAGATCGGGTGAATCTTTTCCTTTATCTACATTTTATTGCCATTTAATGTTATTCAATGCATCTTTCTTTATGTTATTAAATCTGGCTATAATCACGCCCAATAATTATACTCGGCTATGTTTTTCTACTCATATTATTCGTCTCGGATCTAGAGTTAATTATCTTTAACTAGGATTTATCCCTTCATCTATTTGGTTGATTTGCTTAAAAAGTGTTAAACAACTTTTGAGTCAAACAATTTGGCGTCGTCTGTGGGGATTTTCTAGTTAAAATTTTAGTTTCCTCTAGATCTAAGATTCAATTCCGACTATGGAGCGTCTTCAGGGAAGCCAAACGAATTTGATACACCTAATAAAATAATGATTGAAGTACCTCTGTTGAATCATGGTTTCAAGGTGAGTAAAGATATGGTCTCAATATTGCTCCAAGAAATCATAAACAACTCAAGATATTTAGCTCAACTAGAAGGCCTTCGGTCCGTTGCATTAAAATAAAATCATTAGAGCTTTCCATTTGATCACTCGCCTCGTCTGCATTATCATGCAACAAAGACTATTACTGACAAATCTTTAAACAATATCCAAATCCAGAGCTATTGAAGTTTTATTGAATAAAAGATGTAGAATATTTGGGAATTACCCTGTCATATGCATTGACATCTAATCTAGATTTAAGAAGTGGCCCAACATTACACTTGGCTGCTGCTAAAATACCACGATTGAGAGGACAAGAAACTAGCTCTCAAGTATGGAGCACGGCGAAACATCCTCCGATATGGCTCACAACCCGTCATCAACCAAGTCACAGGGACTTTCAAAATAAAAGAACAAAGGCCACGAAAATATCAGGCAGGAATTCATAAGCTACTGCCCGAGTTTGACGAGTGTCAACTCGACCAGGTGCCCGAGCACAAAACATCGAAATAGACGGCCTTGCCAAATTGGTAGCGACCACCGAAAGCATAACCGGAGAAGGGAACGCGATCAAACTGAGGTAACAAATGCTTTTATATTGTTTTAACTAACTATTTCTCAAAATGGAATAAACGTAGGGGCAGTCACCCGAGAAACGCATCATATTCTCCAATGCAAGCAGAATTAAGCAAATTGGGACTCCCCAGGGAACCTTTTAAGGCTAAGTGCCTTCGCCATCAAGATCGACAAAGTTCAACAACAGTTGAACTGGGACTCAGGCTATGCGCCTTCGCCATTAAATCAAGGCTATGCGCCTTCGACAAGAAGTTCAACTACGATTGAACCAAGACTCAGGCTATGCGCCTTCGCTATTAAATCAAGGCTATGCGCCTTCGACAAGAAGTTCAACTACGGTTGAACCAAGACTCAGGCTATGCGCCTTCGCCATTAAATCAAGGCTATGCGCCTTCGACAAGAAGTTCAACTACGGTTGAACCAAGACTCAGGCTATGCGCCTTCGCCATTAAATCAAGGCTATGCGCCTTCGACAAGAAGTTCAACTACGGTTGAACCAAGACTCAGGCTATGGGCCTTCGCCATTAAATCAAGGCTATGCGCCTTCGACAAGAAGTTCAACTACGGTTGAACCAAGACTCAGGCTAAGTGCCTTCGCCATCAAATTTTGACAGTTCGACCTCGCTCGAACTGGGACTCAGGCTAAGTGCCTTCGCCATCAAAGTTTGACAGTTCGACCTCGCTCGAACTAGGACTTAGGCTAAGTGCCTTCGTCATCAAATTTTGAAAGTTCGACCTCGCTCGAACTGGGACTCAGGCTAAGTGCCTTCGCCCTCAA
The DNA here is from genome assembly GCF_001879085.1 of Nicotiana attenuata. NCBI lineage: Eukaryota > Viridiplantae > Streptophyta > Magnoliopsida > Solanales > Solanaceae > Nicotiana > Nicotiana attenuata. Next base: position 71,676,679 of record NC_031994.1, read on the forward strand.
ATTTTGACAGTTCGACCTCGCTCGAACTGGGATTAGGCTAAGTGCCTTCGCCATCAAATTTTGACAGTTCGACCTCGCTCGAACTGGGACTCAGGCTAAGTGCCTTCGCCATCAAATTTTGACAGTTCGACCTCGCTCGAACTGGGACTCAGGCTAAGTGCCTTCGCCATCAAATTTTGACAGTTCGACCTCGCTCGAACTGGGACTCAGGCTAAGTGCCTTCCCCATCAAAGTTTGACAGTTCGACCTCGCTCGAATTGGGACTCAGGCTAAGTGCCTTCGCCATCAAATTTTGACAGTTCGACCTAGCTCGAACTGGGATTCAGGCTAAGTGCCTTCGCCATCAAAGATTGATAGTTCGACCTCGCTCGAATTGGACTTAGGCTAAGTGCCTTCGCCATCAAATTTTGACAGTTCGAGCTCGCTCGAACTGGGACTCAGGCTAAGTGCCTTCGCCATCAAATTTTGACAGTTTGACCTCGTTCGAACTGGGACTCAGGCTAAGTGCCTTCGTCAAAAAAGAAGAGTTCGACCTCGTTCGAACCACGACGGGTTAACATTTCGACCAGCTCGAAATAACACCCCTACGGCCAAGGTCCATCGCCAAATAGAAGAATTCGGCCGTCCGAATCAACATTCGGCCTCGTCCGAATCAACCTCCGACCTCGTCCGAAACAACATTCGGCCCCGTCCAAATCAACATTCAGCCTCGTCCGAAACAACATTCGGCCTCGTCCGAATCGACCTTATGGCCAGGAGCCTTCGCCAAAGAAGAAGAGTGCGACCTTGATCGAACGACGACGGGTTAATATTACGACAAGTTCGAAATAACACCCGTTAAGGCCAAGGGCCTTCACTAAAAAGAAGAGTTCGACCTCGATCGAACGATGACGGGCCAGTATTTTGATAAAATCGAAATAATACCCTCTAAGGCCATGGGCCTTCGCCAAAGAGAATTCGAAATGTCACTAAGGCCAAGTGTCGTCAGAAAATACAAAGGGAAAGAAAGATCGGGACTCGCCATGCGGGAATCTACCTCGCACCAAAGTCGCGAAAAGCAAAAACATAGAAAAGTACACGGCGAATAACAATGAAAAATTCTTCTTTATACGACCCTGATCAATGGTCAAAAAAGACAGCTATCTTTTCACTCGGCGGCACCATCGCCACTCTCTTCACCACCATCTCCAAGATATTCTCCCTCGGCATCGGTATCCTCAGCTGCAACCCATACTAGTCGACCTCCCCATCCGAATGTCTCAAACTACAATTAATGGTCCGCTCACCGAGCTTGACCAAGAGACGACCTCGATAAGCGGAGGGACTAACTGTATGAGTCAAAATTAGACCAGAGAAATTCGGCACGCGAAGACATAAGGCCAAGGTCGGACCGTCACCAATAAAGCCAAGGTCGGACCGTCATCAGTAGAGCTGAGGTCGGACCGTCATCAATAAAGCCAAGGTCGGACAAGCCGAGGTCGGACAGTGATGAAACAACTAGTCTGCTTTGGAATCCTCAAAAGGAATATTCTACCGAATATTCCCTCTAATTGTACCTTTTCTTTTAATGTTTTTCTAGGAATACCCCTTATAAATAGGAAGGGAGGACTTCCCAGTAAGGGGCTCTCTCTCGGTCTCCCTCTCCCTCTTTCTAGAAAATATGTAAACACATCTCTCAAAAGAGAGAAGAGGATCTGTGATCCAAAACCTTCATCAGATCCAAAAAGGGTCCAATGGTTCTTGTATTTTGTCTATCATTCATCTTTATCAAATGAAAGAAGATCCGACTAACTCAAGATCGGGTGAATCTTTTCCTTTATCTACATTTTATTGCCATTTAATGTTATTCAATGCATCTTTCTTTATGTTATTAAATCTGGCTATAATCACGCCCAATAATTATACTCGGCTATGTTTTTCTACTCATATTATTCGTCTCGGATTTAGAGTTAATTATCTTTAACTAGGATTTACCCCTTCATCTATTTGGTTGATTTGCTTAAAAAGTGTTAAACAACTTTTGAGTCAAACACTTGGAATGGTGTCAAAAAATTTAACGAACAGTTACTCTCTTTACTAAATCAAAATCATTCTCTACTATTTGATCATCTTAAACAGTTGAAAATAATCCCAAAAAAAATAAAATAGACACCAATTGGAAGAAAACGACTTACTTCATGTTCCCAACTTTAACCGGGAGATCATTAATTTCAACTTTCACTACTCAAAAATACTCTCAAAACGTACGCATATTCTAATTTTCAACTAAGTATCAAAAAAAGAGGGAAAAAATTAACATAAAATCAATACAGGATAGTTTTTAAAATTAAGACTTGATATTGATAGAACTATTACGTTATACCAATTTCTCATATTGTCTTACTCGTACCAGGTGTTTAAATCAATATAATAATAACATGACATGTGTCTTCTGCATGTATACTCTTTTATCGCCTAAATTTGGTTAATTAATATGCACTTTCACCTTATTTATCATTTAATTATAGTAAAACACCTTAGTGTGGTGTAAACAACGGGTGCAAGTAACTTATTCACACCAAATATATACACCAAACCACTAGATACATGATATATGTTTGCATATAGATTTCTTTAACCTAATCATGGTTAACTAACACAATATCACCTTATTAAATTACTTAACCATAATAAGTATGCATCTACAACGCTATCAGATGGTAGGATGGCTAGCGTGATATTTCGTGCGTACATTTATTCAAGAGATAGAAATTGGGAAGAGAAGTTTCCACTTCCTGGCTGTAAAGTTAAGCAGTACATGTCCAAATGAACTAGTCCTTACAGATTGAAGAAATGTTCTACCCCAAATAGGTTATAAATGACTTCTTTATCTAGTTGAATAAAAATTGCAGGAATAATTTCGAAATTATCAAAAGTTTGCATTTTACAGGTTCACACCAGTAGTAGCCCAAAGAGTTTGTACTTTTTAAAGTTTTCTCCGTCTATTAAGATAAATTTAATGTTTTATTCTTGTCAGCTAACATGCACGTATAGGTGCATGTTTACACCTATACAGATTCATTTAACAATGGAATCAAGAAGGAAAAGGCACGAGTGTACCAATTAATGAACTGATCTTGGTAGGGTGTGTTACATGTTGATATCCCTTTGAATAAGATGAAATTGATTTCAACATTAAATGAGATGTAAACACCAGAATACAATGTAAACAGAGGTAACTGCACAGAATAGGATGCATATAAATGGAGATCAAGGTTCTTTTTCTTCTTTGTTCTATACATATCTTACAAAAATATATATCAACAGTTGTAGCACATCAGCATCAGCTTTCTGAAAAAATAGCAGTGAACCAAAAAACAAATTTAGACAATTGACTCAAGTGCTGCTGTGGCTTCAGCCCCTCAAGTCCTGCCAAAAGAAGGCAGACAATTCTATAACACTTCCCCGAGTAACTCATATAGTCGGATTAACTCAGCCTCTTCTAATACAAAGATTCTCTAGCCTTCTGACCCGACTCCATTTCGAGCAAGGTCTGAAATTGCAGGGAGTATACTCTCTGTCTCTCTACCCTCCTCCCAATATAAATACTAGGCTTTGTCTATGGCACGGTTCGAATCCATGATGTGCACTTAATCAATACATCACATGCTGCATCCTTACCATTGAACCAATGCCCCGGGGTCCTCTTTAAATACAATAAAGTCACCTTTCAAATTTCCTCTACTGAAATTTCTCTGAGCTCTTCTCCTCAAGGTCACTGCTATTGTTTATGTACCTATATTGTGACTCCGGCAGAGTTGGATTCCTTCCTGAAATATGATCGTTGTATCTGTTTATGACATTTGAATGATTGAATGGTGTCTTACAGATACACGAGGATGGAAATTCATGAAACTCTCCACGCCCTGGTCTCATTTCCTCAGGTTCTCCCATGAATCCTCTTTGGCATGATTTGACCTTTCTGGAGAATGTCTCCCAGTCCATCTTATTTCGAGCCATGAACAAAGCGCTGAGTCTTTTGGCATTTGGTCTGATGGTCCTCTTGTGCCCCATGTACCTCCTTTGGCATGATGAAGAAAGAAAACATTAGCTCAATGGTGAAACAAGAAGATAGGAACATGAATAGAAATCAACGTACAAAATTTCTGAGTTGCAACTATCTATCTAAAAGATGTTGAAATTGAACACTTACTTCCAGTATTAACCTACTTCCAAAGAAATAAGCTAGAGTTTAAATCACAACTAATCTGAAAGTTCTAGAATCAACAAACTTAATCTCCACATTAGTTACTAAGTTTAAAAGTCATAGAACTCTCAGACAAAGTTTAGGCAACCAAATTTATATTCCTGAATTTTTTTCAATTGACACGAGAAAGAATTCCGTTTTGGTTTACGACATAAACTCTTGAAGCAAATAAGTAATTATTAACTGATTCAGCATGATTTTCTCCAACATGATTTTGTTCTATCATTTCGTGACACAGTGGCCACTAAATTTGCTCAATTTTCTTAACCATGGACCGATAGCACAATGCGCTTTAATCTTGATTCCTTTTTCCCTTTTGCTTAGCTTAGACAAACTTAGTTCAACGAAGTAGACACATGTACCATGCTAAGCACAAAAAACAGGTGTCCTCTGAACAAATGTTTAATCAGATATGCAAGTGTGCTGAAAAGGAAAAGCAAAAAATAAGAGCCTCACCTACTACCAGCAAGGATCTTAGCCATGTTCCCATTATTGTTAGTGACAAATACATCACTTTCATCACATACAATGTAGTCAATTGCTGCGAGACGAGAAGAGTAAGGAAGAAAAGGTTTCAGCTCATCACCAGCAACCATCTCTTTGGTATAAAAGTTTGGAAACAGCTCTTTTAGAGGCTGGAGAGTTTTTTCTCCACCATATATTTCACCAGATGCAACATAAAGGTATGTATCATTTTTGAAGCCAAGCGCCCGCAGCATAAGCCCAACTTCGTGGGGTGTTAACGGACATCTCCCTCGAGTTCGCTCTTCATCAGGGCTCAGCTCCTGAAGCCACAAGTTGAATAGGACTGTGTTATCAAAAAGTATGGAAAACCTTAATTTTGCGATAAGGTATACAGATCATATGAGGTCCAGTTGAATAAGGAAAAAACGAGGAAAGGAGGGTTTTTATTTCTTTTGTGGGGGGGGGGGGGGGGGGTACCAGTCTGCACTGCACTCTTTTACAAAAAAAAATAAGATGACATATGTTAAGCATATAAGACTGACCCACATTTAGTGGTATTTCGACATTTCTTCTACAAATGCAAAAACAAAGATATGGTTGTAAAGTAATCATCATTCATTACTCCTGTAAAAACCATATTTCATCTTTCCAAGTTATTCCAGAAAAAGAAAGCATTTCAAATCCTAGTGTCCTCGAACCGTGCAATACTCAAATAGAATAATGAAGAGCTATGAGCCAGAAAACAGTTGTAAGTTCTATGACATGGCAATAGATTGATAAACTCGAAGATCCCAGATAGACACAATAATAAACAAATAGGAAAAGGCCACCCTTCCCCAATCTAGGGGAAACATATAGATCTGGACTTTACATTTCTGAGAAGACTCTTTCTTTCTCCACAGGACCAACTTGTTAGTGATTTGACACTTTCAATTTCTTAATCAATAAAAAAAAATCCTTAATCTGACAAAGCAGAAGTAACATTGCCTAAATTGCCAAGTAGTAATGAACAAAGTCATAATTATTTAAGGAAAGAAATCCTACAGGTAAAGTGGCCCATCTTTTTCTTATCTCACCCAATTCATATCTTTCCTTATCACTCCCGCCATAGTAGCACCCAGAAAATGCTAGCATATCAGGTTCAAACCTGAAATATATATATGTATCAGAGCAACACACGTTAAGTGCCAATGGAAAGCAAAAATGTGAAAGGAACTCTCTTGGATAACAGACATATATAACAACACACGTTATCATTATTACTATTATTATTATTATATCTATCTTTTTTACTTGCACTTTTATTTATTTCGATAATGATGATGATATGAGTTGAGCTAAATGAAAGGAATGAGGATTCATATTGCCGACCCCAACTTGTTTGGGACTGAAGCGTGGTTGTTGTTGTAGTGAAGGCATAACAGGTACAACTCGTAATCTAAACACACATCTAACACTTAGCTGACACAGATATTCAAGTACTATCAAGTCAGAAGGTCAAAACACCGTTTTGTCCTTTCAGCAAAAGAAACACATGGATCTTGCAGTTCATTTTACGTTTTTTTTAAAGTCTTTGTTACCAAACAACTAATTAGGATTTCTCTTACTCCCTTAATTGTCTATGATCCTTCCCCAGAGCATACAAACTTGATCTCAAGTTGATATGCAATTCTTAAGAATTATGAATATAAATGAAAGAATGCTTACATGGTTTGAGCAAGCAAATCTCCATATCATATTCGGCAGGAAGCTATACAGCATTAAGAATTTCTCTTCTTCTTTTGGTAATGGTTCAGAATATTACCCCACCAGATTAGGAAGGCAGTCAAATTTTTCTCTAAGCTTCAAATGTAAAAGAATGGGTTTTTCCATTCATTCACTTAGGTATAAGGAGGTTTAGCCAATACACCCCCTCCTTCCTATAATCACTTTTTGGTTTCCACTGCCACCTTAGGATGGATATGGAACTTCTAAAAACAAGAGAGGATTTTGAAGGAAAAAAAGAAGAGAAAAGGTTTACAGGATTCTCATGACAGACAGCTCCATCAGGAATTAGGAAGGTTTCCTTTTTAGGAAAATTGTAAACTATATGGCAAGACCCTCTTACTTGGAATCATGGGAAAGATTTTGAATCTCTGTGATTGTGTAATTAGGAGGAGGAATTGCTTTTCTTTCTTTTTCAGGATACTTGTAACTACTATTTAAACCACCATGCTGGAGGAATAATCAGGAAAGTCATTCCCAAATTCTCTTCTCTTCATTCTTAACATAGTAACAAAGCAAGGCCCATCAGTAATCCTGGTTTATCCAATATTGGATACCCATGTTATACTGTTCTCACACCAAATGTCCAGTCATGCTCGTGCAGGGGAGTGTTACATGTGTTACATGTGTTACATTGATTAAGGTAATGGATGAATTGCAAACCTATTGACGCTTCTGTGGGCTGAAACTCTAAGCTTCTTCTCACACAAGGGAGCCTTTGAAGGACCCCCTTTATCATCGAAGATTGGTTGACAAGCGTAATTATCTTACCGACCAGATATCTCATTGGCTGTTAATGTTACTAGTTTCACCAAACTCCTTGTGAATGTCATTGAAATACAGTAAATTCGCCTTCTAAGGTATACAAAATGTTCACCTGAATAGGGTCTGTTGTATGAGGATATGGAACATGCATATATTATTGGGCACTCTGATGCTGACCGGGCTGGATCTCCTTCAAAGAGATGATTTACTTCAGGGTATTGTGAAATCTAATAATATCTTTTTTAATTGGTATTCTGCGCCTGCACTTTATCTAACTACTACACCTTGCTTTTTTGCCTTTTGTTTTTCCAAGATAGATTTCTTTGTGCTTTTCCAAGATATTATTTACTGTTAGGTGTGCTTTTACAAAAAATCTAATATCTTGGAAAAAGAAAAAGCAAGATATAGTAGCTAGATCAAGTGCAGAGGCAGAAGACCGAGCAACGACTTTGGCTACATGTGAGCTTATCAACTTTTTGAAGAGTGAAGGTGTGGAGGAGATGCACCAAAGCAATAGATCTGTGACAATCATGTTGCATACAAATTGTATCAAACCCAGTATTTCATGATAGACCAAAGCATATAGAAGTAGATTGTCATTTCATTCAACAAAAGTTGAGTCAAAGAGCGTTGTGAGAGATTTTGTCAGCTCGAGTGATTTGTTAGCAAGCAGACATTCTTACGAAGTCACTTCATGGCTCCAGAACTGAGTATATTTGCAACAAGTTGGAGAATACAATATGCACACTCTAGCTAGCAGGGAGTGTTAAGAAATACAAAGGTTTCCCTATTAGGAAAATTGCTAATACAGCAAGATCACATTCCTTGTAAATACAAGAAAAGTTTTGCATCCCTGTGATTGTGTATTTAGGAATAGAAATTAATTTCTTTCACTTTTAAGGATTACTTGTAAACACTATTTAAACCCCAACATGCTTTAGGGAATAATTGAGAAATTCATTCCCAAATTCTTTCTTTACAAAACACAAAATCCTCAAAGTTCCAGCATTAATTTTCAGTTCCACAATTCAGACTTTGCTTTGTAATATTGCTTGCTAAGTTAAACAGATAGTAGCCTAAGGTTTGATTTCGAACACAGTAAGTCAAACAAACCTCAAATGAACTGCAATGAAACGTCTTGCCATCTTTCGCATACGCACTACAAGTTTCTGACCAAGATTCCTTATGGGCTTAGTGAATTTTAAGGCATGATAATTCACACGGCAACGCAATTTTTGCAGCTCTTCATCAAGGTCATTAGCAAGCCGATAATCAAATTTTGTCAACTGAAGAACCTGCATACAATTTGGAGATCAAACATTAATAAAACATGAGCAGAAGCATCCACTTTCTACTATCAATTTTTGACTCGTATACTCGATGAGCATAAATTCGTAAAATGTGTGTTCTTTCATCAACTGCTAAATTCCACGTCTTGAAGTTGTTACTATAGACTTAAGGATAACTGAAACAACGAAAGCTGCAGTGAATTTTAAATAACATTTAAGAGATCGTATGATGTCAATATGGTTCCTAGATGACCAGGTAGACCAACTGATACGGAATCATATCAAAAATACAGATATTGCAAAAATACGCGGAATCAAAAAGATAGAAGATTAAGGTTTAAAATAGAGAAAGATAAGAATTTAACTATGAACAAGTTAAACCCCTTGAATTTCCTATGATGAACACCAATCAATGAAGAGCACGAATAAGAAACACGGATTAAGAAAAGTAAAGAATGAAATTCAAAGCCCCTAGTAAATATATTAACTAGAACAAGGAATAACATTCAAATACATAAGATAATCCAAGAGTATGAACATGAACTCATACAAGATTAACCTAACATAGATAATCTAAGAAAACATGGTAAATAAAGAGAAAATAAAGATACCCTAAACCTCTCAAGGTTGTCTTTGTTTATCAATCCATCACAAGCTTTTTTCTCAAGATGAGTAAGGAACTATTTATACTAGAGTGTTAGTTAGGCTAAATGACCGAAATACCCTTAAGCTAGTAAGGAGGCTATGTAGAGCCAAATTACAAAGCTAGCCCAAAATAGCATAAATTGTTAATATAGCCACACTTGATCTTGACCCCTTTAAAGCACTCCAATGCTATGATGTTGACTTGAAAATCATCCTCGTCAAGCGCCCTAATCCGGCGTGTATCACCAATTGATAAGTATGATACACATTTACACAATGGATATGAGACTATGAATCTATGAATGGGGAAAGTCGATTGATTGTTAACATGTTCTCTTAAGTTAGGTAAAGCAGATATTACATTCATTTTAATGGTCCCTGTAAATTTAACCACTCAATTTTGACTATTCCACTACCTCATTAACCAGGGGAACTAAAATATCTTCCATTTAAGCATGCCATTATCAACACAGACCTATATAAACATGACAAAATGTTATGATCATGCAAATTTATGACCTCAACATAATCCATCTGAAAGAGCTTTTAGAACAAGAGAAGTGCTCCAAGTCTCCAACCATACCATGATATAACTATGCCTAGAGAAAGAGTAGAAACAACATTAGTCTCCAGAACAATGACTTCAATACATGGTTTATCTGTGCCACATAACATCTCTGTGATCGAGAATAGCTACGTCATACATGGGCTCCGTTAGATTCTAGAAACATAAAGATGTGTGCATCCTGCAACAGACCATAGTTTAGGATTTCTACACTTGACTGCCTAAACAGCTCCCAGAAGAGTGACCACATTCCCTAAAGTTCACTTATAGTTTTTTGGGAAATATGAGGTTACGGTTAGAAAACAGAAGCTAGTATAGGTGAGTAAATGATTGAACAGATATGATAAAACACAGTATTAATTGTTCTGCTTTTTGTTTACTTACACGTCTCCTTAAAAGTACAGGCAATACTTGGTCCGAGTAATATTCAGGTTCTGATTTTCTTGGAACGCGCATGGTATATGGAGGTTTTTGCATTAACTTCATGACCTTCACTGGAACTCTTTTAACAATACTGACATCCTTTGCAAGGTATGAGATGAACCATTTAACATCAAAGATGTTGACAAAATCACTGCAGGTTAAAAGGATATCGTAGTAAAAAAAAGAGTCGAACTGCTTCTGCTATTATGATCCACTATGAACTTATGCAATAGACACTCCCAAAAGTAACTTTAAAATGCCCACCAACCTATCATCCTTCCAAAATGAATGATGGTCCAACTCAGGTACAACTAAAGTGGCATTAAGAATCCGTGCAACAACCACAGCATCCGTTATCTGGTAAGCACGAGATAGGTTCCAAAGGTTAGATTACTGAGATACAGAAATGAAATTAGCAAAAGCAAACCGTTTGAGAGAACTTATCAATACAAAAGAAAACTCTTTGAGAGATGCCAAAGATTAGTGGATAAACTATATCAAGTCAAGAACATTATACTTACTCCAGTCCTTTGTTGGTTGAGTCCTCCGCTAGTTGCAATAAGTAGATATCCATTTGAAGATCGCACACTCACAGCAGCTACATTTCATTTCGGAAACATTAGAGTCCAAGTTATTCTCACCAAAATTGAAGAGAGATACAGAAGCATATAAATGAACTTCAAACCTAAATAGACAGGAGAAAGACTTTAGGCGATTAAAACAATAACTAAGTGCAAGTGCTCGTCAAGTATATAAAATAAGCATGTTTTAACTCCTATTGTGTCAAATAACAAAAAGCAGCAAAATCCAATGCAATGACCTGAACAATAATTTACTCACTTCTACACATCAACTACGATGCTAGATATGGCAATAAGGCTACTCTTTCTTTAAGATGACTGATGGGAGAGTGAAGATAAGAATAAGATTATTTTAAAAAATTACACTAGATCAGGCAACTTAGCAAATTTGCTTTTCATTGACTTTCTTTTCACCTTCTTGTTGGAAAGAAAATCAAATCAAGCAACAAATAGCAGGTGCAAGTAGCGTATATAGGAAAAAATGAGAAAAGGCGTGGGAACTAAAAACCATCTATTCTTAAAAGTATGACGCTGGCCAGCCAACTCTCTTCACATCTTTCCCATACCCAAATAGTAAAAAACAAAGACTATATATTTCTGGCGTGGAAGAACCAATTCGCTCTCTGACCTCTTCCTCCAAACATAGCACTCTACTTTTTTATAATTGTCTGGAGAATATATTGTAACATTATAGTTGAAATCATAATTTCCATAACTCGTTTAAGATGCCAAAAGCGTCGTGGAAAACCTCCAAGCCTCACTTTCAGATTTTGACCAACCAAATAATGTTGCCTAAAAACAATATGTGATACGAGTAATAACATCATAAACAGTTAGGACACTGAGTATCTGACGAAAAGCGGTTACTTACAAGCAAAACGAGGGCCACTCTCACTGCATCCAAGGTAAGATGCGGAATACCTTGACTTCCAAATATCGATTGGTGCACCTCCTTCCTAAAATATAGTATCAAATAACAGAAATGTGATGCTTCAAACCACCTGGATAGTCCAGCGAAAACTAATCTTTAACCTTCATAGCAGCTAGCTAGTGTTGCAGCCATAAATTTCAGTTTTCCTATAAACTTAGTGCCAGATAGCAAAGGAACAGTGAAATTCATTATTGTTACAACAGATAAAAAATCATTTGATCACTCACCAGAAAACTTATAACATGAGATTCTGAACTCTCCCTTTGTATTCTATCGAACCCAAAAGCAAAAAAGAGTTGAAACAATTTGTCAAATTTTGAAACAAAAATCAAATTTTGCGTACATTCTAAATTGGTCGAAACAAAAACATTTTGAGAAAAACATAAATAGAGTGAGAATGAAGCTAATTGACCATTTCTGTTTATGGATACATTTAAGATTACCTGATTGTAGAACCAAGAAGGTTTGAGGAGTGGCTGAGAGTACCATTCAAGATTGGATGCCACGTAGCCAGTGAAGAGTGAAATCAAGCCTAAGGCAAACAACATGAACCCACAAAAATTGGTACATGAGATCAGTCGCCGTGAACAACAGCTGAACAAGAAATGCTGCTGCTTCTGGGGATTATTAGCCAATACCCCACAACTATACATCCAAAATTTCATATCTACAGCTACTTGATTTTGATCTTCTGTTAATCTTTTTTTATTATATTAGGACTATACTATCAAACCACAATAGGGAATGACAATGAATCAATGCTCATATTATAAGAAGTTGCTACAAGTAGTGACAGACTGGAGCTTTCTCAAATGTAGAGTGTCATAGCCCTTTTCTTCCTTCCTTTTTTTTTTAGGGTCGGTTTGGAACCCACTAGCTAATTGGAATTGTTATAATTACTAGGATAGCATAATATGGTAATTACGATGATTTATTTATTTGTGGTAAGGTAATTACAATGTAATTACAAACGTATTATTTGATTGCACAAGTGTAATTACACAGTTAAATTAAATTTTAAATGAAGCAATTGTAACGACCCGACAGGTCGTTTTGAGCTCTAGTGTGTCGTTCGGCGGTTTGAGGCCACGAGCAACTTCATTTCAGGTATTATGACTCGTACGCGTAGTCGGAATTGAATCTCGGGAAATTTGGAGTTGATTTGGAAAAAGAATTTTCATTTCAGAAACCTTAAGTTGTAAGAATTGACTAATAGTAGATTTTTGAGTAAACGACCTCGGAATCGGGATTTGAAGGTTCCAGCAGGTTTGTATGATGATTTCAGACTTGGACGTATGTTCCGATCGGGTTTTGGATGACCCGGAAGCGTTTCGGCGCCTATTGTGGAAGTTAGCATTTTAGAAGAATTTCATAAATTTGGGTTGAAGTGCATTTCAATGCTATCGATGTCCGTTGGGGATTCTGAGTATGGGAATAGCTTCGTGTGGTGATTCTGGTATTGGGAGCGCGATCGGAAGTGGATTTGGAGGTCCGTAGGTCATTTTGGAGTCATTTGGCGAAAGTTAGAAATTTGAAGGTTTTTGAGAAGTTTGACAGAGAGTTGACTTTTTGATATCGGGGTCGGATTCCGATTCTGAAAGTTGGAGTAGGTCCATAATGTCGAATGTGACTTGTGAGCAAAATTTGAAGTCATTCCGGATTGATTTGATATGTTTCGGCGCAAAATATAGAAGTTGGAAGATTTGAAAACTCATAATTCGATTCGATGCGCGATTCATGATTTCGACGTTGTTTGATATGATTTGAGGCCTCGAGCGAGTTCGTATCATGTTTTGGGACATGTTGGTATAATTGGTTAAGGTCCCGAGGACCTCAGATGGATTTCAGAAGGTTAACGGAATGGATTTCGGACAAAGAAAGCTACTGAAATTCTATTACAGAAGCTGTTCACCAGAAAATTTCTGATGCGAGGAGTCGATTTTAGAAGCTCATATATTGCAATCTATAAGGAATCTAATAATTTTGAAATAAGAAAGTTGTAGCCCTTGCATTCTAGTTTCCATAAAGATAAACCATTCATCATTTGGATATTTATACAGAAAGTTATGGTCGATTGAATGAAGGCTGTAAAGCTGTTTTGCAATTTCCCCAGAAATTTCTGATGCGAGGAGCCTACTTTGGAAACTTATATCTCGAAATACATAAAGAATCTGAAAATTTGCAAAATATGAAAGTTGTGTATCTTTGATTCTAGTTTCCAGAAAATTAAACCATTAATCATTTGAATATTTGTACAAAAAGTTATGGTCTGTTGACTGAAGGCTGATAGTAGTTCATTTTTGCCCGAAAATCAGGCAAAGTCGCATTTCATACCTGCGACTTGCCTAGGCAGAATGCCTAAAAACGGGAGTCAGCCATTTTTACTCATTTTTGAGTTTTGAGTTCGGATTTGGGCGATTTCTGGAGCTTTTGGAAGAGGGTTTTCACCTAGCACTTTGAGGTAAGTAATTTCTACACAACATGAGTTTAATACATAGATTATGGATAGATTAACATGTAAAAATTGGTGAAATCAAGGGTTTAGATGAAAACCTAGATTTTGTATAAAAATGAGATTTGACCACGAAAATGGTTATGAAATTTGGTAAAAATCATATATTTGACTTCATAAGGTTATGGGTAACAACTTTCTTCTAAAATTTCCGGAATGCGAGAACGTGGGTCAGGGGGTGAATTTTAGGAATCTTACATTTAGGGTTTGGTAATCACCTTAATAGTTGGAATATGAATTTTTGAACATGTATTGATTAGTTTATACACTATTTCATTAGTTTTGGATTGTTCCCCACCGAATTGAGGGTTTGAGCATAATCTTGGACCGGAAAGTGGGTTTCGGAGCGAAGTCTCCTTTCTAACCTTGTAAGAGGGAATTATCCCCATAGGTGAAATAATTAAATATGTGCTTCTATTTGTGGGGGCTACGTACGCACGAGGTGACGAGAGTCCGTGCGTAGCTACTATTATGCTTAAGTCCGGGTAGTCTAGGACCCGAAAGCATGCTATACTTGAAATATTTGTTACCTTATTTCCAATTTAAATTGCTTAAATCATATCGAATTGGTAAATGAATTTCTAAAGAAATTAAACATCATTTTCTTGACCGTTAAAGAGAAGTTGCCATTTCTTTGGGTAATTGTTTCCCTGATGAATTCTTCATTGACCGTTTGATGTGTTTATTTATATTTGACCGCGTCACATGTATGATTCGCGAGCGGGATAATAGATGCATCTATGGTTCCCGCCATTCGACCCTCTGGCAGTGCACCATTTAAATATTATGTTGGATCGGGTCGTGCAACCTCGACATGATTTGCGCATGCTTGTATTGCTTGCCTTGAAATTCATAGATATTAATTTTTGTTTCTCCCTGGCCTGAGATAAATGTATAAATGATGAAATAAATTTGGAAATTTCCTATAAACGAAAGAACTGTTTACTTGCCTCATGCTATTTGAGTTACCGTCATCTTTATGAAAATCCTCGATTTATTAAATTATTGGTATATTATCATTGGACCACTAGTAAGTATCGAAGTCGACCTCTCGTCTCTACTTCTTCGGGATTAGACGGGATACTTACTGAGTACACATTGTTTTTGTACTCATGCTACACTTGCTGTGCATTTTTGTTGCGCAGGCACATGTACCTCTAACGGCCTAATGGGCGTAGCAGCATGGATGATACGGAGACTTAGGCGAGCTGCATCTCTCGAGGCGACCCGCAGCCAGCATAGTCTCTTTCAGTGTATTATATGTACTTCCTGTCCAAATCTGTATTCCGGACAGTTAGGGTACTTCATTTGATTTTCTAGTGATTGTTCATGCACTTGTGACACCGGGTTCTGGGATGATTATGGGATATTTAATAATAAAAGTTGTAAATATTTTTATTTATTTAGTGATGATTACCTTTTTACTAGTTAAACTAAAGGAAATTATGGTTCCTAAAATATTAAAATGAGAGTTTAATTAATTACTCAATGTTGTCTTGCCTGACCGAGGTGTCCGGCACCATCACGACCTTTGATGGATTTTGGATCGTGACAACAATTATCAAAATTTAAAAGTTAATATAATGAATATATGCCTATAATAATTTATTTATAAGTATAAATGATATTAGATGTAGTATTTAAGATGTATAGTTTTTCTTTAATATACATTAATTATAATCATATATTTAAACTGATATTATAAAAATAATAGATATATATTTTTTCAATTAATAATATTTAATTTAATCAATTATAAAAACTACAAATATACGTTTTGTAAGAACATCATGGAATGCATGTTTGATAAAGTAAATTAATATTTATAAGTATAATGTCATAACATTATCCATATATTTGACAAAACTAATATATCAATTCTAACTAAAAAAAATGAACAACATGCAATGTGAAATAACAAGTCAATACTACTAAAACAAGTAAATTAGAACCATGAATATAACATGGTTTCAAAATCCAAAAAAAAAAAAAAAAGTTTAACATATGTTGTCCAACATAATAAAAATAAGTTCCAATACAACATAAGATTAGAAAACATAATAAGTTTGTAGCTTCATTCAACAACGAAATTCTACTTTAATGACATCACTCATCGTATCCCAAGTTTATTAATGACTCATTATTTCTAATACTATAAGGTGTAGTTTCAAAAACTAGAATAATAACGCGGTTATGCTAAATGAAGAAAATAAAGCAAATAAGAAATAAAATATACGAGCAATTACATGGATTCACAAGAAATAAAGGTAGAGAAATAAAAGATAAATAATGTACAAAGAAAATTATATTTTAAAATTAAAAAGTAAAATAAAATAAAAAATTTAAAATAATGGAAATAAAAAGTTATAAAGAAAAAATTAAAATAAAAACTAAAAGAAAAATAATTAAAAAGTAACCTTGTAATTACCACTAATTGTCATATCCCCTTAAGAATTGGAGAGTGTAATTACACTATTGAAAGGGAGCATTTGGGCTGAATTGATCGAAGAGGAAAGATGTAGACGAAGAGAGAGAAGAAAGAGAGAGAATTCTTTGTTATGATATTCAGAAAAATAGAAGCCTCACTATGCACATGTATATCTATCCTTATTTATACTACCTACTCACTTAATATAATTAATTAGCTTAACTAATCAACTAACCATACATCTAAAATTAACTAACTCCAACTAACCGGTACAACTCCCACAGCCTATGTACAAGTATTTCTACTACTGCTCTTTTCAACACTCCCCCTCAAGTTGGGTGATGAAAAAATGTTGATCATCCCCAACTTGCAAACCATCTCACTATGTAGTTGTTTTCAAGTGCCTTGGTTAGTATATTTGCAATTTGATCGTTACTAGGAACATAAGCTGTTTTAATCATGCCCTGTTGTAGCTTTTCTCGGATAAAGTGGCAATCAATCTCTATGTGCTTTGTGCGCTCGTGATACATTGGATTTGAAGCAATCTGTATGGTTGCTTTTTTGTCATAGTACAACTCCATAGGTAAATCAACATGCATTCCTAATTCCTCCAGCAGCCCATGTATATAAGTTAACTCAGCCACAGTGTTGGCCATGCTTCTATACTCAGCCTCTACTGAGCTTCTTGAAACTGTGCTCTATTTCTTAGATTTCCAAGAGATCATGGAGTCTCCAAGTTTTATGCAAAAGCCTGTAACAGACTTCCTAGTCACTGAGCAGGATGCCCAGTCTGCATCACAGAATGCAGTTACCTTCCTACTCTGTTTGCTACTCATTAACAAACCTTGTCCTCGACGATTCTTGATATATCTCACTACCCTCAATGATGCATTATAATGGGACTATTTTGGTGCATTCATAAACTGATTGAGAACTTAGACTGCATATGAAATGTTTGGCCTTGTGATTGCCAAATACAAGAGTCTCCCAATAAGTCTCTGATACACTTTGATGTCTTCAAGTTCTGTATCATGTTCTTGCATACCAAAAAGCTTGTAATATTCCACACTAGTAAGTTTCATGTTCTTACCCAAAGGGGAAATGTTTGGTTTAGCTCCTCCTAGGCCACATTCTGACACAAAGGCATACTTCCTTTGGTTCATGAGGATTCCCCCGTGTGATCTTGCAAACTCAATACCAAGGAAAAACTTTAGCTCTCCCAAATCTTTCATCTTGAAATTGTGATTCAATATATCTTTGGCTTCTTGAATAAAAAACTTATCATATCCAGTGATCAACATATCATCAACATAAACCAATATAATCACTATGGCACTCCCAGTTCTCTTAGTGAACAGTGAATGATCTAATTTGCTTTGGTTGAAACTAGACTCTGTAAGAGCTGAGGTGAGCTTTAAATTCCATTGTCTTCTAGCCTGTTTTAAGCCATAGAGGGATTTGAGTAGTCTACACACTCTAGTCTCCCCCTGACTACCAAACCTTTGAGGCAAAGACATATAAACTTCTTCTGAAAGGTCATCCTGTAGGAAAGCATTGTACACATCTATCTAAAGCAAAGGCCAAGCATACTGAGCAGCTAGAGCAACAACACTCTAGACTGTGACCATCTTCACCATATGTGAGAAGGTCTCATGGTAATTCAAACCCTCTTGTTGAGTGAACCCCTTGGTAACTAATCGAGCTTTGTGTCTTTCCACTGTCCCATCAGCCTTGTACTTCACCTTATAAACCCATTTGCAGCCAATTGGAGTCTTGCCTGCAAGTAAATCTACCAACTCTCAAGTGCTATTGTCAATGAGGGCCTGAACCTTAAGTTCCATAGCATGTGCCCAATTGTTGTCTTTAACAGCTTGTTCAAAAGTTGTAGGTTCAACAATGGAAGAATAAGAAGTTAGACAAGCTTGATAAGAAGGTGATAAAGAATAGTAATTGAGGGAGGAAGAAATAGGATAAGGAGTGGAAGTAGGCTTGACCTGATGCACATAATAATTTAACCACAAGGGAGGATTAGATGTCCTGGCAGACTTCCTCAGAGTGATATCTGAAATATGAGTGGGTTGTTGCTCGATGGGAGAAGGTGGTGATGGAGTAAGATTAGGTTGCATAATAGGAGATGGAGGTGGTTGTGGACTAGAGGGTTCTGGTTGAGGGGTTCTAGAGTTAGAATAGAAGTTGGAGGTAAACTGGATGGTACATCATCCCTGGTAGGAAATGTATCATCATAAGAAGGAATAGAAGCTGGGCTAGGAAAGGTAAGAGTTGAGTTAGAAAAATGTGACCGTAGAAATGTGGACTTGGGATGTGTAAAAGGAAATATGGTTTCTCTAAAAGAGACATCTCTACTGACAAAAAAGTTTCCTGATGAAATGTTGTATAGTTTATACCCTTTTTGAGTCTCTGAGTAACCCATGAAGATTGCAGGAATGGCTTTAGAAGAGAACTTGTCTGTGAAGCATGGTGTGGTTGCATAACACAAACAGCCAAACACCTTAAGGTGAGTAAGTGAAGGTGGTTAACCATCAAACAACTCATAAGGAGATTTCCCTGAAAGAACTGAAGAAGGCAATCGATTAATGATGAAGGCAACTGTAAGAATATATTCTCCCTAGAATTTCAAAGGGGCATGGGCTTGAAACCTAAGGGCTCTAGCCATTTCAAGTAGATGCCTATGCTTTCGTCCAGCCACTCCATTTTATTGTGGAGTGTGCACACAAGAACTTTGATGGACAATTCCAAGAGAAGTGAAAAGAGTTGCACATTGAGCATTAAAAAAATTCAAGACCATCATCAGACCTAATGATCTTGATAGAAGCAGAAAATTGATTCTTAACAAGTGCAATAAAAGACTTGATTAACAAGAACACATCACTTTTCATTCTCATCAAGTAGATCCAAGTCATCCTAGAGTAATCGTCTACAATGGTAAGAAAGTATCTATATCCATTGTAAGTACATTGTCTATATGGACCCCACACATCCATATGTACAAGTTCAAAAGGGGTTACAGTTTTATTATGACTAGTAGGAAAGGGGAGCCTAGTTTGCCTTGCTAAAGGACAAATAGTGCAAGGCAACTGCTCTTTATTCAACTCATGGTATTTTAGAAAGTGAATTTTCTGTAGGACTGCTACTGGAGCATGGCCAAGTCTTAAGTGCCATATAGAGCAGTGATCTAAATGATTTGATGGAGGGCAAGAAAAGGCTGGAGTAGAGGGTGGAACTGAAATAGAAGAAGCAACAGGACAGGAATTTATTATGACAAGTAGGAAAGGGGAGCCTAGTTTGCCTTGCTAAAGGACAAATATTGCAAGGCAACTGCTCTTTATTCAACTCATGGTGTTTTAGAAAGTGAATTTTCTGTAGGACTGCTACTGGAGCATGGACAAGTCTTAAGTGCCATATAGAGCAGTGATCTAAATGCTTTGATGGAGGGCAAAAAAAGGCTGGAGTAGAGGGTGGAACTGAAACAGAAGAAGCAACAGGACAGGAATTTATAGTATGTATTGTTGTATTGAATGCTATGGCTGATGACTATTCAAGTGCTTTGACAGGTGATGGCCTTATGGCAGGTTGAAGTATGTAGATGCCATCCTTCTCCTTACCAATCCCCCTCACCTTGCCAGTGCAAAGGTCCTGAAAAATGCAAACTCAGGGAAGAATAATGCACAACATCTCAGCTCTTTGGTAAGTTTGGATACTGATAACAAGTTGTATTTGAAATTTGGAACATAAAGCACATTACACAATTCAAGATCATCAAAAAGAGTTAGTGACCCTGTATGTGTTACAGATGTAATATTTCCATCTGGTAGATGAACTTAGTATTAGGAAACACAAGAGCAGATTATGTTAAAAGGTCCAGGCTAGAAACCATATGGTTTGAGGACCCAATGTCAATTATCCAACAACTAGGTTCAAAACCTGCAAGCAAACAAGCATCAAGGAATTCCTTTATACCTGCCATGTTAACCTTGGCTTCTGCAACTGCTGGTTCATGGTTGATCAACTTCAAAAGCTGATTATATTGCTCTGAGGTGAACATTGGCATGCTGCTAATCCCTGATGATCCACTTGCTTCTGGTTCTTCAACATGACTAACATTGTTAGCTGAATGTCTTCTGTTACCTCCTGAACTTTGTGGTCTATCATAGGTTCTCCTTTTGTTGAATTTGTGATTGGGTGGATATTCCACCAAATTGTAGCAATTTTCTCTCCTGTGTCCTTTCATATTACAGTAATCACAGTATTGTTCATTGTTTATTTTGAACCTGCTGTTTTGTGTGGCAACTAGAGCTGTAGGATCATTCAAGTTTATCTGTTGTAGTGTTGATGTAAGTTGTGATATCATGTTAGATTTAATCTTTTGGCTTTCATACTACATTATCATATTGTAGGCTTGATTGAGGTTTGGTATAAGAACTGTTAGCAACACTTGAGTCCTAGCTTGGGCATTCGTTTAATCCCATTAGGAACTGTACTAGTCTATGTTGTTCCATATGTTCTGCATACTCTTTGTGCTTTGCACAATCACATGGCAAAGGTACCATGGACCAATATTCATCCCAAACACTCTTAAATTTTAAGTAATACTCCGATACTAATGATGTGCCCTGACTTATGGTGCAGATTTAACTAAGCAATTGATAGATTCTAGTCAAGTTCTTCTAGTCAAATCGTTCCTTAAGGTCCATCCAAACACTGGTAGCATTAGCTGAATACATATTCCATTTGCCAACTCATTTGATATAGAATTAGTGATCCATGACAGTACAAAAGCATTACACCGTTCCCACTCATGCTCTAAGTCGCCTTTATAATGTTCTTTACAATATGTTCCATCTATGAACCCTAATTTGTTCTTCGCCAATAACACAACCTTCATAGAATTGCTCCATGCTGTATAGTTCTCAATTTATATTAATTGATGTGGAATTAAAATACTACCTGGACTATCCGATTGATGCAGGTAAGAGGATGCCTAGGATGGATATCTGTGAACTTCTCTCCATTGCTCGTCTCAATTTCTCTAAAATTGCGGCATTTTCACATTCAATTTCTCGGCAATTTGAAATCAAAACTCACCTCAATGTGAGGGTAGGAATGGACGAAGGTCTCCGATCGTAAAGGTTACTCGATTTTAGGGCAAAACAACCTCTTGCACAACGATCGTGAAATTCTAGGGCTAATCTGAATCAATGCCTCAATTCTCTCAAATCTTCGACAAAATAGAGTTGATTCTTCAATAATAGTGACCAATTCCGCATCAATTCAGCTCGAAAACTCCATGAATCTATGGCTCTGATACCATATTGAAAGGGAGCATTTGGGCTGAATTGATCGAAGAGGAAAGAGGTAGACGAAGAGAGAGAAGAAAGAGAGAGAATTCTTTGTTATGATATTCAAAAAAATAGAAGCCTCACTATACACGTGTATATCTATCCTTATTTATACTACCTACTCACTTAATATAATTAATTAGCTTAACTACTCAACTAACCATACATCTAAAACTAACTAACTCTAACTAACATGTACAACTCCCACAACCTATGTACAAGTATTGCTACTACTGCTCTTTTCAACATACACCTCTCCAATTACACCCAATTCCATGTTGACCAAGTCTCTGTTGTTCTATATGTTCTGCATACTCTTTGTGCTTTGCACAGTCACATGGCAAAGGTACCATGGACCAATATTCATCCCAAACACTCTTCAATTTTGAGTAATACTCCGATACTGATGATGTGCCCTGACTTATGGTGCAGATTACACTAAGCAATTGATAGATTCTAGTCAAGTTCTTCTTGTCAAATCATTCCTTAAGGTCCATCCAAACACTAGTAGCATTAGTTGAATACATCATTCCATTTGCTAACTCTTTTGATACAGAATTAGTGATCCATGACAGATCGAAAGTTACACCGCTCCCACTCATGCTCTAAGTCGCCTTTATAATGTTCTTTACAACATGTTCCATCTATGAACCCTAATTTGTTTTTCGCCAATAACGCAACCTTCATAGAATTGCTCCATGCTGTATAGTTCTCAATTCCTGTTAATTGATATGGAATTAAAACACTGCATGGACTATCCGATGGATGTAGGTAAAGAGGATGCCTAGGATGAATATCTGTGAACTTCTCTCCATTGCTCGTCTCAGTTTCTCCAGATTGCGGCATTTTCACATTCAATTTCTCGACAATTCGAAATCAAAACTCACCTCAATGTGAGGGTAGGAATGGACGAAGGCCTCCGATTTTAAAGGCTATTCGATTTTAGGGCAAAACAACCTCTTGTACAGCGATCGTGAAATTCTAGGGCTAATCTGAATCAATGCCCGAATTCTCTCAAATCTTCGACAAAACAGAGTTGATTCTTCAACAATAGTCACCAATTCTACAACAATTCAGCTCGAAAACGCCATGAATCTATGGCTCTGATACTATATTGAAAGGGAGCATTTGGGCTGAATTGATCGAAGAGGAAAGATGTAGACGAAGAAAGAGAAGAAATAGAGAGAATTCTCTGTTATGATATTCAGAAAAATAGAAGCCTCACTATACATGTGTATATCTATCCTTATTTATACTACCTACTCACATAATACAATTAATAAGATTAACTACTCAACTAACCATACATCTAAAACTAACCAACTCTAACTAACATGTACAACTCCCACAACCTAAGTATTGATTCTACTGCTCTTTTCAATATACACCTCTCCAATTACACCCAATTCCATGTTAACCAAGTTATTACTTGGCCAGACATACATGTCAAACTGTGTAATTACACCCAATTACACCCAAATCCAGTTCTCATATGGCGTTCTAAAATTATATTTGACATGATCTTGATCCATACTTGGGACGTAATTTTTATTACCATAATTATTGTGGAGTATCCAGTTTCGTTTATTTAAACGTTAAATTTTAACTGTATGGTTTCTTTCTTGTCGTGTGTTATTAAAATATTTCAATTTTTGTTCTTTCAATTTTATAAGCGAAGTCATAATTTATGAAAATTATATTTGTCAAGTTTTAAGATATTATTTGATCAATGACTTTGTGAAAAAAAAAATTCATTTGTTATTATGTTGCGTTTTATAATAACAAAATGAGTATTATAAAACAATAAAAGAAGAAGAATATTGTAGAGAAAAGTAGGGAGCGAGAATTCTTATTGATTTTGAGATGAATTACAATGGAATAGGATCCCTCTATTTATAGGGAAAGAGTGACTTAGCCACCAAGTAAATACCTAAAATCTCTCTAAAATATAGACATTCACCTTAAATAAAACTTTATTTATAACACTGCCCCTTGAATGTCTATTCAACGGATAATGTGCCTCGTTAAAACCTTAACTACAAAAAACCCAGTGAGAAAAATTCTAGAGAAGGAAAAAGAGTACACATGTTTAGAAATACGCCTTTTGGTTGCCTCGTTAAAAACCTTGCAAGGAAACCCAGTGGGACAAAACTTGTAAGAAAAAAAGAGTACAACGCGTATTAACTCCCCTTGATGAGAGCATCAATTCATAAACCTTCGCATTCCAATCTTGTGCACCATCTTCAAAATATCGTCGGTAGAGATTTGATAAACAAATCAACCATATTGACTTGAATGAATATTTTGCACCTTGAAATCATCATTCTTGATAGATATATAATGTCGTCGAATGGTTCGTCAATATCTCCATTCTGGCTATCACATTATCATGCTTATAGTTATAGCAAGATACATATGTACACAAATTGCACTTAGGATGTGGTACTTCAGGAACAAGAATTGTATATGTTTTAATAGATTTAAATCCTTCAGAGATTGTTATATAAGCCATACAAATCGACTTTAGATGCATATCAAGTTTTTATGTCATGCTAAACATATAAGATAAATAAAGGTGATTGCACACACCATTGACTTTATACTTTCAAGTGTTTGAACTGCAGGTCCAAAACTATATGTCTTTCGTATGAAACAAATTCTGTTCGAATTGTGTCTCTTTCATTTGGCCAATATTTTTGTCTATATTCGATAGACTTAAGATCCTCATCTACACTTAGCACTATTATAGATGTCATCGATGGACGTTTTATATCGGTTACTTTTTTTTCCTAAAGACATGGCATAGAGATCTCTTCATTCATATTTTCAGGTACCTGAATCTCTCCTGAGATTTTATGAAGTTTTATGTCATGTGATCTTCTAGATCACTTGCCTCCTTTATTATGATCATTTGCTCATCTTCTTTATCAAGAAGTTTATTTGAAACCGATATGTCTATACACTTTAAACGTACCATAGACCTTGTCCTTCTAGGACTTAATAGGAGCATTTGCAATGAGAATATAGTTACTTTCTTTTGGGTCAGCAAATGCGTCTGCCATGCTTTGCAATATATTGTAAATGAATTATCTTTTTATGAACTTCAAGTTCATATTATATTATCGAGGATCTAGATGTACAAATGATAATTCATTCCACGTAACTTTTTCTCAACTGTTTATCATATCCCCCTCATGTTAGAAAAGCTAACTTGTTTCCTCAACTTTGAGAACCCATGTTTGCGCATTATGGTATTAATCAAAATATACCCCACACATCCATAATAATAAGATGGAATTATTTGGTTCCTGACCCTAAACCACTTGTGAGGGGAGAAAATAATATACTTTGGTATATAACGTATATCAAACTGATATAGATAACTTTGTTCTCATAAGCAATTGTTTAGCTATTAAGTGGAGGCACTCAATAAATTATTTTGCTAAACCAACTGTGATGTAAACCAACTTATCAAGATAAACTGTTTTGAATAGAAAATATGGAAATTATGCTCGAAATTAAAGTACTGAGCAAGTTACCTCGCAAACACCGGCTAGGATGCGGGTTAATAATAATCGCACATGTAACCATCTCATAGATTCATCTTATGTGGTATACATGGCAGGTGAATGAGGCCATATTCACCTTTGATTTTTCCAATATTTATGGGATTCAATTCCAATTTTAGTTGGTCTATTAATTAATGAGAACAAGCAACATAAGAGAATTCATAAAGAACTTTCTAGTTCTTTAATATTTACCCATGTGAATGTTCACGACCCAATTTTCATTACACACCGTGATGGCGTCCAACACCGTTGTTAGGCAAGCCAACACTGATCAAACTAGTGGTTTCCCGTTTAAATAAATTACTAAGTGGATATTACTTTCTCATTTATTAAAAAGATTTCGAAATTTGCAAGTGGAAGACAATTAAATGGAAGCAAATAAGTACAAATCGTAATCATGTAAACAAATCCAAAATCATAAGTCTACTAGTGTGTGTGCCAAGATCTGGTGTCATCAAGTATGTGGGCAATCTAGTAGAATATACAAAAGAATGCTAGCCTACTGTCTGAAAGGAAATAGAAAGAAAATTAAAGCACAAGAGAGACTCCAGCTGCTGCAGAACGGCTCGGAAGGCAGCTCACCGTGAAGTCTCGAGATGGGGATCAAATCTGTGCACCAGACTAGTAACCAGATACACCTGCCTCAGATCCTGTATAATTAAGTACAGAAGTGTAGCGTGAGTACATAAATAATATGTACCCAGTAAGTATCTAGTCTAACCTCGAAGAAGTAGTAACGAGGGGTCAACTCCGACACTTACTAGGGCCAACAATATAATAATATGAAGTTCTAATTAAGCATGATATGTAGATGTAACAATAAAACTCAGAATAGGAAATACTGAACAATGTTTCACCACATTTAAGAACCCAAATCACTTCCCTCATTTAAAAGAAATTATCTCTCAACCAATGAAACTATACCAATTATAAAAAGGGGCTTTCAGTTCTATTATCACACACAAAACTTCGCCGAGGACGTTCGGCCCGATCCAATATAAATGTAAATTGTGCACTGTCGAGGGTCGAATGACGCAAACCATAGATGCATCTATTAACCTGCCGAGGCGATCGGCCCGCTCCCATGAGAGTAGTAGAAGGAATTACCGCGCTCACGGATCATACTTGCGACGCGGCCAAATATAAATTTATCAATAAATCATAACCCTTTCTTGATTCTTTTCAAAATAAAGACAATTCAACTTGAAGCTTTTAAATCCTTAAAAATTCTCAACTTAGTTCCATTTGATACAATTAACAAATATAATCAAGTAACGGTGTCCACAAAGCATGGTGTAAATCTAAAACTACCCGGACATAAATATGAATAATAGCTATGTACGGACTCTCGTCACCTCGTGCGTACATAGCCCCCCACAAATAATAACACATATTAATTAAGTTCACCTAAGGGGTCAATTCCCCCTTTCAAGGTTAGAAAAGAGACTTACCTCGTCTCAAGGCCTACTTCCCAATTCAAAAGTGCGCCAAACCTCCAAATTTGATGCCAAACGACTTGAAACTAGTCAAATGTTACATAAATCAATCAATCTATGCTCAAAAGTTCATATCTCCACTATTAAAGTGATTACCCAACCCAAATTGCAAGATTCCTAAAATTCACCCCCGGGCCCACATGCCCAAATTCCAGAAATTTTTGAAGAAAGTTGTTATCCATAACCTTAGGAACATAAATATATGATTTTTACTAAGTACATAACCATTTTCATGGTAAAATCCCATTTTTGTTAAAGACTAGGTTTTTCATCTAAACCCATCATGTCTACCAATTTTAATGTTAAAATCTACCCACAATCTATGTATTAAACTCCCATTAAGTAGAAATTACTTACCTCATAAAGCTAGGTCGAAATCCCCTCCGTAAAAGCTCTCCAATCGCCCAAGTGTGGAAGAAAATGTGATAAAAATGGCCTAAGTCCGTATAAAATGAACCCCCACCGTGCAACAACTTTCGCACCTGCGGTGCATTGGCCGCATCTGTGGCAATACCTTCGCAGGTGTGCCTTTTCCTCACCTGGCTGGGCTCCGCATCTGCAGACACAAAGAGCCGCATCTATGAGCCCATTCCGCTCCTACGACCACAGTGCTCGCACCCGCGGTCTCGCATGTGCGTAAATTTCTCTGCACCTGCATTGCCTGGGCTTCCTTCGCATTTTTGCTTCTGCGGCTCATGGCTCGCACCTGCGGCTGGCCAAGCGCATGTGCGATTATACAGAACTGGAGCTTCAACAGCTGCTCCCAATTTCTAACTTAGCTCAAGCCTCGTTCCATCGACACTCGGGGCCCCCGGGGCCCTACCCGAACGTACCCACAATTTTGAAATCATAAAACAGACTTGCTCGAACTCTCGTAACGCCCGAAACAACATTAAAACTAAGAATCACATCCCAAAACTAATTGATTCAAGCTTATAAACTTCAAGTTCTTCTATTTTACTTCCAATGCACCGAAACGTACTTAAACTACTCGGAATGACACCAAATTTTGCGTGCAAGTCTTAAATGATATTACGGAACTATTCCCGGTCTCGGAATTCTGTTTCGACTTCGATATCATCAAAACTCGCTGTCATGAACCAAAATCCACTAGTCATGATGGCACCTAATCCAACCCGCTGGGTAAGCCAATTTAACAATTATCCATTTCCAATTAAATTAATAAAACAATTAAATGGAAGAAATTATCTGAAACATATACATTTCCCAAGGACTGGTAGTACAAATCATGACCTTCTAAGAAAAGAGTTTACAAAGTTGGTATGAAATAAATACATCATCTGTTCGAAATGTACATAAACAGATTGTTATGATTCTAAGGCTACCATGAACAAGAGGCAGATACAACAGGGACACAGGTACATCTTCCAATCCGGCAATCATCCAGCACAGCAACAACAACAGCCAACATCTGCAAGCAATGGGCAGAAGTGTAGTATCAGTACAGCCCACCGCATGTACTGAGTAAGTAACAAACCTGACCGTAGGTTGTAACGACCCGACCAGTCATTTTGAATTTGCACTTCGCTCGCCAGTTCTCGGGCATGACTAGCCCTGTATGATGTATTATGACTTATGTAAATCATCGGTTTTGGTTTTCAGGTTAATCGGATTAGATATGGAAGGATGATTCTCAGCTTGAAGCTTTAAATTTAAAAGGTTTGCTCAGTCTTGACGTTTTAGTATTCGATCTAGGATTTGGATTTTTATGATTTGGTCAGCTCCGTCGGGTGATTTTGGACTTAGGAGCGTGATCGGAATCTATTTTGGAGGTCCGTGGTAGATTTAGGCTTGGATGGGCGAATTGGAATTTTGGCGTTTTACGGTTGGTAGTGGAAATTTTGATATCGGGGTCGGGATAGAATTCCGAAAATTGGAGTAGTTCCGCTGTGTTATTTGTGACGTGTGTGCAAAATTTCAGGTCATTCGGATGAGGTTTGATAGACTTTTTGATCGTTTGCGGAATTCGGAAGTTTTGGAATCCTTAGGCTTGAATCTGAGGGTGTTTTGATGATTCGATGTTGTTTTGCATGTTCCGAAGATTGATACAAGTTTGAATAGTGGTATATGACTTATTCGTACTTTTGGTTGAGGTCCCGGGGGCCTCGGAATGATTTCGGATGGTTATCGGGAAGTTTGGAAGTTAGCGTTGCAGCTGAAGCTGCTGTATTTCTTTCATAACCGCACCTGTGGATTGGGGACCGTAGGTGCGAGCCGCAGAAGCGGCATTTCAATCGCAGGAGCGAAGGCCGGTAATTGGGGATGCATCGCAGATGCGGACTTCTTGTCGCAGGTGCAGGGGTCTCAGGTGCGGTATTGGACCGCAGATGCGGAACCCCTGGGCAAAACATATAAATTCTTGCCTTCGCGATTTTCAACTCATTTCTCACCATTTTTGATCGGCTTTGAAGCTTTTTGGGAGGATTTGAAGAGGGATTCAAGAGGTAACGCTTGGAGGTAAGATTCTTGAACCTAATACTTGCATCTATGGTGAATTTCAGTGGATTAAACATGGAAATTAATGAGATTAAGGGTGAAAAATTGGGAAGTTAGGACTTGAAATTGGAGAGTGTTCATTGGGGATTTGAGGGGCCATTTGAGGTCCGATTTTGATGTTCTTGATATGTATGGACTCGTGGGAGGATAAGGATTCTAGTGGTGTGATTTTTTTATCGAATTCCGAGACGTGGGTCTGGGGGGGTCGGGTTTGGCCAATTTTGGGATTTTCGATGTAATTTGAATATTTTTGCGTGGGCTTTGTTCCTTTAGCCTATTTTGATGTTATGATTCTTATTTTGGATAGATTCAGGGTGAGTTGAGGCCGATTCGAGAGGCAAAGCCATCGCGGGCTAGAGTTTGGACCGGTTTAAGGTAAGTAATGATTGTAAATGTTGTCCTGAGGGTATGAAACCCCGGATTTCACATCGTTGTGCTATTTTGAGGTGACGCACATGCTAGATGATGAGTGTGGGGTCGTGCACCGTTGGGGATTGTGACTTGGTCCATCCCGTACGACTATTAAGTCGCGTATTTGATTGAAAACTGTTTGATATTGTTGTGTTTTGAAAGTATTACTATGTTTGGGGCTGAATGCCGTGTTTGGGCCTTGTGCCGACTGTTTGGACCCTTAGGGGCTTTTTACTACTGTTTCCTCACTGTTTTTGATAATATTTACACTCAGTCATGCTATGCTTTCACTAATTTCATAACTCGGATTTTATTTACTCCTTTTGATTTTATAAATGATATTTTGAGCCGAGTACCCGTTTTACTGTTAGCCCGAGGGTCTTGAGTGAGATCTGACTGAGTGAGGCTGAGGGCCTGTGTTGTGAGGATATCATGGGATCGGGCCGCGCGCCGTAACATGTGGTACTGAATTGTGATATATGGGAGGCCGAGGGCCTGATTTATTATGCCACGAGGTGGCTTGTTATGTGAGGCCCAGGGCCTGACTGATTATGCCACGAGATGGCTTGTTATAGCGCTTGGGCTGTAGGAGCCCCTCCAGAGTCTGTACACCCCCAGTGAGCGTGGGTACCCAGTGTGAGTGATGTGATATTGCCCAAGGGGCTGTTGTTGTTTCATGTTGTTGCCCGATGGGCTGATTACGAGCGATTGTGAGGTAGCCCGAGGGGCTGGTTCTGTTGATATTATGACCGAGGGGCTGGTTCTGTTGATATTATGCCCGAGGGGTGGTTGATGGTACATGCTTTGCCCGAGGGGCTGTTTACGTTTCTATTATTTTTCTCATTGTTTTATTCACTTGTTGAAACTATTGAAGGATATTTTAAAAGAAAGGGATTTTACTGAAACTGAGTTGTTTTTATGATATATTTGATTTCTGGACTGTTTTGGAAATGTATTATATCTGTAGAGCTATGACGTGAGATTACCTGTTTTCTTACTGCTCAGCTGCTTTTACTTTTATTACTTACTGAGTTGGCGTACTCACATTACTCCCTGCACCTTGTGTGCAGATCCAGGAGTCTCGAGATGCGATAGTGAGTGCTGATCAGTCTTCCAGCAGGTCTCCGGAGTTGGCTAGGTAGCTGCTTGGTGTTCGCAGCCCAGCACTTCTCCTTCTTACCTTACTTAGATTGTCTTAGTATCTTATTTTCGGACTATGTTAGCCTTTCTTATTCTTAGACGAGTTTGTATTTGCTCATGATTGGTGACACCCCGATGTCGGGCTTGTGTCGTATTTCCGCACTAGTTATTTAGACTTATGTTATGAGATTACTTGTTAATTAATGACTTTTATAGAATAATGGTTTGATTTGGGAATTGTATCGGCTGGCCTAGTTTCACGATAGGCGCCATCAAGACCGAGTCGGTTTTAGGGTCGTGACATAGGTTGAAAGCAGTGACGAGCTAGAACATAGGTCGGGTCCAATACCAATAACTAATAGAAGTTCATAACAACGTGGAGCATATAAATAAGGAAGAAACTCAGAGATGAGAATGCTCAGATTTTTCACAGTTTTCCAAAAATAGTTCAGCTTTTCAAGAATATCAATGAAAACTCAAATCCTTTACCGAAATCGTCGTAAAATATGAGATAGCTTGAAATTTGTAATTTATCTAAAAATCCTTTTCACAGTAAATAAGATATTTTATTTTCTTCCCAAATAGAAAGTGTTAAATACCTCTCTATAACCACATATCAATATGTGTAAGAAGTCATGAATGACGTTATATCGTACATCATGAGGAAAATGCGTCTCTATGCATGTATGTCATAAATGCATGCTAATGCTATATGTCCCAGAGATGAATCATGTACTCACACTCTCAAAGTACTCAATCTCACAATCTCACTCTTTCCACTCATAAATGCTCAATCACTCGGTACTGTATATGGCCCATACGACCTAGGGAAATCGATCTAGGAATATATACATCACTAACCATCAGTCATCCAGTACCGAGGAAAAAGGGCAATCCAACCCT
Source organism: Nicotiana attenuata (assembly GCF_001879085.1). Lineage (NCBI taxonomy): Eukaryota > Viridiplantae > Streptophyta > Magnoliopsida > Solanales > Solanaceae > Nicotiana > Nicotiana attenuata. The sequence continues at coordinate 71,708,686 of NC_031994.1, forward strand.
GTGGAGAAATCCATCTCCAAGTATCAAGTACTTCGGACAAATCCATGTCTAGGGAAATCCATCCCTCAATAATATCATCCGCGCTTACTGGGGGTGTGTTACAGACTCCGGAGGGGCTCCTTCAGCCCAAGCGCTATCATAATCATCAATATAACCTCTGCGGCGTGCAGCCCGATCCCATAACTGTCACTCATAATCAGGCTCTCGGCCTCACTCAGTCATCAATCTCTCCAGTCTCACCCACGGGCTCACAATGTCATGAAAACTGATCCGAAACAATGATATGATGTATCAATAAGTAACAACTGAGACTGAGATATCATATGAATGCATGAATATGACTGAGTGCGAAATATGAATGAAATCAGTGAAATGACAGCAAGCAACGACCACTATGGGTCCTAACAATATCAGCATAAAGCCGAAACATGATATCTAGCATGATTGACAGCTAAGTTACTTTATCACATGGTGGAAACACAGATTACAAAAATAGGGCCATTATACAGTGCCATGAAAACAACGGAGTCCCAATTCACAGGATGCACGCCCACACGCCCATCACCTAGCATGTGCGTCACCTCAATACCAATCACACAACACGTAATTTGGGGTTCATACCCTCAGCACTAAGTTTAGAAGAGTTACTTACCTCGAACAAGCCAATTCCAATACCGAGCAAGCCAAGCGATGCTCCAAAAATTCCATCTCGTGCGTTCCGACCTTAACGGCTCGAAACTAACCAAAAATAACTCAAATACATCAAACAATGCTAAAGGAACCAATCCCAATCGAAAAAGGTCGAATCTTTAATCAAAAGTCCAAAATCGGCCAAGAAGCCCAACCCGGGCCCATGCCTCGGAACCCGACAAAAGTTACAAAATCCGACAACCTATTCAATTACAAGTCCAACCATACTAATTTCACTCAAATCTGACTCCGAATCGATGTTCAAAACTCAAAAATTCACTTTATGAAATTTTAGACAAAACCCTCAAATTTCACTTTGAAATCATCAATCAAATGCTAAAAATAAAGATGGATTCATAAAATATAACCAAAATCTAGTATACAATACTTACCCCAATCCATATGGTGAAAATCGCCTCCAAAAGTTGTCCAAATCCAAGCTTCCCAACTCAAAATATGACCAAATGAACAAACCTTCGATATTAAGTACTTTTGCCCAGCTGTTCTGCCTCGTTTTACGTGCCAAACGATCCCAAAACTTGCTTTTGATGCCTTCAATGGATTCTTTGTGAAATTTCAGTCAAGATAGGCTTTTGAATCACTCCATTTGACCTTATAATGAAGGAGTATGTTGGTTTCAATATTTGAAAATAGTGTAGATTTTTAAATACGAAGGCAGTGGCAATTTCGTAATTAATCTGAAAAAAATCTAGCAACCCAATTCTTAGTAAAATGACCATAAAATCCTCATATGATGTCCAAATTTGACGATTCTTTTTGCTACGGATCTGTAATTACGATACGGATAAAATGCTTCACCCAAAATAGAAATCGGAGCTCATTTGTTCAATTTGGTACCATTTATGCTTGAAGAAGCGACATCGAAACATAAGAAAAACGAGCGCAACACAACCCAATTCTATCCAAAACTCACCCGAGCCCCTCGGGACCCCGTACTGTAAAGACCCGACCGGTCATTTTGAGCTTTTGCATTTCACTCGCCAGTTCTCGGGCATGACTAGCCCCGTGCGTTGTATTATGACTTATGTAAATCGTCGGTTTTGGTTTTCAGGATAATCAGAATAGATTTGGAAGAACAATTCTCAATTTGAAGCTTTAAATTTGAAACGTTTGACCAAGTTTTGACTTTTTAGTATTCGATCTCGGATTTGGATAGTTATGATTTGGTTAGCTCCGTTAGGTGATTTTGGACTTGGGAGCGCGCTCGGAATGTATTTTGGAGGTCCGTGGTAGAATTAGGCTTGAATTGGCGAAATTGGAAATTTGGCATTTTCCGGTCGGCAGTGCAAATTTTGATATCGGGGTCGGAATGGAATTCCGAAAATTGAAGTAGGTCCGTTGTGTCAATTGTGATGTGTGTGCAAAATTCCAGGTCATTCGGACGAGGTTTGATAGACTTTTTGATCGAATTCGGAATTCGGAAGTTTTGGAATGCTTAGGCTTGAATCCGAGGGTGATTCGATGTTTTGATGTTGTTTTGAGCGTTCCGAAGGTTGGAACAAGTTTGAATGATGTTATGGGATGTGTTGGCATGTTTGGTTGAGGTCCCGAGGGCCTCGGGTGAGTTTTGGGGTGGTTTCGGACCATTTCTAGGCCATTTCTAGTTGCTGGTTTTTGGCTTCAGGGGTGTATAGTGCGTTAGCATAGATCTAACCGCGTTAGCATAGAGAAAATTTGGAAAAATGGAGTTGTGCTATGCTATTGCGTAAGTCTTCCCGCGACCGCATAGAGTAAAACCTCACCTGCACTAACCCGATTTGGGAAGCTTATATCTCACAATCTATAAGGAATTTGAGGATGATCCCAAAATGAAAGTTGTAGCCCTTGATGTCTAGTTTTCATAATGTTAAACCAATTGTAATTTTGAAATTTGTACAAAATGTTATGAACATTATACTAGAGGCTGTCAGGAAGAGTTGGAGAAAGCTGTTGAAAAAATTTGTTCTACGAGATCGCGGGGGAATGGCCGCGATCTCATAGGGTAAAAGAAGGGCTGGAAAATGTTGTGCTTCGCTATCGCATTAGATTGTCCGTGATAGCAGAGGTAAATGCCTGGGCAGATTATAAAGTACTCTATTTCGAGGATTTCGGCCATTTTTGCATTTTTGGAGCTATGGAGCTCGGATTGAGGAAATTTTTGAAGGGATTTTCATAGGATTGATTAAGGTAAGTGTCCTTCACTCAAATTGGGTTAAATCCCATGATTATGTCTTGATTCTTATCATTTAATTTGGGAATTTGGGAAAATGGAAGAAGGTTTGGAGAGTTGATTTTGGGGATTTGGATGGCCATTTGATGTCGGATTTTGGTGAATTTGATATGCGTAGACTCGTGAGCAAATAGGTTTTCCAGTTTTGTGATTTTTATCGGATACCGAGACGTGGGCTCGAGGGGGCCGGGTTTGAGCATTTTCGGGATTTTTGAGTTAATTTGATTATTTTCGCTTGGGCTTTGTTCCTTTAGCGTATATTGATGATAATATACTGATTTAGGTTAGCTTTGGAGCATTTGGAGGCCGATTTGAGAGGCAAAGGCATCGCGGGCTAGAGTTTGGACCGATTTGAGGTAAGTAATGATTGTAAATGTTGTCCTGAGGGTATGAAACCCCAGATTTTACATCATTGTGCTATTTTGAGGTGACACACACGCTAGATGACGAGTGTGGGGTCGTGCACTGTTGGGGATTGTGACTTGGTCCATCCCGTACGACTATTAAGTCGCGTATTTTACTTGAAAACTATTTGATATTGTTATATTTTGGAAAATATTATTGTGTTTGGGGCTAAATGCCGTGTCTGGGCCTTGTGCCGATTGTTTGGACCCTTAGGGGCTTTTACTACTGTTTTACCTCACTATTTTGGTTTAATGTTTACACTCAATCATGCTATGTTCTTACTGTTTTCATAACCCGATTTTATTTACTCCTTTTCATTTCATAAATAATATTTTGAGCGGAGTACTTGTTTTACTGTCAGCCCGAGGGGCTTGAGTGAGATCTGACTGAGTGAGGCCAAGGGCCTGTGTTGTGAGAATATCATGGGATCGGGCTGCGCGCCGCAGCATGTGGTACTGATTTGTGATATATGAGAGGCCGAGGGACTGATTTATTATGACACGAGGTGGCTTGTGATTGATATGAGGCCGAGAGCCTGTTTGATTATGCCACGAGATGGCTTGTTATTGCGCTTGGGCCGTAAGGGGCCCCTCCTGGAGTCTGTACACCCCCAGTGAGCGCGGGTACCCAGTGTGAGATGTGATATTGCCCGAGGGGCTTTTGTTGTTTCATGTTATTGCCCGAGGGGCTGAAACGAGTGATTGTGAGATAGCCCGAGGGGCTGGTTCTATTGATATTTTGCCCGAGGGGCGGTTATGGTACATGTTTTGCCCGGGGGGATGTTTTACGTTTCTACACTTTTACTCACCGCTTTCATTACTTGTTTGAAACTATTGAAAGGTGTTTTAAAAGGTTTTACTGAACTGAGATGTTTTACGAGTTTTACTGCTTTACAGCATTGTTCTGGACTTATATTGTTTTGCTGTAGCATTATGCTGTGGTTTGCGTGTTTTCTTACTGCTCAGCTGCCTTTACTTTTATTACTTACTAAGTTGGCGTACTCACATTACTCCCTGCACCTTGTGTGAAGATTCAGGTATTTCTGAACCCTGTTATTGTAAATTAATGACTTAAAAATGGATTTTATAGAATAATGGTTTGATTTGGGAATTGTGTCGGCTGGCCTAGTTTCACGATAGGCGCCATCACGATCGGGTCGGTATTAGGGACGTGACAAGTTGGTATCAGAGCGGGAAGAGTATTGGGTATTACTCGGCGGATGGCGTATCGGTTTTGTCCTTTCAGGTTTGTGTGGTGTTATGTCAATTGCTTCGCCGTGGTTATGATGATTTGCTTTTGGTTCTAGACATCAAATTGCGCGTGGTTGTCGATTTGATCATAGTGACTTGAGGTGTTTCATGTGGACCAGTGTTTGGAAGAGGTCGCGCATTGGAGCGAAGTTATGTGGAGGTATGATCCTTCGGGTTAGATTCGTGTGTTCTGGTTCTACAACGTGTGATGGGTTCTCAGCATTGTGTTGTGATGGTACTGGTGAGCTTGCGGTACAACTCTCTCATTTGAGTCATTTTTAATGATTTGAGTACGTTTGGATTGTTGCTTATTGGTGTGCGGATTGCACGAGTTGTGGCTTTAGATGGTATTGATGTGTCATGTCACCAGAGTAGTTGTGTTGGATTAGATGAGATCCTTGGGATCTAGAATGAATACAAACGGATTCGATTTCAGCATGTTGGGAGGATAATATCGATGTTCGGCTTAGAAATTTGCTATGGTCCTTGCCAAAGGAGAAGTGGCTTCACAAATGGTTGATCTGAGGAATGGTTATGACTTTCTACGTGCTTCATTTATCATTGGCAGTGTGAGCACGTGATATTTGCCCTATATGAATTACTCCCATAAATTCAAAACAAAATAATGTCTTTCATTGTTTGCAATTTTGTGAATTTTTGTGGCATTTTCTGTTAATTGTTTGCATTTGTCCGTGCATTTTTATTTTCATTTAATTATTGAAAAAAATACAAAAAAATATGGTGTGCCTTTAGGATTTAACTTTGCATTTTTAAGTATTAATTAGTAATTAGTTATTTTATAAAAAGAGAAAATCACAAAAATAGTTATTTTGCACCTTTTAATTCCAACTTCGATTTTGAGTAGTTTTCCTTTTAATTTGTTGGTTAATTAATTTTGATAATTATCATTTAGGTTTAATTAGTATTTTTTTTTTAGGTTAATTAGGTTCTAGGAATTAATTTAGATTCTTATTTAATTTTGGAAAAAAAAAAAGAAGAAAAGGAATTTTTGAAAAATGAAAAGAAATAAAATAAAAGAGGAAAAGCAGGCTGGGCTGCTTTATTAAATCGCACAGGCCCAAATCCTTGCACCCGGTCAAAACAAACCCATCCCAGCCCAATTCCACGCCTTGACCCACCACCCAAACCGGCCCAATCCCCTTACCCGGTCTCCATTAACTCCAAACGACCCCGTTTGGCCTCGTTAAATCGTAGCCGTCGAGGTTGCCTGATCGGACGGTTTGGAAGTCGGGGTCCCTTGACATATAAATGTCCAAACGTTCCCCCCTACCCCCCATCTCTCATCTCTCTCACCCCAGAAACCCCCCATTAGCGCCGCCCTGAACCACCGCCTGCCGCCCGCCGGAAATCGCCTACAGTGGCGGCCGGCGTCCAATCGCCGTGAAATTTACACCACCACTTCTCCTTCACCTCCCCATCCCAGATCCCTACCCTATTTCTCCCAAATCCCACCGGATCGCCTCAAATATTGGAAACCCTAGCGCCGCCCTAACTTTCTCCGGTGGCGGCGCTGACCTCAAACCCCACCAAAATAACACCATGGAATCCCTCTCACCCCCTCTTCCCTAATTTGTGACCCGTTACCCTCGAATCTTAGTGGAAATTTTCGAATCTGGAAACAAAAGTCTGAGACCTAAAATCCCAAAGGCTTTAAAATCAAGATTTCTTCAAGGATTTAGGTTCAATTCGACTTTGTTCGTGTGTTCTTGGTAAGAACACATGAATAAGGTCAGACTCAGCCAAATTTGGAAGACTTGAAGGTTGTTCGAATGCTCACTGTCCAGACATTAGGGTATTTTCCTTCGCTTTAATTTGTCAATTTTATTGTTCATTGCTCATCTTCTTCTGTCTATTTCTTCTCTTTTCTGTTCTTCTGTTTGTGTTTGTCTTCCATTTTTCACCTCATCAACTCATCCATGACTGCATGTTTAGTGTCAGATTCGTGTAGGCAATAATTGTTTTGATTTTTAGTTTAAACGTATTTTCATTTTGTTCCTAGTTGGACCTAAACTCCACGAGTTTCTAAGACTCTGTGGATTGACTATGGAAGTCTTGCTGAATTTTTTAAGTGTCAAGGTCGGATTCTTAAAACCAAAGGGCCAAATAAGGAATTAATTTGGGTCTACTCAGACCCATTAATTTGGGTCAATTGAGACCCGGATACTGGTTGGCATGTAAGGGGGTAAAAACAGGAGCATTGAAGGGTATTTTGGGTAGTTCATCTAGGGAATCTTTTGGTAACCACCTAAAGAAGCTTCTTGGAAGCTGGAAAGAGGCTTTGCTTGGCAAGCAAGCCAAAATATGAGGGATTAAGTAGCAAAAATAAGAATTAGAAAGGGACAAGAATTGAAACAATAAAATCTGCTGCCCTAGTCCCTTGCCTATAAAGGCATCCTAAACTTGCCTTGCAAGGCAGACCTAGAGAGACCTAGAGAGACCTAAGAGAGCTAGACCTAAGAGCTAAGAGATAAAATTTTCAGAAAAATACAAAGGGCTGCAAAATTTTTACTGTTTCATTAAGTTCCTTTTGTGAGTTCTTAAGTTTTCAATCTCTGAAATGATTTCTGATCTGTCTTGAGCTGAAATAATTCGAGTTTGGCTGGTTTTCAAAGTTTGGTTCAAAGTTGGGTTGTTCTTTGGGTTGCTGCGTCTCACTTGTTACCTTTGCTGGTTCAAAGTTTGGTTCAAAACTGTTTCCACTGGTTATTTTTGCTGCTGACACTGCTCTGCTGTGCTGATCCTCTTCCTTTTCTCTTATTTTGCTTTCCAGGTATACATTTTCTGAATTTTAAACCATGTATGAAGTCTGACTTGCAGTATGAAATGAAAACATCAAACATGGCTTCAGCATGTCTTGGCCCTCTAACTTAGTGCTATTATGTCCAAATTACATGATTCTGGGTTTGTTCAATATAGTGAATGTTATTATGATGGTCGTAATTAATCTGTATCTGACATGAAGTTATATGTAGCAGTTCCTTCCTAATAGTTGTGGGATTTGGAGTTTTGTTATGTTAATTCAGTTTGAACTGGAAAGGCACTCGGTGGGAATGTGTTAATTAAATAATTATGCATTTTCTGTTTGAGTATGAAGTATGTTGCATTGGATCTCTTAATGTTTTGCAAATTAATTGTTGATTTCAAGTCACTTGGGATGAGTTAAGTATACAGACTATTGAGTAACCTGTTTATGGGTAAGGCATGGTAGCTACAACCTGTGAAACTCAATTGAATGGCGTTTGAGTCTGAAGTATTTGGATATTTCATGTGATTAGTGGTCTGTTTGTAATGCTGAAGCTCAGTAGAATCATCTTTGGGGCTGTGGCTCTACAATGGCCACTCGGTGCCTAGTCCTCTTTGCTCAAATTATTTGGACTAGCCTTAGGAATAATTCAATAAGCAAAAGAAATTAAATTGTCTTTTGAAGGATAAAACAGTGATGTGCATATTTGTTTAATGCCTTAAAACAGTCATGATCCATTGTTTTCCCTTTTTGTTTGATAGTTAAAAAATATGAAATGCAAAGGAGTGACCTCCTGTGTTGATGTGTGGATCCGAACTAGGGACGTCATCTCTTGCTGAAGCTGGTTTTATTTCAATTTGGGCTCTCTTGGGACCAGCCTATACTGACGCTAATTGGTAACTCAGAATGGCCTTACGTCTGTGGGTTGTTGGGCCTCACGCTGGGCCCAAAATTTTAACTTTATACCATTAGCTCCTTTCTTTATCAAAATGTTTTCTCTTAGCTTGAACCATAATAGAATCCTTATCCATTAATGTTTAGGTAGTTGAGCCCATTAATTAGATTGGAGGTGCGCCATGCCGAACAAAAATGACAATTGCACGGCCCTCGCTTCAATTAATCTTGTTTATCCTTAAAAATCGAGGTGTGCCATTTAACGAATTTTCATGGCCCTCGCAAAGTTGCAAACGCATAGCTGCTTTAGGCGCGTATTTTAATAATTTACTTTCCTAAATTCGGGTGCACATTTATGTGACCCAAATCCAAATCTCAACGTTAGATAAAATGTGTTATGGACTGCGGGTACATTTATGTGACGTGGTTCAAAACATATTTTAAATGACGTTGCAATCTTCTTTTATTTAATTAAATAAAAGCGGTTAAAAAGTTAAAATTGCACAATAGATCTAAAATGTTTAAAATCAGATAACTAGGCCAATTATGACAGTTGAGCGACCGTGCTAGAACCACGGAACTCAGGAATGCCTAACACCTTCTCCCGGGTTAACAGAATTCCTTACCCGGATTTCTGGTTCACGGACTGTAATACAAAGTCAACCTTTTCCTCGATTCGGGATTTGAAACTGGTGACTTGGGACACCATAAATCTCCCAAGTGGCGACTCTGAATCCTTTAAATAAATAATCCCATTTCGATTATCCTTTAATTGGAAAAACTCCCTACTCCCTTATACCCTTCCGGGGGTGTAAGTAAAAAAGGAGGTGTGACAGCTCTGGCGACTCTGCTGGGGACAAGAACCTAGAACTTCGGTTCAGGGTTCGAGAATTCGAGCTTGGAATAATTGTTGTATTTGGCTTTGTTTATTATTTGATTTTATTGCATGTTTGGAACTAATGTGCAAATGTTGCTTTTTACCGCTTTGATATTATCTGAACTGTATATATAAACTGCTACGAAACCCTTCTCTTCTCCCTCCCGAGGAGTGCACGCTGGTCGTGACTTCTTTCTGTTTGTGTCATATCCCAAATAGAACGAGGTTCGGACAAGTTGCAAAGCCGGAGGATTTTTTGGTTACCGGTACGTAGCCCCCCCCGGCTCGAGTTGTCCGCTCGGGTGAGCCAGGTCTAGAACAAATAAACTCAGGTTTTAAACCTAGAATAACTCAGCCTCATGCCGGATCCCTAGTAGGAACGCTTATCTGCATCATGTGCATTTGACTTAGGGGACTCAACACAGGGGTTGGGTCCGTCTAGGACAGGTGTACCCAAAACAACTAACCATCCTGATGCATCCTACTTGTGCATTTATTTGATTCGGATTTGCATGCTGATCGGCCGTTTGAGTAAAAGGGGAGAGTTTGAAAAAGAAAATAGCAGTGTAAGGGTTAAGTGAGTTAATCACTTGTTTTGAAAGAAAAAAAAACCAATGTCCAAATGGTACTGAAACTCTGCCGAATTTTTGAGAAAAATGAAAAAAAAAAAGAAAAAAGGAAAAGGTTTTGTCTTCAAAAATAGTTGTTTTTTTTTGCCCGAACTACGCCAGTTTGATTCCCACAGGGCGTGGGATACGTAGGCAACCCTCATCGTGTCCAACTTCCCTTTTGCAAAATTAGCCCAAAGAGAGCAAAATTTTATTTTTATGGTAAATAGGTAAGGTGATGCCATTCTTGTCAAAAATAGCCGAATGTCCCTAAAAGGGCGCTGGAAGGCTGTTTTTGCAAGAACAGCTACCTTTGGTCATTTTTTTTTTTAATTTTTGGCCAGTTGGCAGGCACAACTTTAAAATCTTCTTCCCCGAAGTGCTGAAAGGCCGTATTTGCAACAACTGAGTTTTAGTTTGAAATAAATTTTTTGAAAAAAATGGTGTTATTCTTCTTGAGTCAAAATGAGTCATAGTTTTTCTCTTAATTAAAAACACTTTAATAAATGTGCAGAATGAGCACAAGTCAAGGTTTGCCAGTAACAATCATGAACAAGATCCCTTTGGAGTTGCATATGTGGTGGGAGGATTTGGGTAAATCGGAGCAAGATAAGGTCAAGCTACATTTGGGAGGTCTCACTGGTTTGCTGAAAATAAGGCCTAGAGCAGACATCATAAAGGCGTTGGTTACGTTTTGGGACCCAGCTCACAACGTCTTTCATTTCTCGGATTTAGAACTCACACCCACCTTGGAAGAGATAGCAGGCTATATGGGAAGTACTGAAGGTCTAAGGCATAAGTATCTAATCGCTCCAAGGGCCGTTAACTCTCACAAATTGATGGATTTGCTAAAGATAAGCAAGGGAGTCCCATATTCCGAGTTGGAGGACAGTTTTTCCACTCTACGTTTTATATACCAGAGATACGGGCATGTAGGAGGATTCAACAACCTGGAAAGTGGGGTTTGTAGCAAAGGGAACCGAGCAAAATGGGATGAGCATAGGCATTTCGCTTTTATGGTAGCTTTCTTAGGCCTCGTGGTGTTTCCCCGGAAAGATGGAAATATCGATTTGCGGGTGGCTGGAGTCGTTAAGGTCTTTATTACCAACGCCAAGAGCACCCTTTCCCCTATGATAGTATCTGAGATATACCGAGCTCTCACAGCTTGTAGAGCTGGGGCAGATTTCTTTGAGGGATGCAATTTGCTATTACAGATGTGGATGATCGAGCACCTGTGTCATCGCCCTCAGTATATGAGTTATGGGTCCGCTGAGAAAAGTTGCATTGAAGAGTTCGGCACAAGGATTTGAGGGTTCAAGTTACCAGAGGGGTTCAGAGATTGGGTATACCGCCTTCGCTCCGTCACTGCGGGGCAAGTAGAGTGGACATTAAGTTGGCTTCCTGTTGAAGAAATTGTGTATATGCCCGCCACTGGTCCTTACTTCCTCCTAATGGGTCTTCGAGGCATTCAACCTTATGCTCCATACCGTGTGATGAGACAATTGGGAAGGTGTCAGGTGGTGCATCCAGATGAAGATCTTAGTGTGCATGCGGTCGAGGTTAGCTCTAATGGCCAATTTCATGAGGAAATAGTGCGTTCTATTTGGAACGAGTACCAGTATTTGACAGTGAACACTCGAGTACGTGACCTATCTAGAGGCGAGGTGTCACCCGCTTATCTTGCCTGGTATAGAAAGAAGAACACTGCAAGAGCTGAACCAGAAAGACCAGCCAAAAAGCCTCACATCCAGGAATTCGTTGAGGCGTCGCAAGAATAGTGGGTTTGGTTGGCCAAGGAGAAAGAATACAGGGCCAAAATAGGAGAGCTGGAAAAGCAGGTCCGGGACCTTTAGTTTGAAAACAGTTTGCAAGCCGCGGCAGATGAGGGTGAAAAGAAGAAGCTAGCCAAAGAAAATGAAGCCCTTCGAGCTCAAATATGAGAAATGAAAATAGCAGCCGAAAATCCCGCCAGGAGTGTAAAGGATGAAAAGCTTATAAAGAACCTTAGGTAGAAAGTGGATGATTATGGTTTTGATTTGAACAAAGTGGAGGATGAACTAGCCAGGGCTCGAACACAACTGGCTAAGAATGCGGAAGAAAGAGCAAGCCTGTTTAGACAGTTAAAAGAGCAATACGACAATGAGGTTGCGGGGTTAAAGAAAAGGGTCATCACCGTCGAGAAAAAAATGATCAAGCAAGCCAAGGATTTCAAAGCTGAAAGGGAACACTGTTATGATCTGATGGTTCAGATGGAGGAGGAAGTGCAACAGTTGCAAAATCAACATCTCCACGACACTCAGGTGTTAGAAGCCCGGAATCAGCAGGTCGGGCGTCTGCTTCAGGAAAAGGGTAGGATCCGAGAGAGGGTCAAGGCCATTGCCGATTACATTGTTGTGAAGTGTCAAGCATGTGAGGATATGACCCGCACCACTTTCTTTGCGGCAGTGATGACATTTGTCCGACAAATAATGAGTGATTTGGAAAGGCTCCAAGGGGATCTTGCATATAGGCCCGTGGCGAGGCCGAATGATGCCCCGCGGGCCCTAGGAGCATTCGAGGCATTAATGTATTCGTGATCTTTGCTTGAGTATGTACTTTCTTGCTGTTGGAGTTTGTCAGTTTGTTTTGAGTCTGTTAGCTCTTTATGAGTCTGTATTTTCATCTTTTCAGAGTCTGTTAGTTTCTTTTGAGTCTGTGAGTTTTTCGAGTCATTGTAAATCAGAGTGTTTGTTTTTTTATGAAAAATTGAAAATCCCAAAAAAATATTTTTGTTATTTATTTTTCATTTATGTCCCCAAGAACTACGCTTGGTCTGATTCATGCGGGTCATGATACATTGGCAATCTCCATAGGATTCGACCATAACAAATGAAAAAGGGAAAGAAAAGAAACAAAAAACAAAGAGAAGGAAAGAAAAAAAAAAGAGGGAAAATAAGAAACCGAGAGAAGGGAGCAATTGGCAAAACAAGAAGGAGAAATGAGAGAATAAAAACAAAGAGAAAGCAAAGGCAAGAAACAAAAAGAGAAAGAAAAAAGAAGTTGCAGATGGAAATAAGGAAAGCCGGGATGACGCAAGCAACCGATCAATTGCATAATAGAAACGGTTAACTTCTTAGGTGCATTCATGCCCCAAAATGTGCGGTTGCCAATCTGTTATAGCCCTAATCGCTAACAAGGTTGTTGTTGATGCATTGAGTTTAGGCAGGTGGTTAGTTGATTGGCATTCTAGCAACTCACTACTACAACACCCGGTCAAAAGACAAGCTGAACATGGCCAACCAAGAACTAGAGGCAAGTATGTCGATCCGTCAAAAGAGGTGGAAGAGTTGGATGTTAATTTGATGAAAGAAGAGATGTATAAGTTAAAGCAACAAATGGCTGAAATGTACCAGGCCTGGGCAAAAGGGCACCCACCACCGGTTTACCCCGCCAACCCTGCTTATATCCCCCCATTGGCTCAACCTCAGGAGCCTCCTACTGTGAGTTCATCTCCAGCATTTCCCCATACCAACAATGCTATGGCACCACTTCCCAAACACCACCAGCTCCACCACCCAAACAAGTCCCATACCCTCCTCCACCAATCACTCCTGTTTTTGCGGCACCTCCACCTGCTGCATTACACCGATCTTCCAGCGAGCCTCTGTTCCAGACTCACAACAACCAGTATTACCCCCCAGAGCCTACCTTCAAAGCTCCAGAACCATATTCCTACACTCCTCATTTTGATCTCCCGGCAGAAACTGAGAAGCCACCTAAGAATCCCGAGCAGGAGGAGATGATGGGCACGGTGATCCAGTGGCGCATTTGAGAGGTTTCTGTAGCAAAATGAGGGGAGCTGGCGGGAAAGACGAGTTGCTAATTGCGTATTTCAGTCAGAGTCTGAGTGGTTCGGCGCTGGAGTGGTACACTCGGCAGGATCATGGAAGGTGGTATACATGGGATGATCTAGCACAGGCATTCGCTTGTCACTTCCAGTACAATCTTAAGATTATTCCGGATCGTCTGTCTTTGACAAAGATTGAGAAAAAGCACAATGAAAGCTTCAGGGAGTATGGTTTTCGTGGAGAGAACAGGCAGCAAGGGTTGACCCTCCAATGAAAGAGAGTGAAATGGTGGATTATTTTCTGCAGGCCTTAGAACCTACTTATTACGGTCATCTGGTATCAGCTATAGGCAAGTCCTTCAATGAAGTGGTGAAGATGGGCAGTATGGTAGAAGAAGGACTTAAGTCAAACAAAATCATGAGCTATTCGGCTATTAAGGCAACCACCCAGGCCATTCAGAGTGAAACTGGGGGAGTAATTGGAAAGAAAAAGAAAGAGGACGTGGTAACGATTGATTCGGGAGCTTGGTTCGGACCCAGGGGCTCACCTCACCACTATAATCAGCCTCGACCCCACCACCAAACCTACCCCCATACCCCGTATAATCCACCCCAACACTACTACCCACCACCAAACCCCCATTTTTCTGTCCTCCACGCCCAAACATACACTTAACCTCCCGCCCACGCACAGTGGCGTGCGCCAGCCCCACAAAGTACCTACCCAGCTCCACAAAATACCTACCCACCCCCACGAGCCTACCAAAACCCTCCTAGACCAGCTTTCCGGTCCAATCAAGCATTTAAGAATGAAAGGTTGCAGAAGAAGAAAACCTTCACTCCATTGGGAGAGTCCTATACTAGTTTGTTCCACAGGTTGAGACAATTGGATATGTTGAGGCCGATTGAGGCAAAGTTGCCAAATCCTCCCCCGAGAAATCTTGATTATTCTGTAAGCTGTGAATACTGTTCTTGCTCCGGGTCATGACACGGAGAAATGCTGGCATTTGAAAAATGATATCCAGGAGCTCATTGATACACATCGGATTGAAGTCCAAGCTCCGGAGGCGCCCAACATCAACCAGAACCCGTTGCCAACCCATCAGGAGACAAATATGATTGAGATAGTGCATAAAGAAGGGGAGCCCAAAAAGCCTTCGCAGACCGTCATGATGATCCGATCCAGTGAAGTAAAGGTGGTTGAAAAATTGACAAGAGAAATGTCTGTGCTCAAGTTGAACGGAGCAAATAGTGAACCATGTGTGGTGATCAAGAAGGGGTCGTCAAGTGAGGTTGCAACGAAACAAGAAAAGCCAAAAGTGGTTGTACCAGGAGTGGCGAACAAGCTTGTCGTGATTGTGGAGGGTGCCCACATAGATCCTATCATTGTCAAGCCAGGTGCTGGGAAGCGCCCAGTAACAACAGTTCCTAGTTCTGTGGTTGATCTTGATAAAGAGTTGATTGAAAGGTTCGAGAAGTTGTCCGACGATGTGAACATGGTGGAAGTTGGAGAGGGTTCTAGCAAGGCGGATGTGCAATTTGTCGGGCCAAGTGCAAAGATTAACAATTGGGAAGCTACTCCTCTCCCTACCTGGAAGGAGTTTTGGTAGTTTGCTTTGATTTTCTTTCAGGGTTGTAAGTCAGATTCTATGTTCCGTCCGTTTGGATGTATAAACCTTGTTATCTTTTGATTTCAATGAAATGCAATTTCCCTTTTTCATCATTCCTGATAGTTTTATTTTTGTTTTTCTTTTCTTCCTTACACAGTTCTTTTTATGTTGGTTTCAATGACATGACATGCATGAGGAATCTTCGGCCCAGTTTTAAAAGCCAAGCTAATTTTGAAAAGTTGAAATCCCATCCCTTCGGATTGTCGCAGAAGCCAAAATTGATGATGATGAGTGGGTCAGAACCCGCCTGAGCAATTGAGTTTGATCGATGATAAAAGATTGGCAGCAGTGTGTCATGGCCAATTGTATCAACAGAGAATGGCAAGAGCATATAATAAGAAGGTGCGTCCACGGAAGTTTGAAATGGGTCAACAAGTGTTGAGACGTATCCTTCCACATCAGGCTGAGGCCAAAGGCAAGTTCGCCCAACTGGCAAGGGCCGTTCATCGTAACTAGAGTGTTGTCAAATGGTGCTTTGTATTTATCAGACATAGAAGGCAAGTGTGTAGGAATGGCCATCAATTCCCATGCGGTCAAGAGATACTATGTATGATTTTCTTCGATTAAATTGTATTTGTTTGTACTTGGCATGTTTTGAAGATTGGAATGAAGAAAGCATTTTGTTCTGCTATCTAAACACTTATCCTTTGTTACCCCTTTGAGCCTTATTTATTTTCTTTCATACCCCTCTTTCGGAATCAGTAGCACATATCAGAAACACAAGCGTGGAAGATAAGTAAAGGAAAAAGAGAGAATAGAAAAGAATGAAAAGAGAAAAGAAAAAAAGAAGAAAAGGAAAGGAGAAAAAGAAAAAAAAAGAAAGAGAAAAAGAAAAAAAAACCAACAAAACAACAAAAAAGAAAAGGAAAGAAAAAGAGAGAAAGAGAAGAAAGAGGAAAATCACAACAACAAAGCAATTTCTATGACATGAACTACGTTCGACCTGATACCTTTTAAGGATACGTAGGCAGCCTCACGGTTCGGTCCCATCCAAATAAAAATCCAAAGTCCCCAAGCAAGAAACTGGGGCAGAAGTTGTGGTTGTTGTAAGAAATCTGATTCCGAAAGTTGTAATTTTGAACCCATGTTGAATTGTTTTGAGCCTTTGATACCCTTTCTTTCTAACCCTGTCCAAAAGCCCACGTTACGGTCCAAAGAAAGACCTTCTGATCAGTCTTCCAGAGATGCCAAGTCGAGCAAGTAGAGGTGATTCGTGTCAGGGGCAACACTCAGGTCCAAGCAGGAAAAATAATAATAATGAGAGAGTCTTATTGGTGAAAACCCTCACGGGCACTGTAAGGCGACGGGAGCTGAGAGAAATGAAAAATGAGAGTCTTATTGGTGAAAACCTTCATGGGCACCTTAAGGCGAAAGTGAGTTGAGAGATGAACAAATGAGAGAGTTCTGTGGGTGAAAACCTTTCAGGGCACCGCAGGATAAACAAGGTTAAGGTTTGGGTGAAGAAATCAGGTTGTGGAATTTCGGGGCAACAAAGTATGGCAACTGAAACTTGGTTGGCTGGACGGGCTGGGCCAGTTAATCCAAAATGCATGTCATGATCAATGGTACCAGTTGTTCCACTCAGATAAGTCTCTCTTCCTTTTTTCCTTTTAACAAGTCGTCCTGTTTTGGATTTTCTTTATCCTTAACTCTCAAGGTCATTGCATTTCATTTCTTTTGGGGTTTTGTTTCTCTAAGATGTTCCAATGTCCGTTTTTTTCAAAGCAAATAAGAAAGGATTTCAAAGCTCACTACCAATTTCTAAAATTGCAAAGCACAGTGTGGCCAGAACATACCAAAGATAGCATGATGTAAAGTGGGATATAAGGAGTCACCGGAAGTTTCATCGGTGGAATGACTTGGTAATTTCATGGGAGATGCAAAGGTTCAGAGAAAGGGGTCAGAGAGGTAAAACAACGGTTTGGGTATAGAACACTCGGGTCACCAAGGTCATGGGGTTTGAAAGTCAGTCAGAAAGTCAAGCGGTTCAGGGCCAGTCCGGGGAAGCAGGTCAAAACAAAACACGACAGTGGAGACACCTTCAACAAGAATGCCATCAACTAACCACCACATTTTAAACTGACAAGATTTTTCTTTGATTGAAATAGGGGCAGAAAGTTTCGGTGTTTCGGAGAAATCCTCCGCAAGGAAAGGCAAGCACCAAACAGGTTTGATCGTAAAACTCCCAGGACCTGCCTGGATAATAGGATTTAATTTGAAGTTTTCAGGACTCTCCTGGAAAATGGGACCTAGTTTAAATTTCGAAACATTCATGAGTAGCATAATTTAGCATAAATATACCCAAAGGAATATAAGTTGGCTTCAAAGTTTGCATGTTCAAGAGATAGGATTCAATTAGGAGTTGTCCGGACCCCCCCCCCCCCCCCCCCATAATGGGACCTAACAAGATGTAGCGAAAATAATACCTTTAGATAACAAGATGTAGCGAAAATAATACCTTTAGAAGATATACCTTAGATTTAAAATTGTTGTTTAATTAGGAATTTGTCAGGACCCTCCTGGATAATAGGATGTAGTTTTATAGACCCTCTTAGATAACAGGATCTTAGCGGAAGTAATACCTTTAGAATATATAACTTGGATTTATAATTTCGAGTTGTCAGGACCCCCTGGATAATAGGACCTAGCTTTCAAATTCTTAGAATAGTTGTAGAATAATTCAGTTTAACACTTACCTATGTGCCCAGCTACCAAACTGGGGCAGAAAATTTTCTTTGTTTGTCTATTTTGTGTGAAATCAGGTACCGCACTTGGGAGAACAGGGAGAAGTAATTTTCAATTCAGCATCAGGAGCCACCTGGAGAACAAGGGAGTACAGTTCAAGTTTCAGCTTTTAAGTTCTTATTGATATTTGGTAACATGATTCGGTTTACACTCATATATATGCCCAGCTACCAAACTGGTGGCAGAATTTTCTTTGTTTTTGTTTTTTTGTTGAAAATCAGGCGCCCACCTAAGAGAACAGGGAATTACATTTTCAAGTCAGCAATCAGGCGCCACATGAGAAGCACGGGGAATACATTCAAGTTCAAGCAATCAGGCGCGCCCACCATGGAAGCACGGGAATAACATTCAAGTTCAGCAGTCAGGCGCCCACCTGGAGTGCACGGGAATACATTTCAAGTTCAGCATTCAGGCGCCCACCTGGAGAGCACGAGAATACATTCAAGTTTCAGCAGTCAAGGCGACCCACCTGGAGAGCATGGGAATACATTCAGTTCAGCAGTCAGGCGCCCACTGGGAGCACGGAATACAATTCAAGTTTCAGCAGTCAGGCGCCCACCTGGAGAGCACGGGAATACAATTCAAGGTTCAGCAGTTAGGGCCCACCTGGAGACACAGAATACATTCAATTCGCAATCAGGACCCACCTGAGAGGCACGAGAATATATTTCAAGTTCAGCAATCAGGCGACCCACCTGGAGAGCACGGATATATTCAAGTTTCGCAATCAGGCGCCCACCTAGAGAGCACGGGGAATACATTTCAAGTTCAGCAGTCAGGCGCCCCACCTGGAGGCACGGGAATACATTCAAGTTCTTCAATAGGCGCCCACCTGGAGAGCACGGGAATAACATTCAAGTTCAGCAATTCAGAGATTCCACCTGGAGAGCACGGGAATACATTCAAGTTCAGCAGTCAGGCGCCCACCTGGAGAGCACGGGAATACATTCAAGTTCAGTAATCAGGCGCCCACCTGGAGAGCACGAGAATACATTCAAGTTCAGCAGTCAGGTACCCACTTGGAGAACAGGGAGAAGCAGTTCAAGTTCAGCAGTCAGGAGCCCACCTGGAGAGCACGGGAATACAGTTCAAGTTCAGCAGTCAAGCGTCCACCTGGAGAAAAGCAAGGCATCTTAGATCATAATTCAAGTTCAGCAATCAGGCGTCCCCCTGGAGAAAGGGAAAACATCTCAGATTACAATTCAAGCCGGCAACAAAGGAATTTCACCGGGAGAATACAAGTCAACAAGGCAACAAGAACCACAAGAGCAAGTTTGAAGATATAGATAGGATTTTTTTTAATGCATAGATCATAGTCTAGTCTAGCTTCTTTTTTTTGACATGGTGTAATAAGGGGGTTCAGTAAGCAGTAGCAGCAGCAGCAACAACAATGAAATCACAGCTTCATGGTAGTCCCAGCTACCAAACATTCCCGAACTACACTGACCTGATTCCTTTATAGCCAAGGATATGTAGGCAACCTCAGAAGCAGGGTGCGGTCAAATCTTTCAAAAATGCTTCCCACGGAGTATTCAAACGGGCAAAAATCGCTCGTATCCACTCACTTTATCTTTGCACGAAAACTCTTCGTGTTTTCGAGCAAAGAGGGGCAGTTGTGAGCACGTGATTTTTGCCCTATATGAATTACTCCCATAAATTCAAAACAAAATAATGTCTCTCATTGTTTGCAATTTTGTGGATTTTTGTGGCATTTTCTGTTAATTGTTTGCATTTGTCCGTGCATTTTTATTTTCATTTAATTATTGAAAAAAATACAAAAAAATATATTGCATGTGCCTTTAGGATTTAACTTTGCATTTTTAAGAATTAATTAGTAATTAGTTATTTTATAAAAAGGGAAAATCACAAAAATAGTTATTTTGCACATTTTAATTCCAACTTCGATTTTGAGTAGTTTTCCTTTTAATTTGTTGGTTAATTAATTTTGATAATTATCATTTAGGTTTAATTAGTATTTTTTTTAGGTTAATTAGGTTCTAGGAATTAATTTAGATTCGTATTTAATTTTGGAAAAAAAAACAAAAAGAAGAAAAGGAATTTTTGAAAAATGAAAAGAAATAAAATAAAAGAGGAAAAGCAGGCTGGGCTGCTTTATTAAATCGCACAAGCCCAAATCCTTGCACCCGGTCAAAACAAACGCATCCCAGCCCAATTCCACGCCCTGACCCGCCACCCAAACCGGCCCAATCCCCTTACCTGGTCTCCATTAACTCCAAACGACCCCGTTTGGCCTCGTTAAATCGTAGCCGTCGAGGTTGCCTGATCGGACGGTTTGGAAGTCGGGGTCCCTTGACATATAAATGTCCAAATGTTCCCCCTACCCCCCATCTCTCATCTCTCTCACCCCAGAAACCCCCCCATTAGCGCCGCCCTGAACCACCGCCTGCCGCCCGCCGGAAATCGCCTACGGCGGCGGCCGGCGTCCAATCTCCGTGAAATTTACACCACCGCTTCTCCTTTACCTCCCCATCCCAGATCCCTACCCCGTTTCTCCCAAATCCCACCGGAAGGCCTCAAATATTGGAAACCTTAGCGCCGCCCTAACTTTCTCTGGTGGCGGCGCTGACCTCAAACCCCACCAAAATAACACCATGGAATTTCCCTCACCCCCTCTTCCTAATCTGTGACCCGTTACCCTCGAATCTTAGTGGAGCTTTTCGAATCTGGAAACAAAAGTCTGAGACCTAAAATCCCAAAGGCTTTAAAATCAAGATTTCTTCAAGGATTTAGGTTCAGTTCGACTTTGTTCGTGTGTTCTTGGTAAGAACACATGAATAAAGTCAGACTCAGCCAAATTTGGAAGACTTGAAGGTTGTTTGAATGCTCACTGTCCAGACATTAGGGTATTCATTGCTCATCTTCTTCTGTCTATTTCTTCTCTTTTCTGTTCTTCTGTTTGTGTTTGTCTTCTATTTTTCCCCTCATCAACTCATCCATGACTACATGTTTAGTGTCAGATTTGTGTTGGCAATAATTGTTTTGATTTTTAGTTTAAACGTATTTTCATTTTGTTCCTAGTTGGACCTAAACTCCACGAGTCTCTAAGACTCTGTGGATTGACCATGGAAGTCTTACTGAATTTTTTAAGTGTCAAGGTCGGATTCTGAAAACCAAAGGGCCCAATAAGGAATTGATTTGGGTCTAGTCAGACCCATTAATTTGGGTCAATTGAGACCCGAATTCTGCTTGGCATGTAAGGGGGTAAAAGCAGGGGCATTGAAGGGTATTTTGGGTAGTTCATCTAGGGAATCTTTTGGTAACCACCTGAAGAAGCTTCTTGGAAGCTGGAAAGGGGCTTTGCTTGGCAAGCAAGCCAAAATTTGAGGGATTAAGTAGCAAAAATAAGAATTAGAAAGGGACTAGAATTAAAATAATAAAATATGTTGCCCTAGTCGCTTGCCTATAAAGGCATCCTAAACGTGCCTTGCAAGGCAGACCTTAAGAGACCTAAGAGCTAAGAGAAAAAATTTGCAGAAAAATACAAAGGGCTGCAAAATTTTTACTGTTTCATTAAGTTCCTTTTGTGAGTTCTTAAGTTTTCAATCTCTGAAATGATTTCTGATCTGTCTTGAGCTGAAATAATTCGAGTTTGGCTGGTTTTCAAAGTTTTGTTCAAAGTTGGGTTGTTCTTTGGGTTGCTGCGTCTCACTTGTTACCTTTGCTGGTTCAAAGTTTGGTTCAAAATTGTTTCCACTGGTTATTTCTGCTGCTGACACTGCTCTGCTGTGCTGATCCTCTTCCTTTTCTCTTATTTTGCTTTCCAGGTACACATTTTCTGAATTTTAAACCATGCATGAAGTCTGACTTGCAGTATAAAATGAAAACATCAAACATGGCTTCAGCATGTCTTGGCCCTCTAACTTAGTGCTATTTTGTCCAAATTACATGATTCTGGGTTTGTTCAATATAGTGAATGTTATTATGATGGCTGTAATTAATCTGTGTCTGACATGAAGTTATATATAGCAGTTCCTTCCTAATTAGTTGTGGGATTTGGAGTTTTGTTATGTTAATTCATTTTGAACTGGAAAGGCACTCGGTGGGAATGTGTTAATTAAATAACTATGCATTTTCTGTTTGAGTATGAAGTATGTTGCATTGGATCTCTTAATGTTTTGCAAATTAATTGTTCATTTCAAGTCACTTGGGATGAGTTAAGTATACAGACTATTGAGTAACCTGTTTATGGGTAAGGCATGGTAGCTACAGCCTGTGAAACTCAATTGAATGGCGTTTGAGTCTGAAGTATTTGGATATTTCATGTGATTAGTGGTCTGTTTGTAATGCTGAAGCTTAGTAGAATCATCTTTGGGGCTGTGGCTTTACAATGGCCACTCGGTGCCTAGTCCTCTTTGCTCAAATTATTTGGACTAGCCTTAGGAATAATTCAATAACCAAAAGAAATTAAATTGTCTTTTAAAGGATAAAACAGTGATGTGCATATTTGTGTAATGCCTTAAAACAGTCATGATCCATTGTTTTCCCTTTTTGTTTGATAGTTAAAAAAATGAAATGCAAAGAAGTGACCTCCTGTGTTGATATGTCGATTCGAACTAGGGACCTCATCTATTGCTGAAGCTGGTTTTGTTTCAATTTGGGCTCTCTTGGGCCCAGCCTATACTGACGCTAATTGGTAACTCAGAATGTTGTTGGGCCTCACGCTGGGACCAAAATTTTAACTATAAACCATTATCTCCTTTCTTTATCAAAATGTTTTCTCTTAGCTTGAACCATAATAGAATCCTTATCCATTAATGTTTAGGTAGTTGAGCCCATTAATTAGATTGGAGGTGCGCCATGCCGAACAAAAATGACAATTGCACGACCCTCGCTTCAATTAATCTTGTTTATCCTTATAAATCGAGGTGTGCCATTTAACGAATTTCCATGGCCCTCGCAAAGTTGCAAACGCGTAGCTGCTTTAGGCGCGTATTTTAATAATTTACTTTCCTAAATTCGGGTGCACATTTATGTGACCCAAATCCAAATCTCAACGTTAGATAAAATGTGTTATGGACTGCGGGTATATTTATGTGTCGTGGTTCGAAACATATTTTAAATGACGTTGCAATCTTCTTTTAATTGCACAATAGATCTAAAATGTTTAAAATCAGATAACTAGGCCAATTATGACAGTTGAGCGACCGTGCTAGAACCACGGAACTCGGGAATGCCTAACACCTTCTCCCGGGTTAACAGAATTCCTTATCCGGATTTCTGGTTCGCGGACTGTAATACAGAGTCAACCTTTTCCTCGATTCGGGATTTGAAACTGGTGACTTGGGACACCATAAATCTCCCAAGTGGCGACTCTGAATCCTTTAAATAAATAATCCCGTTTCGATTGTCCTTTAATTGGAAAAACTCCCTACTCCCTTATACCCTTCCGGGGGTGTAAGTAAAAAAGGAGGTGTGACACGCAGTATACGGAACTGTTGGAATGAGGCTTTATTTGATAAGAGGTTTATTATTGATATTCGGTTGTTCTGAGCAACTGGTGTGATTAGAAGTTATCGCTACGAGAGTTTGAGCTATGTGGTATATCATGTAATTGCATCTGAGGCTGTAGGTATGGTTTGTTACAACTTGTTCGGACTTATTCAAAGTATAGATGTGAGATTCTGATCTTATAGATGATTTCAGAAGTGGAAATGTGGTTCTAAGGTTTATGGGCTAGGTTGGATTGTGAAATTTCAGTTACATTGTGTTATCAGACCTATATGAGATAGGGTGACGTGCGATCAACCCCGGGTATGTGCATGGAAGGGTTACACAGCGATTTGATGGATTTCAGAACAACTCCGGGCACGTTCGAGGACGATAACACAATGTAACTGAAATTTCAGAATGTATTTGGTTAGCTCCGTTAGGTGAATTTGGACTTGGGAGTGCGTTCGGAATGTATTTTGGAGGTCCGTGGTAGAATTAGGATTGAATTGGCGAAATTAGAAATTTGGCATTTTCCGGTCGGCAGTGGAAATTTTGATATCGGGGTTGGAATGGAATTCCGAAAATTCGAGTAGGTACGTTGTGTCAATTGTGACGTGTGTGCAAAATTTCAGGTCATTCGGACGAGGTTTGATAGACTTTTTGATCGAATTCGAAATTCGAAAGTTTTGGAATTCTTGGCTTGAATCCGAGGGTGATTCGATGTTTTGATGTTGTTTTGAGCGTTCCGAAGGTTGGAACAAGTTTGAATGATGTTATGGGATGTGTTGGCATGTTTGGTTGAGGTCCCGAGGGCCTCGGGTGAGTTTTGGGGTGGTTTCGGACCATTTCTAGGCTATTTCTAGTTGCTGGTTTTTGGCTTCAGGGTTGTATAGTGTGTTAGCATAGATCTGACCGCGTTAGCATAGAAAAAATTTGGAAAAATGGAGTTGTGCTATGCTATTGCGTAAGTCTTCCCGCGACCGCATAGAGTAAAACCTCTACTGCACTAATTCGATTTTGGAAGCTTATATCTCACAATCTATAAGGAATTTGAAGATGATTCAAAAACAAAAGTTGTAGCCCTTGATGTCTGGTTTTTAGAATGTTAAACCAATTGTAATTTGGAAATTTGTACAAAATGTTATGACCATTATACTAGAGGCTGTCCGGAAGAGTTGGAGAAAGCTGGTGGAAAAATTTGTTCTACGAGATCGCGGGGGAATGGCCGCGATCTCATAGGGTAAAAGAAGGGCTGGAAAATTTTGTGCTTTGCTATCGCATTAGATTGTCCGCGATAGCATAGGGTAAATGCCTGGGCAGATTATAAAGTACTCTATTTCGAGGATTTCGGCCATTTTTGCATTTTGGAGCTATGGAGCTCGGATTGAGGCAATTTTTGAAGGGATTTTCTGAGGATTGATTAAGGTAAGTGTCCTTCACTCAAATTGGGTTAAATCCCATGATTATATCTTGATTCTTATCATTTAATTTGGGAATTTGGGAAAATGGAAGAAGGTTTGGTGAGTTGATTTTGGGGATTTGGATGGCCATTTGATGTCGGAATTTGGTGAATTTGATATGCGTACACTCGTGAGCGAATGGGTTTTCCAGTTTTGTGATTTTTATCAGATACCGAGACGTGGGCCCGAGGGGCCGGGTTTGAGCCAATTTCGGGATTTTTGAGTTAATTTGATTATTTTCGCTTGGGCATTGTTCCTTTAGCGTATATTGATGATAATATACTGATTTAGGTTAGCTTTGGAGCATTTGGAGGCCGATTTGAGAGGCAAAGGCATCGCGGGCTAGAGTTTGGACCGATTTGATGTAAGTAATGATTGTAAATGTTGTCCTGAGGGTATGAAACCCCGGATTTCACATCGTTGTGCTATTTTAAGGTGACGCACACGCTAGATGACGAGCGTGGGGTCGTGCACCGTTGGGGATTGTGACTTGGTCCATCCCGTACGACTATTAAGTCGCGTATTTTACTTGAAAACTATTTGATATTGTTATATTTTGGAAATATTATTGTGTTTGGGGCTAAATGCTGTGTCTGGGTCTTGTGCCGATTGTTTGGACCCTTAGGGGCTTTTACTACTATTTTACCTCACTATTTTGGTTTAATGTTTACACTCAGTCATGCTATGTACTTACTGTCTTCATAACCCGATTTTATTTACTCCTTTTCATTTCATAAATAATATTTTGAGCCGAATACTTGTTTTACTGTCAGCCCGATGGGCTTGAGTGAGATCTGACTGAGTGAGGCCAAGGGCCTGTGTTGTGAGGATATCATGGGATCGGGCTGCGCGCCGCAGCATGTGGTACTGATTTGTGATATATGAGAGGCCGAGGGCCTGATTTATTATGCCACGAGGTGGCTTGTGATTGATATGAGGCCGAGAGCCTGTTTGATTATGCCACGAGATGGCTTGTTATTGCGCTTGGGCCGTAAGGGGCCCCTTCCGGAGTCTGTACACCCCTAGTGAGCGCGGGTACCCAGTGTGAGATGTGATATTCCCCTAGGGGCTGTTTTGGTTTCATGTTATTGCCCGAGGGGCTGATACGAGTGATTGTGAGATAGCCCGAGGGGCTGGTTCTATTGATATTTTTCCCGAGGGGCGGTTATGGTACATGTTTTGCCCGAGGAGCTGTTTTACGTTTCTACACTTTTACTCACTGCTTTCATTACTCGTTTGAAACTATTGAAAGGTGTTTTAAAAGGTTTTACTGAACTGAGATGTTTTACGAGTTTTACTGCTTTACAGCATTGTTCTAGACTTACACTGTTTTGCTGTAGCATTATGCTGTGGTTTGCGTGTTTTCTTACTGCTCAGCTGCCTTTACTTTTATTACTTACTAAGTTGGCGTACTCACATTACTCCCTGCACCTTGTGCGCAGATTCAGGTATTTCTGAACCCGGTAGCAGGTGTTGATCACTCAGCGACAGGTTCATCATAGTTAGCAAGGTAGCTGCCCGGTGTTCGCAGCCTTGCTTTTCTCCCTCTTATCCTTCTTAGATTGTTTTTAGTATGTTTTTAGACTCTTTGTTGTTTTCAGACCTTAGTAGATGCTCGTGACTTGTGACACCCCGATACCGGGCTGGTGTATTTATTCCGCGCTGGTTATTTAGACTTATGTTATGAGTTTACTTGTTAATTAATGACTTAAAAATGGCTTTTATAGAATAATGGTTTCATTTGGGAATTGTGTCGGCTGGCCTAGTTTCAGGATAGGCGCCATCACAATCGGGTCGGTTTTAGGGTCGTGACAAATTGGTATTAGAGCGCGGGAAGAGTATTGGGTGTTGCTCGACGGATGGCGTATCAATTGTGTCCTTTCGGGTTTGTGTGGTGTTATGTCAATTGCTTCGCCATGGTTATGATGATTTGCTTTTGGTTCTAGACATCAAATTGCGCGTGGTTGTCGATTTGAGCATAGTGACTTGAGGTGTTTCATGTGGACCAGTGTTTGGATGAGGTCGCACATTGGAGCGAAGTTATGTGGAGGTATGATCCTTTGGGTTAGATTCGTGTGTTCTGGTTGTACGACGTGTGATGGGTTCTCAGCATTGTGTTGTGGTGGTACTGGTGAGCTTGCGGTACAACTCTCTCATTTGAGTCATTTTTAATGATTTGAGTACGTTTGAATTGTTGCTTATTGGTGTGCGGATTGCACGAGTTGTGGCTTTAGATGGTATTGATGTGTCATGTCACCATAGTAGTTGTGTTGGATTAGATGAGATCGTTGGGATCTAGAATGAATACAAACGGATTCGATTTCAGCATGTTGGGAGGATAATATCGATGTTCGGCTTAGAAATTAGCTGTGGTCCTTGCCAAAGGAGAAGTGGCTTCACAAATGGTTGATCTGAGGAATGGTTATGACTTTCTACGTGTTTTATTTATCATTGGCAGTATACGGAACTGTTGGAATGAGGCTTTATTTGATAAGAGGTTTATTATCGATATTCGGTTGTTCTGAGCAACTGATGTGATTAGAACTTATCGCTACGAGAGTTTGAACTATGTGGTATATCACGTAATTTCATCTGAGGCTGCAGGTATGGTTTGTTACAACTTGTTCGGACTTATTCAAAGTATAGATGTGAGATTTTGATCTTATAGATGATTTCAGAAGTGGAAATGTGGTTCTAAGGTTTATGGGCTAGGTTGGATTGTGAAATTTCAGTTACATTGTGTTATCAGACCTATATGAGATAGGGTGACGTGCGATCAACCCCGAGTATGTGCATGGAAGGGTTACACTGCGATTTGATGGATTTTGGAACAACTCCGGGCACGTTCGAGGACGAACGTATGTTTAAGTGGGGAGGATGTAAAGACCCGACCGGTCGTTTTGAGCTTTTGCATTTCGCTCGCCAGTTCTCGGGCATGACTAGCCCCGTGTGTTGTATTATGACTTATGTAAATCGTCGATTTTGGTTTTCAGGATAATCGGAATAGATGTGGAAGAACAATTGTCAGTTTGAAGCTTTAAATTTGAATGGTTTGACCAAGTTTTGACTTTTTAGTATTCGATCTCGGATTTGAATTTTTATGATTTGGTTAGCTCCGTTAGGTGATTTTGGACTTGGGAGCGCGTTCAGAATGTATTTTGGAGGTCCGTGGTAGAATTAGGCTTGAATTGGCGAAATTGGAAATTTAGCATTTTTCGGTCGGCAGTGGAAATTTTGATATCAGGGTCGGAATGGAATTTCCGAAAATTGGAGTAGGTCCGTTGTGTCAATTCTGACGTGTGCGCAAAATTTCTGGTCATTCGGACAAGGTTTGATAGACTTTTTGATCGAATTCGGAATTCGGAAGTTTTGAAATTCTTAGGCTTAAATCCGAGGGTGATTCGATGTTTTGATGTTGTTTTGAGCATTCCGAAGGTTGGAACAAGTTTGAATGATGTTATGGGATGTGTTGGCATGTTTGGTTGAGGTCATGAGGGCCTCGGGTGAGATTCGGGGTGGTTTCGGACCATTTCTAGGCCATTTCTAGTTGCTGGTTTTTGGCTTCAGGGGTGTATAGTGCGTTAGCATAGATCTGACCGCGTTAGCATAGAGAAAATTTGGAAAAATGGAGTTGTGCCATGCTATTGCGTAAGTCTTCCCGCGACCGCATAGAATAAAACCTCTGCTGCACTAATCCGATTTTGGAAGCTTATATCACACAATCTATAAGGAATTTGAAGATGATCCAAAAACGAAAGTTGTAGCCCTTGATGTCTAGTTTTTGGAATGTTAAACCAATTCTAATTTGGAAATTTTTACAAAATGTTATGACCAAATTGGGTTAAATCCCATGATTATGTCTTGATTCTTATCATTTAATTTGGGAATTTGGAAAAATGGAAGAAGGTTTGGAGAGTTGATTTTGGGGATTTGGATGGCCATTTGATGTCGGATTTTGGTGAATTTGATATGCGTAGACTCGTGAGCGAATGGGTTTTCCAGTTTTGTGATTTTTATCGGATACCGAGACGTGGGCCCGAGGGGCCGGGTTTGAGCCAATTTCGGAATTTTTGAGTTAATTTGATTATTTTCGCTTGGGCTTTGTTCCTTTTGCGTATATTGATGATAATATACTGATTTAGGTTAGCTTTGGAGCATTTGGAGGCCGATTTGAGAGGCAAAGGCATCGCGGCTAGAGTTTGGACCGATTTGAGGTAAGTAATTATTGTAAATATTGTCCTGAGGGTATGAAACCTCGGATTTCACATCGTTGTGCTATTTTGAGGTGACGCATACGCTAGATGACGAGCGTGGGGTCGTGCACCGTTGGGTATTGTGACTTGGTCCATCCCGTATGACTATTAAGTCGCGTATTTTACTTGAGAACTATTTGATATTGTTATATTTTGGAAAATATTATTGTGTTTGGGGCTAAATGCCGTGTCTGGGCCTTGTGCCGATTGTTTGGACCCTTAGGGGCTTTTACTACTCTTTTACCTCACTATTTTGGTTTAATGTTTACACTCAGTCATGCTATGTTCTTACTATTTTTATAACCCGATTTTATTTACTCCTTTTCATTTCATAAATAATATTTTGAGCCGAGTACTTGTTTTACTGTCAGCTCGAGGGGCTTGAGTGAGATCTGACTGAGTGAGGCCAAGGGCCTGTGTTGTGAGGATATCATGGGATCAGGCTGCACGCCGCAGCATGTGGTACTGATTTGTGATATATGAGAGGCCGAGGGCGTGATTTATTATGCCACGAGGTGGCTTGTGATTGATATGAGACCGAGAGCATGTTTGATTATGCTACGAGATGGCTTGTTATTGCGCTTGGGCCGTAAGGGGCCCCTCCCGGAGTCTGTACACCCCCAGTGAGCGCGGGTACCCAGTGTGAGATGTGATATTGCCCGAGGGGATGTTGTTGTTTCATGTTATTGCCCGAGGGGCTGATACGAGTGATTGTGAGACAGCCCGAGGGGCTGGTTCTATTGATATTTTGCCCGAGGGGCGGTTATGGTACATGTTTTGCCTGAGGGGCTGTTTTACGTTTCTACACTTTTACTCACTGCTTTCATTACTCGTTTGAAACTATTGAAAGGTGTGTTAAAAGGTTTTACTAAACTGAGATGTTTTACGAGTTTTACTGCTTTACAACATTGTTCTGGACTTATACTGTTTTGCTGTAGCATTATGCTGTGGTTTGCGTGTTTTCTTACTGCTTAGCTGCCTTTACTTTTATTACTTACTAAGTTGGCGTACTCACATTACTCCCTGCACCTTGTGTGCAGATTCAGGTATTTCTGAACCCGGTAGCAGGTGTTGATCACTCAGCGGCAGGTTCATCATAGTTAGCAAGGTAGCTGCCCGGCATTCGCAGCCTTGCTTTTCTCCCTCTTATCCTTCTTAGATTGTTTTTAGTATATTTTTAGACTCTTTGTTGTATTAAGACCTTAGTAGATGCTCGTGACTTGTGACACCCCGATACCGGACTGGTGTATTTATTCCGCACTGGTTATTTAGACTTATGTTATGAGTTTACTTGTTAATTAATGACTTAAAAATGGCTTTTATAGAATAATGGTTTGATTTGGGAATTGTGTCGGCTGGCCTAGTTTCACGATAGGCCACATCACGATCGGGTCGGTTTTAGGGTCGTGACAAGTTGGTATCAGAGTGGGAAGAGTATTGGGTATTGCTCGGCGGGTGGCGTATCGGGTTTGTCCTTTCGGGTTTGTGTGGTGTTATGTCATTGCTTCGCCGTGGTTATGATGATTTGCTTTTGGTTCTAGACATCAAATTGCGCGTGGTTGTCGATTTGAGCATAGTGGCTTGAGGTGTTTCATGTGGACCAGTGTTTGGATGAGGTCGCGCATTGGAGCAAAGTTATGTGGAGGTATGATCATTCGGGTTAGATTCGTGTGTTCTGGTTCTACGACGTGTGATGGGTTCTCAGCAATGTGTTGTGGTGGTACTAGTGAGCTTGCGGTACAACTCTCTCATTTGAGTCATTTTTAATGATTTGAGTACGTTTGGATTGTTGCTTATTGGTGTGCGGATTGCACGAGTTGTGGCTTTAGATGGTATTGATGTGTCATGTCACCAGAGTAGTTGTGTTGGATTAGATGAGATCGTTGGGATCTAGAATGAATACAAACGGATTCGATTTCAGCATGTTGGGAGGATAATATCGATGTTCGGCTTAGAAATTTGCTATGGTCCTTGCCAAAGGAGAAGTGGCTTCACGAATGGTTCATCTGAGGAATGGTTATGACTTTCTACGTGTTTCATTTATCATTGGCAGTATACGGAACTGTTGGAATGAGGCTTTATTTGATGAGAGGTTTATTATCGATATTCGGTTGTTCTGAGCAACTGATTTGATTAGAAGTTATCGCTACGAGAGTTTGAGCTATGTGGTATATCATGTAATTGCATCTGAGACTGCAGGTATGGTTTGTTACAACTTGTTCGGACTTATTCATCGTATAGATGTGAGATTCTGATCTTATAGATGATTTCAGATGTGGAAATGTGGTTCTAAGGTTTATGGGCTAGGTTGGATTGTGAAATTTCAGTTACATTGTGTTATCAGACCTATATGAGATAGGGTGACGTGCGATCAACCCCAGGTATGTGCATGGAAGGGTTACACAGTGATTTGATGGATTTCGGAACAACTCTGGGCACGTTCGAGGACGAACGTATGTTTAAGTGGGGGAGGATGTAAAGACCCGACCGGTCGTTTTGAGCTTTTGCATTTCGCTCGCCAGTTCTCGGGCATGACTAGCCCCGTGTGTTGTATTATGACTTATGTAATTCGTCGGTTTTGGTTTTCAGGATAATCGGAATAGATTTGGAAGAACAATTCTCAGTTTGAAGCTTTAAATTTGAAAGGTTTGGCCAAGCTTTGACTTTTTAGTATTCGATCTCGGATTTGGATTTTTATGATTTGGTTAGCTCCGTAAGGTGATTTTAGACTTGGGAGCGCGTTCGGAATGTATTTTGGAGGTCCGTGGTAGAATTAGCCTTGAATTGGCGAAATTGGAAATTTGGCATTTTCCGGTCGGCAGTGAAAATTTTGATATCGGGGTCGGAATGGAATTCCAAAAATTGGAGTAGGTCCGTTGTGTCAATTGTGACGTGTGTGCAAAATTTCAGGTCATTCGGACGAGGTTTGATAGCCTTTTTGATCGAATTCGGAATCTGGAAGTTTTGGAATTCTTAGGCTTGAATCCGAGGGTGATTCGATATTTTGATGTTGTTTTGAGCGTTCCGAAGGTTGGAACAAGTTTGAATGATGTTATGGGATGTGTTGGCATGTTTGGTTGAGGTCCTGAGGGCCTCGGGTGAGTTTCAGGTGGTTTCGGACCATTTCTAGGCCATTTCTAGTGGCTGGTTTTTGGCTTCAGGGGTGTATAGTGCGTTAGCATAGATCTGAGCGCGTTAGCATAGAGAAAATTTGAAAAATGGAGTTGTGCTATGCTATTGCGTAAGTCTTCCCGCGACCGCATAGAGTAAAACCTCTGCTGCACTAACCTGATTTTGGAAGCTTATATCTCACAATCTCTAAGGAATTTGAAGATGATCCAAAAATTAAATTTGTAACCCTTGATGTCTAGTTTTCAGAATGTTAGACCAATTGTAATTTGGAAATTTGTACAAAAATTTATGACCATTATACTAGAGGCTGTCCGGAAGAGTTGGAGAAAGCTGTTGGAAAAATTTGTTCTACGAGATCGCGGGGGAATGGCCGCGATCTCATAGGGTAAAAGAAGGGCTGGAAAATTTTGTGCTTCGCTATCGCATTAGATTGTCCGCGATAGCATAGGGTAAATGCCTGGGCAGATTATAAAGTACTC
This sequence comes from Nicotiana attenuata, assembly GCF_001879085.1. Classification (NCBI taxonomy): domain Eukaryota; kingdom Viridiplantae; phylum Streptophyta; class Magnoliopsida; order Solanales; family Solanaceae; genus Nicotiana; species Nicotiana attenuata. The sequence goes on from NC_031994.1 coordinate 71,741,420, forward strand.
TATTTCGAGGATCTCAGCCATTTTTGCATTTTTGGAGCTATGGAGCTCGGATTGAGGCAATTTTTTAAGGGATTTTCAGAGGATTGATTAAGGTAAGTGTCCTTCACTCAAATTGGGTTGAATCCCAGTATTATGTGTTGATTCTTATCATTTAATTTGGGAATTTGGGAAAATGGAAGAAGGTTTGGAGAGTTGATTTTGGGGATTTGGATGGCCATTTGATGTCGGATTTTGGTGAATTTGATATGCTTAGACTCGTGAGCGAATGGGTTTTCCAGTTTTGTGATTTTTATCGGATACCGAGATGTGGGCCCGAGGGGCCGGGTTTGAGCCAATTTCGGGATTTTTGAGTTAATTTGATTATTTTCGCTTGGGCTTTGTTCCTTTAGCGTATATTGATGATAATATACTGATTTAGGTTAGCTTTGGAGCATTTGGAGGCTGATTTGAGAGGCAAAGGCATCGCGGGCTAGAGTTTGGACCGATTTGAGGTAAGTAATTATTGTAAATGTTGTCATGAGGGTATGAAACCCCGAATTTCACATCGTTGTCCTATTTTGAGGTGACACACACGCTAGATGACGAGCGTGGGGTCGTGCATCGTTGGGGATTGTGACTTGGTCCATCCCGTACGACTATTAAGTCACGTATTTTACTTGAAAACTATTTGATATTGTTATATTTTGGAAAATATTATTGTGTTTGGGGCTAAATGCCGTGTCTGGGCCTTGTGCCGATTGTTTAGTCCCTTAGAGGCTTTTACTACTGTTTTACCTCACTATTTTGGTTTAATGTTTACACTCAGTCATGCTATGTTTTTACTGTTTTCATAACCCGGTTTTATTTACTCCTTTTCATTTCATAAATAATATTTTGAGCGGAGTACTTGTTTTACTGTCAGCCCGAGGGGCTTGAGTGAGATCTGACTGAGTGAGGCCAAGGGCCTGTGTTGTGAGGATATCATGGGATCGGGCTGCTCGCCGCAGCATGTGGTACTGATTTGTGATATATGAGAGGCCGAGGGCCTGATTTATTATGCCACGAGATGGCTTGTGATTGATATGAGGCCGAGAGCCTGTTTGATTATACCACGAGATGGCTTATTATTGCGCTTGGGCCGTAAGGGGCCCCTCCCGGAGTCTGTACACCCCCAGTGAGTGCGGGTACCCAGTGTGAGATATGATATTGCCCGAGGGGCTGTTGTTGTTTCATGTTATTGCCCGAGGGGCTGATACGAGTGATTGTGAGATAGCCCGAGGGGCTGGTTCTATTGATATTCTGCCCGAGGGGCGGTTATGGTACATGTTTTTCCCGAGGGGCTGTTTTACGTTTCTATACTTTTACTCACTGCTTTCATTACTCATTTGAAACTATTGAAAGGTGTTTTAAAAGGTTTTACTGAACTGAGATGTTTTACGAGTTTTACTGCTTTACAGCATTGTTCTGGACTTATACTGTTTTGCTGTAGCATTATGCTGTGGTTTGCGTGTTTTCTTACTACTCAGCTGCCTTTACTTTTATTACTTACTAAGTTGGCGTACTCACATTACTCCCTGCACCTTGTGTGCAGATTCAGGTATTTCTGAACCCGGTAGCAGGTGTTGATCACTCAGCGGCAGGTTCATCAAAGTTAGCAAGGTAGCTGCCCGGCGTTCGCAGCCTTGCTTTTCTCCCTCTTATCCTTCTTAGATTGTTTTTAGTATATTTTTAGACTCTTTATTGTATTCAGACCTTAGTAGATGCTCGTGACTTGTGACACCCCGATACCGGGCTGGTGTATCTATTCCGCACTGGTTACTTAGACTTATGTTATGAGTTTACTTGTTAATTAATGACTTAAAAATGGCTTTTATAGAATAATGGTTTTGGATTTGGGAATTGTGTCGGCTGGCCTAGTTTCACGATAGGCGCCATCACGATCGGGTCGGTTTTAGGGTCGTGACACGTTCGAACCTACCAACAGGTCTCATAGCATAACACGGAGTTACTCGAGGCCTCAAAGAACGCATAACAACATCAAAACGATGAAACACACCTCAAATCAAACTTAATGAACTTTCGAACTTTCGGCTTCCGAAAACTCGCGCCGAAACATACAAAATCAACTCGGAATGAACTCAAATTTTGCACACAAGTCCTAATACATCATACAGAGCTACTCGTGCCCAAAACTACCGAGCGAAGTGCAGATACTCAAAATGAATGTTCGGGTCGTTACACCCGCTCCAAACCAAATTTAATGTACTTCTAAAACCTTCAAGAACCAACTTTCACTATTAGGTGCCGTAACGCTCCCAGGTCATCCAAAACTCGATCGGAACATATGCGCAAGTCAGAAATCATCATACAAACCTATTGTAACCGTCAAATCCCAATTCGGAGGTCGTTTACTCAAAATGTTGACCGAAGTCAAACTTGGCCTTTTAAGCCAACCTTAAAGAACCAAGTGTTCCGATTTCAACCCGAACCCTTCCAAATCCCAAGCTAAATATCCCCGCAAGTCATAAAATAGTAAAAGCATATACGGAAAGTCTTATTTAGGGGAACGGGGTTCTAGAAAGCAAAATGACCGGTCGGGTCGTTACATAAATTCTCTTTTATTTTTGCGCATTATACTTAAATTAACATAGCTAAACCAATGATTCCAATTGCATAAATTATCAATATTGATAAACTTCAGGTTTATACCATGACTTGTTCAATTATGAATAAACTCCAAGTTTATTATGATATGGGTTTTTATATCAATAAACCTCGACTTTATTGTGGCATTCTTTTGTTTGTGTAGTACAATCTGGTGAATAAATGTAACGACCCGGCCGGTCGTTTCGAGAGTTATAGCCTCGTGCCCCTATTTCTGCTTCTTTTTGTGTCCTTCAACTATATTATGATATGTTGGGTCAGTTGGTTCAGGTCTGGAGTGGATTCGGAGAGGATTTGAGACACTTAGTCTCTTTTATGAAGGCTTAAGTTTAGAAAGTTGACCGAATGTTGACTTATGTGTAAACGATCTCGGATGTGAATTCTGATGGTTCCGTTAGCTCCGTTAGGTGATATTGGACTTAGGAGCACATCTAGAATGTGATTTGGAGGTCCGTGGTAGAATTAGGCTTGAATTGGCGAAAGTTGGAAATTTGACGATTTTGGTCGGCAGTGGAAAATTTGATATCGGGATCAGAATAGAATTCCGGAAGTTGGAGCAGGTTCGTGGTGTCATTTGTCATGCCTGTGCAAAATTTCAGGTCATATGGAGGTGATTTGATAGGTTTCGGCGTTGTTTGCGAAAATTGGAAGTTTAGAAGCTCTTAGGCTTGAATCTGAGGGTAATTTGGTGTTTTGAGTGTTTCGAAGGTTTGATTAAGTTTGTATGTTGATATATGACTTGTTGGTATGTTTGGTAGAGGTCCCGAGGGCCTCGGGTTGATTTCAGGTGGTTGACGGAACAAGGTTGGAATTTGAGGAATGCTGAAGATTGAACTCAGCTGTCCTAACCGCACCTGCGGAGTGGGGACCGTAGGTGCGAGCCCGCAGAAGCGGAGAAGGAGCCGCAGATGCATCCAAGGGTGAGGTGGGCAGGAGTCGCAGGTGCGAATAGTGGAGCGCACCTACGAGATCGCATGTGCGATAGTTGGACCGCAGAAGCGGGTTCTGAGGGCATAAGTGAAACCGCATCTGCGATGGATTTTCCGTAGGTGCGGCATCGCAGAAGCGACATTTGGACCGCAGATGCGAAAGTTCTGGGCAGAAAGTATAAATTGTGGACTTTGCGAATTTTGGTTCATTTTCCGCCATTTTTAGTCGGCTTTGGAGCTTTTGAGAGCGATTTTGAGGAGGAATTCAAGGGTTTATCAGTAAGGTAAGTGGCTTGAGCCCTAATACTCGTATATGTGATGATTTCCCGTTGCTTAATCATGTAATTAGTGAAGATTAGGGGTGAAAATTAGGGGTTAGGGCTTGGGATTTTGGAGAGTTTGATTTCAGAGACCGTGTGATGTCGGATTTTGATGAATTTGGTATGGGTAGACTCGTGAGTGAAAGGGCTTTCTAGTTTTGTGATTTTTGTTGGATCCCGAGATGTGGGACCGGGGGCCGGGTTTGGGTAAATTTCGGGATTTTGGTATAAGTTAATAGTTTTTCACGTAGAATTGGTTCCTTGGCCTATATTGATTGCATTGTACTGCTTTTGGTTAGATTCAAGACATTTGGAGGTCGATTCCAGAGTCAAGGGCGTCGCGGAGTAGGATTTTGGCTTGGTTTGAGGTAAGACGCTTCCAAAATTGGTTCTGAGGGTTCGAAACCCCGAACTATGTGGTATATGATTAGTATTGAGGTGACGCACATGCCAAGTGACGGGCGTGCACCGTGAGAATTACGGCCTGGTTCATCCCATTGCACCGCTTAGTGACTCTATCTTGTTGATGTCTATGTTTCTATCATGTGATTAAGTAAAGGAGTTGTAAATCATGTTAGATATCCTGTTAGGGCTTCACGCCGATACTGTTGAGACCCGAGTGGTCGTTTCTTGCTGTCATCTCGTTAGTTTTATTGATATTCTGTACTCAGTCTTATTCATGCATATCATATCATGTCTTAGTCTCAGTTGTTATTATTTGGCACATCATATCATTGTTCCGGGCTAGTTTTCATGGTATTGTGAGCCCCGTGTGTGAGACTAGAGAGTGATGACTGAGTGAGGCCGAGAGCCTGATTATGGGAACAGTTGTAGTATTTGCTCATGACTTAGTGAAACCCCGATGTCGAGCTTTTATTTCCGTATTTTGGTTTTTGAATTAATCTATTTTACGGAATTTCAGTATGAAAAAGGCTATTATCTATCTTTTAATGAAATATCGAATTGTTTGGGAGTGTGTTGGCTTGCCTAGTTCCATGATAGGCGCCATCACGACCGGGTTAGTTTTGGGTCGTGACAATAAAGCGGGTAGCTTTTCACATACATATCACCCCGCTACAAGTTATAGTAATATAAGATATTAAATCTTTCCTTTATTTATAGTCTCAATATAACCAATCGCATTCGCGAAAATTTAGAAACTAAATAAGTTTCTTTGAGACTCACTACAACATAATGTCTTATTGATAATCAATTTTGTTCTTCCAAAATAGTAATAATTGGCTCTTCCAGAGCTCTCAATTTATTTTGTACTACCACATATTCATAAAAATTCATATGGTGAATATCTCTTTTAAAGAGAAAGTTATACCATTATAGTCATGGTCAAAATTATATGCAAGATCTGTTTCTTGCATTACTGTTATTCTTTAATAATCACATTACCAAAATATTTTGGCGTACAATAGGTACGTGACCAATGGCCACTCATGCCATAATAATGACATTGTTTTCTTATATCATCTCAAACCTCCTTCCAGAAGTGAGTGTGGTATATTCACTACCACTAGCACGTTCATATTCTTCCAAGAACGAATATGTATTCATAAATCACATGTTGTCACATTCACATCATGAATGGACCATAATCATCTATATGTGCTTTACAAATTCTCATGTCAAAGCGACGACAAATATTACTTTCACAAAGTGAAGGATTATTTTGGGAATCCTTATTGTTCTCATTACCAGAATGATGACGATTATAATTTCGTCTATTGCCACGTCCATACCCATTGATACCTTCGCGGTAATAATTTTGTCTTCTTTCAAACTTATTACATATTGCTACCACATTCTCTTAAGGGAATGAGAATGAAGCAAATTCAATGGGACGGGTTTTCACTTCTTGTGCCCACAATCATACATGAATTTGATCATGGCAAGACATAGAAATTTTATCACTTCGGGTGGTTATAATTTCTTGCAAACTCTATTAGAGTTATAATCAAAATTTATTGTCTTTGCTTACATTTAAAATTAAATTATAGAATTTCAAGAATTTAAAAGAGAAAAATAAAGTAAAATACTTAACTTAAATCCAGAATTAATCATGAAGGAAGTTCTTGGAACAATTGACAATCATTATGCTCAATACCAAAGCTTCTACTCAATTGGTTAGAGTCTTGTGCTGATAACGTGTTATAAAACAATAAAAGAAGAAGAAAAATATTGCAGAGAAAAGTAGGCAGGGAATATTCTTATTGATTTTGAGATAAATTACAATGGAATATGATCCCTCTATTAATAGGGAAAGAGTGACTTAGTCACCAAGTAAAATACCTAAAATCTCTCTAAAATATAGACATTCACCTTAAATAAAACTCTATTTATAACAATGAGTCATTTATTTATACTTTTTAATTATTAAAATTTTGTTAAGCTTGCTAGTGTTCATGGAGCCAATCGTGCAGCAACAAGATCAAATTTGACACCCTAAATTGGAACTAATGAAGGCAAATAGGAGGGGCTTTGTTATGATAGTGATGCATTTTGTTATCGACTCGAATTATATATCTTGTTAATTATTTCTTAGGGATATATATTATATTACATTTCATAGACAGTGCCATAAAAGTAAATAAATACAATATTATTCTGCACTAAGTTATGATCTAGTTTTTTTCTGCCCTCCTCCTCCTTCTACTCTTTTCCTTTCATATTGTTTACCCTTAAAAAAACGGATAACAATTGAATTTATATGCGGTTTTAAGGATATGTGGATTAATTCAATACAAGTGATTAATGACGTAAAATTAAGCAAATGAAAGACGTAATAAATGGCCAAACCAATGATAAGAGTAATCCCGAGCTCAGTTGATGGCTCAACGAGGAACCTACCTTCGGTTCCGAGCTTGAACTTATTAAGAACTTATGAACAAAAATAAGAACTTTGAATAACTTTTAGAAACAGAGAGAATAGAAGTAAATTGTCTTGGTATGCGTGTTACGATAAGTCTTATGAATAATAAGTTTCCCCGATATATGGTAGGAGAGTTTTACCCTAAGTACAATCCTAAGAAAGGTAAAAATCTTCCGTTACGCTAATAATTGATTTTCTGCTGATAGGGGCCAAGATTCACGTTGTGATATCCGGTTGGGCATGGACATCATGGCCCTTTGTTAGTCATGTGTGGTTGTTTGGTAATGTTCTTCGAAGTCTTGAGGCTCGAACCGGACCCAGAGGACGTGGTCCTGATGCCCCGGAGGGCAGGTGTTTTGCTCGAGCCCCGATACAAAGGTCTTCTCGCTCTGACTGTGAATCCTTACGGTCACGTTCCTGCTCCGTTTGCCTTACCGGGAAACCGGGGTGCTCAGTAGGCTCGATTTTACCCGTATATAGATAGTCTCCTCATTTCTCAGAGAGTAGGCTTGCCGAGACGATGGGAAACGATAGATGACTCCGGTTCCTTCCTTCGTACTTATGACGAGGGAATTGAAGCGTCCCATCAGTCACGTCGTTCTGACTTCGGACACGTGTCGCTCATCGGCAGGTTGCCCCAAAATGCGAAGTGTCGGCTGTTTCCCCATAAAGGCTTCCTCCCTTTGTTCTTTTTTTTTACTTTTTGACAAAATTACTACCTTCGATCTTTCCAGCCATCATCAAACCTTCTTCAAACCTTCACATCATCCTTGTCCTTCAATTTCCATAGTAATTTCCAGATTTTTGCCCAGATTTTCTTTAAATCTTCATACTCTGTTCTTCATCTTCAAAACCCGTTTCTCCAAAACCATGCATTCTTTCCTCAAATTTTCAAACACTCTCCCAGATGACAATGGCCAAATTATCAAAAATTGTTCCTTAACAAGTTGCCTCTTCATCTTCTCATCCAGCCGTTGGTACTAAGCGGTTGCCCCTGAAGTGGTTACCCTCGAAACGGCTTCTCCCGATATGGTTGCTAACGAACCGTCTCCCGAGCCTCCCTTGAAAGCGTTCATTCCCGGGGGATGCTCAATTGAAGACGACTTTAAAGGCGAGAAGCATTCGCGCAAACAGGACCGTGGCGAAGGAGTCTTGAGGTACATATGTTTCGTGACTGAAGATGTTCTTCCCATAGTTCGTAAGGACTGCAATTGGGAGGGCAAGGACGTAGTAGTCCCCGTCCCGAGGACGCCGTTACCACCCACGTGTAGGGGTACATAAGTGTTTACACTTATCCCTTCACACTGGGCCCGATGGACCCGATCTTTCTTTACTTTTGCAAGAGGTATGAGGTGTGCCTCGGGCAAATCCATCCATAGTTAAGAAGGATCGTGATCCTCCTCCGCTACTTCATGAAAAAGACCGAGTATCGTCGGTTCACGATCGACCACCTGCTCCAATTATATAGTCCCCGAATGTTCCAAGGGGGACCGATCAAGCTTACTTGCCGGGCCAGCAAGGCCCCCTTTTCGAGTATCGACGAAGACCGAGACCAGGGCTGGCAGGGACGCTTCGTCTGAGTGAAAATCGAGGATTTGATCCCTTACGGATACATTCCATTCCCTGAGAAGTGGAATGCGTCTCGTAAGTGCAATATCTCTATAAACATCAAAATTCTTTTTCTTTAATTTCTATCTTCTCATTCATGCTTGTGGTTGTGCAGCTGTCACCTGGGTTCCAAATGCGGTTCCTCGGTTTAAGGAATGGATCGAGGGCATCTTTACTCAAAAGCATTACTTTGAGCGCACATGGCGCGGACTCTCAAAGGGTCGATGGGAGGCCCGTTCTCATGGTAGGGCCTCTTTTCGAGTAGCCGATACTGTTTCTATCTTTTATTATACTAACTCATCTTCCCTTTTTTTATTGTAGGTTTGCCTAAGACCACCAAACTTAGACCTTCGGAAGGGGATGAGGATGTGCCCCATCCGTTGATCCTTCTGTTGCTGCCACGGAGGGCAAAAGAAGAGAAAGAGAAAACCCTCGGGCTCCCCTGGGCTCTGAGGTGAAGAAACCAAAGAAAAGGGTGGTCTGCAAGCCTAGGAGGGGCTCCAGTTCCCGGGTGCCGGACTCTGACTCTCTCCTCAGGCTTAAGGATGAGCCGGAGGATGAATCTATTTTTTTTACCACGGAAAGACCTATCCCGGGGACTCGGATGCATCCGAGGGGGAGAATCGTGAGATCGACCCCCCTCCAACTTAAAAGACCAACATGGATACTCGGGGTAAAACTCCCCAGGATGCCGGCTCCGCTCCAAAGGAAGCGCCTGGTGCAATTGAGATCTGGGGGATGCCCTCCTACACTGAGTCCATTCTTGAGGAGGTCCAAGCGAAAAAGAAGAAGTCCAATGAGGGGGTCAATTGTGCAGATGATCCCCTTCACTCCTTTTTCAACGGTGTGGACTCGTCTGCTTTGGAAGACTTCCCCGGGTTGGGCGACACGGAAGTTCTGAAGAAGGATACATCCTCAGAAGCTAGCAGACCGAGCTCGAGCCCAAAATTGATCAATCAGTTCCCTGCTCCGAGTGTGGACCCGATTGCAAGAGATCGATTACACTGACCATCCCGAAGGATACTCGGGTTTTGTCTGCTCCTATGGGGGTAGCTAGCTACCTTCGATGCATGGTGACTGAGGAAGATCAAGAAAAAATAAATAAGGTGAATGTGCCATGCTTTTTCAATGAGGAACAACAGGCGCTGAACCGGGTAAGGCATCGTTTCTTTCTATCGATCTAGTGTTATATCTATTTGATTTTTCTCACATTTTTTGCCCTTTTGCAGGCCTCGGTACTTCACCACGAGAGTTTCCTTTGGTACCGGGTTGAGGTCAATTAACTCGAGCTCAAGACCAAGCTTGCCCAAAAAATGGACATGTACAAGCTTCTCAGCGAGCAACAAGAGGGGGTCGCCAAGAACCTCCAAGCCGAGCTGGATGCAGCTCAGAAAAAAGCATCGGCCTTAACGTAGGAGCACGCCGACTTGGTGGAAAAGGTAAAGGTTTTTGAAGTTAGAAACGAGGGTCCGATCATAGAGGTTAACAACAATACTTCGCAGGTCCAGCTGAAGATCGGCCAGATCGACCAACTCCGCAAAGAGATGGACGAGATCCAAGTAATGGCAGACGGGTGGAAAAACAAGATGGACCTACTAGCCTCGGAGAAGGAGACCACCCAATCCAAGCTGTCTTCAGTGGAGGTTCAGCTTCGGGTGGCGAAGGAGAAGGTTGATACACAGGCTTAGGACACTGAGGATCTCCAAGCTCAACCAGACTCGGCCATCGTTGAACGAGATGCCCTTGGTAAGGAGCTCGAAATAACGAGGTCCAGGTTAGAGATAACCTTTGCTGATGCAGACGAGATGGTGGACCTATACAAGGCCAATGTTGAAGCAGCCGAGGCCCTCCTGAAGACCACTGCTGAGTACGTGAGGCGGCTATCCCGAAGGGAGACCCTCGAAGAAATTCATGCCCGAGGCTTCGACCTATCTGCCGAGATAGAGGAGGCAAAAAGACTTGAGGTCGAGGCCAAGAAGCTAGCTGAACCCCAAGGTGAAGAGGGCTCCGAAGGCGCTAGAGAAGCCGAAGGCCCCGACGGTTCTGGTAACAGTCGGGCTCTGGTGAAGATCAGGCATAGATGCTTTAGGATTTTTTTTTGGGTATCCTGTACATATTTTTGTTGAGGCCGTTTTTGTTGGGCCTTTGTAAAGATATTCCGGAATATATAAAATTGTTCCCTTTTGGCAATTTCAAGTCTATTATCTTAGCATCTTTTTACAATTGCAAATATTTCTAATGCCTTAGCATAGAATCAAACGTCGTAATAAGTCATTTTTCGGAGGTCTGAACAAAACCAGTCCTTGATGCAATTTTGCTCGAAACTTGTGAAAACTCGGAGTGATCGGAAATTATCCCGAGATGCTTGCTTAAATGTTTTTATACTATGCCTTTGTCGAGGGTAACCTTTGAACAGGTTTAGAATTTTGTTGAAGGCCTTATGTTTTGGTTACGGGCTTCGGACGTCTCCGAACCATTTTTAGGGTGGCCGTAGCCTTTTAGGTTTAGGCACTGCCTAATAGGTTTTGTGCCTCCGGGTTACGATAACCCGAGCCGCCCGAACTTATTTCGGGCAACAGTCCCCGAGTGGGGGTAGACCTTTGGGCTCGAATAGGGGTGGCCCTTGGGCTCGATAGTCCCCGAGCAGGAATAGCCCTTAGGCTCGATACTTTTAAGAAGCAAAAGTGTGTAATAGCAAGGTAGAAACTTCCTTTCATTTATGTGTGTAACGTATAAGATTGAAAGCATGTAAAAGATTGTATTATAACTAAGGTGGACTACGCGGGCACGGTTCACTTTGACCATTTGGCCCATACAATAAATTCTAACCAGCGAGCCTAAACTGTTCACGTACAAAGTTTCCTTCCTTCTTTGCTAAGAAGCTTGATTAGAGGGTGATGGCCCCCAGTATTCGAGGTCGATCCTGAGAGGGATTGGATACTGTTGATAAGACCATTAACTCTGATTAGAAACCAATCTTCAATTTTAAGTTAGCACGATTTGCTGTTGCCTCGTTAAAAACCTTGTCGGAAAACCCATTTGGGACAAAATCGGTTCAAGGGAAAAAGAGTGTAACGCGTACTTTCAGACCTAATAGTCACATTCTCCTTTGGTAGTTGCCTGCAAGTGTTAGTTCGATTCATAATATTATTAAAAAAAGGTGAACGAGGTCGTACCTTAGCAGTAGTGTAAATACCTATATTTTGACCACATTTTTTTCTTATGATTTTGTGTTTTAGATTAATTATCTTATGTGTAATAATAGAATTGTGAATAATTGGGGCAATAAGTTTTTTTTTCATCAGCTTGTCCAAAATCATGCAAAACCAGCGGCCCAGTTCGGCCAACCCAGTCCAAAAATGGCTGGCCAAGACTTGGTTCAAAACGACGTAGTTTCATGATTAAGTGAGCCAAGATCAAATCTCAACCCTTCATATCTCCCTCATCCAACGGCCACAATTTGATCTCTCTTCTAGGTATTTAAGACCTAGAGAGTCCAAAAATTTACCACGTTTTCCCTTTCTCTCTTTCCTTCTTCCTCTCTTTTCCCTCTCCCTCAAACCAACCGCCGCTCCACCCACTGCCTCCTTGCTCCGCCACTGGAAATTGCCCACCGGCAGCGGCCGTCGTTCAAACCACCCCAAAATCGCACCATACAATTCCCTCAACCTCCTCTTTCCAAATCTCCAACACAAATCCCTCAAAACCCGCTAAAATTCCATGATTTTTAGATCTAAGAAACCCTAGCCATCGCCTATTTTCCCAAAATCAAAGAACTCTGGCCACTACCACCCCACAATATATACATGAATGGATAGAGCTCCACGATACTTTCACGACCCAAAATTCACAGGTCGCGATGGCATCTAACCCGACTCGTTAGGTCAGCCAATTAGCAGTTAACACAATTTTAATAAAATAAATATGATCAACAAATGATATGACTGGATACCATACAAAATCTCAAGGACTGGTAGTACAGGACGTGAAGTACTAAGAGTAGATTATTGCAAAAGCTGATATGAAATAAATTCAACTTCTGTTTGAAACGTACTTAAAAAGAATTCAACTCTAGAACTACCTAGGGACAAGTGGTAGCCACATCCGGAAGGCACAAACATCATCAGAGTCAGCTCCTGACATCACCGGCAGCTCCGCTCCAAAATCTGCATACAGGTGCAGATGTGTAGTATGAGTACAACCGACCCCATATTCGTAAGTATCTTGTCTATCCTCAGTGAAGTAGTGACGAGGCTTTTTAGTTAAAAGATACTCTCTGATATAACCTGTATAGAAGACTAGCAATAGAAATACTAGAACATAACAAAATAGAGTACAAGGAAACTATTATGCGAAGAAGTAAATGATTTCTAGAAGAACCACGATTAATATTTCACAATATCACGACCAATCCTTTCCTTAGAGCGAACACCAGCAAATCACAGTAATAAATCCATGAATTTCGTAGTGTGAGACATATACTCCAGACATCAAATCCAACGGCACAACAACATCCTTCGTGCATTTATCTCATTCTCACCAAAGGTACGTGTAACAGTACCAACCAGGTGAGGGAAATGCCGACAACAGTAATGACAAGGTAGGAAACATAGGAATGATGACATCAATTAAGAAAGAAGAACATAATTTCACCTAACTATCATGGTGGAAGACATATATGTAGATATAACAAATGGGGGGGGGGGGGGGGCTTTATAAGCTAACAAGTAGAGGCATGAATAGCTAACATTGTAGAAAGCTTATACTAAAGTGCAACAAACTATATACGACATGGATGTAAATATAACAGTAGGAAGTAGACATGATATTTGCAAGTTAAACAACTAGAAGGCATGGTCAACACAACAACAATTGAGATAGAGAACAAAGAGGACAATAACGACAAGTCACATAGGAAACATAGGTACGACAATAACAGCTCAAGGTAAAGCCATGAACGTATACACAAGGAAAATATATCACAACATAATGCATGTCCCTAGTCCTCGCCTTCACGGAAACACCCTTCGTGCCATGGACTCGTGATAATATAAAAGCATGACAATATAAATGAAATGGCACGGCCTCACCCTTCGTGCTTTTACTTTTAAGTGAAATGGCATGGCATCACTCTTTGTGCTTTACAGTCAAATGAAAATGGCACGGCATCACCCTTCGTGCTTTGCACTTCTCTTCACATGATAAAATATATGAAATGGCAAGGCATCACCCTTCGTGCTTTACACTTTTCTTCACATAATAAAATTTATGAAATGGCACGACATTACTCTTCGTGCTTTACACTTTCCCTCACATGATAATATAAATGCAATGGCACGGCATCACCCTTCGTGCTTTACACTCTTCATCACCAAGCATATGTATATCAATGACAAACAAGGTAGGAATCATAAATAACATCAAGGGGAGTTGTTAAACGAATATTCCAAATGAACCCCAATCACAACTTTCAAGCCAACAATATATCAATAAACCCTCAAGACCCTTATTGTTCAAGTATTTCAACAAATCTTAAGAATGATCTATAACTCGAGTATAGAACCTAATTGTTACGCCCTGCAATATTACGCCGATATTACGTCCCGCAGTATTATATTACGATGATGTTACGCCTTGCAGTACTACATTACGATGATGTTACGCTTTGCAGTATTAAATTACGACGATGTTGCACCCTGTAGTATTGCACGTTGAATTTGTCGTAAGGTAATTGACATCAGTCCAAGGAAAAGATTATTTGGAGATTATAAGGATTATGCTATTTCAAATAAGTGATGAGTAAATTCGTGAAGGTGAGAGGGGAAGCAAGTCAAAGAAAATGAATTTTCGTCCATGTTTGGCATGTTGGCATAAAATTCGGGCCGAGCATTAATACCCGATATTTATGGACTAGTACCATACAAGGTACCATATGACCATAATAGTAAGATGTATAAAGTGTATTAAAAATAAGTAGAATTTTAAGTAATTTGAGATAATTCTTAATTATGCGGGTAATTGGTCGAATAACGGGATATTACTTAATTACCTAATAAGTGGATAAAGATTAAATTTTTCCACTCCATCCCCACGTGGCAGCAAGCCACATCCTAAAGGAATGACTCTTAGTAATTCTTATTAGGTGGCAACCTAATATGCCAAATACAAGGCATTTTAATTCAAAGAATTTCCATACAAAGATACTACAATGACAAGTGGGGACGTTAGTCATTCTGGTGAATTTCAACAAATTCATTCTCAAGATGCTACAATGAGATTTTAACATTTCCATACCAAAGACTCTACCATCAGAAGTGAATTTATATAAGCTTTCAACAAATATCATTCTCAAACACTACAATTAGAAGTGGAGGAAACATTGGCCATTCTTAGGAGTTTTCAACTTTTCATTTTCAAAAACTTGAATCAGATTCCAAATATTACATTAGGCAACATGATTCTTCAACCAACCAACGAGAATTATTGGAACTTTAGAAACGTAAAATTTTACGATTCTAACGAAGTACGGTGCAACCTTTTTCCAAGAACATCATACGGATTTTTCCCTACTCTAGGTATGTTAAGGCTATCCTTTCTTTCTTTTTGGCATGATTAAAATAATACAAATAAAACGAGCAAAATACGCAACTTTCATAAATGACTCTATTCATTGGAATACTAGGGGTGTCTATTTTCTTGATTCCCCATGTGGATTATTATTATATCTTCTGTTCATGGGTCTCAGAAAAATATGTATTTGATAAAGTTTATCGGAAAGGCATATGGATTTTTATGGCATTCCGAGAGATTTTTTTAACGTATTTCATATGCATTTCATGCATTTATACATGCAGATTGACCCATGACCAGATAGCGTTATATATATATATATATATATATATATATATATATATATATATATATATATATATATGTGTGATTAGGGAAAGGTTATGGCGTTATATACGGACCACCACCTGATCAGCTGGTATGCGTTGATGATTTTGCCCACACTGGCCGAGAAGATATGAAGGGATGCCCTCAGAGGCCTGATGATGTTATGAACATGTACCTATGCACGACATGACATTTATACGCATATGCATGACACTATAATTATTTTATGATTTACAGAGTTATCCAAACTTACAGGTTGAGTCATTTACTCTATATTTCTTCCATGTCTGTTATGTACTTATTTATGTGCCTTACATACTCGGTATATTATTCATACTGATATCCCTTTTGCCTGGGGACTCTGCGTTTCATGCCCGCAGGTCCCGATAGACAGGCCGAGAGCCCTCCAAGTAGGCTATCAGCTCAGCGGAAGATGTTGGTGCACTCTATTTGCTTCGGAATTGCTTGTTTGGTTAGTATGATTAGACGTGTATTGTTTGGTATGGCGGGACTCTGTCCCGACCTTTATGAAAATTATGTATTCTTAGAGGCTTGTAGACAAATGTCATGTATGTAAAAGATTGTATGGTTATTTTGGTCTTATAAGCTCGTATGTCTTATGTATAAGTTGGTATCACATGTTGCATTCTACTTGTCTCACGGCAGCTTTCCGGCTCAGTTATCTATGATAGTATGACATGAAAAGATACGTTATGTTGGTACTCGGTTGAGTAAGGTACCGAGTGCCGTTCTCGCCCCCAGGTTCGGGGCGTGACACTAATATCTCAAGATTAACGGTCGTAGCAATAAATTAGTGATTAAGCATAATGAAGATCGAATTAGACACATCAGTGTTTTTTCAAAATTCCGTCAAATTTTAATCAAGTCATAATAAACTAAATCTTTGTTTCTAACATTTAATTTTGTATTCTTAGTAATCTAGAAGTCAAATAAGACACGAAGCAAGAAGGTCAAGTAGTTCTAAAAAACCCCAATTTCTCTTTTGAAACCCTCGTCAAATGCCAAAAACGAATATAGATTCATGATATAAAATCAAAAATGAGTAGAGAACACTTACCCCAATCCACATGGTGAAAATTACTTCAAGAATCGCCTCAATCCGAGCACCGTAGCTCCAAATATGTAAAAATGGTCGAAACCCCCGAAATAGAGCACTTTATATTCACTAGATAGAAATACCCTACGCGATCGTGGGACATCCTTCGCGATCGCAAAGAACAAAAGCTACTGCCATCAAACTACTCTATGAGTTCACGATATTGGCCACACGAACGCGATAACCACAGGTGATAAGGCTCCGCGAACGCGATGAATAATTCTCCAGCTCCATCTCCTGCTCAACCCTACACGTCCGCGATACCCCATGCGTGAACGTGGACAGCAACCAATCCAACCTTCCGCGATTGCGTACCATCTACCGCGTCGGTGATGAACAAATCCACCAGTAGACCAAATTACTCTTCGCGATCGTGGTTGAACCTTCACGATCCCGAAGAACACTAGGGGCATCAGATGACAGCAAAAACCAGCAATGTATGAAAACTCCAAAATGGTCCGAAATCAATCCAAAACACATTCGAGCCCCTCGGGACCCCGTACGAACATACCAACAAGTCCCGTAACATAACGCGGACCTGCTCGAGGCTTCAAATCACATATAAGAACATCGAAACGATGAAACGCACCTCAAATAAAAATCAATGAACTTTGAACATTCAACTTCCAAAACTCGCGCCGAAACATACCAAATCAACCCAGAAGGAACTCAAATTTTGCACACAAGTCCCAAATGACATATCGAAGCTATTCAAGTCCCCGAAACCACAATTCGAATCTGATATCCTCAAAGTCAACTTCCGGTCAAACTTATGAACTTTCCAAACCTTCAAATTTCCAACTTTCACCGATTGGTGCCAACTTAAAGCTTCAATTCATGAAGTGCATTCTTCCAAATCGATTCCGAATAACCTGAAAACTAAAACCGACTATTCACACATACATCATGCGAAGATACTCGTGCCCTCAAACTACTGAACGAAGTGCAAATGCTCAAAACGACCGGTCGGGTCGTTACATTCTTTCCCACTTAAATATACGTTCCTCCTAGAACGTGCCAAGAGTTATTCCAAGGCCATCAAATCATAGTGTAACCTTACCATGCACATACCCGGGGGTGATACCACGTCATCCCGCTCCACATAAGCCTGCCAACACAACATAATTGGAGATCCTTACTTCAACCTTAGTCCTTAAACCTTAGAACCCAATCTCCAACATCCGGAATTCACTACAAGACCCGAATCTCACATCTACACACTGTATAAGTCTGAACAAGTGGTGCCAAGCCATAACCGTGACCCGATATGTAACCATATGATATACCACATCACCCAGATACTCATAACAATCACTGTTGACCACCATAGTTGCCCAAAAGAAAATTTGGTACCGGTGGTAACGTCATATCGATTAGAACCTCGTTCAAAACCTTCATACACTGCCGATCATGAAAGAAACACGCAGAATCTCTACACCACTCATCTGATCAATAAGCCAAGAAGCTCAGTCGTCCAACCAGGGCTATTGCCCAAATCCTCAGCAGAAATATAGTATCATTCTTCCAAACATCCTTATCCTAATATGATAGTGCAAATCTAGGATATAGAAACCTCATCTCAACCAATACAAGCAGCCCAACCGACAAGTCTCAACAAAAATCATATAGAGCCCCACACAATGCGGTTCCGTACACTCAACAAGTAATAATTCAAATATGATAGATAATGGTAAGAAAGATAATAATGAGGCTACTAAGCAAGTTAAGTAGGCAGGGTAATTTGACATTTTCTTACGAACTATTTTCAACAAGGTGAAAGCAAAATACAAGAATAAGCATAAAGAGTTACATTTCATCATAGTACCGTTGCGACGCTCAACCCGATCCCATCATATCAGTCCACATAGGGTACTCATCGAGCCATAATACTCGGGCTCACTGATCACACGTGCATCAACATCATTCACGATAGAGTGCACCAATATAACTGTGGGAAGATGATTAGGCACAACAATACTAAGAAAGACAAGCACTACTATGGTGCAATAAGCAAGACAACATCACAAGGGCCATCTTGCCCATAACACCATAAGGCCCATACAAAATTACAATATGCGTGGGAAAAATCATGTAACCCTCACAACCCGTCATAGCATAAGAGCAAAACTCATAACATAGACCAAGGAGCAAACAACATCCATTCCGCCTGATAATATACATGTGTTAATAGCTGCACAAGAGCAAGCAAATCCGATCTAATACCGAATACACATTCTCATTAGGCTCATAATTAATCCCCAAACCAAATTCCGATCATTCCCAAATAGGTAAATAACCTCCCAAAAGTCCATAGTAACCTTTCCATAACACATACCATTAATCACCCAATCCTCAACATTTCTTCACAATTTGCAATCAAGGAATAGTCTACCAACGAGAACATCCAGTCCCTGAACCTCATATATACCAAAATTTCCATATTTGATCTCAACACCGCCACTCAAATGGCTGATACTTCACTCATACTCCATCATCTTACAGAAAAATACCCACAAGTCAAAACAGAATGCACCTGCCAACAGGCGAACCCTCCTCCGGCAAAAACAAGTAGTGCCAATATAATCTTAAACACCCGAAATCGTCCGTGTCATCAAGAACTCATATCCTTCCCTCCAAAACTAAACCGCAACCTTGTACATTAAACTTTTCAACCCCACATGGCACAACGCCTCTAACATGGTAACTCGTAACACTACGACGATTCCATATCAACTCTGAACCATGAGCAAACTGAACATCTCATCAACTGCGAACCTCTCATTTAACTCAATCCAGGAGAACATCACCACGCATAACATAACTTCTATACCTGTAGCAAACACCCACTCCAATCGCGGACATAACCATGATGAAATCTTCGAAACTCATTACCACATAATTGAGTCATCAGAACCGATCGCCTTTAAATCAATTGAGTCACAGAGGCTGCCAACCCAAAAATATCCCAGTCTGATATGCTCGCTCTGAACAAACCTTCTGCGAAGCCGGAGCCGTTTCTTGCATCTCTCCAATATTTCCATATAGATTCATTCTTGACATAGAACAATTGCAGATCCGATCACCATTTGCTACCAATCTCAACCCTACCCGTACACAAATTCAAAAGTCCTTCAACACTACATAAGACTTGGAACTCGTCAGAACCTTCTCGATACCCACTCACCTTACTCTGATTTTTAAAACACAGCTAATACGCATCGAGCAACCCGCGCTTCACCAGCACATGACTATTCGAAGAAACAACCAAGCAATCCCTCGGCCTGGAAACTGATACAACACATGATCCTACAATACGATCGTCAATAGTAGACTCCCCCACTTAGGACGAAACCATAGAACACCTCATCGGCAATCCAAAGTACCATATCTTCATAACATGCCCAATCCCGCACGGCTATTTAGCTGAATACTTCAAAAACTCATGCAATACTGGTCATAGAACACTTCGAAGACTCTGCCAAGTGCTTATCCGTCCTTGCAATAGTCAAGAAACTTCCCCAAATGCTCTGAAATGATAATATATGCATTCCACTAAATGGAAACCTCATACGAAACACACGATCCAAACTCATCACACATGAGATGGCCCACCGGCTGTACTCAAATCAACACCTTACCATGAACCCACCTTAATCACAATAGCTAGGCCACCAGCCAGTCTTCCCAAGTTTGTGCTCACCAACAAGATATAAGAACCCTCCTCTTACCACAAATGAGAAACTAGAATGTTTAACGCTGCATCTTCTCCTAAGGCTAGACAACACATCGTGATGAAAATCAAGCATTCATAGCCCTTCGTAATCCATCTGCAGCATCACAGATCATCAGCATAATGAATACTGAGTGCGCCGCATCACATATGAACGAATAGGAAGAATCAAAATTGTAGGTTTCAAGCTGAAACGAGGTCGCACGATATGGAAAGAAGAAAGGGAAAAATTTTCCTAAATGCCCTATAGCCTCCCGAAGATAGGTATGGCCGTCATCATACCGATCCGCAAGACTCTACTAGACACTTACTCATGACTCATAGGACCTACGAACCTAGTGCTCTGATACTAACTTGTCATGAACCAAAATCCACAAGTCGTGATGGTACCTAACCCGGCCCGTTAGGTTAACCAATTAACATATAACACTATTCTAATAAAATAAATATGATCAAGAAATGATATGAATAGATTCCATACAAAATCCCAAGGACTGGTAGTACAAGACATGAGCTACTAAGACTAGATTATTGCAAAAATAGATATGAAATAAATTCAACTTCTGTTTGAAACATACTTAAATAGAATTCAACCCTAGAACTACCCAGGGACAAGGGGTAGCCATATCCGGAAGGCACGAACATCTTCAGAGTTAGCTCCCGACATCACCCGCAGCTCCGCTCCAAAATCTGAACGGAAGGTGCAGGAGTGTAGCATGAGTGCAACCAACCACATGTACTCAGTAAGTATCTTGTCTAACCTCGGTGAAGTAGTGACAAGGCTTTTTAGTTAAAATATACTCACTGATATAACCTGTACAGAAGACTAGCAATAGAACAATACTAGTACATAACAGAATAGAGTACAAGGAAATAATTATGTGAAGCAGTAAATGATTTCTTGAAGAACCACGATTAATATTCCTCAATATCGCGACCAATCCTTTCCTTAGAGCGATAACCAGCAAATCACAGTAATAAATCCACAACTTTCATAGTATGAGAAATATAATCTAGACATCAAATCGAATGGCACGACAACACCCTTCGTGAATTTATCTCATTCTCACCAAATATACGTGTAACAATACCAACCAGGTGAAGGAAATGCCGACAACAGTAATGACAGGGTAGGAAACATAGGAATGATGACATCAATTAGGAAAGAAGAATATAATTTCACCTAACTAGCATTATGGAAGGAATATATGTAGATATAACAAATAAGGGGGGGGGGGGGGGGGGGGAGGAAGAATCTTTATAAGCTAACAATAACAAGTAGAGGCATGAATGGCTAACATGGTAGAAAGCGCCGCTCAGTCCAAAATGCATATCATGATCATTAAAGTTGGCTACCACATTCGATAGATCCCATTTTTTCTTTCTTTCCCCTTAAAGTGACATTCTTTGTTAAATACATATCTTTTCACTTTTACATCGGGTCATTTTGTCCATTTGCATTATTATTTTGAGTCAGTCTTTGTTAAACCAAACAAGAAATGATTTCAAAATCTGTTACCAGCTTTCTAACTATACAAAGCGAGTTCTATCCTAGCACATCAAAGAGGACATACCCAGGAAGCAACATGCACAATAATTTGTTGAACATAAACAAGATCTGAGGGTTCATGCAGACGGAAGTTCTAAAGAGAAGTTTGCCGGTCTATTTGTTCAGAAGCCAACAAAGAAAAGGACACAAAATTGGTCACCATTTCCAAGATATGCAAAACAAAGAATGTGGGGCATGCACAACAGGGATGAAGATACAAATCTATCTGTGATCTTCGTTTGATAAACATGCTTGATAAGCCTAACAATGCATTTCAAAAAAATCAGAAAGAGTCACCTGAGCAAAACTTGCTTCAGGGGTAAAAGAGGATAGTTTTATAGACTCAAAAACTAGTATTGGTACAAGACAACCAAGATCCCGAGAAGGAAAGCCGCCCAAAACAAATCTTTACTTTTTAGACAAGGGTCAGCGACACCATGAACATCCGGGTACGAAACAGTCGGGGCCGACATTAAAAAGCCAAAGTTTCCAGAACATGGTACAGAGCCTCCAAACCATTTGGTACCACACTGAGAAATCATTTCTCTAACAACGAGGTGGCCGCCGATTCAAACTACTCAGAGCATTCAAGGCCAGAAACCGACCACCACTATTAAACTCACAAATCTCTCTTTGTTTGAAGAAGGGAACAAAGTAGTGCAGAAATGAATTTCTCAAAGGACGAATGTCACCAAAGGTTAGTTCTTCAAAGTCTCTACTTTTTCTTTCTAGGCATGCCCATAATCATATCATCAGCCACTGCATTTTCCAGCATAAGGTACACTAGTCCTTAGTTAAGGTTCCATTTTGAAATAGGGCACACCACTCCCTAGTTGCATGTTTAGTATAGGATACACCAATTCCAAGCTATACTTTCGACCATAAGGTATACCAATCCTTAGTGAGGTTCCATTTTAATACAAGGTATCCTATCCCCTGGTTACCTTCACTCAGCGATACAGGGTGCCAACCTCTAGTTATATTCTATCTCAGTAATACAGGGTGCCAACCCCTAGTTACATTCCTTCTTACTGATACAGGGAGCCAACCCCTGGTTACATTCTTTCTGAGTGATACAGGGCACCAACCCCTGGTTACATTCCCTCCAAGTCCTTCAACCTCACTCGTAGGAGATGCACTTTCCTATGTCTGAGTCATTCTAATAGGAGACGCACTTCCTAATCTGAACCATTAGTCCTAGGAGATGCGCATCCTAGTCAAGTCCCTCAACCTCATTCGTAGGAGACGCACTTCTTAGTTTGAGTCATTCCAATAGGAGACGCACTTCCTAATCTAAACCATTAATCCTAGGAGACACACTTCCTAGTTTGATTTCTTCAACCTCGCTCATAGGAGACACACTTCCTAGTGTGAGTCATTCTATTAGGAGACGCACTTCCTAATCTAAACCAAGAATCCTAGAAGACGCACTTCCTAGTCCAAGTCTTTCAATTTCATTCATTAGAGATGCACTTCCTAGTTTGAGTCATCCTAATGGGAGACGCACTTCCTAATCTAAACCATCAATACTAGAAGACTCATTTCCTAGTCTGAGCCTTTCAACCTCACTCGTAGGAGACACACTTCCTAGTTTGAGTTATTACAAAAGGAGACGCACTTCCTAATCTGAACCATCAATCCTAGGAGACGCACTTCCTAGTCCAAGCCTTTCAACCTCACTCGTAGGAGACGCACTTTCTAGTTTGAGTTATTTTAATAGGAGACACACTTCCTAATCTGAACCATCAATCCTAGGAGACACACTTCCTAGTTCAAGCCCTTCAACCTCGTTCATAGGAGATGCACTTCCTAGTTTGAGTTATTCCAATAGGAGATGCAATTCCTAATCTGAACCATTAATCCCAGGAGACGCACTTCCTAGTCCAAGTCTTTCAACTTCATTTGTAGGAGACACACTTTCTAGTTTGAGCCATTCCAATAGGAGACGCACTTCCTAATCTAAACCACCAATCCTAGGAGACGCACTTCCTAGTACAAGTTTTTCAACCTCATTCCTAGGAGACGCACTTCCTAGTACGAGTTATTCCAATAGGAGACGCACTTCCTAATCGAAACCATCAATCCTAGGAGAAGCACCTCCTAGTACAAGTCCTTCAACCTCACTCGTAGGAGACGTACTTCCTAGCTTTGCGTCAATCCAGTTCATTTCAATAGGAGACACACTTCCTAACCTCAGTCAGTAACCCTAGAAGACGCAATCCCTACTTCGAGTCCTTCAATCTCATAATCATTCCAATGCTACCCATGGGAGATGCACCTCCTAGTCTAAGTTTTATTAGTTCTACTCCTAAGAGAAGCACATTCGATTCGGAGTCTTCAGTATCATTTTTTCATCTTTCAAATAAAATGAGATGATCTTCAGCTTTACCCAATAACTCACAAACTTTCTTAGTGCCAAACTGGGGCAGAAAATTTTGTTCGTTTTGTTCGTACTTGATGGCTTTGCAGGCCCCGCCGTAGAGCACAAGTTGTGATGATTAAGGCTTGAAGTTTCTGTTATCATCAGAAGAAAGAAGTCTTTCGATCACAGGATAATTGGAGTTAACTTTAACAATATGTCAGCAACCCAGCTTCTCAAGATTAATCTTCTCAATTTTGGATCAGGAAAGCAAGAAACCGAGATTGGGTCATAATCTTTTCTTCAAAGAGCATCAAGATCCAATCTAAGGTCAACACAAGCGAACAGGTCAAGAATCAAGATTTGACTCTAGAAGGCACATAGATAGGAATTTTGTAACTCCTAGTTTGCAGACATATGTAGCTCTCCTCTTTTCCTTTTGATTTAAGAAACAAGAAATAGTAACAACAATAACAACAACAGCAACAGTCTTAACTCAGTATCTAGTAGTCCCAGCTACCAAAATTTTTCCATAGCAACACTGACCTGATTCCTTTATAGCAAAGGATATGTAGGCAACCTCGGAAGTAAGGTTCGGTAAACTTTTTTAAAGAAATGCTTTCATTAGAGTGATATATGGGAAAAGTTAGTCATGGCATTCACTGTCTTTATACGAAAACTCTCCAAGTTCTCGAGCAAAGAGGGGAGCTGTAAATGCCTATATTTTACCATTTTTTTGTCTTATGATTTTGTGTTTAGATTAATTATCTTATGTGTAATAATAGAATTGTGAAGCATTAGGGCAATTAGTTTTCATTTCATCAGTTGGGAAAAAATCATGCAAAACGAGCGGCCCAATTCGGCCAACCCAGTCCAAAAATGGCTGGCCAAGACTTGGTTCAAAACGACATAGTTTCGTGATGAAACTACATTGTTTCATTAAGTGAGCCAAGATCAAATCTCAGCCCTTCATCTCTCCCTCATCCAACAGCCATAATTTGATCTCTCTTGTAGGTGTTTAAGACCTAGAGTGGCAAAAAATTTGCCCCATTTTCCCTTTATTTCTTTCCTTCTTCCTCTCTTTTCCCTCTCCCTCAGACCAGCACTGCTCCACCCACTGCTGCATTGCTCCTCCATCAAAAGTTGCCCACTAGAGGCAAGCGTCGTCCAAACCACCCCAAAATTGCACCATACAATCCCCACAACCTCTTCTTTCCAAATCTCCAACCCAAATCCCTCAAAACTCGCTCAAATTCCATGATTTTTAGATCTAAGAAACCCTAGTTGCCGCATATTTTCCCAAAATCAAATAACTCCGGCCACTACCACCCCACAACATATACATGAATGGATAGAGCTCCACAATACCTACCATTTTCCCTTGGTTTTCACCCGAAACTTTGGCGATAAATTTTTCGGCAACTCTTTGGTCGCGACTACTACCACCAAACACACTGCTCTCCGTCTTTGCTTCTTTCGACCCAAGAAACCTCTTTAACTTCTGGCATAATGCTGGAATCCCTTTGTTTTAGCATTTGCCAGAATGAAATGATTGTTTCAAGGTCGAAAAGTTGTTGCTCAAGTTTCCCGGCGCCTCTTTATTGCTCGAGTGAGCGGTGAATCCCCTCGTGTGGTAAAACCTCGAATCCCTTTTACCTATGTATCTGATTTTATGTTTTATTATATGTTCATTTTGTAGTTGTTGTAGTTTAAATTCTGTTTAGTGATCGTTTTAGTTTAATTTTCAATCTAATTTTTAATTTCGTCGTCATTTAACTTAATCGATCCTATTAGTTTTGCCCCACTGTTAGCATGTATTGTGCTTTGATTTGAAATTTGATTTAGGTTCAAGCTTGTAACTTTTTAGTTTCTAATTGTCATGTTTAATTCATCGCACTAATTAATAAAAGTTCAGTATCTTGGCAAAATCAATTGTCAATTAGTTGCTCGTTTGTTTAAGCTATTTGTTCAAGTCAGTTGTTTGTTAAGTTGCAGAAATTTAGTAGTTCTAGTTCTGTTTTTCAGTTTTTTTGTGGTTCAAATGCAATTATCTATTTGATGATTTGGTTCAAAATCAGTAGGGTGGTACTGATTTGGTGTAAAGCTGAAAGTTAGAATGTATTAATCATGAAATAAGTATATGTTGGTTGTTTTTACTATTTTAAGCATGCTGAAAAATACAATTGCTTTGCTTTTGTGCCAGATTTTTGGTGAAAAGTGGACTCTTTTGGCACACAAAAATTAGCCCTTTTGAACAGTTTTTTGGTGAACTAAAATCTGTCAAAAAGGACTTATTTTTCTACTTAAAAGACACATCTTCTATACACTCTAAACATTGAATATACACATCTCTACTCACTAAAAAAAAAAGAGAACTTTAAGCAAAAAAATTCAGTTTAAGCTACCTTTAGTAAGCTAAAATTGTAAGCTTTAGGAGTGAGTTTTAGAGTGCATAATCTTTCAGAAAAGTAGAAGAGTCTTAGAGTTTGTTTTTGAGTTCCTTCTCTTGAAAAATCACTGCTTTTACTAAGATTTCTGGGCTGCTTTAGCACTGCTGGTTTCGCTGCTGTTCCTACTGCTGTTTCTCTCAGCTTTGCTGATGAATTTCTGTCGCTAAACTACTTTATTTTATTATTCTGCAAACCAGGTAACTTTCAAATTCTTTTTTTGCATATTCTTGATGAAATAAGAAGGATTTGACCCTTGTTTGACTGATGAAACGTGATTTCATTTCAAGACGAATGTTATTTGAGTTGTTATCATCATGTAAATCTTTTGGAAGTTAGTTAAATAATCAGTTGTTCTTTACATTGTGGTCGAAACTTCATTCTACTTAGTCTATATCGAATAGGGTAGTGTAGATGCTCATTCACATTTTACTTTTTGTGATTAAAGTTCATTCATCAGTTCGTGTTCCATGTTTGAGTTTAAACCTGACTCTCTGTTTTGACTTCTTCATGCGTTTTCATTAAAATATTTATACATATTCATGCTAATATCTTTGGTTTGGTTCAGTTATATGCTTTATACAACTGATATGTTAGCATTCATATTTGTTAAGTTTGGTAACCAAGTTTTCAGTTATTAAGGTATAAAAGAAAGTTACATGTTAAGGATATAAGTGTTAGGTACCAAAATGAAGGGAATTGAGCTCCAAAAATATTAACTACCTCGTTTCATTAGTCAACATTAGTCCATGAGTAGCTTTAATAATCACATACGTGCCTTTTCTTTGCCTTACTATTTTAATCCCAAAAAAATCGCTAGGAAGCTTTTAGGTCCATTGTCTATACTCAATAAACGCTATACCTTAAGTTGTCCCAAAATCTTTAACACTAAGTTAGTCGAATAACCTTCTTTTAAGTTTAAGTAATAATTAATAACTTAGTCACTAATAAATTATTCTTAAACGCTAGGCGATTAGTAGGCGCGCTTTAACTTTTTTATTCACGGGCTCGCTTGCACAGCGTGATGTTTAACATTTAATAAGTTAATTCAATATATGATGACCCGATAGCTCTTCTCATATTTTAGAACCAAATTCTGTATTCCGAAGCCTTAAATATCTCATTTTAGCCTTTCTCGATTTGCGTGCGCGATTCAGGTGTTTATCCGGAAGGCTTTTATGTTAAAAACTGATAACAATAAGAATTTTTCCTTAAGATTTTGTTTGAGTTGACTTCAGTCAATGTTTTGGGCAAACAGACCCAGATCAGTATTTTGACGGTCCCAGTGGGTCCGTATCGAAATATGGGACCTAGGCGTATGCTCGGAATCGAATTCAGAGGTCCCTAACTCGAGTTATTAAATTTTGTTAAAAATTGAAAGTTTCAAAGATTAATGATTTTTAATAATTGACTGATGTTTGGTCTTGTTGATACCGGGTCTGTATTTTAGTTCCGGAGCCCGGTACAGGTCCATTATTATATTTATGACTTGTCTGTCAAATTTGGTAAGAAACGGAGTTGGTTTGACATGATTCGGACGTCCGATAGTGAAAATACAAGTTTTAATGTTTTCTTGAAAATTTCATTTGATTTCGTGTTCTATCGTAGTTCTAGGTGCTATTTTGGCAATTTGATTGCGCGAGCTAGTTCGTATGATATTTTAGGACTTGTGTGCATGTTTAGTTTGGAGCCCCGAGGGCTCGAGTGAGTTTCGGATAGGCTACGGAGTGGTTTGCACTTAGAAAATCATAACTGGTGTATCAAATCTGCAGACTTCGCATTTTTGCGAGGTTTGGCTCGCAAACGCGAGCCTCGCATTTGCGAAAAGACCATAGCATTTGCGAGCAGTGGGCTTGGGGATGGACCTTCGCATTTGTGATCCTCACAGTTCGCATTTGCGAACATTATGTTCGCATTTGCGAAGGCAGTAGAGATGGGGGAGCTTCGCATTTGCGAAGCATTACTCGCATTTGCGGGGTTCGCATTTGTGACATCTGCAGCTGTGTGAAACTTAAGTTAGACGGGATTGTTCTCTCATTCATCAAATTTTCAAAACCTAGAACCCTAGAGGTGAGTTCATTACATTTCACACGCTTTCAACCTAAAATCTAGTGTTTTTTTAAAGCCACTAGGTATTGTGCCTAGGGTTGATTTTCATATAAATAACAAAAATTACAACAATGGAGGGGGACATGGACCTGATCTCCAGAAATGTGATGTTAGAGAATTTAGTTGTCCAAACATGACAACTAAATGAGCCGTGGATGCTGTGATGATTAAGACCTATAGTGATGTACCAATTATCTATCCAATGGTGGTAGATAACTGGATGTACAAAATCATAGTGATGTAAACCTAGGTCAACTATACGGAAATGCACAAGTGATCCTAACTCTACTTAAGTAGTGAGATGGAAGATCATCTTCCCTATGTTACAAATCCTAAACCTAGCAAAAAAGTAGAAAGGCCGTGAAGGGGTGACAAAAAACATGTGGTAGTGGAATGGGGTATCTTCAATCCTGCTTTGGCATTGGAGACAAAGAAAGCAAGATTGAAGATAAATTTCAAAAGGATCCAATAAACTGGATTGGAGAGCTGCTGCTTGTTATCGCTATAGAATGGAGTGAACATTGTCTTTCTTCAAATGTCCGCCAAGGCTTATGCCTGGCAACTAGCTGCTGACTACTAGGTAAGAGGTTGCCATGGGTATACTCTTGTTGTTGAGAGCTACTGACTGAAAAATGCATGGTAACTAAAGCTGGTTACTGAAAAGTGGAATTGGTGGCAGGTTTCTGTAAATGGACCTGCTGCATAGAGATAGGATAATGAGAAGTCTCCTGTTGGTGTTTTCTTTGTGGAAGCATAGGGCAACAAAGTTTGATAGTTTACTGTGATTTCTGGTGCTTCATGCGATCAGTAGAAACAGGGATCTCCTGGAAATGTTTGCTTTGGAGCTGCTGTTGACATAATGATGAAGGTAAGCAATGGTGGGTGTGTGTGGAGATGAGTTGGGAGTTGGATTGGAAGACTTGGTAGAATTGATGCACCTTCAGCAGCATCTGAGATGCTAATACCACTGACTGGAAGTGCATCAATTGACCAAGCCAGTTCCATGTACCTGCAAAAAATAGCAAATATGTTAGTGAAAGAAGCCACTGTTTCAAGGTTCTTGTGGGGTCTGGAAAGAGGGATGGTATCTCTGCTTTTGAGTGAGCAGCTTTTTGCAGGTTCTTGTATTGGCTGCATACAATTTGATGGATGTTTCTATGGTTGAGAAGGTGAACAATAGGTGGGAAGGTACATGGGTAGATATAAGGAGTCTTATGAAGAACTGAAGTTGGAGTCGTTGCTTTATGGCATTGGTGGTGTGCTTCAGCCAGTTGATATATTTCCATGGGAACGAACATCATGGTTGCTGCTACCACACTCTGAAGATATATCAACTGGTTGAGCTTGAGGAACAGGATGGAAACTGCAGAAGAGAGAGCAGTATTAGGTAGAAATTGAGCATTTCTGCCCAGAATTCTGGATTTGATGCTTTCTGCAATCAGGTTCTTGTGTAAACTGATGGAGCATGGATGAAGGTGGGTGATTCTTGACTGATGTCTGTAGGTGTTTGGTTAGTTATGTAAGTGTTTCTATGGGTTGGGGGAAAGAAAGAGGGTGCTGTTGTGTTCTTGTATGGATAATGAAAATGGCATGTATATGTGGGATCCAATTCTATGTCTTTTAGGGTGAACCTCCTTCTCTTTATAACCTATATTCTTCCTTTGTTGAGATTCCAGGAGAATGAGAACAAAGGCTAATACCACGCCCTGAAATAACAATAAAAAGTTGGATAGGTCATAGGACAGTGAAACCTGCAGAAGAGCAAACAGAATTAGTGAAAAACTCATAATTGTACAGTTCCACGTGAGGGAGGAACTGTTGTTATTGGTGCTGCCATAGGCAGTGGTAATTTAGAATATTATGACTGCCCCACTATGTTGATCATGGTCGACCATAAGCATTAGAATTGTCAAGAGGCATCTTTGGTAGCAATACCAAATCTGCTTCAGGTGCAGTAGCCTGTTGCGATGGAAACCTAATTTTCCTTGTCTTCTTATGCCTGAATGCTGGGGTACCTAGGGAGTCCTGCAGGATCTGACCTCTTATTTGATTTGGCAATGAGGAGAGTGAGGTATAATTGGGAAGAGTTGAAAATTGATAGCTGAGCTTTGACAGAGAGTCAATAGGACAGTTGGCTTCTCTATATGTGTTTGAGCATGTGAACTCCTCACATTGATGACAGAGGTTTGAGAGCTGTTGAAGTTTCATCTTCATGGTCCATGGAAACCCTTTGCCATTGTTTAACCATTGAACTAGGAGAGCAGAATATGATTCCAGGTGTATCTTAGAGTATCCATTACTCAAACACCATTGGATACCTAAGAGAGCTGCTTCAATTTTTGCAAGGTTACTGGTACCTTCCCTTAATGGTGCAGCAATGGCGTATATGAAGCCACCGTTATGATCCCTAATAATCACCCCTGCACCTATCTTTCCTGGGTTTGTGAGTGCACTCCCATCACTGTTGATCTTTACAAGGCGATGGCTTGGTTTCTTCCAAATTACCTGGGTGGAGATGGTTTGGTGATGGAGGTTCTCAATAAAGGAGTATAGATCCTGCCATCTGATGGGCCATTTGAATTCTGGATAGTTGGCTCGAAGCAAGAGGTTGATGTCAGAGTTGATGCAAAATAAAACTCTGGTTAAGGAGGATAGTTTGGCTCCATATTTGGCACTGCACCTATTCTTCCATAGATTCCAACATATTATGATAGGCAAGGTGTTTAAGATGAGTCTTTGTACTTCATTGTGACTGCTGAGAAGCCACCACTTCATCAAAAGTATTCTGAGAGGCATGTCTTCAGTTGAATTCCAACTGGCTCTCCAAATTTCCTCCACACAATTTTGGCAAAGTTACGCACGCTAAAAAGGTTGTCAACTACTTCACAGGAGTGAACAGAGCAACAATAAACACACGTAGAAATAGTAGGATTGCTAAAAACTAGCACCCTATCATCAGTTGGGAGTTTATTTCTGAGAGCTCTCCACAAGCAAAAGGACCATTTGAATGGAATCTTTTTTTGCCATGTCATCTTATTGGATAGGTTGGGTTGCTTCTTTTTTCTGATTATTTCCCATGCAGAAGCGCAGGTGAACCTACCATCGGCCGTAGGGGTCCAGATGATTTCATCTTGCAAGTTTTTGTTGAAAAAGATTGGGATCTGAGTTATCAAATGGATTATGTGAGGTGGGGCACTCTCATTGAGTCTTTGAAGATTCCACTGGCCATTGTTCCAAAAATAAGAGACTGAAATATTCCCAGGTCTGCCTCCTTCATTTCTATTAGCTGCTAAGGGGCCTGACCCCAACCAATTATCCCACCAAAAACTGCAGTTTCCAGAATGGAGTCTCCATTGGATGTTCTTTTCAACTTCTTGTTGAGCGTCAATTTTTTCCATGCTTGTGATTGTCCTGTATCCCATTTTTTGGAGATGGGATTGGATCTTTGACAATACTTGGCTTTAAGAAAGCTAATCCACAAGGATTGAGTAGATCTAAAGTGCCACCATTGTTTGTATTCCATTGATTTGCAAATGTCTTCTATGGTTCTGAATCCCAGACCCCCTTCATTCATAGGGAAGAATAATTTGAGCCATGAAGCCCAATGGTATTTCCTGCTTTTTATCTTCCATGCCCCAGAAGAAGTTTGCTGCTAGCTTCTCAATTTATTTCATGACTGTCTTAGGAGGAGAGACTGCGGACAGTAGATAGATTGGAATAGATTGGAGAACATGCTTTATCAGAGTAGCACTTCCTCCATGTGATAGAATTCTTCCCACAATTTTGGAGATTAGATTGTTGAAGTGGATGATTTTCAACATGCCTGTGTACAGTGGACATCCCAGGTAAGTGAGAGGGGATAGCTTTTTGGAGAAACTTGTGACTGCTTGGGTTCTTCTAACTGTTAACTGAAATGCACAAGGGGAGGTCATGAAATGACTTTTTTGCCAATTGATCTGTTGGCCAGAAGTATCCTTATACTTGTTCAATATCCACATGATTTTCTGAAGAGATGACCTTTTCCTAGAGGAGAATATGATGATATCATCTACAAAGCTAAGGTGATTGACTTGAGGGCCCCTTCTTTCCATATAAAAACCATTGAAAAGCTTATTATGATTGAGGGTGTTAAGCATTCTAGACAGAAGCTCGGCCCTAATGATGAACAGGGAAGGGGCAAGGGGGTCTCCTTGCTTTAGTCCCCTTGTAGAATGGAAGAAATCATGCCTAGTTCCATTTACAATGACCGAATACCAATTGTTGGACATGGTTCTCCATATCATATCAATGACCATCTCACAAAAACCCATTCTCCTCAACATTATGCAAGTGAAACTCCAGGAGACCCTATCATATGCTTTGGCCATATCTAACTTTATGACTACATTGGATCCCTCATTTGGTTTCTTGATGCCATGGACAATTTCCTGAGCAGCATGATATAAATGTTCCTTCCTTTTACAAAACCTGATTGGTTGGCATAAATAATTCTTGGAAGTAATCTTGTTTGTGAAATTGCTGAGGCTGATAGGTTTGAATTCAGATAAAGAATTTGGAAATTCCACCTTGGGGAGGAGAACCAAGCATGCACTGGTCATGTATTTTGGCATATTGCAGCCGCCAAAGAAAGCTATTACAACATTTAGCAGATCATCCTTAATGATGTCCCAGCAAGATTGATAAAACTTGCCATTGAAACCATCTGGCCCTGCAGCACTGGTGGGATTCATAGAGAACACAACTTTTTTGAGCTCCTATAAGGTTGGGTCTGCTGACAAAATAGCATTATCCTCAGGAGTGATCATAGATGCATGACAACAGATCTTCCCTGATGGCTCCTCCTGGATTTGTGAAAAGGTCTTGGTAGAAATCACATGCCGCTTTACCAATAGCCTCATCACTTTGGATCCACTGTCCATTCTCGTCTTTGATTTTGTGGATATAGAGTTTCCTTCTTCTGCCTCTAATAAGACTGTGGAAGTATTTAGTGTTGGCTTCACCTTCTTTGAACCACTAAAGTTGTGTTTTTTATTTCAGGAATTTCTCCTCTAACTTCATGTATCTGATGTATTGAGATTTGAAATGATGTAGTGTTGTTCTATCAGATTCTTCATTGGTCTGGGCCAGAACCATTTCGGCTGCCTTCACTTGTTCTTCAAATTCTTTTGCTTTTTGGAAGAAGTCACCATATTCTTGTCTTGACCATCTACTTAGACCAGTGCAGAGTACCTTAAGCTTTTGGTAAAATACCCACATAGCACTTCCATTCACTTGTTTGTCCCAGATGTCTTTAACAAATGGTTTGAAGTTAACATTATCAACCCAGAAGTTAAGAAATCTAAAATACTTGTTGTCAGAGTCCTGTCTAATATTGATTTCCATGAGAAGGGGATTGTGGCCAGACCCTGTTGAGGCTAAATGGGAGACAGAAATAGAGGGGAATGCATATAACCATTGATCATTCACAAGACCTCTATCTAATCTTTTCCAAACAATAGATCCTTGCCCTCTACCGTTGGACCAGATGTATTTAGGACCATAAATCCCAGGTCAACTAGTCCACAGTCTTCAATCATGCAGAGAAAGTCCATACTCTTGCTCATTTGGTATGGGATGCCCCCTATTTTCTCTTCAACAGAGGCAATAACATTGAAGTCTCCAATTACACCCCATAAAGAGTCATAGATGGCAGATTTGTGCCTTAACACCTCCCAGAGGGGTCTTCTCAGAATTGTGGTACATTTGGCATAGATTACTGTGAGGAAGAAGGGGGTATTATTTTCAACATGTCTCAACTCTAGGGTGATTTGTTGTTCATCATGATCAATCACTAAGGTAGTGAACTCTTTATCCCAAAAAACCCAAATTTTGTTATTAAAATTGAAGGCCGCTTGGTTCATGGAAAGTTGGATTTTGAAGTGGTTTATGTGGAGAGATGGAGTTTGAAGGAATGGTTCTAAGACTACAATAAAGGATAATTTATGGATGTGTTTCAGAATTCTGAGCCTTTCAATAGCTTCAGAGGTTCTGATGCCTCTTGCATTCCAAATGATTGTACTAATCATTGGAAAGAAGAGGAGGTTTTATGGGTTGGTGGGACACTGCTACTCCTAGTAGCTTGCTTCTGGTGATCCTTGGTGAAGGTCTCTTTCTGGATGGAATTCTTGTAAGTGCAACATTGTCCTCCTTTGGATATCCACTTACTGCATAAATCATAAGGTCACAGTGAAGTTCATCTTCAGGATCTCCCTTACTAGATCCTTTTTCATCATCTTGATCCCCCGTTATGTCATCCTCTGATTGTACTGGCCTGTATTCATCTTCATGCGGAGGATATCTATTGAGTGGCCACTCCTCTTGAACCTTTTCCACTAGATGCAGGTGTTGGCTTTCTTTGAGAGGAACATGAGTGATTTTGTGTGTTCTGGATGAGTGGCTATCATTGTTGGTTAGTCCACCTGGTGTTGTTTTTTCTTGGACAGGAGAGGTTGGGAAAGGGAAGGATTGGCTATTACAACATGTTTGTAGCTAGGGGCTTCCTCTGATTTATTTGGAATAAGGCTACATCTTTTCTGGGCAGCAAGGGTCAAAAAAGGAATGTCATCAGGAGGCTCAATAGGTTCATTAATATAGATTCTTGCATTCTGTTTTCTCATTGCTTTTCTTCTTTTCTGACTGGGTTTGTTCCTTGATTTTTGTGGCTGAATTTGGAAATCAGCTACAACATGAGCTTTTCCTTTAAGCAAGGCTCGCATTTGAGCAGAGTGGTCTTCTTCAAAGCTGAAGTTCTCAGAACCCTCCTCATAATTCACATTTATTGACTGCTGTGCCATTTGTTTGTCTGAATTTAAAGCTGTGGTGGCAGGGGTTGATTGGTCAATCCTATGGTCAGTCAATTGTGCAATAGCACACTCATGCAAAACATGAGGAATCCCAACCCCTGATGGTACCCCTTCCTATTTATCTACTAGTTTCTCCTGACAATACTCCATTCCTCCCTGAGCATCCCTTTCAGACACATTAACATTAGAAGTAGTGGATTGATCAATAGCCGGGGCCTGGACATCTGGAGTCACCAATTGAGAAATGGAAGCCATATCATGTTCCTTGTTCTGCATGATGGATGCATTACTGACCTTCTGTTTTGCTAGTTGTTTTGGTATGTATGCCTGCTGCTGTTTCTTGCTTTGGTTAGTGCCTTTGAAGTTCTTCTTCTTTTGGGTTTGCCATTCATCTTTTGATATTTCAGTAATTGCATTTTGTTTGCTTTTGGTATTTTGTTGCATTTTGCTTGTTTTGGTCTTGTGCAATTGCCTTTGGTTTTTCTCCTTGTGTCTTCTTTTGGTTCTTGCTAGTGTCTGCATTATCTTTGGCCTTGTTTTGGTTACTAATATGGGATTCAGTAACTTCAGCAACTTCTTCTTCCTTTCTTTTTTTCATTTCCTCATCTCTACTTCTGATTTGGCATGCATATAGAGAGTGTCCCTCATGTCTACAGTAGGTGAAATATGAAGGAACATTGTCATATTGCACTTCAAGCCACTGACCATCTCCATTAATATCTTGGTCTTCATCATAACCTAGCCAAACATGACTAGGTCTTTCCTTTGTGAGGTCAATTTGCATTTTGACTTTGGCCATACTACCTTTTGTTTTTTGAAAAGTTTCCAAGTCTAGAAAAAGAGCCTTACCAATCGGAGATAACAAAGGGGTGAGCATCTCCATATAGTAAAGGTGCTAGGGGAGTTCAGGGATTACAATCCATATTGGAACAATAGGGGAGTCCTCGTTAGGATTGAACACTGGGTTCCATGCTTCAATTTTCATCATTTGGCCTTGGATGTACATGTACTGCTTGGTCCATACTATGGAGTGGTCATATTTGTTGTCCAAGTCAATGTACACTGTTTTTGCATTGAAATGAGCTATTTTGACACCACCTTTGAGCTCAGTTTGAGCTACAAAGCTTTTCCTGATCACTTCCATCTTGGGCATGGTGTTTGCAAACTTGCCCACTACTGTATATTTGCATCTGTCAGCAAATTTCACCGTGTAATCCTCTCTTCTGAAGATAAATGCTGGTTCGCCTTGCTTGGTAGTGATAATGCGAGGGGAGAATTCAATGGGGTCTATCTCTGCTTCATGCCTAGCTCTCAACCTATTGACATACGAGTGTGTGTATGTTGGTAGAGATGGAGAGGGGATATTGACAAGTAGTTTGTTTTTGTTCTGGCTAGTATTGGGCTGTGGATTGGTGACTATAGTTGGGTTAGGCTGGGAAGATTGTACAGCTTCTTCCTACGGTTTTGTGATGTTCTTTTGGTTCCTTTTTGGGATGTTTGGTCTCTCAAAGTTATAAGACATCTTGAGGGGGGGAGTGTGGATTGTTTGTTGGGGTTTTGAGCGGTTGAGGGATCTTGATTACCTAGGATGGACTGCACTGCTGCAACAGGAAGTGATGGACCAGTGTTATTGCCCGCAGCTAAGTGTTGAGGATTTGGAAGTTTAGCTTCTTTGTGGTGATCAGGAGTAGTGGCAAGAGCATTTTTTATGGCATCGGGAAAGCTATTCTCTTGGATTTGCCCAGCTTGGACAGTTGGGACATTAGTATCGACCCTTTGTGTGACTGGTGAAGAAGACAACATATGAGCGTCACTTTTTTGAATAGGTTCTTGTAAATTGACTTGGCGACTATCTTTTGGAGGACTTTTGGAGGCATGAACAAAGGATTGCCCCTAAGTTTGGACCTTAGAAACGTCTGTGGCATTTTGTCGAGCACCTGGCTTGCTTAACTCTGAAGAGGTAGATTTTTGCGAAATTGGGACATTTGGGTTATTGATATTGTGGTCCAAGATGTTAGAATCAATCTCTACAGCAGGAGAACTCAATTCGCATTGGTTTCTAACATTTTGGATCGCCAGAACTCCATTTTCGTCGACCTGGAACATAGCGGGAAGTTGTGGCACATCTGGGGTGACGCTTGGTACAGTGGGGGAGGCTGAAATTAGATGAGAAGCTGATATTTGACTTGAAGAACACTCTCCGGTGCTTTGAATCATGCAATTTGGCCCCGAATTGGGGTGGGTATTTTTTGAACTGACCTGTCTAAGATTTGTTAGGATGAGCCCTACTGTATCATGGATATTTGGGGAAGCTGGGTTCGAATTAGGATGTGAAACCATTTTGGGGTTATGTGATGTAGAGGGATGCGTATTTGTGATTGGTCCGGTGGTTTTCCACCGTCGGACGGCGGCCTGGTGACCATACCGCCGCTTTTGGCTACTGTTGAATTATGTCGCTTTGTACGGAGAGAAGTTGTCTTTTTTATTTAACTTAAAATCTAGTGTTTTCATGGTGGAATTTTGGGGGTTTGGGTATAATTAGGTATTTTTATAAAAATGGGATTTAGACCTCAAATTGGGGTCGAATTCTAAAACAAATTACATAACCAGGCTCGGGGATAAACGGGTAATCGGATTTTGGTCTGAAATTCGGGTTTGGACCAAGCGGGCCAGGGAGTTGACTTTTCAATAATGACCTAAATTGAACCTTTTGCATTCGTAGGTGATTCCTAAGGCTTATTTTGAATCGTTTGGTTGGTAATTTGCTAGATATTGTTGGTTTGGAGGCTTATTTGAAAGGCAAAGTTGTGGTTGAGCTTTCAGTGGTCTTTGGAGCGAGGTAACTGTTGTGTCTAACCTTGACTTGAGGGATATAGGAACCCTCAGACTATGTCCTATAAGAATTTATTGTGAGCGGCATATATGCGAGGTGACGGGTGCTTATACGCGGCCGAATTATCTGCTTTCCCTGATATTTTGCTTTTCCTTAACTATTTCCTTCCTTGTCTTAACTGTTATATGCTCTAAATGCTTTCCATGCTTAACTGCTACTGGTTAATCAATATCTTCTCCTGTTAATGATGTTAGCTCTTTTTATAGTATCATGATTCCCTGCTATTTGATTAAATTAACTTACTTGCACCTTCTAATTGTCAATTATTGGATTGGTCTCGCTGTGTAGTATTACTTGTATAGATTCCTATATTGTACAAGGTTTCCTTTTTGGTCCAGTTTTGTATTTATTAATCGTAAGGGTTTTTGTTGTTGAACTGTTGATATGACTTTGCACATTTAGTATTTGGTGCTAATATGGTGAGATCGGGCTGCACGCCGCAGCGGGTGTAATAAGTGTGGATTGACATGGTGAAATAAGGGTGAATTCATATTGTACAGTAGAATCGGGTTGCGCGTCGCAACAGGTAGAATAAGGGTGGATTGATATGGTGAAATAAGGGTGGACTATGATACTGATATTGACATACGGTGGGATCGGGTTGCGTGCCGCAATATATTTATATATATTATCTCTGCTGTTGATTTTATTACAGTGAAATATGGAGGATTTTGTGTTGTACGATGGGATCGGGTTGAGCGCCGCAACAACCTATGTATTTCCATTTCTTGGGCTGAGTTTGGTTTTCGGTATTCTCATTTGTAATGCTAAGTATTGGCAATTCTGGACGACACTAGTTCATATCTTAAGGCTGTAGTTATTATTTTCAGTTGACTGTTAAATCTTGTTCTGTATTTCAATTTTCTGTCATTACGATATACTGCGTACAGGTTGTAGTGTAGGTGACCCGCCTTAGCCTCGTCTGTACTTTGTCGAGGTTAGGTTTGACACTTACAGAGTACACGGGGTCAGTTGTACTCATACTATACTCTGTACTTCTTGTGCAGATTTTGGAGTCGGTTCCAGCGGGCGGCTACTAGAGAGCTTTAATTGGACATCCTGCGGAGACTTGAGGTACAACTGCTCAGCGCCTGCAGCTCCTGGAGTCCCCTTCTTTGTTTTATTTAGCTGTGTATCTTCTTTTCAAACAGCTTTATGTTATGTCAGACCCTTGTATGTACTATTCTAGTAGCTCGTGCACTTGTGACACTGGGTTCAGGGATGTATTAAACGTTTGGCTGTTCTAGCTTTCGCATTATTTACTTTGGATTATTGCTGTTAAATTAGGTCTTCTTCATTATTAAATTTTAAACTGATAAAAAGGATAAATTGTTCTAACGTTGGCTTGCCTAGCAAGTGAAATGTTAGGCGCCATCATGGTCCCAGCGGTGGGAATTCCGGGAAGTGACAAGTTGGTATCAGAGAACTAGGTTACATAGGTCTCACGAGTCACGAGCAAACTTGGTAGTGTCTGAAGGATCGTTACAGAGACGTATGTACTTATCTTCCAGAGGCTATGGAGTTAGGAACGGTTTCACTTCTGTCCTTCTCTGTCATGTAATTTATTCTATCATTGCTGATTGAACCCTTCTATTCTTGTTCTCTCGCAGATGGCGAGAACACGCACCGCATATTCAGCTGGACAGCAGTCGGAGCCCCCAGCAGCAGCTCCTACGAGGGGCAGAGGTCAAGGCCGAGGTCGCGCAGAGGTCAAGGCCGAGGTCGCGCAGAGGCCAAGGCAGGGGTAAAGCTCACCCCAGAGCTTGAGCAGCAGCACCAGTAGTGGAGCCTCAGGTAGAGTTTGATGACGAGGTTCTAGCCCAGACTGTGCCTGTCGGACCAGCTCTGGTCCCGGAGGGGTTCATCACCACCCTAGTGCTCCAGGATGCTTTCGTCCATTTGGTGGGCCTTATGGAGAGTGTGGCCCAGACCCGTACATTTTCGATGGCACCAGGCGTCTCTCAGGCTGGGGGAGGAGCACAGAATCCCGCTAATCACACTACGGAGCAGTTTGTTCCCCAGTATCAGACTCCAGTAGCTCAGCCAGTTGGGGTAGTTCAGCCAGCTTTGCGGAACAAGACGGTGATGGCCATGCCATATCTTCTGAGGGCTTATTGAGATTGGACAAGTTTAGCAAGCTCTTCCCAGATCACTTCAGTAGAGCATCTTCTGAGGACCCACAGGATTATCTTGACCTTTGCCATGAGGTATTGCGGAACATGGGTATAGTTGAGACCAATGGGGTCGACTTGGCTGTATTTCAGATGATGGGTTCCGCCAAGAGATGGTGGAAGGATTATGTATCTACTAGACCAGCTGGGGCGCTTCTCTTACTTGGGACCAGTTCTTGCAGGTATTTCTTGAGAAGTTCCTTCCTATCACACAGAGAGAGAGTTACCGCAGGCAGTTCGAGCACCTCCAGCAGGGCGGCATGTTAGTCACCTAGTATGAGACCCGCTTTGTGGATTTAGCCCGTCATGCTATCCTTCTGCTTCCTACCGAGAGAGAGAGAGAGGGGGGGTGAGGAGGTTGCAGATGGCCAAGGAGACTGGGAGTGAGATTTCTTTTCAGATGGCTGCTTATGTCGCCAGGCGGATCGAGGATGTTCTTTCAGGAGAGAGGGCAGGGGTCAGATAATAGGCCTCATCATTCCGGTGGTTTTATCATACTATATTTGAATATCACGCCAAGACGGTGACCTTAGCCTCGCCGGGGTTGCCTCTATTAGAGTGGAGAGGGACTCCTGGCCGTTCTACTAGCATGTTTATTTCTTATATGAAGGCTCGAGATATGGTCGAGAAGGGTGTCTAGCTTATTTGGCTTATGTCCGCGATTCCAGTGCAGAGGTTCCTTCCATGGATTCAGTACCAGTTGTTCGTGAATTTCCAGAGGTGTTTCCTGTAGATCTGTCTGGGATGCCACGCGAAAGAGATATTGACTTCTGTATTCATTTAGCTCCGACACTCAGCCCATTTCTATATCGCCATGCCGTATGGCCCCGCCAGAGTTGAAAGAATCGAGGAACAATTGCAAGATTTCCTTGATAAGGGCTTCATTAGACCTAGTGTCTCGCCTTGGGGTGCGCTTGTGTTGTTTGTGAAGAAGAAGCATTGATCGATGAGGATGCGCAAAGATTATCAGCAGCTGAACAAAGTCACCATCAAGAACAAGTATCCATTGCCGAGGAGTGATGACTTATTTGATCAGCTTCAGGGTGCCAAAATGTTTTCAAAGATTGATTTTAGGTCTGACTACCATCAGTCGAGGATTAGGGCATCCAATGTCTCTAAGACAGCTTTTCGGACTCGATACGAGCATTATGAATTTCTAGTGATGTCACTTGAGCTGATAAATGCCCCAGCAACATTCGTGGATTTGATGAACCGGGTGTTCAAGCCCTATTTGGATTCCTTTGTGATTGTGTTTGTTGATGATATCTTGATCTACTCCCGCAGCCTAGAGGAGCATGAGCAACATCTTTGGATCGTACTTCAGACTCTAGGAGACAGCCAGTTGTATGCTAAGTTTTCAAAATGCGAGTTTTGGTTGAGCTCAGCTACCTTCTTGGGCACGTTGTATCAGCTGAGGGAATTTAGGTGGATCCTAAGAAGATTAAGGCAGTTCAGAGCAGCCTAGACCCACATCAGCTACGAAGATCCATAGTTTCACAGGTTTGGCGGGGTATTATTGTTGGTTTGTGGAAGGGTTTTCATCTATAGCAGCCCCGTTGACCAGGTTGACCCAGGAGGGTGCCCCGTTTAGATGGTCAGACGAGTGTGAGGCGAGCTTTCAGAAGCTCAAGAATGCTTAGACTATGGCGCCAGTATTGGTGTTGCCCACATGCTCAGGATCTTATACGGTATATTATGATGCATCTCGTATTGGACTTGGTGCGGTATTGATTCAGGATGGCAAGTTAATTGCATATGCATCGCAGCAGCTGAAGGTTCACGAGAAGAATTACCCTGTTCATGACTTAGAGTTGGCAGCCACTGTTCATGCGCTGAAGATATGGAGGCATTATCTTTACGGCGTGTGAGGTATTCATGGATCATCAGAGCTTGCAGTATTTATTCAAACAAAAGGAGCTCAATTTGAGGCAGAGGAGGTGGCTGGAGCTATTGAAAGACTATGATATCACCATCTTGTATCACCTTGCCCCCCCAAAGGCCAATGTGGTGACCGATGCCTTGAGTAGAAAGATAGTGAGTATGGGCAGCCTTGAATATATTCCAGTCGGTGAGAGACTGCTTGCGTTAGATGTTCAGTCTTTGGCAAATCAATTCGTGAGGTTGGATGTTTCTGAGCCCAGTCGTGCTCTAGCTTGTACAATCGCTCGGTCTTCATTGTTTGAGCACATCAGGGAGTGGCAGTATGATAACCCTCATTTGCTCATCCTTAGGGACACAGTGCGGCATGGTAATACTAAGTAGGTTACAGTTGGAGATGATGGAGTTTCCAGGATACAGGGCCGTGTTTGTATGCCTAATGTGGATGGACTTTGTGAGTTAATTCCAGGGGACGCCCACAGTTCCCGGTATTCTATTCATCTGAGTGCCGCCAAAATGTATCAGGACTTGCGATAGCATTATTGGTGGAGGAGGATGAAGAAGGATATAGTTGCATATGTAGCTCGGTGTCTAAATTTTCAAAAAGTAAAGTATGAGCATCAGAGACCTGGTGTTTTGCTTCAGATGATAAAGATTCCTGAGTGGAAGTGGGAGCGTATCACTATGTATTTCATTTTTGGACTCCCAAGGACTCAGAAGAAGT
Organism: Nicotiana attenuata; assembly: GCF_001879085.1. Taxonomy (NCBI): domain Eukaryota; kingdom Viridiplantae; phylum Streptophyta; class Magnoliopsida; order Solanales; family Solanaceae; genus Nicotiana; species Nicotiana attenuata. The sequence continues at coordinate 71,784,517 of NC_031994.1, forward strand.
TCGATGCAGTTTGGGTCAATGTGGACAAGCTGACCAAGTCAGCGCATTTCATTCCTGTGGCAGTTACCTATTCTTCAGAGCGGTTGGCAGAGACGTATATCTGCGAGATCGTTCGTCTTCACGGTGTGCCCATGTCTATCATTTCTGATCGAGGTACGCAGTTCACCTCCCATTTCTGGTGGGCAGTACAATGTGAGTTGGCATGCAGGTTGAGTTGAGCAAAATATTTCATCCTCAGACAGACGGAAAGTCCGAGCGCACTATTCAGATATTGGAGGATATGCTCCGCGCTTATGTTGTAGACTTTGGAGGCTCTTGGTATTAGCTCTTGCCGCTTGCGGAGTTTGCCTACAACAACAGCTACTAGTCGAGCATTCAGATCGCTCCCTACGAGGCATTATATGGTAGGCGGTGCCGATCACCAGTTGGATGGTTCGAGGCCGAGGAGGCTCAGTTATTGGGTACAGATTTGGTACAAGATGCCTTGTATAAAGAGTTGGTACTTATGAGGAGGAGGCATTGGCTATTTTAGCCTGGCAGGTTCATCAGTTGAGGTCAAAGCGTTATCCTTCAGTTTGAGTGCAGTGGAGAGGTTAGCCCGTCAAGGAAGCTACTTGGGAGTCCGAGATTGGACATGGGGAGTAGATATCCACACCTTTTCACCAGCCCAGGTACTTTTCTATGTCCGTTCGAGGACGAACGGTTATTTTAGATGTAGAGAATGTGATGACCCGATAGGTCATCTCATGTTTTAGAACAAAATTCTATGTTTCTAAGCCTTAAATATCTCATTTAAGACTTTCTCGATTTGCGTGTGCGGTCCGGGTGTTTATCCGGAAGACTTTTATGTTAAAACTGATAAATATAAGAATTTTACCTTAAAAATTCATTTGAGTCGACTTCGGACAATGTTTTGGGCATATGGACCCGGATCCGTGATTTGATGGTCCTGGTGGGTCCGTATCGAAATATAGGACCTTGGCGTATGCCCGGAATCGAATTCGGAGATCCCTAGCTCGAGTTATTAATTTTTAATAAAAATTGGAAGTTTGAAAGATTAATGATTTCTAAGAATTGACTGATGTTTGGTCTTGTTGATACCAGGTCCGTATTTTGGTTCTAGAGCCCGGTACAGGTCCATTATTATATTTACGACTTGTCTGTCAATCTTTCATTACATTTCACAAGTTTTCAACCTAAAATCTAGTGTTTTCATGGTGGAATTTTGGGGGTTTGGGTAGAATTAAGGATTTTGTAAAACTGGGATTTAGACCTCAAATTGGGATCGGATTCCAAAACAAATTACATAATCGGGCTCGGGGGTGAATGGGTAATCGGGTATTGGTCCGTATTTCGGGTTTGGACCAAGCGGGCCCGAGAGTTGACTTTTACTGACTTTATCAATAATGACCTAAATTGAATCTTTTGAAATCGTGGGTGATTCCTAAGGCTTATTTTGAATAGTTTGGTTGGTAATTTGCTAGATATTGTTGGTTCGGAGGCCTGTTTGACAGGCAAAGTTGTGGTTGAGCTTTCTGTGGTCTTTGGAGCAAGGTAAGTGTTGTGTCTAACCTTGACTTGAGGGAATTAGTAACCCTCGGACTATGTCCTATGTGAATTTCATGTGAGTGGTGTATATGCGAGGTGACGAGTGCTTATACGCAGCCGAATTATCTGTTTTCCCTGATTTTCCGCTTTTCCTTAATTATTTCCTTCCCTGTCTTTACTGTTATATGCTCTAAATGCTTTCCATGCTTAACGGCTACTTGTTAATCAATATCTTCCCCTGTTAATGATGTTAGCTCTTTTCATAGTATCATGATTCCCTACTATTTGATTAAATTGACTTACTTGCACCTTCTAGTTGTCAATTACTGGATTGGTCTCACAGTGCAGTATTACTTGTTTAGATTCCTACATTGTACAAGGTTTTCTTTTTTGTTCAGTTTGGTATTTATTGATCGTAAGGGTTGAACTTTTGATTTGACTGTGCACATTGAGTAATTGGTACTGATGTGGTGGGATCGGGCTGCACGCCACAGCAAGTGTAATAAGGGTGGATTGACAAGGTGGAATAAGGCTGAATTCATACTGTACGGTGGGATCGAGTTGCGCGCTGCAATAGGTGGAATAAGGGTGGATTGATATGGTGAAATAAGGGTGGACTATGATACTGATATTGACATATGGTGGGATCAGGTTGCGCACCGAAACATATTTATATATATTATCTCTGTTGTTGATGTTATTACGTTGAAATAAGGGAGGATTTTGTGTTATATGGCGGGATCGGGTAGCGCGTCGCAAACACCTATGTGTTTCCATTTCTTGGGATTTATTTGGTTTTCGGTGTTCTCATTTGAAATGATAAGGATTGGTAATTCTATACGACACTGGTTCATTTCTTGAGACTGTAGTTATTATTTTCAGTTGACTGTTAAATCTTGTTCTGTATTTCCATTTTCTGTCATTACTATATACTGCGTACAAGTTGTACTGTATGTGACCCGCCTTAGACTCGTCTCTACTTCGTCGAGGTTAGGCTCGTCATCTACAGATTATATGGTGTCGGTTTTATACTTGTATTCATACTATACTCTGCACTTCTTGTGCAGATTTGGAGTCGGTCCCAGCGGCGGCTGCTAGAGAGCTCGGATTGGACAGCCTGCGGAGACTTGAGGTACAGTTGCTCTGTGCCCGCAGCTCCTGGAGTCCCCTTCTTTGTTTTATTTAGTAGTGTATCTTCTTTTCAGACAGCTTTATGTTATTTCAGTCCCTTGTATATACTATTCTAGTAGCTCGTGCACTTGTGACACCGGGGATGTATTAAACATTTGGCTGTTTTAACTTCCGCATTATTTACTTTGGATTATTGCAGTTAAATCAGTTCTTCTTCATTATTAAATTTTAAACTGTTAAAAAGGATGAATTGTTCTAACGTTGGCTTGCCTAGCAAGTGAAATGTTAGGCGCCATCACGGTCCCGATGGTGGAAATTCCGGGTCGTGACACAATAATCTCAATAGCTTAATTATTTCCTAATTTAATTAATCTTTTTCTAGAATCGCGGATTCACTTGCTTAGAGCGATAGTGGCATTTAATAATTTCCTAAACCATTTTCCTCAAGCACAAATGTAGTAGTTTCTCAAAAGTACTTCGAATAATTTATTGTCATGATTTCGCATTCGCTTGTGAGGCACGATTATTATAAGTTAATTAATTTTGTTTTCGGTCATGCATTCGCTTGCATAGCGTGGTCATGACAACATAATATTCTTCATGTCATTCTTTAGTAATTATAATAATCAAGTAACAAAAGCAGACATAGGAAAAATATGAAAATCTTATAAATCACAAATTATCCAAGGTTGATTCAAACCAAGTTAAGTCAATAAAAAGACCGTGCTAGAACTACGAGATTCGGAGAATGCCTTACACTTTTTCCTCGGTTAACAGAATTCCTTACCCGAACTTTATTTTAGCGGATCAATAAAAATAGAGTCAAACCTTCCTTTGACTAGGGATTCAAATAAAAGATAACTTGGAACACCGAAAAAATCAATTTCAAGTGGCGACTCTGTAAATAAAATAATCCCTACTCAAATTTGTCACTTCAAATGGAAAAACTTTTCTAACCCACAACAATCCGTGACATATATCTTTTGGGGGGGAGGGGTGTGATAACTCTAGCGACTCTGTTGGGGCCAACCAGAATTCGAGCTTGTACATTGACTTTATTTGGCTTTATTAAATTTATATATACTGTGATTTATTTGGGCCTAATGTGCTACTTGTCCGCTTTTTACCGCTTTGAAATTGGTGAACTGTACATATAAACTGTCTTCTCACGCACCCCTTCTGAGTCTTCTTGAAAAATAAAGGGCATTTGCTTGACATAGCCCGCTTTCTTTGAGATAGCCAAGGTGCTTGCCACCCGGTGAAGGATTTTAGTCACACATGTTTTAGGCAGGGAGCACCAACAGTAAGCCAGAAAGTAATGCTATAGGTACGCTGACCCTCCTCGCCTTGAGTTGTCCATTCGAGCAAGCCAGTCTAGATACCTTCTCCACCAGGAATTAAACCTAGAAAAACCAAACCTTATGCCGGATATCCCTAGTAGGTACGCTTTATTTGCATCACGTGCATTTGACTTAGCAACGCTCGGCACAGGGGTCGGGTTCTGTTTTAGGACAGGTACCTTGCTGAGACCATTATGTTCATGTTATGTGCTACTTGTTACATTATTTGGGAGGCTTGCATGTTGACCGGCTTTAGAGTGGATCAGTTGAATGAATAGAAAGAAATAAAGAACATGCTCCCGACTTTTGTACAAATGTAAAAAAAAAAAATGATGTGGCCTAGTGCGTATGGTGCTAAAGATTAATTTTCATAAAAATCAAAAATAGAAAACGTGGTCGATTTTATCGAACTATGCAGGTTTGATTTTCAGTACCCGGTGAAATACGTAGGCAAGCTCCATTGGGTTCCACCCACATTTTTAAAAAAAAAAAAAGAAGCTTAAAATTACGTATGTGCACAAAAATGTTCAAAAAAAGAAAGAAATAATTAAATATAGCTATTCTTGGTCACCTTTTATTGTTTTTCCCTCATGTCTAGCCGCTTTTGCCAAGACACTCTTAAAATATTCGTCGAAAGTGCTAAAGGGCTATTTTTGTTAAAAAACTGCTACTTTGTCCCCTTTTTATTACTATTTTGCCCTTATGTCTAGCCATTTTTGCCGAGACAGCCTTAAAATCTTCCTCAGAAGTGCTAAACGGCTGTTTTTGTAAAAAAAAAATAGCTACTTTGTTCTTTTTTTTTTTTTTTTTTTT